>NC_092397.1:32533928-33165595 GCF_030028105.1 Mobula birostris
GGAATTAAAATGTGTGGCCACTGGGAGATCCTGTTTTCTCTGGTGGACAGAGCGTAGATGTTCAGCAAAGCAGTCTCCCAGTCTGCGTCGGGTCTCGCCAATATATAAAAGGCCATATCGGGAGCACCGGACGCAGTATATCACCCCAGTCGACTCACAGGTGAAGTGTTGCCTCACCTGGAAAGACTGTTTGGGGCCCTGAATGGTGGTAAGGGAGGAAGTGTAAGGGCATGTGTAGCACTTGTTCCGCTTACACGGATAAGTGCCAGGAGGGCGATCAGTGGGGAGGGATGGGGGGGACGAATGGACAAGGGAGTTGTGTAGGGAGCGATCCCTGTGGAATGCAGGTGGGTGGGGAGGGAAAGATGTGCTTAGTGGTGGGATCCCGTTGGAGGTGGCGGAAGTTACGGAGAATAATATGTTGGACCGGGAGGCTGGTGGGGTGGTAGGTGAGGACCAGGGGAACCCTATTCCTAGTGGGGTGGCAGGAGGATGGACTGAGAGCAGATGTACATGAAATGGGGGAGATGCGTTTAAGAGCAGAGTTGATAGTGGAGGCAGGGAAGCCCCTTTCTTTAAAAAAGGAAGACATCTCCCTCGTTCTAGAGTGAAAAGCCTCATCCTGAGAGCAGATGCGGCGGAGACGGAGGAATTGCGAGAAGGGGATGGCGTTTTTGCAAGAGACAGGTTGAGAAGAGGAATAGTCCAGATAGCTGTGAGAGTCAGTAGGCTTATAGTAGACATCAGTGGATAAGCTGTCTCCAGAGACAGAAACAGAAAGATCCAGAAAGGGGAGGGAGGTGTCGGAAATGGACCAGGTAAACTTGAGGGGAGGGTGAAAGTTGGAGGCAAATTTAATAAAGTCAACGAGTTCTGCATGCGTGCAGGAAGCAGCGCCAATGCAGTCGTCGATGTAGCGAAGGAAAAGTGGGGGACAGATACCAGAATAGGCACGGAACATAGATTGTTCCACAAACCCAACAAAAAGGCAGGCATAGCTAGGACCCATACGGGTGCCCATAGCTACACCTTTAGTTTGGAGGAAGTGGGAGGAGCCAAAGGAGAAATTATTAAGAGTAAGGACTAATTCCGCTAGACGGAGCAGAGTGGAGGTAGAGGGGAACTGATTAGGTCTGGAATCCAAAAAGA
The DNA here is from genome assembly GCF_030028105.1 of Mobula birostris. Lineage (NCBI taxonomy): Eukaryota > Metazoa > Chordata > Chondrichthyes > Myliobatiformes > Myliobatidae > Mobula > Mobula birostris. The sequence continues at coordinate 32,535,078 of NC_092397.1, forward strand.
AGCGTAGAGCTTTGAGACCACCCTGATGGGGGATGGAAGTATATAAGGACTGGACAGCCATGATGAACATAAAGCGGTGGGGGCCAGGGAACTTAAAATCATCGAAAAGTTTAAGAGCGTGAGAAGTGTCACGAACATAGGTAGGAAGGGATTGAACAAGGGGTGATAAAACCGTGTCGAGGTATGCAGAAACGAGTTCGGTGGGGCAGGAGCAAGCTGAGACAATAGGTCGGCCAGGACAGGCAGGTTTGTGGATCTTGGGTAGGAGGTAGAAACGGGAAGTGCGAGGTATGGGAACTATAAGGTTGGTAGCAGTGGATGGGAGATCCCCTGAGCGATTAAAGTCGGTGATGGTGTGGGACACAATGGCCTGGTGCTCCTTAGTGGGGTCACGATCGAGGGGTAAATAAGAGGAGGTATCCGCGAGTTGTCGCTGTGCCTCGGCAAGGTAGAGGTCAGTACGCCAGACTACAACAGCACCCCCCCCCCCCTTATCGGCGGATTTAATAATAAGGTTAGGATTAGTGCGGAGGGAGTGGAGAGCAGTGCGTTCCGAAGGAGTGAGGTTGGAATGGGGATAAGGTGCGGTGAAGTCGAGACGGTTGATGTCCCGTCGGCAATTAGCGATAAAGAGATCCAGAGCAGGCAGAAGACCAGAGCGGGGTGTCCATGAAGAAGAGGAGGGTTGAAGACGGCAGAAGGGGTCATCGGTGGGGGTGGAAGAGTCCTTACCGAAGAAGTAGGCTCGGAGACGGAGACGCTGGAAGAAAAGTTCCGCATCGTGGTGAACACGGAACTCGCTGAGGTGTAGGCGAAGAGGGACAAACGTGAGGCCCTTACTGAGAACAGAGCGTTCTGCCTCCGACAGTTGAAGGTCGGAGGGGATGATAAAGACCCGGCACGGATGAGAGCTGGGATCAGAGGGGGGAGGGGGGAGGCTGGGGGTGTCAATGGAGAGGGGAGGGTTGTGGTGAGAAGAAGATGGAGCCGCTGAGGGCCCAGGAGTTGACGATGGGATCTGAGGAAGACGGGGCTGCGGAGTGGTGGTGGGGGGAGGGGAGACGGGAGTCACAACAGCAGCACATAAAGACCCGGCCTGGAGTTCAAGGCTGGAGTCGCAGTTGGTGGTTGCGCAATCGCTTTGAATGTCTCCATGGTTGTTGCTGGAGTCCAGGTTTTTAATATGCCCTGAGGTGTTGGAGCCGGCGAGATCAATGGCAGAGGCCGCAATCTGAAGTTCATGCCTGCTAGTTTCAGGGCCAACAGGCTCTGGAGTCCGTAGATGTAGGATCTTGCGATCTTTGCTTAACATGACAAAGTCAAAAAAACGGCGATTGCAGGCGTGAATCCGACGGAAGATGAAATACGGGGAGGACCATTACAGACGGCGAAGAAAGTGTCCCGAAGGTGTGGAAGGGTCTGGGATAGGGACACCAAGTACACCTCCTCATGGCGGAGAGAGTCGCCTTCAGAGCTTGACGGGAGAAGCAGCGAGAGGCAGAGTCAATAAAATGTGAGTACCTGGGATCCTCAGAAGGTCCAAATTGAGATATGGAGGGGTTGTCTATGGAGTCTCTGTTGGTGGAAGGTAGGAACAGGAAGGGGCCAAAAACTCGACTGTGTGTGTTTTTATAGACCACCCAATAATAACAGGGACATCGTGGAGCAGATGGGGAAACAGATTCTGGAAAGGAGTAATAGTAAGTGTTGTTCTGGTGGGAGATTTTAATTCCCCAAATATTGATCAGCATCTCCCTAAAGTGAGGGTATAGATGGGGTAGAGTTTGCTAGGTGTGTTCAGGAAGGTTTCTTGACACAACATGTAGATAACCCTACAAGAGGAGAGGCTGTACTTGATCTGGTATTGGGAAATGAACCTGGTCAGGTGTCAGGTCTCTCAGTGGGAGAGCATTTTGGAAATAGTGATCACAATTCTATCTCATTTACCATAGCATTGGAAAGAAATAGGAACAGACAAGTTAGGAAAACGTTTAATTGGAGTAAGGGGAAATATGAGGTTATCAGGCAGGAACGTGGAAGCATAAATTGGAAACAAATGTTCTCAGGGAAAGGTACAGAAAAAATATGGCAAATGTTCAAGGGATATTTTTGCGTGGGATTCTGAGTCGATATGTCCCAATTAGACATGGAAAGGATGGTAGGGTACTAGATCCGTGGTGTACAAAAGCTGTTGTTAATCTGGTCAAGAAGAAAAGAAGAGCTTACAAAAGGTTCAAAAAACTTGGTAATAATAGGAACCTAGAAGATTATAAGGCTTGCAGGAAGGATTTTAAGAATGAAATTAGGGAAGCGAGAAACGGCCATGAGAAGGTCTTGGAGGATAGGATTAAGGAAAACACCAAGGCATTCTACAAGTATGTGAAGAGCCAGAGGCTAAGACGTGAGACAATAAGACCAACCAAGTGTGACAGTGGAAAAGTGTGTATGGAACCGGAGGAGATGGCAGAGTAATTAATGAATACTTTGATTCAGTATTCACTACGGAAAAGGATCTTAGCGATTGTAGGGATGACTTGCAGCAGATTGAAAAGCTTGAGCATGTAGATATTAAGAAAGAGGATGTGCTGGAGCTTTTGGAAAACATCAGGTTGGATAGGTCACCAGACGGGACGAGATATACCCCAGGCAACTGTGGGAGGCGACGGAGAAGCTTGCTGCACCTCTGGCGATGATCTTTCCATCTTCAATGAGGATGGGAGAGGTTCTGGAGGATTGGAGGGTTGCAAATGTTATTCCCTTATTCAAGAAAGGGAGTTGGGATAGCCCAGAAAATTATAGGCCAGTGAGTCTTACTTCAGTGGTTGGTAAGTTGATTGAGAAGATCCTGAGAGGCAGGATTTGTGAACATTTGGACAGTCATAGTATGATTAGGAATAGTCGGCATGGCTTCGTCAAAGCAGGCTGTTCCTTACGAGCCTGATTGAATATTTTGAGCATTTAGAAAAAATTATTGGGCTGTTAATATATGTTATGTGTGTTATTGGTTATATTGGACTGATAAAAATGAACGACCACCTTGGGTTGATTTGGAATTGAAAGCTGTGAACAATTGTACTTAACCTCGTTATTAGGAGCTTCTTTACCTGTACAACTAGCCAAAATTTCTAATCTAAATTTATATCCTATGATTAAGCAGTCATTATGAATTTGGTCCCTTTTCATATTTTTTTAATCTTGAAACAATTAACCTTTTTAGTTTAATTTATCGAAACTATTTATTTAAACCTTCACTCAGTGATCCTACCTTTTCTCTTTGGAGGAATAAAGGAGTTTATTCCTTCATGTATCTGTTCAAATTGCTTAAAGACAACAAAGTCAAGGTACTGGAGTGGCCATCGCAAAGCCCTGACCTCAATCCGATAGAAAATTTGTGGGCAGACCCAAAAAAGTATGTGGGAGCAAGGAGGCCTACAAACCTGACTCAGTTACACCAGTTCTGTCTGGAAGACTGGAACAAAATTCCAGCAACTTACTCTGAGAAGCTTGTGGAAGGCTAACGAAACATTTGACGGAAGTTGAACAATTTAACGGCAATGCTACCAAATACTAACAAAGTGTATGCAAACTTCTGACCTACTAGGAAAGCGATGAAAGAAATAAAAGCTGAAATAAATAATTCTCTCTACTATTATTCTGACATTTCACATTCTTAAAATAAAGTAGTGATCCTAACTAACCTAAGGCAGGGAATATTTTCTCGGACTAAATGTCAGCAATTGTGAAAAACTGAGTTTAAATGTATTTGGCTAAGGTGTATGTAAACTCCTGACTTCAACTGTAGTATTAATGGCAAGACTCTTGGCCATGTGGAGTCCATAGGACACGTAAAGCTACTACTCAGGTTGACTCTGTGGTTAAGAAGGCATACGGTGCATTGGCCTCCATCAACAGTGGAATTGAGTTTAAGAGCCAAATGGTAAACTTGCAGCTCTATAGAACCCTGGTCAGACCCCACTTGGAGTACTGTGCTCAATTCTGGTCACCTCACTACAGGAAGGATGTGGAAACCATAGAGAGGGTGCAGAGGAGATTTACAAGGCTGTAGCCTGGATGGGGAGCATGCCTCATGAGAATAGTTTGAGTGAACTCTGCCTTTTCTCTTGGAGCAACAGAGGATGAGAGGTGATCTGACAGAGGTGTAGAAGATAACGAGAGGCATTGATCATGTGGGTAGTCAAAGTTTTTTTTTTTCCCAGGGCTGAAATGGCTCGCACGAGAGGACATAGTTTTATGGTGCTTGGAAGTAGGTACAGAGGAGATGTCAGGGGTAAGTTTTTCTTATGCAGAGAGTAGTGTGTGCATGGAATGGGCTGCCGGCGGCAGTGCTGGAGGTGGAAACAATAGGGTCTTTTAAGAAACTCCTGGATGAGTACATGAAGCTCAGAAAAATAGAGGGCTAGAGGTAAGCCGAGGTAGTTCAATGTTAAGGACATCTTTGGCACAGCTTTGTGGGCTGAAGGGCCAGTTTTGTGCTGTAGGTTTTGTATGTTTCTAACATTATCAAAGTTTTAGATGAAATTCCTAAATCTGCAAAAATTCTGCACTAAGATAATCTGTCAAATTTGGGGAAATTACAGTCACACATTACACAGTTGCTTTTACAACTTTCCATAGCCTGCCCACATTCATGTCTCTCTTTCTGCCGGTGGCATTTCCAAAACTTTTCAAAATTGAAGCACACATAATTCAAAGTTCAACTTTATCAACTCTCTGTTACATCCTGAGAGATGCCCAGTGGAAGGGAGGGAGAGGATGGATAGTGTCTATGAATAGCAGTCCACTATCAGGGTTGTATAGATGTCTGTCCTTGAAGTGCCAGTGTTGTAGATGTGTTTAATGGTGGAGTACAGGGCTGGGTATGTACAGGTCCGTGTGCTCACTGCACAGTCCTGTGAGTATTATAGGCCTGTGTCCTGGTAGTGAAGGTTTCAATATTGTATAGTTCACTGTCCCTGTATTCAACTGCTGCCTTTCTTGAACAGTCACACATGTAGGGCATGTTTATACCAGAGACAGACCCTCCCCTTCCCCTTGCAGTACGGGCCAGATATTGTTAAGATCTGTCTCCTTACAGTATGGTGCCAGCAGTTTAAACATCATATTTAACAGCATGTGGTCTGTGTATCCCAAAGGACTAAACAACCCACACGATTTACCTATCTAAATGGTCTGAGAGTCCCAACAGTACCTCCACTTTAGTATCAACATGCCAGAGAATATCACCATACCCCCTTTCTGATCACGCTGTCCTCCATGTCCTTCTCCTTAGTGAACACCAATACAATGTGTTCATCTTCTATCTCGCATGCTACTCTGGCTCCAGGCATAAACTCAGTGTATTCATTTTCTGGTCACTGTTCGCTCTCCTGATTCACAGTGTGACTTGTTTCTTGCTTCTGGTATGGCCCTCAAAGACCCTGTCTAATTTCATCTTCCTCAACCTTCCACATGACTCCTCTTGCATTTTTAAACAAATTCTCATCACCCTCAGTTCCCGAGTGTCCCTGTCCTTCTCCAGCTTCCTCACAGGAGACAGGGAACTCCTGAATTCTGACCGGCTGGACTGTAAGTGACGCTTGCTTGCAGGCATCACTTAACATTAGCTCCATCCAGTAGCATCAGCTCGCAGACTACTCTCTATGATTCGTGTCCAATTCTGCTGTAATTAAACTCCAGAAACTTACATCCATCCACCTGCAGGTCCATTTTTATCCTTTCAATAACCATCTTAAAACGTTCTGCATTATCATCCTTATTTTTTTTCCCCAATGAATCTCCAATCATCTTGCTAGGCTCATTTCTCAATACTACGCCAAATATGCCCCCTCCCTGGCGGACCATCTATACACTGTTTCTGGAAACCTTCCTGAACACATAACAAATAATGTCCCGTCCAAGCCTCAGGTGGTAAAGGAGTCCCTGTCATTCAGAGAAGATTATTCACCCACTACAGCTACTCTATTGTTTTTACATCAGCCCATGACCTGCTGACTCATCTTTTCCTCTCTCTTACTGGCTATTGTGAGGTCTACAGTATAATCCCATCACAGTGATTGCACCTTTCTTATCCCTGATTTCTGCCCACATTGTCTTACTGGATGAGCCTCTGGGATGACCTTAAACTTGTGACATTCTGCCTGATCAGCAGTACAGCTCCCCACCCTCTTTGTGCACCCTCTGGACTGTCTGAATCATATAAATCCTGGAATGTTCAGATACCAGTCCTGCCCTTCTCTCAACCAGATCTCTGTAATGGATGAATCACCGTGACATGACTAATTCAGGCTCTAAGTACACCTGCTTTCACTGTTCTACACTCTACACTGAAATAAACTCACTTTTGCCTTTTGGTGCCACTCTGCTCAATAATGTGGCCCTGTGGCGACCCACTTTCTAGCACACACGAACCGGCTCACGAAACAGTGCGCGCAGGCAGTGGGGCCGGCGACAAAAAGGGCCCCAGACCATCTTCACCAGCAGGGGGAAAATCCTGGGCGCTGAAAGGGTCTGGGAATATGCTTTCCCCATAGCAGTCCCACCCGGGGAGGGCGGGAACGGGAAGGCTTTATAAAGCAGGCCGCGAAGTTTGTATAAATCTCTTTCATCGCAACTCTAACTCACCGACTACGTGTGGTTATTTTAGCGCTGTGTGCAGCACACCGCCACAATTGGTGACCCCGACGGCCCAAACGATAGTTGGACCAGAGCTGACCGACGCCGCATCTGTTCAAGCAGTTTCGTTAAAACTGCCAAGCTTTTGGCCGCTGCGAATCGGCCTGTGGTTCGAACAAGCAGAAGCTCAATTCCACATTCGGCAGATAACCTCGGAGTCCACTCGCTACTACTACGTGCTGAGCTCCCTCGACCAGGAGACAGCTGCACAAGTTGAGGAGTTTATACAGTCGCCCCCGGAGGACGGCAAATACACAGCATTCAAAGCCCCGCTCAGAAGGACTTTCGGACTCTCACGGCGCGGGCGAGCACGCCGCTTAATGCACCTGGATGGTTTGGGAGACAGGCCGCCGTCGGCATTAATGAACGAAATGCTGGCCCTGGCTGAAGGACACAAACCCTGCCTCATGTTTGAGCAGGCGTTCCTAGAGTAACTGCCCAAGGACGTCTGCCTGCTGCTGTCCGACACAGATTTCAGCAACCCCCGAGAGGTGGCGGCCCGGGCAGATGCGCTGTGGAATGCCAGGAAAGAGAGAGGGGCGTCCGTCGCACAGATCTCCAAGCCGCGTTCCCAACGGCAGACGAGACCAGGCCCGGCAGCAGAGCCTACAAAACCCGGCGACGGGAGTGAGGAGCCCAACGAACAATGGTGCTTCTACCATCAGCGGTGGGGCACAGAGGCCGCCGCTGTAGATCACCCTGCAAATTCCCGGGAAAGATCAGCGTCTTACCTCCAACGAGTTACGACACCCGCAACAGAGAACTGAGACCCACCCTGAGGGCCGCAAATGGCAGCACAATACGAACCTACGGCACCCACACGGTGCGGCTGCAGATCAGCTCCAGCCTGTTCACGTGGGACTTCACACTGGCCGCCGTGGCCAACCACTCCTGGGGGCGGATTTTCTGCGAGCCCACAGCCTGCTAGACGACCTGCAAGGGAAGCGACTAGTCCCAAGCCAAGACTTTTCAAACGTTCTCCATGGGTGAAGCAAAGTTGCCAGCCCCACACCTGGACTCCATCACGCAGTCCGACGACGAATTCACCAGGGTCCTGGCAGATTTCCCATCAGTTCTGACACCGCAGTTCACGGCAGCCATGCCCAGACACAGAGTACAGCACCACATCCCCGACCCAGGACCACCCCTCCACGCCCGTGCTCGAAGGCTTTCCCCGGACAAGCTCCGACTGGCGAAGGAGGAGTTCAAGAGGCTGGAGGAATTGGGGATCATACAACGGTCCGACAGCCCATGGGCCTCCCTCCTGCACATGGTGCGCAAGGCAACGGCGGGGGGGGGGGGGGGGCTGGAGACCATGCGGTGACTACTTCAGACTGAACGAGGCTACAACGCCAGACCGATACCCTGTGCCGAACATTCAAGACTTCGCAGCAAACTTACACGGCGCAAGGATCTTTTCCAAGGTAGACCTCGTTCGGGGATACCATCAAATCCCGGTACATCCGGACGACATCCCCAAAACAGCACTCATCACCCCGTTTGGACTTCTCAAATTCCTCCGAATGCAGTTTGGTCTAAAGAATGCCGCACAGACTTTCCAGCGGCTAATGGACGCGGTGGGACGCGACCTGGACTTTGCATTCATCTATTTGGACCACATCCTCATAGCCAGCCGTCGTCGTCAGGAGCATCCGTCCCACCTCTGCCAGCTCTACTCCCGCCTGAGCGAATTCGGCCTTACAATCAACTCAGCCAAATACCAGTTCGGTGTCGACACCATCGACTTCCTGGGCCACAGGATTACTAAAGACGGGGCAACCCCGCTGCCCGCCAAGGTAGACGCGGTCCGCAACTTCCCCCGACCCAATCAAAGGCCTGCAGGAATTCGTGGGTATGGTGAATTTCTACCACCGTTTCCTCCCCTCAGCAGCCCGAACCACGCACCCCCTGTTCACTCTGATGCCGGGTAAGGACAAGGACATTATCTGGGACGAAGAGGCCGCAACTGCTTTCGTTAAAACCAAAGAAGCCTTGGCAAACGCCGCGATGCTAGTGCACTCCAGAACGGACGTTCCTACTGCCCTCACGGTGGACACATCCAACACAGCAGTCGGTGGAGTGCTGGAACAACTCATCGAGGGTCGCTGGCAACCCCTGGCGTTCTTCAGCAAACACCTACGACCACCCGAACTCAAATACAGTGCTTTCGACCGGGAGCTATTGGCACTGTACCTGACAATCCGGCATTTCAGGTACTTCTTAGAAGGTAGGCCCTTCACCGAGTTCACAGACCACAAACCGCTTACCTTTGCGTTCACTAAGGTGTCCGACCCCTGGTCGTCCCGCCAGCAGCGACATCTATCCTACATCTCCGAGTACACGACGGACATCCGGCATGTCTTGGAAAAGGACAACGTCGTGGCGGACGCACTATCCAGACCTACCATACAAGCCCTCACCCGGGGGTGGACTATGCAGCGCTGGCAGAGATACAGCAGGCAGACGATGAGATCCCTAGTTACAGGACTGCTGTCTCCGGTTTGTAGCTCCAAGATCTCCCCGTAGGCCCAGGTAAGAGGACCCGACTGTGTGACTTAGCTACCGGCCAACCCCACCCCGTCGTCCCAGCAGCCTGGCGCCGGCGGGTTTTCGAATCCATTCACAACTTAGCGCACCCCTCCATCAGGACAACCGTCCGGCTGGTCGCCAACAGGTTCGTGTGGCATGGGCTGCGTAAACAGGTCAGTGAATGGGCCAAAACGTGCATGCAGTGCCAAACGGCCAAGGTGCAGCGGCACACCAAGGCTCCGCCGCAGCGGTTCGAACCCACCCGCCGGAGGTTTGACCACATTCATGTGGATATCGCGGGGCCCCTGCCAGTGTCGTGAGGAGCGCAGTACCTCCTAACTATGGTAGACCGGTTTACCAGATGGCCAGATGCAGTCCCGCTCACCGACACCACCTCCGAATCCTGCGCCCGAGCATTGATCGCAACCTGGGTAGCCCGCTTCGGGGTACCGGCCCACATTACCTCCGACAGGGGCGCCCAGTTCACCTCCAGCCTGTGGTCAGCTATGGCCAGCCTTTTAGGATCACAGCTACACCACACAACTGTCTACCACCCACAGTCGAACGGACTAGTGGAGCGTTTCCACCGTTCCCTGAAGTCGGCTCTCATGGCCCGCCTGGAGGGGCCTAACTGGGTGGACGAGCTTCCCTGGGTCCTGCTCGGAATCCGCAAGGCACCCAAGGAGGATCCGTACACCTCGTCGGCCGAGTTGGTGTACGGCGCACCCCTGGTAGTCCCAGGAGATTTCATACCAGCCCCAGGGGGGCAAGAGGAAGAACCCACAGCAGTCCTGGACAGACTACGTGAGAGGCTCGGTAACCTGGCCCCCATACCCACTTCACAGCACGGACAGAGCCCGACCTGCGTACCCAAAGACCTGCAGAACTGTAAGTTTCTTTTTGTACGACGGGGCGGACACCGGGCACGGCTACAGCGGCCCTACGAGAGGCCGTTTAAGGTGATCAGGAACAACGGCTCCACGTTGGCGGGAGAGAGGAGGTTTCCACGGTGGGCCGACTCAAACCGGCCCATGTGGACTTGGCACAGCTGGTCCAGTCTCAGGCACCGCGGCGCAGAGGCAGACCTCCCAAACAGAGGCCGATCCAGACTGTAGACATTGAGGGAGGTATCGCCTGTTCTGGGTGTGTGTGTGTGTGTGGGGCGGGGGGGGTTATGTGGCGACCCACTTTCTAGACCACACGAACCGGCTCACGAAACAGCGCGCACAGGCAGAGGGCCGGCCGCAGAAAAGGGCGCCAGGCCATCTTCACCAGCAGGGGGAAAATCCCTCGCGCAGATAGGGTCTTGGAATATGCAATCCCCACAGCAGTCCCGCCCAGCGAGGGCAGGAACGGGAAGGCTTTAAAGCAGGCCGCGAAGTTTGAATAAGTCTCTTTCATCGCAACTCTAACTCACCGACTACGTGTGGTTATTTTAGCGCTGTGTGTAGCACACAGCCACAGCCCTATCATGACTTCCTTTAGGGGTTCTTTGACCTCACCTCTACCTTCCGCTCAATGCTCCCTACTGACCTGTGGCTCTGGATCCAAACACGCCCTCCACATGGCACATGATAAAAATCCTCAGGGTGGTTCCAGCAAGATTCCGTGTGTGAATATAAAATAATCTGTCAATTTTGGGGAAATTACAGTCACACATTGCTCAGTTGCTTTTACAACTTTCCATAACCTGCCTCCATTCTTGTTTCTCTTTCTGCCGGTGGCATTTCCAAAACTTTTGGAAATTGAAGCACACATAATTCAAATTTACGGTTTCCCTTTACTGTAACCCACCTTTCTTACACCAGTCCCACTTATTCTGCAAGAGAGCCCAATGATCTGTGTTCTTGATGCATTCCCCCTGCACCAGATTGTTAGCCACTCATTTAAGTGTACCAAATTACCATATCTTACCTCGCAAGCATGTTGCTACTGAAGAAATCCTGAAATCACCACCCCAGCGTTCCTACTTATTAACCCACTAAATACTCTTTTCCATTGAGACTGCCTGGCCTGCTGAGATCCTCCAGCATTTTGTGTGAGGAAAAGGTTAAGTAGTCGACGTTTCTAGCCGAGACACTTCATCAGGATCTGATAGTGTGTGTTGTTTTGTATTTCCAGCATCCGCAGATTTTCTCGTATTTGCTTTGTTACTCTATTCATCACATTGTTCCCATTTACCTAAAAGTGGGGGGATAGAATAGGGAGCATGAAGGCAGCTGAATTGTAATACTTTACAGCCTTTATTTCTAATGTTTCACGAGTTTCAAAATCCGATTCGGTGAGTATTTCACCGCATTCTTCAGTTCCTCTCGGAATTTGCTCTGAGTCAGGGCGTAAATACACGTGTTGGTGCAGGAACTGAGAACCTGCAGCATTGTCGATGTTTGGTCTGTGACGTAACGGGGATCCGTGACAGAATAAACAAAACTCATCGAAATCCGTTTATAGATAGAAAATACCACGTATGTCCCCCCACAACAATATAAAACTACCGGTTACGCTGAAGAGCAAAACGATGGATTTGCGTCGGTTCTCCATCTCCCGGTCCTTGTCATTCTCTCCACTCTTTTGTCCCCGGAGCCCCCTGCGGGCTCGACTGGCCGCTAGAATCCGCCTGACAGTCAGAATATTGAACAGCAACATCAGAACGAAAGGGGCGCAAGGGTAGAAAATGCGGTGAAAAATCTCAAATGCCGCTCATGAGGGAGACTTTGTGAAGCTCGGTGTAAGAGCACGATCCCAAGGAGCACCATCAATTATTTCTCCGGGCCCGGATACAAAGCCCCAGGGGACAGTCTCCAAGCAGGCCAGTACACTCACTGTCCCGATAACCACCGCCACCGTTCTCTCGGAGCAATATTTTGTTTTCAGCTTCTCACAGCAAATAGCCAGAAATCGATCGACGGTGAAAGCGACAGTCAGCCAGACTGAGCTCACGGTGCTCGCAGAAATCAACCATAGATCGAATCTGTACACAGGAGTGATTCGCAGGAATGATCGGGGAAAATAATTCAGAGCAGCCCCCTCAGCAGCGGATCGGAGATAACGACGAGGAGATCGGCCGCTGCCATTCTCACCAGGTAGCGAGCGACACATTTGGAGAGACCGCACTTTCCCCGGGACAGGATCACAATCGCCACCAAGTTCGCTGGAAGAGAGACAGGGAACAGCAAGTTGAGAAAATACTGAGCAGAAGCCGATGCTGCAGCTTGAGGGGATCCTGTAATATTTCCACTTTATTGTTACATTTAGCGGTGGGAGGGTCGAGAGAGGGCGCAGAGCGGCGGGACAGAGAATGAGTTTACACGGTAAAATAAATTCAATATCATCTGAATACGGATTTCTTATTGATGAGCGGAATGTGAAGTGGCAGTACAAAATCTAAAACTGGGTATCTACCTCCTGAGAGTCAATACTGGGTCTCGTCTGGATGAAATGAATAAATCCGGACGCTGATGGCGGGATTCTTCCATTAGACAATTATCAACTTCCATAGCGATCCCTGTCAGCGACAGAACAGCCGAAGGACGGAACAATAACAGGAAATGGTGGAAACAGTCACCCAGGCAAAACAGAATATGTGGACAAACAGTTAATATATCTGTCCTCACGACTGTTCTCAGAGAGACCCCTGAGACGAGTGTTAACTGGTTTCTCTTTCCATACAAGCTGCTTGGGGCTCAGTGTTTCCAGCATTCCTCGAGTTTATTTCCTATTCCAGCAAAGTCACCTCACTGACTTTAGATCAGAACATTGATTCCAACAGAAACAGCGCAGTCTGACACAACCTCACAGACAGACATGACGCCTTCCGTTGAGTCCATCACAGAGAAGCAGGGGAGAGTAGTTCAACGTCGAGCAGCAAACTCGGTGCCGTAGTCAGATGTCTGTAGCAGAGTCAGAGGTAGATGTAATAGAATACATTTTACAGCATTGATAACGATGAAGCACCACATCTTATCCATCGGCTTAGCAACGATTTCTTTCTGCTTTGCATACAGTCATATTGTAGACATTTATTAAAAATCCATAACAGTTTCGTCTTACAACACGGAACTCCTCACATTTGCTAAAGTGTTACTAGCAGTCAATGCTTTATTGTTGCACCTAACTCTGAAAACTGCTCACATAAAAATGCAGACAATCAACTGATGAATCACCCTTAGAAACTCAATGCAGCTCCTACAAGACCAAAAGCACAGAGACACGAACATCCCCTTGTTGATCACAAACCGCTGCCTGACCCACTCAGTCCCATAGAAATTGGCCGATTCGCTGATTTCCTGCAGATGTTTGTTTTTAGATCCAAATCCCAACATTTATAGTCCCGGTGTTTCCACTCCATTCTTGAAATGCCGAATACCGGCATTGGAATGTAACAGTTTAAACCAGCGACAGAATCAATCACAACATTGGAATTAAACTTCAACATCCGCCCACGGCAGCTGACACTGCGGCTTACCGGGAATTCCGAAGGCTGAAATGAAAGGATAGTAAACGTCTTCTATCCGCCAGATGACTGGATACACCATTTCAGTTCGAATCTGTGATTTTTGTTGCTCATGTATTCACAGCTCCGGTAGACAGCTGATGCATTCAAAGCAGTCCTGATTTATACAGAGGATCTGTCTCCCGAGATACGGTTATACACCTCACTAACATGCTCAGTTACAGTTGCTTGAACAAACACTTCAACTCAATACCATTGTCTCTGGTGTAAATATTGGAGCGATCGGAGACAAATACATCAAAACCCTTTGGCATTACCTCAGCAGTGTCTCTGGTGGAAATAGGCCAGTAGATTTAATTTCAAAAACTGAACTTTGTCACAGAGCAGCTACATTTACAGATTTCATCGTTTTGTTGGCTAATTATTCATCTCTGAACGGAGACCAGCGACACTGACTGATCCCTACCTCTGTCCCTGCAGTTTTCCATTTTGGACTGTCCTTCAGTCCTTCAGCTTCTTCCTGGTCACATACACAGACTCTCTCTCTCTCTCTCTCTCTCTCTCACACACACACACACACACACACACACACACACACACACACGGAACAACTGTACAATTGTGTTTCTATGTTATAGTGACTGTCCTATTGTGCATTCTATTTATTATTAATTACCATAAATTGCACATTGCACATTGAGACATAGACGTAACACAGAGATTTTTACTCCTCATGTATATAAGGATGTAATTAATAAAGTCAATACAATTCAAAACATGCAAACACAAATTCGGACAAAGATGCAACAGAGAAACTGAGATCTGGATGGAAACGGTCAAATGATCACATTGCTAATGTACAAACAGGAGAAAATCTGCAAATGCTGGAAATCCAAGGCAACGCAATGAACTCTGCTGATTCCTCCAGCATTTTGTGTGATGTAACAGTCTTTAATGGGCATCTCAAATCTCGCCAAAGGACAAAAGAAATTTAGAATATTTCAATCTGCAAAGGAAGAGGCAAACTGGCTACAGGAATAAATACAGTACTCAAAATAGGCAGATGAATGAATGCAGGAGATAAAACTGCGTAGATTGTATAAACATGAGAAAATCTGTAAATGCCAGAAATCCAAGTTCCTCCAGCACTTGGTGTGTGATGTTGCTGATCTAATAGTCTTTAATGCGCATCTCAAATGTCAAAAGAAATTGAGAAATATTTCAGTCTGCAAAATAATGAGCAACACATAAAAATTGCTGGTGAACGCAGCAGGCCAGGCAGCATCCATAGGAAGAGGTACAGTCGACGTTTCGGGCCGAGACCCTTCGCCAGGACTAACTGAAAGAAGAGATAGTAAGAGATTTGAAAGTGGGAGTCCTATGATGTTCCTCATGTATTTGCTAGTCTCTGGTACAGTGTGAGAGTGTGAGATTCGTTCTGTACCCGTCCGTTTCTGTTACAGTCTGAAAGTGTGAGGTTCATTCTGTACCTGTCAGTCTCTCGTACCGTGTGAGTGTGGGGTTCATTCTGTACTTGTCAAATCATTCTGAAAAGAATTTGTTCCTGATGTTAGTCTGAAATCTCCCTTTAACCAGTCTACATGTGTGCTTTAACCAGTCTACATGTGTGGACCCATTTCCTTGTTGATGGACTAATTTTGAAGTAGCAGATCGCATCGACCTTACCTCTACCCTTAATGATTCTGAACGCTTCTACCGCGTCTCCTCTCATTCTCTGTCATCTTAGGCCAAATAGATTTAGTTCACTCTATCTTACTGCATAGCTCATACTCTGCAGTCCTGCAATGAGTATGAGTCTAGTTGCCTTTCAGTGAACTCTTTCCAGTGCCTTCGCACCCGTCACAAAATGTGGAGATCAAAATTGTACACAGTACTCAAGGCGTGGCCTCACAAGTGCATTATACAGCTTAAGGAGAACGTCTCTTTAAACGTCTCTAGCTGTGAACTCCTCTGAGCACATTGTATAGCCCAACATTTTATTAGCCTTCCTAATTGCTTCAGTGCATTGCCTAGATGTTGATAGTGATGTCTTCCAGGACACCCAAACCCTCCCATACAATGCACTTTCTTACTCAAGAACCCCATTGTATATTTATATCTAATATTTCTACTTCCTGTATGTAATATTTTACATTTACCTGCATTGAGTTAAATCTGCCATTCATCTGCCCACATCAGAATTTTGTTTAGATCGACATGTGTTGATTCTGCTGTCTGATGTTTATCAGCCCATCTCTCTAATATTATGTCATCTACAAACTTAACTAGTTTAATTGAAGCAGCCGTCAAACTTATTCTTGTGGAACCCCACTTTGAACATTTTCCAGCTGTGAAAATGATCCTCTCACCATAACTCATTGTTTTCTCTTTTTGAGCCAATTCTCCACACATTCGCATACCACACCCTGAACCTCTACATCCTGTAATTTGATTATCAATCTCTTGTGGGGAACCTTGCCAAAATCCTTCTGAAGGTCCAAGTACATTTTTACCTCTTTACCTCTTTTGCTCTCAGTAAGTTTTTACCTCTTTATTGTTATCATAAATTTTACTTGCCTCTTCATAGACCTGCAACATATTTATAAAACATGATTTACCCTTTCTGAACCCATGCTGACTTTCTGCTAACATAAGACCATAAAACCATAACACATAGCAGGAGTAGGCCATTTGGCTCATCATGTCATTTAATCATGGCTGATCTTTTTTTTCTCCTCCTCAACCCCATTTCCTGGCCTTCTTCCTATAACCTTTAATGTCACGTCCAATCAAGAATCTGTCAATCTCTGCCTTAAATACACCCAACGACCTGGGATCCGCAGCTGCACATGGCAACAAGTTCCACATATTCATCACCCTCTGGCTAAAGGAATTTCTCCGCATCTCTGTTTTGAATGGACACCTCACTAGCTTGAGTCTGTGCCTTCTTGTCCTAGACTCTCCCACAATGGGAAGCACCCTTCCACATCTACTCTTTCCAGGCCTTTCAATACTCGAAAGGTTTCACGGAGATCCCCCCTCATCCTTCTAAATTCCAGTGAGTACGGATGCAGAGCCATCAAACGTACTTTGTATGACAACATTTTCATTCCTGGTATCATCCTTATGACCCTTCTCTGGACCCTCTGCAATGCAAGCACATTTCTTCTGGGATGAGAAGCCCAAAGCTGTACACAATAATCAAGGTGAGGCTTCGCCAGAGCCTCCAAAAAGCCTCAGCATCACATCCCTGCCCTTGTATTCTCGACCTCTTGAAATGAATGCTAACATTGCATTTGCCTTCCTCACCACCAACTCAACCTGCAAGTTAACCTTTAGGGTGTTCCGCACAAGGATTCCCAAGTTCTTTTGCATCTCTGATTTTTGGATTTTCTCCGCGTTTAGAAAATAGTTTGCACATTTATTTCAACTACCAAAGTACATGACCGTGCATTTTCCAACATTATATTTCATTTGTCGCTTTCCTGCCCATTTTCCTAATCTGTCTAAATCCTTCTGCATCCTAACTATTAACTCAGCGCTACTTGCCCCTCCGCCAATCTTTGTATCATCTATAAACTTGGCAAGAAACCCATCTATTTCATCTTCAAATTCATTATATACAGCATAAAAAGAAGTGGTCCCAACACCGACCCCTGCGGATCATCACTAGTCACTGGCAGTCAACCTGACAAGGATCCTATACTCCCACTAGCTGCATGCCTGTCCTTATCAGTTGACTTTACAACTCGTTCTTTACTAATGTTTCCCTTATCTTACCCACAATACACGTTAATTTTACTGGTCCACAGTTACAAGTGTTAGTGCAGTCACCCTTCTTAAATACCGGTAAAATGTTACCCCATTTCAAGTCCTTCAGGATTTTACCAATCTTCACAGAATTTTGAATAATTTTTGTTAGGTGTTTGTGTTTTCAATCATGGACTAATTTAAGTACCCTTGGATATATGTTGCCTGACACTGAGATTTATTAACTTTCAGCCTTTTCACTTTCTAAGATCTCAGAGTCACTTTAAGCAACTTTATTTTTCTCTACACTTACTGTCAGATTGCTAACATCTTTTCAGGTGAACACTTTAGAAAAATAAGAGTTGAGAGTATCCGCTATGTCCTTCTCTGCATAATTTAATACCCCACTGTTATTCCAAACATACTTAACTTCCCTCTTAACGTCTCTTTTACGACTAAAGTATTGACAAAGTCCATTGGGATCAATCTTATCATTATCAGGAATATCCTTCTCAACCTGTCTTTGGCAATCACAATTTCCCACTTGACTATAGCTCTCATACTTGCATATGCCCTGTGGTTAAAATGTATTACAGTGGTACTATTTTTTTCTGTAGTCCATATATAGATGTCACCCATGTACACTAGGAACAGTATCCTACACCCAATGCCTGCACCATCCAGCTTGCCTTTGGACTCTGGAAGGAAACCGATGTGGTCACCTTCTATTTGCTCCATGCAACACTTGGCCTGCGGGCCTGATCTCCGTGATCTTCAATGTCAAGAGCGTAGCAGTTTTTAAGCGAGGTTCTCAGACAGTCAGCCTGAGTCCACTAACACTTTTTGGAAACTTTTGCCTGTACCTGATTCTATGAATTTCTTGAAGTTCAAAACGAGACGAAGGAACCCTGGTGGTTCCCCTGTGGCAGGGAAAGTAAACGTCAGGCAGTGTGGTAGTGACAGGAGACTCAGTAGTTAGAGGGACAGGCAAGTGATGCTGTGACAGCAAAATAAACACAAGGATGGTGTGTTGCTTCCCTGGTGCTGGAGTCCAGGGTGTAGAGGTGCAGTTGAAGGATATTGCCAAGAGGAAGTGTGAAAAGCCAGAGGTCCTGGTGCAAATTGGCACAAATGTCATTGTCAAAAACTAAGAGATCCTACATACTGCGTGTATAGAATTAGGAAACAGGCCTCTTTCCTTCTGTCACCCATGTACACAAAGATCAGTATCTTGTGACCAGTGAACACACCATCTATCTTGCCTTTGGTCTGTGGAAGGAAATCAGTGCGGTCTGCAATAAGGTATAATTGCAGTTCCACTCAGAGCTCCTCCCCAGACCCAGGACAGCACACAATGGCAACACCGCAATTTGTGAGTGTAATCACACTTACAGTAAAATATTCCCAACCGGCCACAATTTGACAAATGCACTGGTCCTGAAATCGCTGAGATTTGCTCCCAGAATCAGGCACTGGCTCTCGCTGCTCCTCATCCTAGACCGAACTTCGCAATCTGACCGTGAACTTGGGCTCTGACTCTGCAGGACATAACTGTCATTGATATGGCCCTCACCATATCCACAGTAACTGCACTATCTCATATTGCCGCTTTCCTCCTGTCTCCCATGTACACAAAGGACAGTATCTTGCGGCCAGTGAATGCACCATCCAACTCGCCTTTGGTCTCTGGAAGGAAACCGATGCAGTCACCGACTATTCGCCAGTCAGCACTGGTCCACAAACAATTCTGCTAACTTTTGCCTGTACCTGATTCAATGAATTTCTTAAAATTAAAAATGAGATGAAGAAACCCTGGTGGTTCCCCTGTGGCAGGGAAAGGTAAAGTCATGCAGTGCATTAGTGATTGGGAACTGGATAGTTAGTGGTACAAACAGGAGATACTGTGCACACAAAAGAGACTCCAGAATGCTGTGTTCCCTCCCGGGTGCTCGGGTCCAGATGTATCAGGGCGGCTGCGGGATATTCTCAAGGGGAAGGGTGAACGGCCAGAGCTCGTGGTGCATAATGGCACCAATGTCATTGCCAAAAAAGGGGATGAGGTTCTACAGACTGAGCATATAGAGACAGGAAATAGGGTGAAGAGAAGGACCTCCAAGGTAGTAATTTCCGGCTTACTCCCCGTGCCATGGGCGAGTGTAGCTAGGAATGGAATTACAGCATAATTGAATGAGTGACTGAGGAGATGGTGCAGGGGGCAGGGTTTCACGCTCGGATCATTGGAACCTTTTACTGGGCAAGGACTGATCTGTCGAACAGGGAGGGGTCACACCTGAACTGGAGGGGAACTAATATGCTGGCCAAGAGTTTTGCTAATGCTACTCAGAGGGTTTAAACTAGTTTTACAGGGGGCTGCGAATGGGAACAGCAGTCAGTAAGTGAAGGATTGGACCCGAAGGTAGATATCAGTGAAAATATGGCCAGGCAAACTCAAATTAACAAGTATTATTAGACATATATTTTCAATGGTGTGTACTGAATGTCAGGAATATTATGGATAAAGGTGATTAATATAGAACGTGAATCAGTACATAGAACTACAATGTTGTGGCCATTACAGGGGCTTTGTTGAAAGATGGGCAGGGATGCGAGATTAATCTACCAGGCTTTTGAAGTTTTTGAAAAGATAGAGAAGGAGGTAAAAGAGGTGTGAGTTGGACTACCATCCAGGGACAATATCACAGCTGCACTCGGGGCATATCTAGTGGAGGGTTCAGACGCTGAATCCATTTGGGTAGAACTCAAGAACAAGAAGGGAGCAATCAAACTAATGGGAATGTACTACTACCTAGTGTTGGGTAATGAGTCTATTCAGGTGGCTGCCCCCTCAGTGGGTGAGCAGTTAGCTGACAGAGACCTCAGCTCCCTCAGTTTTAAGATAGTTATAGATAAAGATGGGATTTTTTTTTTGAATTGGAGAAGGGCAAATTACGAGGGTATTATGCAATGACTCAGAAGGGTTAATTGGAAATAACATTTCTTCTGGAAAATCCACATCAGACATGGGGAGAGTGTTTAAAGATCAATTGCACAGTGTACAGGAAAGGTATATTCCTTTTAGAGGGAAGGACAGGGGTGGAAAGAAAAGGGAAACTTGGATGACCACAGAAATGATAAATTTAGTCAAGAAGGAAAAGGAAAATATGTCAAGTTTTGGAAGTCAGGATCAAATGGAGTAGATGAAGGTTATACAGAATCCAGAAAAGAACTAAAAAAGGAAATATATGAAAGCCAAAAGGGGCCATGAGAAGTCAATGGCAAGTAGAAATAAGGTAAATCACAAGGTACTCTGTACATGCATAAGATAAGAAGATAACTTGGGAGAGCGGAGGACACCTCAATGATAAAAAGAGAATCATTTGCTTGAATGTGCAGAATATGAGTGAAATACATCATAAGTACTTTGCTTCAGTATTTACCAAAGGGGAACGATTTGGACTCGGCGACAATGCTGCATGCATAAATATGTCAGGGAGTTTGGCGGGCAAGAAGGTAGATCCCTGTCTCAGAGCCCAATGTTAACCTGTCTTTAAAGAAAGTGAACTCTCACAAGGTGGAAGGTCCCAATGGCGTATCTTCTAAGACTCTGAAAACCTGTGCTAACCAACTGGTCGGAGTATTCAAAGGCATTTTCAGCATCTCACTGCTACGGGCAGATGTTTCCACTTGTTTCAAAGAGGCAGCAATTATACGAGTGCCTAAGAAGAATAATGTGAGCGGCCATAATGACTATGGTCTGGTAGCACTAACATCTACAGTGATGAAATGCTTTGAGAGGTTGATCATGACATGACAGAACTCCTGGCTCAGCAAGATCCTGGACCCATTGCAATTTGCCTGTCACCGCAGTAGTTCAACAACAGATGCAATTTCAATGACTCGTCACATGGCTTTAGACCACCTGGACAACACAAACACCGATGACAAGACTATTGCTCAGCATTTAATGCCAGCATTCCCCTAATCCTGATTGAGAAGTTGCAGAACCTAGGCCTCCGTCCCTCCCTCTGCAATTGAATACTCAGCTTCCTAACCATTAGGCCACAATCTGTGCAGATTGGTGATAACGTCTTCTCTTTTTTGACAATCAACACTGGCGAACCTCAGGGGTGTGTGCTTAGCCCACTGCTCTACTCTCTCTATATCCTTGACTGTGCGGATAGCAATAGCTCAAATACCATCTATAAATCTTTTAATGATATAACCATTGTTGGTAGAATCAAAGGTGGTGATGAGAGGTCCTACAGGCATGAGATATGCCAACTAGTGGAGTGATGTCGCAGCAACAACCTGGCACTGAATGCCAGTAAGACGAAAGAGCTGATTCTGGATTTCCAGAAGGGTATGATGAACGAACACATACCAATCCTCATAGAGGGATCAGAAGTGGAGTGACTGAGCAGTTTCAAGTTCACGGGTGTCAAGATCTCGGAGGATCTAACCTGGTCAAAACATATGGATGCATTTATAAAGAAGACCAGACAGCAACTATACATAATTTGGAATTTAAAAAGATTTGGTACGTCAACAAATACACTCAAAAACGTCTATAGATGTACCGTGGAGAGTATTCTGACAGGTTGCACCACTGTCTGGTAAGGAGGGTGGGGTGGGGGAGGTGCTACTGCACAGGACAGAAAGAAGTTGCAGAGGGTTGTAAATTAAGTTGGCTCCATCTTGGGTACTTGCCTACAATGTACCCAGGAGATCTTCAAGGAGCGCTGTTTCAGAAAGGCAGCATTCAATATTAACGACCTCCAGCACTCAAGGTATGCCATTTTCTAGTTAATTCCACCAGGTAGTAGGTATAGAAGCCTGATGGCGCACATTCAGCGTTTCAGGAACAGCTTCCCGTCTGCCATCCGATTCCGAAATGGACTTTGAACCCTTGGGCACTACCTCACTTTTTTAATATATATTATTTCCGTGTTTTTGCATGATGTTAAACTAATCAATTTTCCTGTACTGTAATTCATTTACTTATTTGTTTAATATTATTATTTTATTTTGTTCTTTTCTTGTTCTATGTCATGTATTGCATTGAACTGCTGCTGCTAAGTTAACAAACTTGATTCTTATTCTGATAATAAGGGTATTGACACAATAAGGGGATTGGGAAAATCAGGTTGGTGTTCAATCACAGTAGAGGGAATTTGTTGAACGTCTACGAGATGGCTTTTTAGAGCAGCTTGTGCTTGAGCCTGCTCGGCGACAAACTATCTTTAGACTGCGTGTTAATTAATAGCCCTGATATCATAAGGGAGCTTAAAGTGAAGGAACCCTACAGTTATCATAATATGATTGAATTCATACTGCAGTTTGAGAGGGTGAAGCATTACTCACATATCAGTATCCCAATGGAATAAAGAGATTTACAGAGACATGAGAGAGGACCTTGCCCCGGTGGATTGGAGGTTGATAATGGCAGGAATTACAGCAGAGCAGAGCAGATCTCACATTGACAGGAGTACCTATAAAGTAGGATACAAAAGTTTTTTTTTTGGTTATATAGAGAGTAAAAAGGAGGTGAGAGTTGATATTGAACCAATGTCAAATGATGCTGGTGAGATAGTAATGGGGGACAAAAAATAGAAGATGAACTTAATGAGGACTTCACATCTGTCTTCACTGTAGAAGATACTAACTATGTTCCAGACGCCTGTGAGTGTCAGGGAGCAGGAGTAAATGCCATTGTTAATAAAATAACAAAAAACTCTCAGCAAATTCAGATGTTTTAAGGTGGATAAGTCATCAGGACCTGAGGGTCTGCACCTCAGATTCCTGAGAGAGGTTGCTGAAGAGATAATGGTCATGATCTTTCAAGCTTCCCATTTCCTGCCCTGGGCTGTAGTACTTGCCCTATAGACAGCAAATTTCAATTCAGCCAATGTAAAGTCATCATCAATGGCATCTCTAACACCTCTTGTTTCTCAAAAATCTTCCTACTGTCCATCAAAATACACTGTCATCTCTTAATGCACTCATCCCCTATACTGTTGAGTCTGTGTATCTTTGTAAACGCATTTCACGGACATTCTGCATTTTATTTGTCTGTTGCAGCCAAATTAATACTGGAATCTGGTTTTACCTCCGACACCATTCACTTCCTTCAGCATTCTCAACACTGTCAGGACAGTTTCCCTCTCAAATGTTCCGTAAAATCTCTTCCAAGCTGCCCTGATAGCATTCCTAATAACTCTCATTGCCATTGCTCGTTTCCTCTGAAAAGCCTCAGCAAAGCTTCTTGCATTAACCTACATTTCAACACACGAAATGCCCCTCTCCTGTCTCTGATGGCCTCTGAACCTTTCTGTGTCCAACAAGGAACACATTTCTTACCAGCTCTCCGGGACACCAAGGAATGGCTCAACGGGCAGGTCCACACACTTCAGAAATTACACTCTGATAGATTTCTTCCATAGTACTGCCGAGAGACAATTGATCAAATGATTTCTCACACTTAATGGAATTTTCCCCAGTTTCCCCTCATAAAACACCATTTAGTAACACAACTCAAATTCTGACAGCGTACTTTGACGCTTAGATTACAGAGGATTGGAAAATGATCACTCCCCATACCATTAACCCTTACATTCCAGCTACTGTCCAGCAAGTGGAGCACAGATAAGAGTCAAGTCCAAACAAGAACCCCACCTTTGGCAATATCCACTCTTACCTCTCTTCCATCATTTAAATAGGGTAAATCAGACTCTTCCAGAAACTCATCTGCTGCCGTCCTGTTAGTTTCTGTAGTCTTACTGACACAAAGACCACGATGTGCATTGAAGTCACCGCACACACAAAAAAACAATAAGTTCACAGCATTCTCCCCAACCATTTGACAGATAACTTCCAATCCGGATTATAAAAAGTTCATAATTTTTATCCCACCGCATGGATACAATAATTTAATAATCATGCATTCATTTTTCTTTGGAAAAGGCAGAATTATTTCAAGTAAACCCTTTTTCACAAAGATGCCACTCCCTCCTCCACGGCTATGTGTCTATCATATCTCACATCATCATAACCCGGAGTCTTGAACAATACATGTGATTGCAGCAAATTTCTTGTACACAAATAACACCCAAGGGAACACCAAAACAGAGTCTTTAAATTCCTATCATTTGACTAACAGTCTTGTTGCATTCCAATGAAGAACTGTGAGTTGATTGGAAATTATCCACGTATAGCACCCTGTGTACAATTACCTTCCCCCACCAGCTCATTCCCTCTACTATCATCCCCCAATCACTCTTCACCACCAACCCCTTCCCGATCACCCTCCACCATCAGTCCATTCCCTCTACAATCATCCTCCAATCACCCTCCACCACTAGACAATTCCCTAATCACTCTCCACCACCAGCCCATTCCCAATCACCCTCCACCAACAGTCCATTCTCTCTATAACCATCCTCCAATCACCCTCCACCACTAGACAATTCCCCAATCACTCTCCACCACCAGCCCATTCCCAATCACCCTCCACCAACAGTCCATTCTCTCTATAATCATCCTCTAATCACCCTCCACCACTAGACAATTCCCCAATCACTCTCCACCACCAACCCATTGCTTCTACTATAATTACCCAATCACTATCTACCACCAGCCTATTCCCAATCACCCTCCACCAATAGACCATTCCTCAACCACTGTCCAATCCCTCTACTTTCATTTCTCAGTCATTCTCAACTAGCAGCCCACTCCCTCTACTACCAATTCTTAAATCTTCTCTCCAAAGTACTTCATGCACCTGTTCTGCAGGAGTCTCCACGAATCCCAAACACTTTCATGCTGTATCCATCACTGTTCTGAATCTATCGGATTTCTTTCCCACCCGCACTCTTCCATTAGCCACAGCACACAATACCACAAGAAAATCTATTTTTACGAATCAACACTTCACGACATGCCTCATCTCCCACATTGCCCCCTTTCACATCTCTCCGTGGTCTTCCCCCATCTGAATGCTCGTAAGTGCCTGTTTTAATCCAACATCCACCATATGCAGAGAAATGAATTCTGGTGGATTCAGCAGGAGAAATGTTATTCGTTAGTTTCACCTTTTGAACATCTTGAGCCTTTTGTAAAGCTGGACAACCTAAATGAGCAGCTCTCTGAGCATGCGCACAGATACAGCATCTTGCATCAGCACCAACGTCACAATCCCCATATTCATGTTCACCTCCGTATCTTGCACATCGCTATTTCCCCTGCAAGAAGAACGAACATGTCCCACCCTTGGCATTTAAATCAACACAACGGTGGAGGGTCAACCGGTTTGACAGAATAACGAATGCAGCCTAAATTCATCAGAAAAGCACAACAGAACGGGCAAACACTTTCCCTCCTCTCAAAGTCTGTAATCTCTTAGCCAAAGCTATCTTACCCCCTCTCAGGTTGTCCTGCTATACTCCACACACAAAACACACGCAGGTACAAATGAAATAACATCCTGAATCTTCGTTTCTCCTACCAATGTACTGTCAATTTTACTTCCGTCCAGAGTCTTCATTTTCACCAATTTCTCCTGTTCCTACACATGTAGCCTACAGCCGCTCATTGCTCAGACATACTACTGACGTTATCAATATCAATAACGAGAATACACATAGATTAAGATGTTAGCTGGCCTGTGCTGGCACCAGTGGGATCAGCAGTTGGTCTACCACCTGTCTTCAGTAGAAAGAGAGATAAGGAAAACAATGGAGCAGCATTTGGAGATGTTAATGAAGGGACGGGAGAGTTTAACGGAAGGAGAGCTGTCAAGATCGGCTCCCCCTTTGAACCCTGAACTGTTTGAAGTGACGGACAGGCGATACCCCAGCAGGGGGATAAAAACGGACAGGTTCGCTAAGGCAGGACACACACGACACCCCGAGGTAACGAGACCCTGGAAGTGGTGCATCTCCCACAAGTCGGTGGGAAGTTTTGGAAGGTCGGTCGCGGGACCAAGCCATAGACGCACAGGGTGGAAAGGCACGATCAGCGGGAACTTTTTGTGTGTCCTCCCTTGCCTGGGTGCCAGGTTCACCGCAGAGAAACGATCGTATCTGGAAACGGAGGGGTCACGGTCGGTGACCTCAGAAGACATCACAAAGGGCTGGCCCGAAAGCTGACTGCGAAGAATATCGAGGTCTGTGTGGAAGCTGTTTGAATATTCATTCGTTTTTGCTCTCTCTCTCCTCCCGCCCCCCCCCCCGCATCTGTCCATCTCCCACGGCAGTGATTACTGTGAACTGAACTGAATTCAATTGAACTGAACTTTGCGTCACTTTGAAACTGGTCATTTACCCCTAGACGACGATAGAGCTTGATTGATCCTGTTATCCTAATTCTGTGTACATGTGTGATTACCATTGCTGAACTGTTGGCGTTTATTATCCTTTTGATTAGAGTACTGTGT
Source organism: Mobula birostris (assembly GCF_030028105.1). Taxonomy (NCBI): domain Eukaryota; kingdom Metazoa; phylum Chordata; class Chondrichthyes; order Myliobatiformes; family Myliobatidae; genus Mobula; species Mobula birostris. The sequence goes on from NC_092397.1 coordinate 32,561,933, forward strand.
TCCTTGTTTCTTTCATAAAACTTTCTTAGTTCTAGTAATCCAGACTCCAACTGAGTGATCCATTTCTGCTGGTTTGGCAACCCAGTTATGGGGTACGTAATAATAGCATTAGTTAATCTAACTGGATGGAGATGTTTATCACAATAAGATTTGAAACTAATCATTACCATGAAATCGACAGTATCTTCTACCCGAGTCCTTCTTCCCTTACCGGACGTCCCTCCCCATCTGTCCCGACTCATTTTCCACTTATTTCTTGACAAATCGATTCCATACTATCACTTAACTCCCCATATGCCGCATCTGACTTTCCCAACATTGGCACCCCTCAGTCACATTTTAGATGTTGCAAACCGCCAGCCAGCTCCCGCCACTGTCGCCCCAACACTCTACAGGTGTCTCCCCTGCCCTCCCCCACAATTACGCGTCCAAACTACAACCGAGACCGGTCGCCTTCTTGGACCCAGTTCCGATGGCCGGGCCTAGGTTTCCCCTGGATTTCTCCGCTCCACCACCTCAATGTACCGCTTCGGGCCAGGGGCCTTCCCATTCCCAGCTGCTTTAAAGCCGCTGCTGCAACTGGGTGAGGGAATGGGACAGCACATGTCTTCAGCTGTACTCTGTCAATCAGGCCTAAGGGCGGAGCCTCGCAGCGCATGCGAGCGACTGTCGCCAAAGTGCGAAGCGCCTCCGGACCGTCCCGCAATTCGCTTTATGAGGGTCTGAGAAGAGGTTTTGGGGACTGCAGGTGGGACGGGCTCGCTTTAAACCTGGAATTAAACATATCTGAACTTCGATCGTTCTCTGCAAATTGTTGCAGGTGTCCCTTTGCCTGTCTTCTCCACACAGTCACACAGACGCACTGAGGGAGACGACAGGATTGCTGGGACCGTGTGGGAGTTGATATCTTACAGCAACAGCCCCGGTTTAATGTATTCGGAGTGACGGGGTGTGACTCCGAATGGCGCCCAGATACAGACTCGCTGAGGGAATGTTTGGGGAAATATTTTGAAACTAACCGTCGTCTCTTTTTCCTCGGAAACTCTCACGTTCTGAGCTCATTGCAGACTTGTTCCCTAGTCTCAAAGACCGATTTCAGCACCTTTTTTTTTTGGCTATTTTACACTTGAAGCAGGAAATGGTCTCCCCAACGGGGAACTGAACCCCGGTCTCCCACGTGATGGGCGCGGATACTAACCACTGAACTACCGAAGAATATACAAGGATATGGAATCTGTCACACAGATTTCAGAGTACAGGAGAACTCACAGAGTCACCCTGACGTTTATTTGTTGAGTGTGGATCTGCCGCTTTTTACCCGTCCCCTCTCACTGTGTGACTGGAGGGTCTCAGGATTCTTTCGCGATTCAGTCACTTACTGTGTTCAAGGTCTGGCCGAAGGAAGGGATCCTATCAGCGTGTGGTTTGAAAGGACAATTATAATTAGGATTTGTTTTCCCATTTGCTGATGCGCGAGGCAGGACCCCATCAGTAGCCCTTCACTCGTTCAGGAGTCTGCTTTAACCCAATCTGATTCCCGGAGTAGACTCAACGGGAACTCCGAATTGCTGGAGGATGGCGACATTAATGACCGGAATAGGACCTGCAGCAGAGTGAGGAATGATCCGGCAGGAAGCTGCTCCTTGACAGGTCGAGTCACATGGAAACATGGGAGACGCTTCACTACTCGAATCTCATACAACATCATGGAGCGATGGTGGTATAGACGATGTTTCTACACAGGCATATGAATATGTATGTGTGGAGCGATATGGAGAGAGGGACAAAGAGAACATCGCAGATGATCGAAAGCCAAGCAACACACACAAAATGCTGGAGGAACTCAGCAGGTCAGGCAGTATTTATGAACAGGAGTACAGTCAGCGTTTCTGGCTGAGTACCATCATCAGGACTGAAGAAAAAAAAGATGAGGAATCAGAGTTAGAAGGTGAGGGGAGGGGAGGAAGAAAAACCAGGTGATAGGTGAAACCAGCGGGTGGAGGGGGGCAGGGGGTTAAGTAAAGATCTGGAACGTTGACTAGTGAAGGAGGAGGTATTACCAGAAGTTCAAGAAATCGATGTTCCTGCCATCAGGTTGGTGGCAACCCAGACGAATATAATGTGTTGCTTCTCCATCCTGAGTGCGGGCTCATCATGACAGTACAGGAGGCCATGGGCTGCCATGTGAGAAATAGAATGAGAAGTTGAATTAAAATGGGTGGCCACTGGGAGCCTTATGCCTTATGCCCCGAGGCCAGATTCGACGTAGTGGTAGTAGAAGACACCGGGAGATCTCGCTTTTTCTGGTGGACGTAATGCAAGTGCTCGGCGAAGCGGTCTCCCAATCTGTGACAGGTCCAACAGATATACAGCAGGCCACACCGAGAGAACTGGATACAGTGGATGACCCCGAAAGACTCACATCTCAAGTGTCTACTTACCTACAAGAACTGCTTGAGATCCAGAATGGTCGTGAGGGAGGATGTGTAGGGGCAGGTGTAGCACTTGTTTCACTTGCCAGGATAAGTGCCAGGCGAGAGATCAGCGGGGAGGGACGAACGCACACGGGATTCACGTAGGGAGCGACCCCTGCAGAAAGCAGAAAGTAGAGGGGGTTGGGAAGATGTGTTTGGTGGTGGGATCCCGCCGGAGATGACGGAAGTTGAAGAAAATTGTGCGCTGGAGGCGGAGGCTGGGCGAGGTAGGTGAGGAGAAGACGAACCCTCTCCCTGGTGGAGGACGCGAGGATGGAGTGGGGAGGGGGAAGACGTGAGCAAAATGGAAGAGATTCTATTGACGGCAGCTTTGATGGTGCAGGAAGGGAAGCTCCTTTCTTTGAAAAAAGGTAATATCTCCTTTGTTCTTTAACGAAACGCCTCACCCTGAGAGAAGATGTGGCGGAGACGGAGGAATTGAGAGAAGGGGATGGCATTTTTACAAGCAATGGGGTGTGAAGAGGTATAGTCCAGGTAGCTGTAGGAGTCTCTGTTTTCAAAATAGATATCGGTAGACACGGTGTCTTCAGAGATAAAGACAGAGAGATCGAGAAAAGGGAGGGAGATGTCCGATATGGGCAGATAGACTTCTCGGCTGTGTAGAAGTTGGAGGGAAAGCTAATGAAGTGGATGAGCTCCGCATGGTAGGCACGCTGTCTTCAGAGATAGGCTGGAAGATAGACTGTTCCACATAGCCGACAAACAGACAGGCATAGCTGGGACTCATGTTAGTGTCTATGTCTGCACCTTTTGTTTGAAGGAAAGGGAGGAATCGAAGGACAAAGTAGAGACAAGTTCCGCCAGACGGAGGTGCATGGTGGTATAGGAGATCTGGTTGGGACTGGTATCTAGATGGAAGCGGAGAGATTTGTGGCCTTCCTTGTCGGGGGTGGACGTCTATAGGGACTGGACATCCAGAGTGAAAATAATATGACCGGGGCCCTATGTGCCATGCAAAACGATTAGACTTCAACTGAAAGATCGAGGGCTCAAAATTAAATTAAATCAAAACCACGGCATTAGACCCGGCAATTCCGTTAGTTCCAAGGGTGTAGCTCGAGGAAACATACACTTCATGGTCAAAGAGAAGTGGATCTTACGTACTCCTAACAAAAAGATATAATGCACCCCGGGTATTCTCTCTTCTCATTCCTCTATCCGGCTGAATGTGTCGGACAGCACGTACTACAGCTCAAGGATACCTTCAGCTCCTCTGTTATGTCTATTGAATGGTGCCCGAGTAGAACAAGATGGACACTTGTCCTCGCAATCTACGCCGTTGTGATGCTGCACCTAATTATTTACCCGCACGGTGCTTTCTCTCTCTCTCTGTTACACTTTATCCTGCATTCTGGTTTTGTTTTACATTGTTCTCTCTCAATACACTGTGTAATGATTTGATCGCTATTAACAGTGTGAAAGAGAAGCTTTTCGCTGTATCTCGGTACATGACAAAAAGATTAAATCCCACTGAACGTGATGGGGCAGTACAGGAAACGCCGGTCTCCGGACAGCGCAGCGTTTCCCGGTGGGCAATACAACGCGCAGCAAAAGCTGCTGGATCACCAGCGTCCCTGGGTGGGCTCGAACCACCAACCTTTCGGTTAACAGCCGAACGCGCTCACCGATTGCGCCACAGAGACAAGCCGGGGAAATCTGCCATTCCAACGTTAGAAGATGGTGACTGGCAATTGATAGTGTGACCCGGCTTTTCACAATCTGCATGAATGGTTTGCATCAGAGGTTAGCAGACAACGTGAAACAGAAAACGTACGAACCACAAACTTGTCAGAATTAGAAGGGGAAATAACAATAGATTCCCAGTGCATCGCCAAAAACTTCGGCCACGAGTACACAGTCCTCAAAGAACGACATTTTACATGGGACGTAATCACTGTGTCCCGGGACGGATGAGGACAGCACCGATCCCGGGGTCGGAGAAACAGGACTGTTCCTGAACTAAAAGCCGAAACAGCCAGAGATACTCCGCAGATTAGGAAGCGACTGTGGAGGGAGATACAGAGTTCACGTTTCAGGTCGATGACCTTTCACAGCTCCGAGCTCGCAGTCAGACGGAAGGAGTCTCACGGAGTTTCTGCAGGGTGGCCTGAGCTGGGTGAAGGCACCGATTCCACTCGCCCTCTCCTTTCTGACTCTTTGAACTGTAAACCTTAAATCGAGCGCAAGAACAGCCTTTGTTTAACTTTTAAAATGTGGCAGAGGCGGATGAAGTAAATATTTCTGGAAACATTGTTCTCTGTCACCGCGTGTTACGCTGAATAACTCTGAGATGCAGAGTCGCTGAGGGGAGATTTATCGAAGCTGAACACAAAGTTCCGCCCTCTCGGCAGACTCTCCCTTCCCGGGTTCACTGCAGATCGACTGTTTCACATCCGCAAACAACCGATCACTTCAACCCCAAACTCGGATTTAACCTCTTTAACCCTTTTCAATTCGAGTTACAATTACATTTAATATGGAAAGAGCAAAACCATTTCTCTGACGGGGAAATTGACCCCGTCTTCCCCGTGCAGATGGGGATACTAACCACTAAACTAACGAAAATTCAGTGCGAAAGAGCGATCTGACATTGAGATTTCCGAGGAGAGGATACTTCATTGAGTCACCCAATGTCTGTTCGTTGACTGTAGCACTGGCGCATTTCACAGACGCGCTTTTTACTGGGCGATGGGAGAGTCGTCGGAATCGTTTCCGATTCAGCGGATCATTGCATAAAGTTTCCATCCCGGCATGATTGTGTTTTGGGAAAGGGAACATTCGTCAACAGGATTTAACTGATACAAGAAAATATTTTTCCAAATTTCCACTTTGCCCACACTGGAAAGTCTGGCTCTATTTCTACTCCCTAAATACAGGTAGGCACTGATGTCCGCAGCATCAGTACTGAGGACTAAAAAGATATGGACAAGGGAGGTGCAGCGGCTCTTGTAGGAGAGCTTTAAATCTGTAGACAGGACTGTGTTCAGGGATTCATCTTCGAGTCCCAGTGGGTTACGCCACAGCTGTCACTGACTTCATTAAAACCTGTGTGGATGAGTGTGCGCCTAAGAAATCATATTGTACACACCAGAACCAAAAGCCTCAGATAAACCAGAAATGCCCATCTCCGATCGTTGCACACATGTAATTTAAAATCTTTCTTCATTTTTCCTTCTATTATTCAACTGAAAGCGGTGGATTCCCAAGTATCTGGACATAATATGACAGGTCGCGGTGTTAAAACGCACTGATAAGTGATGAATACAGCAGAAGATGGTTTCGATCTATCGACCTGGAGGTTATGGGTTCCGCGGATCCGCTGAGACACTGTCCTTCACAGAGTAACTGGAATTGCTGTGCAATGAATGTTGCGCAATGTTATTTGAGTTTCCCCACGGATACAGCAAGGGCCCGTTCTTAACTCTCCCACATGTTACAGGCTTATCCCGTACTTCAATGAGGGAAATGAAGGCTGAGCGTAGAGTAAGTTCTTCATCTGTTTTCCGCCCATTTATAAAACATTCTGTGGAGATGCCGGGGATTGAACCCGGGACTTCATACATGCGAAGCATGCGCTCTCCCACTGAGCCACATCCCCGATGTCGAATTTATGATGAAATCTTCAATCTGATCCCATAGATCATAAGGTACAGGAGCAGAATTAGGTTATGTGGCTCATCGAGTCTGCATCACCATCTGATCATGGGGGTTGATCTATGTTTCCCCTCTTCAGTCCCAGTTCCTCGCCTTCTCTCATAGGCTTTGTTGCCTTGTCCAGCCAAGAGAATATCTCGCTCTGCTTTCAATACCCCCAACGACCTCGCATCCGCCGATGCTTGCGTCTGCATCTGCTTGAAATAGACGCCTCTCTCTCTTGAGACTGCGACCTCTTATCCTTAACTTCACCACAGTAGGGAATATCTTTTCCCACATCTACTCTGTCCAGGCCTTTCAACATTCGAAAGGTTTCAATAAGATCCCACCTAATCTTTCTAAATACCATTGAGTACAGACCCAGAGCTATCAAATGTTCCTCATATGATAACCCTTTCATTTCCGTGGTCATTCTTGTGAACCTGCTCTCCATCATCTCCAATGCCAGCACATCTTTTCTGAGGTGAGCAGCCCAAGACTTTTCAAAATACTTTTCCTTAAAGAAACCATACTTACTTTGTCTAATCTTGTCCTGTGTCACCAAGTACTCCATAACCTCACCCTTAATAGTAAATCTGAGTAGCAAATCGCAAAGGCTGGACGTTGAAAGATATAAAAGAAAAGATGGAGTGAGTGATTCTGCCTTTCGAGTCTGCTCGGCCATTCATTGCAGTGGACAGGATTCGAATCTTCCCGAAGACAACCCAATGGATTTCCAGTTCAATACCTGAACCACTCGGCTAGGATTACCATGTTCTCCCCATGCGACAGAGGGACTCAATTATAGCGGCACAGGGTTTCTTCACATCGCGACCACAAACCCCAAGATCGCCAGGTGGGCCTCAGCGTCAGAGACAATGGTGCGTGCCGCTTCCCCGCTGTCCTGGAGAAGGCGGAGTGGGGCTTGCTTCCTGAGCTACTGATCTACGTGAGCTGAGGGGGCTCTCAATGACGGAGCTCCAGGACGCTGGCCCGGCGCCCTGGCACTGATCGATATGGAAAGTCTGCAGGTAGCAGGACCGGCGCCCGGACTTATTTCATTCTTGTCCTTCTTTCTGATCCATCTGACAACCTGACTCGGCCGCTTCCGAGGGCCGTCACCAGATAACAATTTTGGTGTGGAATAGACTCACATCCAGTGGAAAACGAGTGAGGACGGCGGGTTCTGTGCTCCCAGCATTCCAAAATCTGATAAAAGCCAGATATAAGCAATTAATAGTGGGCAATAGGAACTCGGAGAGCACGTTCAAAGTCCAAAGTAGTATCATTATCTAATTACGTATATGTCAACATCGACTACTCTGGCATTCATGTACTTGCTGGCTTTCAGAGTAGATCTGAACAACACAACAGCATCAATGAACAAAAAGCTACACATTATAAACTATTAATTAATGGCCTTAAAGTTCTCCGCTTCCATCTGGATACCAGACCCAACCAGCTCTCCTCTGCCACTACGCACCTCCGTCTGGAGGAACGTCCCCACTCAATAATTTCTCCTTCGACTCCTCCCATTTCCTTCAAACAAAAGGTGTAGCCATAAACACTGGCAGGGGTCGCAGATATGCCTGTCTGTTTGTCGGCTTCCAGGAGCAGTCTATCTTCCAGCCTACGTTGGTATCGCTCCATAATTTTCCTCCGCTACATAACCGACAGCAGTGCTGCTGTTTTCTGCACCCATGCGGAGCTCATCCACTTCATCAGTTTTGCCTCCAACTTCCACCCTGCACAGCAGTTTACCTGGCCCTTATGCGACACCTCCCTCCTTTTTTTTTATCTCTTTGTCTCTATCTCTGAAGGCAGCTTGTCTACTGATACATCTATTTTGAACACAGAGACTCTCACAGCTATCTGGGCTATACCGCTTCCCACCCCGTTACTTGTGAAATGCCATCCTCTTCTCTCAATTCCCCCGTCTCCACCGCGTCTGCTCTTAGGATAAGACGTTTCATTCAAGAACAAAGGAGATAACGTGTTTTTGTTTTCAAAGAAAAGGTCCTCCCTTCCTCCACCACCAAAGCTGCCCTCAACGGAATATCTTCCGTTTTGTTCACGTCTGCCCTCATCTCATCCTCGCGCCCTCTACCAGGGAGAGGGTTCGTCCTGTCCTCACCTACCTCCCCCCAGCCTCTGCCTCCAGCACACAATTCTATGTAACTTTCGCCATCTCCGGCGGGATCCCACCACCAATCACATCTTTCCCTCCCCCCTCTACGTCCTACTTTCTGCAGGAATCGCTCCCTATCTGAATCCCATGTGCGTTCATCCCTCCCACTGGCACTTAACCTTGCAAGTGAAGCAAGTGCTACACCTGCCCCTACACCTCCTGCCTCACTACCATTCAGAGTCCCAAACAATCCTTTCAGGTAAGGCGACACTTCACCTCTGAGTATTTCAAGGTCATCTACTGCATTGAGTGCTCCCGGTGTGGCCTCCTATATATCGGTGACACCTGACACAGATTGGGAGACTACTTCACCGAGAACATACACTCCGTCCAACAGGGTAAGTGACATCCCCCTCTGGCCGTCATTTTAATTTCACTTCCCATTCCAATTCCGACATGGCAGCCCATGGCCTCCTGGATTGTCGCCATGAAGCTACACTGAGGGTAGAGGAGCAACACATTATATTCGTCTGGGTAGCCTCCAACCTGATCGCATGAGTATAGATTTCTCCAACTTCTGGTTATGGCACCTCCTTCACCAAGCCCCGGTCTCGTTTCCCTCACTGACCTTATCTCCTTACCTGCCAATTACCTCCCCCTTTCATTCTTCCATGGCCTGCTGTCATCTCGTATTAGATTCCCTGTTCTCCTGCCCAGGATCTCTTTCACAAATCAAGGTTTCAAGTCGTTAATTCACCAGCCCCTCCCCCGGCGGTTTCACCCATCACCTTGTGTTTATTTCTCCCGTCCCCTCACCGTCTGAGTTTAATTACTCGTCGATTGTTTCTCCAGTCCGGATGAAGGGACTCGATCCAAATCGCCGACTGTATTTTTCCCAAGATGCTGCCTGGCCTGCTAAGTTCCCGCAACATTTTCTGTGCTGCTTGGATTTCCATCACCTGTAGATTTTCTCCTTGTGCCTCTATCGATGTCGCTCCACACGAACATATTCATGAGCCTATCTAAAAACATCGTACACCCTTCCGTCTCTGAATCTGGCAGCCCGTTCCAAGCACCCACGCCACTCTGTCTAAAAACGTGAGCCACACATCTTCATTAAACTCTCTCCCACTCCGACCTTAAATTCATTCCCGGTAGAATTTCAAATCTATACCCTGGGAATCTAATTCTGACTATCTGCCCAATCTATGTATCTCATAATTTTCTACTTCTTAATTCGGTCAAGTTTCCTCTTAGGCGCTGACATTTCAGTGAAGACAAACAAGCTCAATCATTTTAATCAGGCAGCATCGGGGAAACGCTTTGCAAATCCTGCCAATCCTTCCTGTGAAATGCCATTCTTGTAGAATCTGGAATAGAATCAAGACAGGATTGAACGGGAAACTCTTGAGGGACGTTAATTCCATCTCTGATCCACGACACAGTGAATGATAATTAATGAAGCCACCTTACACTCACAACATGAATTAGCGTGAGTCGATTATTTGGCCCTTGGAGTTCTGCGTAGATCGTGTCAATGTAAGAAGTTTATTTGTTATGTAGTCTAAAATGGTACAGCGTGCCATGGCTGGAAATCGAAGCCGGGTCAAGTGCTTGGAAGGCAGCTCTGCTCACCAGTAACAACCATCGCTCAATGACGTTGCAAAAGATTGGAGGAGTAAGGCGTCTCCCATAGTTCCGTGTGACTCGATCAGTCCCCAGGCAGCTTTCTGTCGGATCATTTCTGCTGCAGATCCTATTCCGGTAAATTAGTGTCGCCATCTCCCAATAGACCGGAGTTATACAATCCAGGGCGAGCATACTCCAGGAGTCAGACTGTGTTAGAATCGATCCCTGAACGAGCCGAAGAGCTAATAATGGGGTCCTGCCTCGCGCAACACCAAATGGACAAAGAAATCCTGTTTATAATTGTCCTTTCAAACCTCTAAGGATGTCGGATGGATCAGGAAGATGGAAGGGAGTGAACCAGTCCGAATATTGACACAGCCATCGGGCAGACTCCCCCATCGCCGTCACTGCTTGGACACGTGGTCAGAATTCTGCAGCCCCGTCACTGAGAGCCCAGTGGGAGATCTTTCATCCCACGTAGAGCAGCGACCCAGGAAGGCGGCCCAGCACGTCCCTCTCCATGACAGCCGGGAAACGGCAAACACCGTTGTCCCTGCTGCTAAGACCCACATGGGGATCTGGGGGCGAGGGGAGGGGGTGTTGTGTTCACAGAGTGAAGAAACCTGTCCCGCTCTATTTCAATTTCCCTTCGCCCAAATGCCCGCATTGAATTCAGCTGAACGTGAATATTGTTTCACCTTCCACAGATGCTAATGGTTCTGCTGCCTATTTGCAGCAGTTTTCGCTTTTAGTTCAAAGGCAAGTCTGTTTCTTTGAAACTGGGATCACGACTGCCCCTGTCGCGTGTGGAGAACGCTGTAGTTGTGGCCAAGAGGTTATGACGATAGACGATAAATCCATTGTGTTTTCCCCACGCAGGTTCGAATCCTGTAGACGACGTGTCTCCAGCTTTTTATCTTTATATTCTCTGTGACTCCATGATCCATTTCACGAATGCGGGTTTTTAAAAAAAATCGCTCCAAAAACCAGTCTCTGGTCTCCGCTTCTAAACCCGGGGAGAACCGATTTACTGTATTCCATTTCCCTTCGGGATTTCTCTGTGGCACAAAGGGTGAACATAGAACAGAGAACAGAGAAGTCTACACCACATTATAAGTTCTTCGGCCCACAACGATGTGCCGACCATGTAACCTACTCTAGGAACTACCTAGAATATCCCTTGCGCATCGCCGTCTATATCTCTCAGCTTCATGTGCCTATCTAAGAGGCTTTTAAAAGCCCCTATTGTAACCGCTTTCACCACCGCCACCGGCAGTGCACTCCACGCACCCACCACTCTCTGTGTGAAACACTTACCCCTGACATCCCCTCGGTACCTATTTGCATGCACCATATAATTATGTCCCTTCGTGTTAGTGATTTCAGCCATGGGAAACAGCCTCTCGCTATCCACATGATCAATGACCCCCTTCATGTTATACACCTCTATGAGGCCAGCTCTCACCATCCGTCGCTCCAAGCTCACTCAACCTATTCTCATAAGGGATCCCCTCCAATGCAGGCAACACCCTTGTAAATCTCCTCTGCCCTCTCTCTAGAGTTACAAAATACTCATGGACTAAGATGTTAACTGTCCTGTGCTGTCACCAGTGGGATCATCCGTTGATCTGCCACCTGTCTTCAGGAGTTTCGGCCCGCTTATGATCAAGACTCCCTCGAGGTGGTAGGCCAGCAGTGCTAAAGCACCACCTCCAACTGGTGAGCTTAAAAACTTGGCATCTGCCTCTATCAGAGTTGCTGGCCACTTCCATCCAACAGATAGTCTGCTCTTCAGGTGTCTATGCAACTACTGAACGGTTTGCAAGATATGTATACACAGTCTGACTATCTGCCCCTCTGAACATACTTGGTCCACACCCATGCTGATCCTTTCTCTGCTGCCTCAGCTACAGCCCTGCTAGTTGACTTGATCTCTCTTCTAGTGAAGCCAAGGTCACGCAGCCACTTCTGGAGAGTGAACGCAATAAACCCTCGGCAGCCTACTTCGAATGGATAGCATGAGACCTTCCACCCTCTGTCTCGGCACTCTGATCTTAACTCTGCATATTTGGCTAACTTGCGCTCATGGGCTTCATCGATGTTGTCTTCCCGGGGGACTGTGAATTCACCAATAACCGATTCTCTACTGCTGTCAGACCATACAATTATATCTGGACGCAATGTTGTGAAAGCTATTTGCTCCGGGAAACTGCCTTTCCCGTCCAGGCCAGCCTTGACACACCAATCATTGGCTGAAGAAAATATGCTTGATCGTGAGCCTATGCCGTACACCCTTGAATTGGACGATTCTTTCACAAATGATATGCGATGTTCTGTGCAGCATGGGGCATGAGATAAGTTGTGCTGCAGTACTCTCCGCTCAACCGCTTCTGTTACAACTTTGAGAACGTTGTTATGTCTCCACGTGGACATGCCGCTGGAAAGATTGACTCTGCATGCAATCAGGATATGTTGAAGTGTTCCCTTCTCGCCACAAGCAGCACACCTGTCTGTCTTACCTTCATACCAGGTGCTGAGGTTGGCAGGTGTTGGGAGCAGATCGTACGCTGCTCTGCATAGAAAAGAGATGCAGAGCGGTTCCACCTACCACAAAATATTCCAAGATAGATGTCGTTGTCCAGCACTTTCCCAGCGGGTCCAAGCCCCTTGTTTGGCCAGGCCAGCTGTTTTAGTTAACCTCCTCTCCTCTTCAACCTCTCGTATTTCTTGTGTTACAAGCTCACGGCGCTCCTTACCTGTAGAAGATGACCACCAATTGTGGGGTGTCCATCCAAGTCCCTGGCGGCCTAGCTGGATAGTCCCAACCGTCCCCTTGTGCTTCAACCTGGACTCTGCCTCATCAACTGCTACACAGGCTGACCACTCCCTGCCTGATCTCACGTCCGGCTGGGTGTCCTTGATGACAGGGTCTTTTGACTCTCGAAGCATCAAGAATGATCTCACCTTGGCTACCTTGACTTCCTCAACAAGGGATTGCACTGGGATGGTGAGCTTTGTCTGGCTACTGTGGATTGCAACATTTGTGAGGCTGCTCGGTACTCCAAGCCAGTCCTTCACATACTTGTTGATCTTCCGTTCCATTGCCTCAACGTGGGACATTGCCACTTCATAGACAGTTAGTGGCCACATTATCCGTGGCATCAGTCCATACTGCAAGCACCACAACTTCAACTTGCCAGGCAAGCCACACTTGTCAACAGACATCAGACCTCTGCTGATCTGTTCTGCTGTCTCTTGAACACTCTTGGTGTCTCTCAGCTCCTCTGTGTACCATCGCCCGAGGCTATTAACTGGTTGGTCCTGAATGGATGGAATCTCCTCTCCACAAAGCGTGAAATGAAAGTCAACCAGCTTTCCTCTCCTAAGAACAAGGCTCCTTGACTTCTTGGTCTTGAACTTCATTCTTCCCCAATCCATTAGCTTCTCGAGTCTAGATAGTACATTTTCCACTGCCTCCGTGCTGGGACCCAAAAGTGTAAGATCATCCATGAACGCTCGTATTGGTGGTAACTCCTCTCCGCCACCAAGTGCGACACCTGGTCCCACTGATTCTACAGCCCTCACAATAACCTCCATGGGTAACACGAAAAGGATGGGTGAAATTGCACATCCCATTGGGATTCCAACATCCAAGCTCTGCCACCTAGTTGTAAACTGCTGAGTGGAAAACCTCATCCGGAAATCGTTGTAGTACTGCATAACAAAGTTCCTCACTTTAGCAGGAATCCATAGGAATTCCATCGCAAACCCAATCAAGACATGGGTCACAGAACCATATGCATTTGCCAGATCAAGCCAAACTACAGCCAGATTTCTTCTCAGCCTTTTTGACTCCTGGATGATTTGCCATATCATACTAAAATGTTCAAGGCATCCTGAGAAGACCTGGTATTCCTGCCTTCTGCTCAGATGTATTTACTAATCCATCCTCTATCACAAATGAAGATAGTCTTTCTGCCAGAATGCCACACGTAATCTTCCCTTCTACATTCAGGAGTGAAATTGGTCGGAACTGATTCAATACAGAATTCTCTTCCTTCGGGATGTATACTCCTTCAGCCTCACTCCATGACAAAGGAACAACACCTTGTCTCCACACCACCTTTAACAATCTCCACAAGCATTTCCTCAGCTGTTCACACTTCTTGAACACCTTATAAGGCACTCCATTAGGTCCTGGCACTGAACCTGACCTTGCCTTTCTCATGAACCGTTCGACTTCTGCCATTTTGGGTTCTGACAGATCGAACTTCACTCGTGGCTCGGTAGGCGTAACAAGCCCTGAAATGTCAAACAAAGGAGCCTCCTGCTGTTCGTTAGAGTAAGTGTTTGCCAGGTGATCCTCAAGTTCTTGTTGACAGATGTTAAGCTGTCCGCTCTTACTTTGTTCAAACAGTTTCTTCGTGAACTCGTGAGGGTTCTCAAAAAACGACTTTCTTGCCTTCTCTCTCTTCTTTCTCTTTTTACCTTTTGACTCTGCACGACGGAGTGATGCTGACTTCATTCGAAAATGCTCTCGGAGATCAGCAAGCCCTGGCTTGTCACCCTCACTTGCTACCTTCCACCTCTGTCTCAACGATCTAAACTCTCTCCTGAACCTACTAATCTCCTTCTGGCGCCTGCTTGGTTGCTGAGTAGGCTTTGTTTTCTTCAACTCAACCAAACCAAACCTGTACTTTCCAACATCGTAAATCATATCGCCCATCAATTCTAACTTTCTCTTTGATGTTCCCCTGAGAGTATTCTCCAACATCATACTGATATCCTCATCAAATACACGCCAAGCCTTCTCATCTGCCATTGCTGGCCACTTGATCTTCCTCATCTTCTCTACCTCCTCCCCACCGCCATCATGCAAAGAATCTACCTGGGTTCTCTGGTCTGAAACGTGACCTGTGTTATCGCTCGTCTGACCTGGCGTATGATGACTCTGTCCAGAGCGAATCGCCGTGGCTTGTGATTCAGTGGTTGAAAAGACCACATTATCTGTGCTTGGTGAAGAAATCTCATCTTTATCCACTGGGATGGAATAGCACTTCAACTTTGCTTGGTGGACTCGTAAACCTTTGATGCTGGAAAACGCTCTCCCACGCCAACACACTGGACACTCAGAGCCTCTTATCCTAGCTCTTGGTCGTAGTCGTTCCCTGTAATTAACTGTATCCGTCCGATTGGGTCCATCATTCTTTCACCCTCTCGGAGGACCCCGAGGGTATGTACCTCCATGTAAACTAGAAAATTCAAGAGGTAGGTGCTCTTCTGAGCGGAGCCGGACTGCTAAAGTTAGGGACGTGACTGGATGCAGACTAGGAGCTGGGACAAGAACACAGAATTGGGCTAGGAATTGACTAGGATAGCGGAACCAGGACACGGAACTTCGAACTAGGAGCCTGGGCATGGACTCCGAGCCAGAGCCTGGACAAGGACCCCGGAACTAGGCGAGGGCATGACGTAGCTACAGGACTGTACATGACTTGGGTTTCTTCGAGGCTTGGGTATGGACTCCGAGACAGAGACTGGGCAAGGACCCAGAACCTGGGACTTGACTCGGGTTCGTACTCCGGAACTAGGCGAGGACAGGACAAGGCTACAGGACAAGTACTAGCAACAGGACTGGACGTGACACTCCTTGTCAGGACAAGGGAACCCCAGCGCGGGACGAGGGAACCCCAGCACCAGGCTGGCAAGGTACTCCTGGGCTGGGCGAGACTCATGGACAAGGCGAAAACACAAAGCCCAGGCTTGGACAGGACAAGGTTCTTGAACGTGGCTAGAACTGCACGAGACCCCGAAGCCTTGAGTTGGTCGAGGAAGAGACAGCAACGCAAAACCTTGGTCGAGGGAGAGACAGGAACATGGACCACAGAACCGGGTCCCCTATTTCGAAACAGGACGTCGGGCCGGTGCTCATATACAGAGCACAGAATATGACAAGACGGTTCCCAGCACAAGGCAGTGGCAGACGCCCGGAACTAACTAAAGAAGGCGTGGACACAAACAGTTCCCGACACGAGGTACAGGCAAACGGCCAGACCTACCTAAAGAAGGCGTGGATACAGACGGTTCCCAACAATAGTTAGCGGCCAGCGGCCAGTCCCACCAACTAAAGGCGTGAACACAGAGGCAGTTCAAAAGAACGATAGACAGATCCTTATCTTGCACCGGCGATTAAATTTGAGAGTGGTGCAGGTGACCGTTACGTGCGAGGCAAGGCTTCAGACGAGGAAACGCGAGGCAAGGTCTCAGGCAAGGCAACGCGAGGCAAGGCTTCAGACGAGGCAACGGGATGCAAGGTTTCAGACGAGGAAAGGAGAGGCAAGGCATCAGACGAGGCAAAGCGAGGCAAGATTTAGGACGAAGCAAGGCGACGCAAGGCATCATACGAGTCAAGGCTTCAGGCGAGTCGAGACGAGTCAAGGCTTCAGGCGAGGCGGGGCGTGGCAATCCTTCATACGAGGCAGGGCGTGGCAAGGCTTCAGACGAGGCAAGTGTTCAGGCGAGGCAAGGGTCCAGGCGAGGCAAGGGTCCAGGCGAGGCAAGGGTCCAGGCGAGGCAACAGACGGGATTCAGTCAGGAGGTATGGACAGGAGCAATCCAGCAGCCAGAGACTGAATCCTGAAGTTGTTTACGAGACCAGCTAAACGAGATTCAGCTGCCTCAACAGAAAGTGGGGAAAACCGGAATCCCTGGAATAAGGAACATGGACCGGACCGTGAACCGGAATGTGGATTTCAGGGACCGGACAATGACAGCATTCCCCGCTCAATGGGAGCCTTCAGGAGACCCAAAACGCTTCCCAGATTATTGATGACTTGAGTGGGTGGGGGTGGGGCATTCGACGGGAAAGAACCCACGAGAGCGAGTGTTAAACGGCAGTGTTTGTGTCGCTGGGTCCAAGTCTTGCTGGACTGTTCTGTCATGGTGGGGGTGCTGGGAGCGGACCCAAATGCAAGACACAGACACTGAATTACTAAGAACTGGACATGGCTAGAGACTAGAGTTAGGGACGTGACTGGATGCAAACTAGGAGCTGGGACAAGGACACAGCCTTGGGCTAGGACTTGACTAGTTTACCGGAACCAGGACAAGGACCATCGAACTAGGAGCCTGGGCTTGGACTCCGAGTCAGAGACTGGTGACTGACCTAGAACCTGGGTCTTGACTCTGGCTCGGACCCTGAAACAAGGCGAGGACATGATGTGGCTACAGGACTGGACATGGTTGTGTTTTTTTTTCGAGGCTTGGGTTTGGACTACGAGCCAGAAACTGGGCAACGACCCAGAACCTGGGACTTGACACGGGCTCCGTCTCCAGAACTAGGCGAGGACAAGACGTGGCTACAGCTGAGGAGTAGCAACAGGACTGGAGATGAAACTCCCGGACAGGACAATGGAAACACAGCACAGGGCGAGGGACCCCCAGCACCGGGTTGGGCAAGGTACTCCTGGGCTGGGAGAGACACATGGACACGACGAGAATACAAAGCCGAGGCTTGGACAGGACAAGGTTCCTGGACGTGGCTAGAACTGGACGAGATCCCGAAGCCTTGACTTGGTCGAGGAAGAGACCGGAACGCAGAGCCTTGGTCAAGGAAGAGACAGGAATATGGAACACAAAGCCGGGACCACAACCCCCCACCCCCACCCCCACCTTGGAAACAGGACGTAGGGCCAGGACTGAAACACAGAACACAAAATATGACAGGACGGTTCCCAACACAAGGCAGCGTCAGACTGCCTGACCTACCTTGCGAAGGCGTGGACATAGAAAATTCAAAACAACGATAGACAGTTCCTTACCTTGCTCCGGCGATTGAACTTGACACCGGTGCAGGCGAGGCAGAGCTTCAAACGAGGCAAGGGAGGCAAGGCTTCAGACGAGGCAAGGCAAGGAGACGCAGGGCTTCTGGCGGGTCAAAGAAGGAAGGGGAACAGAAGGGATTCACATAGCGGGTATGGACAGGAACAATCCAGCAGCCAGAGGCTCAATCCTGAAGCTATTTATGAGACCAGCCAAACGAGAATCAGCTGTCTCAACAGAAACTGAGGAATACCGGAAAACCTGGAATAAGGTACAGGCAGCGGACCGTGAACCGGAATGTAGATTACACAGACCGGACCACGACTAAATTAACTGTTTCCTGGAGACCAGACTGACTGTTTCAGATCATTAGTGGACACAGGATCATTGGGGGATACATTAGAACATTCAACCCATCAATTCTATAGTGCGGAGCATCAAGTCTATAGTACAGCATTCCCACTGTGCCATTCCCAGTTCTCTTCCCATGATCTGCAGGTTACTTCTTCGGAAGGACCTGTCCACTTCATCTTTGAACAATTTGATTGGCTGTTCTCATCACCCCTGCAGGCAGTGTGTCCCAGATGAGAACAACAATCAGTGTAAAAATAAGAATTTCATTACATGCTCCTTTGATCCTTTGCCCATTCTTCTCAAATCATTGAATAATTTACAGTGAACAGAACAGCACAGGATCACTCCCCTCAGCTCACTGTGTGTGTGTTGACCACGATGCGAGTTCGATCTGTATGTTTGCCCGCATGTGGTCTGTGTCCCCCAGTGGACTAAATCCCCGAAAGTATTTACCCACCTTAATACACTTTGAGAGACCCAACAACACCTCTAGCTTAGGATCAACACGCCCGAGAATGTCACCATACCCGCTTCCTGATCTCGCTTTCCTCCAGGTCCTTCTCCTTAATGAATAACAATGAATTCAATGTATTCATTTTGTACCTCGCAGTACAGTAATCAAAATAATACGTATCATCCATTAAACAAGCCGATCTCAGTTTAAGAGAGCACCACAGATCCGACAATGTCACACAGCCTGATTCCTCTCTCTCTCTCTCTCTCTCTCTCTCTCTCTCTCTCTCTCTGTATCTCAAGCTAGTCGTTTTCTCGTTCACTTTTAGTCATCCTGCAACTATTGTTCTTCCAATTTCGAGTACTATTTTTATTATTTTACCGGTCTTGACATTCTATTGATGGATAACACATTACTTTCCAATTGTCTTTTGAACTTTGTCAAATGTAAAACGTGTTTAAAAGACGACTGCATCAGAAACACCAAACACAAAATGCTGGAGGAACTCAGCAGAATTCTAGTGTGTTCCCTTGGATTTCCAGCATCTGCAGATTTTGTCGTGTTTCGACATTGGAAACGTGGTCAATTGATCGTTTCCATCCCGACCTTTTTCTCTATTGTATCCTTATTGACCAGGATGAAGCTGAATGACTGAAGGACAGATCAAAATGGGAAACTACAGAGAAAGGTAGGTGTCGGACAGCGTCGCTGGTCTTCGTTGAATACTGATTAATTAGACAACAAAAATGAAATCTCTATATATAGCTGCTCCGTGACAAGGTTCGGTCTTTGTAATTAAAGCTACCAGCCTATTTCCACCAGAGACACTACTGAGGTAATGACAAAGAATTTTCATGTAGACAGTATCTGTACACCAGAGGCAATGGTGTTGAATCAAATTGTTTGTTCAAGTAACTGTAACTGAGAAAGTTAGTGAGGAGTATAAGCGTATCTCTGGAGACTGAGCCTCTGTATAAATCAGGGTTGATGTGAAGCATCAGCTCAGTGTCTGCCGGAGCAGTGAATTCAGGAGCAACAGGAATCACAGATTCTCATGAAATGGTCTATCCGGTCATCTGGCGGATACGAGACCTTTACTATCCTATTATTTCAGCCTTTGGAATACCCGGTAAGTCGCAGTGTCAGGGGCTGTTTGTGGGAAATAAAGTTTATTTCTAATGCTGTGATTGTTCCTGTCACTGCCAGATACCAGTCCCAGTATTCCGCATTTCAGGTTTGGATTGGAAACACCGGGACTATGGATTCTGGGATCAGGATCTAAAACAAACGGCTGCAGGAACTCAGGGAACCCGCCAAACTCTGTGGAACTGAATGGGTCAGGCAGCGTTCTACCAGCGGTTTGTGATCCATAATGGGCTGTTCGGGTTTCTGTATTTTTGGTCTTGTAGCAGCTGCACTGAATTTGCAAATATTGTGTTGAAACAGCCCGCGGACATTCAACCAATTGATTGATTGTCCATATTTGTAAATCAGCGATTGACTGAGTTAGGTGCGATGTTCAATCCATCGACTGGCAGTAACACTTTAGCAAATGTCAGGAGTTCCATGATGTGGATTTTTAATAACTTTGTGCAATATAGCTGAACTGAATATAACTGACGGACAACACAATGAAATATTTGTTGAGCAGATTATCACAAGCGACGTGGTGCTTCATCGTTATCCATACTGTGAAATGTATTCTATTATATCTACATCTGACACCGTTACAGACATCTGACTGCGGCATCGAGTTTGCTGCTGGACATTGAATTCCTCTCTCATGCTTATCTGCGATGGATTCAGTGGGAGGAATCATGACTGTCGTGAGGTTGTGTCAGAAATCTATCAATGTTCTGTTGTAAAGTGAGTGAGAAGGCAAAAGCTGGAATAGGAAACAAACTCGGGGAATGCTGGAAACACTAAACGCCAAGCAGATTGTACAGAAAAAGAAACCAGTTAACACATGTGTCTGGGGTTTATCCGAGAACAGTTCTGAGGAGAGACATTTTACCAGTTTTCTTTCCCCACATATTCTGTTTTACCTGAATGAGCGTTTCCAGCATTTCTTGTTTTTGTTCTGTCCTTCGGCAGTTCTGTCCCTTACAGGGATCGCCATGGAAGTTGATGATTGTCTAATGGAAGAATCCTGTCATCAGTGTCCGAATGAGACGCGGAAGGCACCGGCAGAAAATGTTCCATCCAGTATTGACTCAGAGGTGGTTACCTAGTTTAAGCTTTCCTCTGGCATTTCATATTTTGGTCATCAGTAAGTAATCCGTATTCAAATTATTTTACTGTGTAAAGTCGTTCTATGTCTCCGCCAGCTCTGCGCCCTCTCTCGAGCCTCCCACCACTAAATCCAAGAATTAAGTGGAAACGTTACAGGATCCGCTCGAACTGCAGAAGTGGCTTTTGTTTGGATTTTCTCAAACTGCTCTTCCCTGCCTCTCTTCCAGCGAACTTCGTGGCGATTGTGATCCTGTCCCGGAGAAAGTGCGGTCTCTCCAAATGTGTCACTCGCTACCTTTTGGGAATGGCAGCGGCCGATCTCCTGGTCGTTATTTCGAATCCGCTGCTGAAGCGGACTGCTGAGATTTATTTTCCCCGATCATTCCTGCTCATTACTGCTGTATGCAGACCTGTCACGTGGTTGATGTTTGCGAGCACTGCGACCTCAGTCTGGCTGACTGTCGCTTTCACTGTCGATCGATTTGTGGCTATTTGCTGTGAGAAGCTGAAAACAAAATATTGCACCGAGAGAACGGCGGCTGTGGTTATCGGGACAGTGAGTGTGCTGGACTGTTTGGAGACTGTTCCCTGGGGCTTTGTGTACGAGTCTGGAGAAACAATTAATGGTGTTTCTTGGTATTGTGTTTTAACACAGACCTTCACAAACTCTCCCTCATGGGCCGCATTTGTGATTTTTCACCGCATTTTCTACCCTTGCGCCCCTTTCATTCTGATGTTGCTGTTCAATATTCTGACTGTCAGGCGGATTCTAGCGGCCAGTCGAGCCCGCAGGGGGCTCCGGGGACAAAAGAGTGGAGAGAATGACAAGGACCGGGAGATGGAGAACCGACGCAAATCCATCGTTTTGCTCTTCAGCATAACCGGTAGTTTCATATTGTTGTGGGGAACAATGGTGGTATTCTCTATCTATAGACGGGTTACAAACAGTTTTGTTCATTCTGTCAGGGATCCCCGTTACGTCACAGACCAAGCATCGATAATGCTGCAGGTTCTCAGTTCCTGCACCAACACGTGTGTTTACGCCCTGACTCAGAGCAAATTCCGAGAAGAACTAAAGAATGCGGTGAAATACCCACTGAATCTGATTTTGAAACTCACGAAACGCTAGAAATAAACGCTGTAAAGTATTACAATTTAGCTGCCTTCGTACGCCCTATTCTAGCTCCCCACTTGTGGGTAAATGGAGACAATGTGATGAACAGAGTTACAAAACAAACATGAGAACATCTGCAGATGGTCGCAATACGAAACAACAAACACAAAATCAGATCCTGATGAAGGGTCTCACACAAAATGCTGGAGGAACTCAGCAGGTCTGGCAGCATCTACGGAAAATAATAAATCGTCAACGTTTCGGACCGACATCCTTCATCAGAAACCTGTCAACACTTCATTATTTTCCATTCCGTGTGTGTTGCTTACAGTGACAAGACAGCTGTTTAAAGCTGATAACGACGGCATCACTGGCCTCACCTTCCCAAAAAATCCCCTTTGCATCTCACGTCGCGCCGTGTTAAATTGACGCTGGAGACGAGCCTGTTTTCCCCGCTTCCCGGTTCTGACAAAACTGCCTGACCTTGGAGAATATTTTCGTCTGTATCAACCACTCGTGCTTCCGTCACAACCCGTCTTTTCCTTCACCCTGTTTCCTCCTCCTTCTCTATCTAGAGGTTTCCCTTCTTATTGCCACCTTGAACTGCCTTTTGTAACAGATTTCTCGTTTTACAATTGAAGACAAATACCATTACCTTCACTTGTAGCTCTGTGAGGAAAAAAAAGGATAGAAAAAGAGAGAGAGAGAAGGAGAGAGAGAGAGAGAGCGCGAATTGGCAGAGAGAGGGGACGGAAGACAGAGAAAATGGAGAGAGAGAGGGCAAAAGATAGAGATAAAGAGAGCGAATGCGACACAGTGAAGGAGTGAGCGTGAGAAGGAGACAGCACCAAGTTTGACGGTGGGAAGGAGAGAAAGTGAATGAGACTTCGCGAGGAAGAGCGCACAAGGTAGAGAACCTGAAAGAGAGGGCGCGAGAGTGAGCACGAGGGTGAGAGCGTGCGCGAGGATGAGCGCGAAGTAAAGCGAGAAAAACACTCTTCGCGTTCGAAGAGAAGGGTGGGAAGGGGAGAGTGAGAGAGAAAGAGAAAGAGAAAGAGAGAGGGAGAGAGAGAGAGAGAGAGAGAGCGAATGAGACTGTGAAGGAGTGAGCACGAGAAGGAGACAGCTCGAAGTCTGAGGTGCGAAGGATAGTGAGTGAATGAGACATCGCGAGTAAGAGGGTGCAAGGGAGAGCGCACAAGGGACAGGGCGTGAGCGAGGCTGAGCGTGAGAAGGAGTCCCCGCGAGGGGGAGAGAGGTAATGAGACATCGCGATGGAGAGAGGGAGGGAGAGAGAGAGAGAGAGAGAGAGAGAGAATGAGAACGGGAGGGACAGAACAAGCTGCATGACATTGTCGGATCTCTGTTTCCATCGAACACTGAGATCGGCTTGTGTGTGTGATGGATGATCAGAGTTATTTTGATTCATGTACTGCTACTATTGTAGATATTTGTTTATCTTTCTGTACTAAAACCGTGCGTGTTCTGATAAAGTGTTTTGTTTTCACACGTGTGCAGTCTCCTTTGTTTGCGAACGGTTATGTAAATAACCTGAGCTGAATCAAAAATGAATACTGAATAAATTATAACACAATTTTCCTTACAAAGAGGCTATTACATAAGTTCATGAATATACAGGAAATAGAAGGATATGAATCACACGCAGCAAACTCTTTAGCCGAGGAGGGACAGGGTGGAATATCTGTGGAAATGAGTGAGATTGCAGGAAAGTGCGTTACCTTCACCAAGGATGTCCGTGAGAAGGTACAGACCGTTCTCAAAGGGTAGGATGAGCAGCCAGATGTCATGGTCCTTATTAGAACTAACAACAGAGAGAAATCTTCCCGCAAGGAAAAGTTAGGGAGGTGAGCAGTAATTTAAAAAATAAAATCTCTGGGGTGGTGATTTCGGGATTACTTTCGATGCCACATGCTTGCGACGTAAGGGATCAAATGTTGGTGAAATTAAATGTGTGGCTAACCATCTGGGTCAGGAGGGAAGGCATCGGGAACGCTCGTCATTAGGCTCTGTTTTACAGGGAGGATGGATTACACTGAAGGGTAAATCATATTCTCACACGGAATCCTGCTGGAGCCATCCTGATGATTGTGATCATGTTGCCTGTGGAGAGTATGTTGGTATCCACAGCTACAGGTCAGGAGGTTGCATTGGTGGAAGGTAGAGATGAGGTCAAAGAACGCATAAAGGCAGTCAAGATGGGGTCACCTTAGTGAGCACAGTGGCACCGAAAGGAAAAAAAAAGTGAGTTTATTTCAGTGTAGAGTGTAAAACAGGTCAGACAGACGTACCTAGATCCTGCATTTATACATGGCACAGTGATTCAACCATTACAGAGATCTGGTTGAGAGAAGGTCAGGACTGGTATCGAAACATTCCAGGATTTAGATGATTCAGAGAGTCCAGAGGGAGCTAAAAGAGATTGGGGAGCTGCACTGCTGATCAGACAGAATGTCACAAGTTCGACTTCATCCCGGAAGCTCAACCAGTAAGACAATGTGGAGGGACTCAGGAATAAGAAAAGTGTAATACTCTAAGCCTTATAATAACCAGTAAGAGAGGCAAACAGATATGTCTGCAGATTATTGACTGATGTAGATGGTTCACCAGGGAGGGGACATGAGATACTGTGGGAAATGAGCCTAGCGAGATGATTGGGGTTTCATTGAGATAGATTTACAGATTATAATTCTGGAGGGTTTCCGGTGGTTATTGAGAAGGATAAGTCTGAACCTGCAGGTGGACGAATCAGAATCAGGTTTATTATCAACGGCATGTGACGTGAAATTTGTTAATTAGCAGTAATAGTTTAAGGTATAACATAATGTCGAAAAAAAAGAGAATAATAAATAAATAAATAATATATAAACAACAGTATACATATATTGAAAAGATTAGAAATTGTGCCAAACATCCCCAGAAATACTATATATTAATACAAGTCAGACAGTCTCCAGGGTTCAATGTCAATTTGGGAATCGGATGGCAGAGGGGAATAAGCTATTACTGAACCACTGAGTGTGTGCCTTCATGTTTCTGTATCTCCAACCTGATGGTAACAGTGAGAAAGGGGCAGGCCTTAGGTGCTGAAGGTCCTTAATCATGTATACTGCCGCTCTGAGACACTGTTCCTTGGATACTTTGTAGGCTTGTTCCCAAGATGGAGCTGACTAAATGTACAACCATCTGCAGCTTCGTTCGGTCCTGTGCAGTAGCCCTCCATACCAGACAGTGAAGCAGCCTGTCAAAATACTCTTCGCGGTACATCAGTTGATGTTTCTGAGTGTATTTGTGGACATAACAAATCTCTTCAAACTCTAATGAAGTATAGCTGCTAATTTGCTGGTATTTAATTGAATTCTTCCCTCTACCAGTGAAATCTTCCCCGTGCCACTGGCTGCAACACAAGCCCGAAGCATGATCGATCCATCCCCGTGCTTAAAAGTTGGGGAGGGGTTCTTTTCATGAAATACTTCACCCTTTTTTCTCCAAACATACCTTTTTTGTGGCCAGAAAGTTCTATTTTAACTTCATCAGTTCACAGGACCTGTTTCCAAAATGCATCAGACTTGTTTAGATGTTCTTTTGAATATTTTTAATATACGTTTTGGCCGCTAAGAGAGGGAAAACTCTGATTTCAAACTCCGCTGCCTTGCGGCCATACCCACTCATGGGAAAGGCTTCGGGAGTAAACCCTGAGGACAAATCCGGAGCTGGAGTCTCTAAGGCAGTCCGACGTTGTCTTCAACCTCGTTCTGGAAACTCCTGCTACGACATTGGTGCCAAGCTGCATCGGCCCTTGCCCTTCCCTTGGACAGCATCGGTATCGTGGAGAGGGGAGACTTGCTGCATTGGCAACTGCCGGCCTTCCATATAACTTTGCCTAGGCCTACGGCCTGGAGAGGAGAAGCAAGACTTTACAGGTGCAGATCCATGATCTTGCGAGACTAACAGGTGCCACTGATGGTGTTGAGCCTGAGCCTGGTTTCGCTTTATGTGCAGATGATGGGGTCTGTGGAAAAGGGATTGCAATACTGCCTATGCGTTAGGGTTTGTACACGCAGTGTTAAAAGCAACGGAAGAATAGTCTTTGGACTGAGTTTTAAATTATTTGTGTCTAAATCGAAATGTGTGGGTTTTACTCGGAAGCATGGTCCGGATTATATTCACTTTACTGTGTATGAGCGTTTGCTGTCGAGTGTTCCTGTATTTAAATATTTCGGGCTTTGGCTGATGTGGAGAGCAAGTATATAGTGATTGTAGGACAAACGTAAGTAGATCAGTAACTTTATGCTCTCTGAGGCTGGATAGGACTGTGACTCTTCCAGGGTGTACTGTTGACAATTTATTGTCCTTTAGTACAGGTTGTTTAATTCATAGAGAGGCAGCTCATTCAGTTTTATATAGGTTGGATGTTCTACAGACCAGTGCACTGTGAATCTGTAATGGAGCGTTCCGGACCACAGCTAGAGATGCATCGGAGGTTAAACAAGGCGAGATGTCTCTTGACCTGTCGAGAGAAAAAATGAGCCTTGCAAACTGGACTTGCTTAATAGAGTGAGGACGTCACGTGTGACTAATTCTGTTTTAATGGGTTGTTGGGGATATAACGGCAGAGCTGATAAATGCTTTCTGCAGACACTTAGAGAGCAAGTGTGAGAGTATGGTCTTGGGCATTTGTGGACAAGTGGCCTGGCCAGGAGGTCCATCATGGACATTTCCAGATGTGGAAATAGATTTGAGATTTCTAGAGGATCAACAACCTCTTGTAGAGGGTGAGAGAGTGTCTGATCATTTACGGCAGCAGCATTATTTTCTATTTCCCTATCTTTATAGATTGTTCTAAAAACCAAGATAGTAACCGGGTGGGTTATTTATCGCCTGGTTTAATGTTGTGGTGTGTAAATGTTGTCTGTCTATACAGCAGAATTTATGGCCATTATCATTAGTCTGAAATGGGTTGAACAAGTTAAGTCAAACAGAGTTGTGATCTGCCCAGACACTGCCTCGGTGCTGCAGAGTTTGGAATCGAAATCTTCAAGGAGACCATAGTTGATCTGTTGATGGAAGTGTATTATGATCTATATGCTCTGATGTGTGTGGCAAGAAAATAGAACACAGAACACAGAAATTTACAGCGCATTACAGGCCCTTCGGCTCACAATATTATGCCGACCATGTAACTTACTCTGTAAACTGCATAGATATGCCTAGCGCATAGCCCTCTATTCGTCTAAGCTCCATGTACCTATCGGTCATACGGGTTTGCACTCCACTTTGGCACTTGTTGGGTAGTATGGGAATGTGTCGTGTTTTTTTTTTGTAATATTCCAGAGACGGTGGAACATGTGATCATGATGTGCCACAGATATTCTTTGGAACGTTGGAAGATGTTTAGGCATTTAATGGGTCGAGCTGGGGTGCGGAATTTGCAGGATATACTGGTACCTCAGGCCCCGATGGTTACGTCGTGTAGGACTCTGGTGAACGTTTTAGTTAAAATAGATTTGGGAGGTCGCATCTGATCCCCACCAAGCGTCCCCTCATGCTCCATTACAGTAGGTGGTGCTAATGCACCTGATGGGAGAAAGTAGGAGCAGAGTGAAACAAGTTCGGGACGGCGGCCCCTGCTACCCTGCAGACGTCACCATTGCAGTCAGTCCCTGCGCACTGCTTCAGTGTCCTGGCGCCCCGTCATTGAAAGCCCATTGGGGGCTCCCTCAGCAGACGTAGATCAGTGTGATAGGAATAAGGTCCGGCTCCGCCTTCTCCAGGACAGCTGGGAAACGGCAAATACCTTCGTCTCCGCTGCTGAGGCCCACGTGGGGATCTTTGTGTTTGTCATCGCGATATGATGAAAACTTATCCCCCTTTTTCTCCGACCAAATGCCCCATAGATTTCAGGGTGAAAGGTCACCGAGCAAAACATTGGCTCTGTTTCTCCTTTCACAGATGCTGAGTATTTCCAGCAGTTTCTGCTTCTAGTTCAGGATCATTTCTGTTTGCCTGACTCTGGATCACTGCTACTCCAGTCACATGTGAACATAGTAGTTGTGGCAGAGTTGTTAATGCGATGGATAACAAATCGATTATGTTGTCTCTGCATAGTTTTCAATCCTGACGAATTACCTGCCTCTTCTTTTTTTGTTTTATATTCTTCGTGACTCTCTGATCCGTCTCACGGACACGGATTGTGAAAGAACCGGTGCAAACACCAATATCTAGTCACCATTTCTAAACCCAGGAAGAGCCGACTTATTCCAGTTTCTTTCAGGATGTCTCTGTGGCGCAATCGATCAGAGCCTTGCGCGTTACCGGAACATCAGTGGTCGAGGGCACTCATAGTCTCCGGAAATACTGCAGCTTTTGTTGTCTGTTGTGTGTTTCATTCATTAAAAGTGATAACCACATATATAAAATAGAATACTACCTTTCTTTGCATGCACTTTGCCATGAAATGAATGGACAGAACATGGAATATGAAACCAATACAAACTCTCATTTGGCACCAGTATATCTAACGCTTGTCTTGCAACCATTACATGTTGCGGTGGTTCCTTCGGACACCAGCTCCTCTCTGCCCTCTGGTGGCAGGTGACTCGAACACAAGACCCAGCTCCTCTGTGCCGTCTGCTGGCAGGTGGCTATAACACAAAACCCAGCTCCTCTCTGCCCTCTGGTGGCAGATGGATGTAACACAAGACACAGCCCCCACGCATCTCACCCCCCCCCCCACCATGCCCTCTGTGGCATGTGGCTGATTTATTGACCCCGCTGACTCTGTTTGTGTCACTTTCCGACCAAGGTGTCTAGATGTTTCGTTCACATTATCGTGCAAGATGGATAAACCCACAACCTGACATCCTCACGACATAGTTGACGGCATTCTCGACAGCAGGGAACAATGTTTATTCGGGTAGTTGATGATCATTCCGTTTCACTCTGCAAGAATGTGACAAGTGATTTCCTATTTAAATATTTTCTCTTTAATTTGGCTTGGATGCGAATTTCCAAAAATGTTCTGTTTCTATTCAGGACTAATGTGCAGTCTTGTGTTTGGTGAAATATTTGCTTCTTCCGCCTTTACATCGGCCTCTTAAACTGATACACTGATTTTATTTTTTTTTTGAAAAAAAAACTGCTGTTTTTCTTTGCCTTAAACTCCTTAAATTTCACAAGTCAGTGGTGCGGGTCCGTCAGACAGTCACGTCCCCTTTTCTCCCCGAAGCAGCTCCCCACAATGTGAATAAATCGAGGAGAGATCAGACATATTTTCATAAACAAAAAGGATCAATGGTGGTGCGTAGTGATCGAGAAGAGAAACTGAGGTTAGGTGAGTGACCAGGATCGAAATGAATGGCGGAAATGGCTCGAAAAGCCGAATAGCCTATTCCGACTTCTATTGTCTAGCTTCCAACATCCAACCTTTGTGATCAGAGTCTCAGACAGAAGATATCATCGTTTATTTGACACTGGTGATGTAGCTCAGTGGAGGAGCGCATGTGTGAACTCCAGGGTAAAAACCCCGAATTTCCACATTGTCGTTTGTGAAGTTTGAAATCTGAGCGGAGAATCCCAGA
The DNA here is from genome assembly GCF_030028105.1 of Mobula birostris. Classification (NCBI taxonomy): domain Eukaryota; kingdom Metazoa; phylum Chordata; class Chondrichthyes; order Myliobatiformes; family Myliobatidae; genus Mobula; species Mobula birostris. The sequence continues at coordinate 32,591,391 of NC_092397.1, forward strand.
TGAAGAAATTTCCCGCACTATCGTTGACCTTTCATTGCCGTCGTAAAGGCGCCGCGTAAACCCTGTAACCCGTGGGATAGTTAAGAATGGCTCCTTGCTGCATGTCAGTCCTCCGTAGGGAAATTCTAAAAACACCCCCACTTTTAAGGAAGGGACGAAAGCTCGGCCGTGGTGTTCTGAACATTACAGCAACAACTACAGTTCTCATTGAAACTTACTGAATGTTGAAGAACCAAGATTATGTGGACGTGGAGAGGATGATTCCTATGGTGGGGGAGTCCAGAACTAGAAGGAACAGCCTCAAAATTGAGGGGCGACCTTTTAGACTGAGGTAAGGAGGATTTTGTTTTTAGCCAGAGAGTAACAAATCTGTGGAACGCTCAGCCGCAGACTGCGGTGGAGGCAAGAGTATGGGGTTGAGTGGGATCCGGGATCAACCGGGATGGAATGGCGGAGCAGACTCGATGAGCTGAATGACCGATTTCTGCTCCTATGTCTTATGGTCTTATGGTCTAACTAAATCCTGATGAAGGGATGGTTTGAGGTCTGTGATTGTGATGCGGAAACCAAGTCAGCATCTAAACCCGCGAGTTCCGTTCACAGGGAGACGAGGTGAACTTCTGGTTCAACTTGGAAATTCAACATTCATTCAATGATCAGGACGGGATTGGAATGTTAATGGGACCTCGGGATTGAACGTAGTGATTCCCTAGTGTGGCTCAAAATGTCGTTATTGATAAGAAACCCCACAAGACTGACGAATTGTCCATGTTAACAATTAAATAAGATAAACCACATTCACTGGTAATATCGGGAACGAGGTGCAAGATGGGGTAAAGCATAAACCACAAGGAGAGAATAACAGGGTGGTCCAGAAAGTAAGGAAGAAAGAAACGAAAGTGGAGACATAATTAACGACCGAAAATGAAGTAAGTGGGTAGGAATAAGGGGGAAAGATGGAATTGATGCAACATGGACAGACACAGAGTGAGACCCAGACAAATACAGACATAGACACAGACCCAGACATATACAGACACAGACACAGACCCAGACATGTACAGACACAGACACAGACCCAGACATGTACAGATACAGACAAGACCTAAACATATACGCACAGACACAGAAATACAGACACAAACCCAGACATGTACAGACATAGACAAGACAAAAACAGATACAGGCACCGACACAAACATTGACAGACACAGTCACAGACACAGACTGAAATATAGACCCAGACATATACAGTTACGCAAAGACACACACCCATACCAACACACACAAACGCAAGCACACACAGAATGATACGCGCGCTTACACAAACAAACGCAAGTAGTTGCACGTCATTCATGGGAAAGCAATGCTGTTTTTTTTCCATAGCAGAGTGGCGCAGCGGAAGCGTGCTGGGCCCATAACCCAGAGGTCGATGGATCGAAACCATCCTCTCCTATCTCAACTGCTAACAACAAAAATTTTCCGTCAGTGCGCTTTAAAACACAAGGCCATCTCATCATTGGTAGATGCAAGGAAATCCATTGGCTTTCGGCTGGACAGTACTTTTATATGTTATCCTTTTTAATTTTTACGGAGGTTTCTGTTTGGTTGGAAAGATTAACCGATTGTGTATTGAGGTATCTTAATGTCATCTATTCTCTGCGGAATCTTGTATAAAAACAGAAAAATGCTGAAAACACGCAATGGGTAGGCAACATTCGCAGAAATAAGAGATTTGATGTTTCCGGTGGATGCCCGTTCGTCCCAACTGGAAAAGAGAAAAAATACACAAAATGCTGGAGGAATTTAGCAAGCCAGGCGGCATCTACGGAAAAGAGTACACCCGACGTTTCCGGCCGAGACCCTTCATCAGGACTGGAGAAAAAGATGAGAAACCCTTGCAGAGGAGCTTCTCTCTCTCTCTCTCTCTCTCTCTCTCTCTCTCTCTCTCTCTCTCTCTCTCTCTCTCTCTCTCACTCTCTCTCTCTCTCTCTCTCTCTCTCTCTCTCTTTCCAAACCGTTCCCTGCATCGATTACTCAGACAATAAATCCTGCTGGGGAATGCTTTTCATCCCAATGCACAATCAGGCACAAATTGGAGCGTGTCCTCTGGCCAGTGCTCGACAAAGAAGTAGCTGAATCGGACAGGATTCCCGAGACCTCTCCGGTCGCAGAGGAAGAAATGTAAAATGTCTGAAAAGTGCCGGTTTCGCAGTCCCCGAACAAATATCGGTTTAACCCCTTGAGACCTCGTGTGTTCGGACATCTGAATGACAGGTTTACTTTCGCGCTGGTTTCTCGTCACTGGTTAGTAAACCCGCCCGTCACGGACATGAACTTCTACTCCTCTAACTTTCGGTAATGTTTCATGCCTCCTTTACCATTTCCACTTTTCTTTTCCATCTCTCATTATTTTCCTACCTGCCCATCACCTCCCTCTGGTGTTCGTCACTGTTTTCATTCTTCCGTGGCTTTCTGTCCTCTCCTACTAGATTCCCCCTCTCTAGCCCTGTATCTCATACACCAATCAACTTGCCAGCTCTTTACTTCACCGGCCCCTCTCACAGTTTCACCTTTCACCTTGTGTCTCTTCCCCCCTCCCCCACCTTCTAACTCTGAATCCTCGTCTTCTTTTCTCCATTCCTGATGAAGTGTCTCGGCCCCAAACATCGACTATACCCTTTTCCATTTATTCTGCCTAGCCTGCTGAGTCCCACTAAAATTGTGTGTGTGTTGTCCAGATACAGGTGACGATCTCAACAGGCTTGCAGGTGAAGTCTTGCTTCTCCTCGACGGACTATTTGTGTTTCTGAATAGTGGTGCAGGGGCAGGTGTAGCTCATGTTCCGATTACAGGGATAAGTGTCTGCAGTGAGATCAGTGGGGAGGGATGAATGGACAAGGGAATCACAGAGAAAGTGATCCCGGCTGACAGTGGAGAGTAGGGTGGGGCAAGGATGTGTTTAGTGCTAGAATTCCTTTGAAGATGGTGGAATTATGTAAAATGTTGCCCTGGAAAGGGACACACGGGGGTGATACGTAAGAACAAGGGGAACTGTAACCTTGTTATGGCAGTGAGAAGATGTCTGAGAAATGGGGGTATATATGAGGGTGAGAGTAGCAGCAATGAGACAGGAAGGGAAATGCCGTTCGCTGAAGAAGGAAGACACCGCTGATAATCTGACAAGGAAACCCTCACCCTGGGAACAGATGTGGTGGAGGCGAATAAAAGGGACGGCATTTGTACAGTAGGCAGGGTGGGAAGAGGAATAGTCAGGATAGCTGTGAGAGTCAGTAGGTTTATAGGAAGATATCACTAGATAGTCTGTCTCCAGAGATGGAGACAAAACTATTGAGAAATCAGAGACAGGTGTCAAACATGTGGAAGTGAATTTAAGGGCACCTGGAAAGTTGGAGTCAAAGTTGATGATTTTTTTTTGAGCTCAGCATGGGTGCATGAAACAGTGCCAATGCAGTCTTCAGTGTGGCACAGAAAGAGTTAAGAAAGGACACTCAGGAACGGATGCCGAAGACCTTCACCAGGATGCTCCACAGATTAGAGTATAGGAGGCCTGAGGAAAGTTTAGATAAACTTGTGTTCTCCCTGGGACCTCAGAAGCTGAGCGGAAACCCGATGGAGGTGTTTAAAATCATGAGAGGGTAGTCAGAATCATTTCCCCATGGTAGAAATGCCAATAGGAGAGGGTATGTTTATGATAGCAATGGAAGCAGAGAGTTGCTGGAGATTGCGAAGCTTTTAGGTGAACATGTGAATATGAAGTAACTGGATGATAAACAGAAGGATGGCATTTAATATGAATTGGCATCAATATTAGTACAATATCATGGGCCGAATGGCCTTTCCAGTGCTAGACCTGTTTTTTTTTGTTCCATATTCCAAGAAAAGGAACATTAAACGTCATGAGTGAGATTAAGAAAATTCAATGGTATTTTACAGACTGTTAAAACAGGAAGTTTGCAGTGGAGAATGTAGGAGCTCTCAAAAATAAACGAGGGAATTTCTGCCAGAAGCCAAAGTATGTGATTAAAATACTAAATAAGTACTTTGCATCTTTATATTGGTAGATGAAATTTAATGCAGACAATTGTGACGTGTTGTACATACATTTCGCAACACTGTATTCCATCTGCCACAATTCCCACTACAATCACATTGCTTCCTCAGCACTATCAAACCCCTCCACCTATCTTCATATCATCCGTAAACAGAGCCATCAATTCCATTATCTAAATCGTTGACAAACAATGTGAAAAGCAGCAGTCTCAATACTGACCTCTGAAGAACACCACTAGCTCACTAGCAGCCAACCAGAAAAGGTCCGTTCTATTTCTTCATTGCCCCCTGCCTGTCAGCCATTCCTCTATCCATGCCAGTATCTTTCCTGTAATGCCATAGGGCTTTATCTTGTTAAGCAGTTCCATGTGTGGCACCTTATCAAAGGCCTTCTGAAATTCCAGGTAAATGACATCCACTGCCTTTCGTTTGTCTAACCTGCTTGTTACTTCCTCGAAGAACTCTAACAGATTTGTTAGGCAAGATTTCCTCATGAAGACTTTGACTTGTTTTATCATTAGTCTCCAAGTACCTTGAATTCGCATCCTTAATAATAGACTCCAACACTTTCCCAACTACTGACATTCAGCTAACTGGCCTATACTTTCCTTTCTTTTCCCTTCCTCCCTTCTTAAAGAGTGGAGTGACATTCCCAATGTTCCAGTCCTCCAGAAGCATGCCAGAATCAAGCGATTCTTGAAAGATCATTGCCAATGCATCAGTTATCTCCTGAACAACCTCTCTCAGGACTCTGGGATGTAGTCCATCTGACCCAGGTGATTTATCCACCATAATGCTTTTGGGTCTGCCTAGGACTTTATCCTTTGTAATAGCAAAGGCACTCACACCTATTCCCTGACAGTTACAGACGTTTAGCACACTGCTAGTGTCTTCCACAATGAAGAAACAAGAAAAGTACCCATGAAGTTCATCTGCTATTTGTTTGTCCCCATTACTATCGCACCAGCATAATTTTCCTGTGGTGCAATATCAACTCTCACCACTCTTTTACTTTTTAGATAACGGAAAAAAAAAACGGGACTAATTACTTTTATAACGGTCATATCACCATCGGTCCATCATTCTGCAGGAGACTCAGGTACTGACTGTCTGCAGTGGTGTATGACGTCGAATGACGTCCCGAGCTGCTCTCCGACTGGTCACTCTGATTCCTCACTCTGGTGCAGTTCATGTTCTGTCCAGTTGATGTCGCCATCCTCCGACAGACCGGAGAGCACAACACCCAGTGAATAATCACCCGGAATCGGACTGAAGTGGGAGTGATCCCTTCAAAATTCGAAGACTTACACATCGTTTTCTGCCTATCACATTTTAAAAGCAGAAATAAAATATAAATATGATTATTAATGAACTTTCCAACAACAGGGAATTGGGCTGTAATGAGAGAACTTCCCTCGGCTAATCTTCGAGCGCAGTAGGTAACTGAATCGCTAGAGAAACCTGAGACACTTCTAGGGGAAGGACACGAGTAAAAGGCTCCAGTATTGCAGTCAACACACATCAAAATAATCCTATTTACCCTTTTGTATTCTTATACATAGATGACAGATGACAGAGTTAAATGCCGAGGGATGTTCCTCGTTAGTATGGTGGCTAGTATTCCCGCCTGTCACGCGGGAGACCGGGGTTCAGTTCCCCGACGAGGAGAATGCCATTTTACTACATTAGTATTCAAGAGGGATAATGAATTTTAAAAAGTAAATGCGGACAAGGAATTCGGTTTATGTGATCATTTCTTTGGATATTGGAAAGGTGGAATATCCCGGCTGCTGTGAGCTCGAGAATGTAGATCCGAGAAGAGAGCGACGTTGTGTTCAACCTCTTTCCTCAAATACAACCCGAGAGTCTGTATCTCAGCAGCATTCGTTGTTACACTCAGTGACGGAGTCCATCACTCCGAACACATTTAAACCGGTGCTGTTGTTGTCAAATATCAACTCCCACATGGCCCTACCACCTTAGTAAAGGAACTGACCAATATCAGTCCTGATGCAGAATCTCGTTCCGAAACGTCTACCGTTTACTCTTTCCCATCGATGCTGCCTGGCCTGCTGAGTTGTTTCAGCATTTCGTGTGCGTTGCTTGGATTTCCAGCATCTGCAGATTTCTGTTGTTTGTGGCCAATATTCCGAGAGCTCGTCATTTGCATCCTCATCTTGTTTTGGTATGCAAAAGGGGAAGCCGGCCCTTTAACGACCTTTCTTGCCGAGGTTGACTGCACACTATCTGTAAACTTTCCTTTGCCAAGGCGCTACATGAACTTGACTTGCTGTAACTTCCAGACTCCCTACTTCCCTTCCCTCGTCAATGACAGCACGGATTGTGGCTGCAGTTGACTTGCACTGAGAATTCGGCTCTCCTCAGTGACTATCTGAAGAGGAGGCCTGTTGAACTGTAATGGAGGCAGCTGTTATTTGCACCATTACTACACAGAGTGATCTCAGGCAGGACAGGAGAACAAGTGTGAAAACCAGCAAGGAAATAACCCTTGCCCACTGTACACTCCAGTTGCAGAATCTTCCGAGCAGGGAGTGAAGCTAATGAATAGACTTCCAAATGTGATGTCTCTCCTGTCCAAACTTCTTAACCTTAATTGCTTCCAACGGGATCTTCATGGCGAAAGTCGGTGATGTTCTCAGATATAGCAAGGATGGACATCACACGTACTATTACCTAAAACTGATGCCATTACTCGGTAGTTGCAGTAACAGACTTCACCCTCATCCTCATGAAGCAGCTTGGGAGCTGAGAATTTATGCAGTCCATGATGAGAAGTTTATTGCCATCGTTCAAAGCAGTTCCATTGGCAAGTGTGATTTCTCTGGGCAGTGCGGTCCAGTGCTCCCTTCACAGCTCTAACCTTCTTATGAGAGTGGTAGACAGAATCAAACTCAGTATAACTGAGGGATGGGCTTTGTTGTAACCGTGCCTGCGGGAGGCAGGGGTACAGCGGGTTATAGACATTACTTGATGCTCAGACTCTGCTACAAGTTGTTTCTTGTTAAACACTGTAGAGTGCTCTTTCTGTGCCTTTTCATTCTCTAACTTTAGTTCATATTTTTTGCTCTTACTGCGACAATCATATAACTATTTTTTGCATTTCACTCTTCCAGTAAACAGTCACAGGACATCTGCTAGCTTTCTCCCATTTTTCTCCTTATATCTGTACTTCTGCAAGCACTCGCTTCTTCCATTCCACCCACTTCTCAACATATTTCCTACTTTCTGCTCCATAACGTGCCAATACACACGCTACGGGAGTCCTCCTGATGTCCAGGACCGGGACTGTCACGTGACCATCAGACACACAATCCAGGCACTCACTCATACTTCAGAATTCACTTTCTCACTCTGTCGCTTCTTTCATAATCATGGGATCGAATCCACCCCGAGGCAGTCTCTATCCATCATGCACCAATGGGATTCAATCCAACATGAGGCATCCTCTTGTCCCATCGATTCATAAGATCCAGCCCGGCCCGAGGCAGCTACTGTTTCCATCTGTTCACTCACCTGATTCGAGCCCAACTAATGCCCCTGTTTTACTGTTGCAGCTTTCCCACATTTGACAAAGGTGATCGACTACTCCACACAGGAGGAGTCGAGTGTGAGGACTGATCGGCCAATGGGGCTGAATTCCTTTTTACTGTACAATAAACTCAAGGGTTTGGTATCTTCGAGGAAACTTCGTGTATCTACCATCACCATTAGCTGTAATCTGCAAACTCGCACACGTTCTTCAAATAAACATTAGTTAGCTGTGCACAAGGAGAACAACATGGCCTCTGAACCAAACTGTTCCCAAGTTTGAACAAAGAAATACCACTTCTTAGAGTTGTTTATTCGGAGACTGAAAATGACTAAATGGTAATCTGTCCCTCCTCCTCCACCCCCACTCTTTGCTTTCCGCAGCGATTGCTCCCGATGCGACTCCCTTGTCCACGACGATCCCTACTGATCCCCCTCCTGGTGTTTATCCTTGCAAACGGAACAAGCGCCACTTGTGCCCCTACACCACCTCCCTCACTACCATTCATTGCCCCAAGAGTCTGAGGTGACACTTTCACCTGCAAGTATGTTGGTGTTGGTTACCGTATCCAGTGGCCATATTGTGGTATGGTGTATATCGGAGAAACCTGACGTCTCGTCAAGGATCTTCGCTCCATCTGGCAGAAAAAGTGGGATCTCCCGGTAGACACTCATTTCAATTTTACCTTCTATTCCCATTCCGACATGTCAGACCATGGTCTCCTCTATTACTACCATGAGTCCACACTCAGGTTGGCGGAGCAATACCTTATATTCCGTTTGGGTAGGCTTCAGCCTGATGGCATGAACACTGATTTCTCAAACTTCTGGTAATTGCCCTCTCCTCTCCATCACCATTCCCCATTCTCCATTCCTATTTCCCTCTCTTACCCTATCTCCTTACCAGTCCTTCACCCTTTCTTTCATGGTCTTCTATCCATTACTATCACATCCCCCAATCCCTTTATCTCTTCTACCAATCAAATTTCCAGCTCTTTACTTCACCCCCGCCACCACTTTACCTATCACCTACCTTATCTCCCCAGCTTCTTAATCTGACCTTTTTATTTCCAGTCCTAATTAACGGCCTCAGCCCAAAACGTCAACTGTTTACTCTTTTCCATAGCTGCTGCCTGGCCTCTTGAGTTCCACCAGCATTTTGTGTGCGTCGCTTTGGATTTTCAGCATCTGCATATTTCCTCGTGTTTGCAATGTTTTTGTTCAAATTCCTTGTGTCCTTGTTTAGTCAATCTTCAAACTAAAATAATACAGTATTGATAGCCAAAAGAATCTGCATATTAAAGACAATGATAACTCAGAATTAGTAAGGGAAATATTACACTATAATCTGTCATTTGCTATAATTGTCATTATGTTGTCTTGGTATGTAAGTGGATCCAATCCCCTTCTGTGAAAGGGAAGCTCTGCTTTTCAAAGACCTTTCTTGCCGAGGTTGACTGCACGCTATCTGAAAACTATCCTTACCTGAGCAATAACGTAACTCTTGCCTTGTTGCAAATTGCACTGGTTCACCAACTGAAAGGTCGGTCACTTGGCTCATTTCCGGGAACGGGATACAATGCATAACCTTACCTCTACTTGGACCACGCATGAACTGCTTAAAGAAACCCTTTTAGACATGGCTAACAAATACTGCCCTATCAAATCTATTGCTCCATTAGAGTCCCCAGGCAATGTTGGAGCGGTTCGAAGTTCAATAGTTCCAAGTACATTTATTATCAAAGTATATATACATTAAGCAAATTCGAGATTCGTCTCCTAACAAGCAGCCACAAAAACAAAGAAGCCCCCTCCCAAATCAAGTAAAAAAGACCGTCGAGCACCCAACATACAGAGAAGAAACAAATGCAAGCAAACAACATTCTGAACTGAATTCCGCCAGCGAGCCCACAATTCAACGCGGAGCCGAGTGAACTTCGTGGAACAGTGATATGAGGGGCTCAGGTCTTGGCACCCCGATATTTTCAGTTTGATCCGGCACCTAAATCGATGGCCAAACGTCGGGTCTAATCGCCTCGATATGATCTGGGGCCTGGACCTCGTCGGGTCGATCTGATCCCCGATTCGGCACGGCGATTAACTCTGGGTCCAAGCATCGAGTTCAGTCGAAACGGTTTGCGCTGGTGCCCGAACGTCGCCACCTCCTTTCGGCCATCGGCACGGCGCTGAAATTGATCGAACCTTGAGTCCGCCTCGCTCTTGGCGACCGGTCCGTCTCCTGACCTCGCCTCGGTTCTGCCGCTGCGAATTACCTTAAAGACCTAAGGGAAGTTATTACTTGCAGTGATCATTAGTTAGAAAAAGCTGAATTAAATATATATATATTTCGTGTTTCATTAGCCACCAGCCAGAACTCGCTTAAGTTCACCATCACCATCTTAAACCCGTTCCGAATCAACACCCACTGTGATTATCCTGAAGTCACCCATAATGATAACACTGTTTTTGTTCCTTCCTAAAATCTGTCTCTGTGACTGATGGAGATGAGGCTGTATAACATCAGATTAATTGCCGTCCTTAATTTTGTAGACTCACTCTTAATGCTTCTCACATTCAACTGAACACATCTCAATCCATCTGTGCTGTCGTTTATATTCCTGAGCTCCTGCCCATCCATCCATACAGTATTACTGTGCATGACATCTAACTTAGATTCAATCCCTCCATTCAGTGACTGGTGTTCTGGTTCACATTCCCCTGTCAATCTCGTTTCAACCCTCCCAGGGAGCAGTAATGAACTTTATGATACTGACCCCCCTCCAGTGAAGGTGCAAACTATCCCACGTGTACAAGTCATCCCCACACCAGGAGAAGTCCCGATGATAGGGTAAATGCAAGCAGACTTTTCCCTCGGAGGCTGGGTGGGACTCCAACTGGAGATCATGGGTTAAGGTTGGTTGGTGATAAAGTTTAATCAGAACACAAAGGGAAAATTTATCACTCAGATGGGGGTTTTGGAACGAGCTGCCAACACGTGATGCATGCAAATTTGATGTCAACATTTAGGAGAAGTTTTGGATAGGTACACGGATGGTAGGGTATAGAGGGATATGTTCCCAGTATAGTTCGATGGGAGTGGACAGTTTAAATGATTTGGCACAGACTAGATGGACCGAATGACCTGTTTCTCTGCTATACTTTTCAATGGCGCTATGAATCTATGATCCAGAGTCCTGAAACCTGCCCCTGCACCAGCACCTCGGTCACACATTCATCTGCTCTAACTTTCTGTTCCTACCCCCACTACCACACGGTACCGGGAGTACCCGGAGATTACAACGCTTCAGGTCCTGCTCTTTAACTTCTTCCCTAACTCTCTATATTCACAGTACTGGGCATCATCTGCTTTCTACCTGTCCATTGGTACCGACGTGAACTACCACCTCCGGCTGAATAAACACTGACCCCCTTGAGAGTTTTCTGTAGCTGCTCCGAGACGTCCCTGACCCTGGCGCCAGGGAGGGGCACTCCGGTTTATGATGGCGCTGGTGAAGCACGGCGATGACTTATCGGTATCAAACAAAACCACGAACTACTTTATTAATCTCACATTTTCAGGTAGACGATCACTGCAATCAATAGGCTGTTGCTTGCCATTCGGAGTTGAGCTTTTCAGCCGCCTATACGAACTGGAATTTCTGCGGTGTGAACTGCAGTTTTGAAGATGCAGGGCGGTTGTGCGTGGCGCATTCGGACCGAATCGAGGCGACGGGGCCCGGGCCGGAGAGTGGGACAATGTTTGGCCACTCCTGGAGCAGACTTGGAGGTGATTGGATGTGACAGAACTGAGCAGAGACAAGCGGCCGCAATGCAGAGTAGAGGTGGCGGGGCCTGGGCCCAGGCCTGCGAGGTAGAAAACACCCGAGTGATCGGTCTAAGTGCCAGGTCAGCGTGTTGAAGCCGGAGCAAGGGATGGGCCGGTTCAGCTGGCTGCTCTGCGAGGTTCACTCGTCTCTCCACTGAACTGAGGCTCTGGCTGCAACTAATGGGCTGCTGCAGCGGCTGCAGTGATGACTGGCCACACAACACTTGACTCACTCTTGTGAACTTCAGTTGTCTGCTGCCACTCTCAGCAGCTCAGCTTCTCCACCTTTCTGAGGAAAACAAAGCCAAGCCATCTAGTTTCACCTCTTCACAGAAAGGCCACATGCCAGACAACATCCTGCCGAATCTGCTCTACACTGTCAGGGAGGTTCATTGCTGCTCCCTGGGACTGGCGGGGGGATGGGGACCAGAGCACGAGGTCACAGATTACAGTGCAATCATGTTCGTCTGAAACCTCTTCGTTAATCTAATTTCTCTTTATTTTCAATCATTAACTGCCACACCACCCACAAGACTTTCTGTTCTTTCCCGATGTAATTAAACTTTTCAGCGAGAAATCAACTAATACAGTATTACATATCTCGGCATTAACATTGTCCTGATGAGGGTTCGATCCAAATCGGCGTCTATTTCTTACCTCCCACCGACAGTCCTGTAGACAATTTAATATGTCTGTTAAGTTTTATATCTCGTTCGTTACTTCCCTTTTTAAGTATTTGTTATTTTCCTTTCCGTAGGCCCGGTATAGACATCCGGCTTCCCCACCGCGAAAACCCCACCCCGCCCCAGTCGAGCCTGTTTCATGATTTATTTGTAATATTTGGAGGATTCCCATTGGCTGCTCTGACTGACAATTTATTCTGCGCCCCGCCCCCCCCGAGGCTGGCGCCTAACCGTCACGTGATACACAACGATTAACGAGTAGTTTAATGGTGACGTCACAGAGAACGCGCGCTGATCGCGAGACTCGTTCCCCTGGCAACGGGCCGGGGCGCGGGAATGGAGAGAGAGACCGGAGAGGGGCTTTCGGTGTTTCTTAACGGGGAGTCCCGCAAGAAGCTTTGCTGAATTTTCAGAAGGATAGAACGATAGCAAGCAGAGTTATTAGGAATGACAAAAGGGCGGCTTGAGGGCATTTGCTGATCAATTGGGAGGGAATCTGGTCTGCCAGGGGTGTGAAGAATGCTAAATAAAATGAATGGTGTCAGAAGATATAGCAAGTATTAATGGGGAATGAAAACTTGGCGGCAACGGACAAAGAAAAGGAAGAATTAATGCGAAACCTGTTTACAAAGATATCTAGTCTAGACGAACAACACACACAAAATGCCTGAGGAACTCAGCAGGCCAGGCAGCATCCATGGAAAGGAGTACCGTCGACGTTTCGGGCCGAGACCTTTCGGCGGTTTGTGGTAGACTAGTCTACATAGGGGATGAGTATATTAAGAAACAAGAGCATATTTTGATGAACAATGGGAAGATCTATGAGAATCGTGGCGTTTGAGAGTGCCTTGGATGATGACTTTAAGTTGGATTAATTGACATTTGTTGTCAATAGGTCAAGTCAGACAACCCAGGATATGATATGGGAAGCTATCATATACTCCATCTGCCCGAGGCAGCCTGAAAGAGGTTCTTTGAGTTTTATAAGAAGATCTGGAAGTTAGGGATGTTTCCAGGAGACTGGAAAAGGGCTGCTGTGCTGTCCATTCTTTGTTTTAGAGACGAGAGAATTATTTCGACCCTACTAATTTGCGTTTCGTTAAAGGAGATCTAAGACGCCCTGGTACCACTGGGAAACGATATTCTGAAAGCTTTTTACAGTAAAGTATCAGCAGTTTTTGCACATTGAAAAATCAAGGAGGGAGGTTTTTTTATATTAAACTCAGTAAGCTTGGCATTGGTGGCAAGTTTTACAACTGCATATTGTTTTATTTCGGCCTGTCATTCGGAGTGGTGGTGGGTTGTGAAGAAATGCCATCAGAATTTGCAGACGCCTCACACTCAGGATGGTGTTATTAGCTCAATATTGTTTAATCTGAGGATTAAGGATATTTGGTGGTGTTGGGCCTGGGCTTGGTCTGGCTTTATGTGCAGATGATGGGGTCTGTGGAAAAGGGGTTGCAATGCCGCCTATGTGCTACGGTCTGTATACGCAGTGTTAACAGTAATGGAGGAATAGTCTCTGGGCTGGGTTTTAAATTTTCTGTGTCCAAATCAAAATGTGTGTGTTTACTCGGAAACATAGTGCGGATTGTATTCACTTTACTGTGTATGAGTGTTTGCTGTCTAGTGTTCCTGTGTTTAACTATAACGGGCTTTGGCTGATGTGGAGAGCAAATACAAAGTGTTTGGAGGATAAATGTAAACAGGTCATTAACTTTATGCACAGTGTGGCTGGATTTGACTGTGGCTCTTCCAGGGTGTTCTATTGACAATTTATTGTCCTTTAATACAGGTTGTTTAATTTATAGAGAGGCAGCTCATTCAGTTTTATATAGGTTGGATGTTCTACAGACCAGTGCACTGTGAATCTGTAATGGAGCGTTCCGGACCACAGCTAGAGATGCATCGGAGGTTAAACAAGGCGAGATGTCTCTTGACCTGCCGGGAGAAATAAACAATGAGTCTTGCAAACTGGACTTACTTAATAGAGTGAGGACGTCACGTGTGACTAATTCTGTTTTAATGGGTTGTTGAGAATATACCGGCAGAGCTGATAAATGTTTTCTGTAGACACTTAGAGAGTAAGTGTGGGAGTACGGTCTTGGGGATTTGTGGACAACTGGCCTGGCCTGGAGTTCCATCATGGACATTTCCAGATGTGGGAATACATTTGAGATTTCCAGAGGATAAACAGACTCTTGTTGGGGTGAGAGGGTATCGGGTTATTTACGGCATCAGTATTATTTCCTTTTTGCCTATCTTTAGATTGTTCTGAAAACCCAGTTGGTAACCAGGTGTGTTATTTATCCCCTGGTTTAATGTTGAGCATAGAACATAGAACATAGAATAGTACAGCGCAGTACAGGCCCTTCGGCCCACAATGTTGTGCCGACCCTCAAACCCTGCCTCCCATATAAGCCCCCACCTTAGATTCCTCCATATACCTGTCTAGTAGTCTCTTAAACTTCACTAGTGTATCTGCCTCCACCACTGACTCAGGCAGTGCATTCCACGCACCAACCACTCTCTGAGTAAACAATCTTCCTCTAATATCCCCCTTGAACTTCCCACCCCTTGCCTTAAAGCCATGTCCTCTTGTATTGAGCAATGGTGCCCTGGGGAAGAGGCACTGGATATCCACTCTATCTGTTCCTCTTATTAATTTTTACTCTCTATCATGTCTCCTCTCATCCTCCTTCTCTCCAAAGAGCAAAGCCCTAGCTCCCTTAATCTCTGATCATAATGCACACTTTCTAAACCAGGCAGCATCCTGGTAAATCTCCTCTGTACCCTTTCCAATGCTTCCACATCCTTCCTATAGTGAGGCGACCAGAAATGGACACAGTACTCCAAGTGTGGCCTAACCAGAGTTTTATAGAGCTGCATCATTACATCGCGACTCTTAAACTCTATCCCTCGACTTATGAAAGCTAACACCCCATAAGCTTTCTTAACTACCCTATCCACCTGTGAGGCAACTTTCAGGGATCTGTGGACATGTACCCCGAGATCCTTCTGCTCCTCCACACTACCAAGTATCCTGCCATTTACTTTGAACTCTGCCTTGGAGTTTGTCCTTCCAAAGTGGACAGGTGGGTAAACGTTGCCTGTCTATACAGCAGAACTCATGACCATTATCATTAGTCTGCAATGGGTTGAACAAGTTAAGTGAAACAGAGTTGTGATCTGCCCAGACACTGCCTCGGTACTGCAGAGTTTCGAATCGAAGTCTTCAAGGGGATCATAGCTGATCTGTTGATGGAAGTGTATTCTGATCTATATGTTCTGATGTGTGTGGGAAGAAGACAGAACACAGAACACAGAAATTTACAGCGCATTACAGGACCTCCGGCTCACAACGTTGTGCCGACCATGTAACTTACTCTGGAAACTGCCTAGAATTTCCCTAGAGCATAGCCCTCTATATTTCTGAGCCCCGTGTACCTATAAGAGGCTCTTAAAAGACTCTATTGGATCCGCCTCTACCACCGCCGCCGGCAGTGCATCCCAGGCACCCACCACTCTCTATGTGAAAACTTACCCCTGACGTCAATGCCCCGCATCATCTTATACACCTCTATCAGGTCACCTCCCATTCTCCGTACTTGCGTACTTACGTACTTGCACACACTTTCTCTTACGTACTTGCACTTGTGTGTGTGTCGGGTAATGAAAGGGCAGATGTTACAGCAAGCAGACACTTACTAAGTCCGAGGCAGATATTCTAGTTCATACGGGAAGGCATGAAGCCAAATGTTGCACTAGATTGGGAAATAGCAGAAATTGTGGGATAGGAGTTGCAGAGGGGGGTGGTATTATAGTTTGTTTCCATCAGCCCAAACGATGCACCTTTTAGGAAGGAATGGGAGGGAAGGTGTATGGTTTATGAGACTAATGGTTGGACATACTGGTTTACACTCATCTTTGGTACTTGTTGGGTAGTATGGGAATTGGCCGTGGGATTTTTTTTTTTTGTAATATCCCAGAGACGGTGGAGCATGTGATCATGATGTGCCACAGATATTCTTTGGAAAGTTGGAAGCTGTTTAGGCATTTGTTGGGTCGAGCCGGGGTGCGGAATTTGCAGGATATACTGGTACCTCTGGCCGGGACGGTTAAGTCGTGTAGGGCCCTGGTGAACGTTTTAGTTAAAATAGATTTGTGATGTCGCATCTGATCCCCATCAAGCGTCCCCTCATACTCCATTACAGTAGGTGGTGCTAATGCACCTGATGGGAGAAAGTAGGAAGAGAGTGGAACAAGTCCGGGACGGCGGCCCCTGCTACCCCGCAGACGTCACCATTGCAGTCAGTCCCTGCGCTCTGCTTCAGTGTCCTGGCGCCCTGTCATTGAGAGCCCATTGGGGGCTCCCTCAGCACACGTAGATCCGTGTGACAGGAATAGGGCCCGGCTCCGCCTTCTCCAGGATAGCTGGGAAACGGCAAACACCTTTGTCCCAACTGCTGAGGCCAACATGGGGATCTCTGGGTTTGTCATCGCGATATAATGAAAATTTATCCCGCTGTAATAGAGTTTTTTCTCCGACCAAATGCCCCATGGATTTCAGGGTGAAAGGTCACCGAGCAAAATGTGGACTCTGTTTCTCCTTTCACAGATGCTGAGTATTTCCAGCAGTTTCTGCGTTTTGTTCAGGATCATTTCTGTTTGTCTGACCCTGTCACATGTGAACATAGTAATTGTGGCCGAGTGGTTAAGGCGATGGATGACAAATCGATTATGTTGTCTCTGCATAGTTTTGAATCCTGACAATTACCTTCCGCTTCATTTTTTGTTTTATATTCTTCGTGACTCTCTGATCCGCCTCACCGACACGGATTGTAAAAGAACGGGTGCAAAAACCAGTATCTGGTCACCGTATCTAAACCCAGGAAGAGCCGATTTATTCCAATTTATTTCAGGATGTCTCCGTGGCGCAATCGATCAAAGCCTTGCGCGTTACTGGAACATCAGTGGTCGAGGCCACTCATAGTCTCTGGAAATACTGCAGCTTTTGTTGTCTATGTGTGTTGTATTCATTAAAATCGATAACCACATTTATAAAATAGAATACTATCACCACTTGCCTTTCTTTGCATGCAGTTTGCCATGAAATGAATGGACAGAACATGGAATATGAAACCAATACAAACTCTCATTTGGCACCAGTATATCAAACGTTTGCCCTGCAACCAATACGTGTTGCGGCGGTTCCATCGGATACCAGCTCCTCTGTGCCCTCTGCTGGCCACTGGTTATAACACAAGACTCAGCTCCTCTCTGCCTTCTGGTGGCAGGTAGCTATAACACTAGACCCAGAACCCCAAGTGGGAAGTGGCTGATTTATTGACCTCACTTAGTCTCTTTGTGTCATTTTCCGACCCAGGAGTCCGGATGTTTCGTTCACATCATCGTGCAAGATAAATAAACCCACAACTTGACATCCTCACGACACGGTTGACGGCATTCCAGACTGCACGGAACAATGTTTATTTGGGTAGTCGATGATCAATCCGTTCCAATCTGAAGAATGTGACAAGTGATTTCCGATTTAAACATTTTCTCTTTAATTTGGCGTGGATGCGAATTTCCAAAAATGTTCTGTTTGTATTCAGGACAAATGTGCAGTCTTGTGTTTGGTGAAATATTTGCTTCTTCCGCCTTCACGTTGGCCTTTTAAACTAATACTCTGATTTTATATATTTTTTAAAAAGCCTATTTTTTCTTTTTGCCTGAAACTCCTTAAATTTTGCAGGTCAGTGGTGTGGGACCGTCAGACAGTCACGTCTCCTTTTCTCCCTGACGCAGGTCTCCACAATGAGAATAAATCGAGGAGAGGTCAGACATATTTTCATATACAAAAGGGATCAAAGGGCGTGCCTGGTGATCGGAAAGAGAAACTGAGGTTAGGTGAGCGACCAGGATCGAAGTGAATGGCGGAATTGGCTCGAAAAGTAGAATAGCCTACTCCGGCTTCTATTTTCTATCTTTCAACGCCCAATCTTTATGATCAGAGTCTCAGACAGAAGAGATCATCGTTCATGTGACAGTGGTGACCTGGCTCAGTGGAGGAGCGCATGTGTGAACTCCAGGGCTCAAACCCCGAATTTCCACATAGTTGTTTGTGAAGTTTGAAATCTGAGCGGAAAATCCCAGATGAAGAAATTTCCTGCACTATCGCTGGCCTTTCATTGCCGTCGTTGAGGCGCCACGATAACCCTGTAACACGTCCGGTAGGTAAGAATGGTTCCTTGCTGTATATCAGTCATCGGTAGGGAAATTCTAAAAACACCCCCACTTTTAAGGAAGGGACGAAAGCTCGGCCGTGGTGTTCTGAACATTACAGCAACAACTACAACTCTCATTGAAACATACTGAATGTGGAAGAACCAAGATTATGTGGACGTGGAGAGGATGTTTCCTATGGTGGGGGTGTCCAGAACTAGAGGGCACAGCCGCAAATTTGAGGGGCGACCTTTTAGACTGAGGTGAGGAGGATTTTGTTTTAGTCAGAGAGTAACAAATCTGTGGAACGCTCAGCCGCAGACTGCGGTGGAGGCAAGTGTATGGGGTTGAGTGGGATCCGGGATCAGCCGGGATGGAATGGCGGAGCAGACTTGATGAGCTGAATGACCGATTTCTGCTCCTATGTCTTATAGTCTTATAGTCTAACTAAATCCTGATGAAGGGATGGTTTGAGGTACGTGCTTGCGATGCGGAAACCAAGTGAGCATCTAAATCCGGGAGTTCCGTTCACAGGGAGACGAGGTCAACTTCTGGTTCAGCTTGGAATTCCAACATTCATTCAATGATCAGGACAGGATTGGAACGTTAATGGGACCTCGGGATTGAACGTAGTGATTCCCGAGTGTGGCTCAGAATGGCGTTATTTATAAGAAGCCCCACAAGAAGGATGAATTGTATATGTTAACAATTAATTAAGAAAAAAACACATTCACTGGCAAATATCGGGAACAAGGTGCAAGGTGGGATAAAAGCATAAATGGCACGGAGAGAATAACTGGGTGGTCCAGAAAGTAAGGAAGAAAGAAACGAAAGTGGAGACAGAATTAACGACAGAAAGTGAAGTAAGTGGGTAGAAATAAGGGCGAAAGATGGAATTGATGCAATATGGACAGACACAGAGGGAGACCCAGACATGTACAGACACAGACAAGACCTAAACATATACAGGCACTGACACAGACATAGACAGAAAAAGACAGAGACAGAGATGCAGACATTATACAGACACAGACATACAGACACAAACCCAGACATGTACAGACATAGAGAAGACAAGACAAAGACAGATACAGGCACCGACTCAAACATAGACAGACACAGTCACAGACACAGACTGAAATATAGACCCAGACATATACAGATACGCAAAGACACACACCCATACCAACACACACAAACGCAAACACACACACAATGATACGGGCGCATACACAAACAAACGCAAGAGATTGCACATCATTCATGGGAGAGCAATGCTGTTTTTTTTCCATAGCAGAGTGGCGCAGCGGAAGCGTGCTGGGCCCATAACCCAGAGGTCGATGGATCGAAACCATCCTCTGCTATCTCAAATGCTGCCAACAATAATTTTCTGTCAGTGCGCTTTAAAACACGACGGCATCCCATAATTGGTAGATGCAAGGAAATCCACTGGCTTTCGGCTGGAATGTACGTCTATATGTTATCCTTTTAAATTTTTGCGGAGGTTTCTGTTTGGTTGGAAAGATTAACAGATTGAGGTATCTTAATGCCATCTATTCTCTGCAGAATAAACCCATGTCTTGCATATAAAAAAAGAAAAAAAAATGCTGGAAACACGCAGTGGGTAGGCAACATTTGCAGAAAGAAGAGATTTGATGTTTCCGGTGGATGCCCGTTCGTCCCAACTGGAAAAGAGAGAAAATAAACAAAATGCTGGAGGAACTTAAAAGGCCAGGCGGCATCTATGGAAAAGAGTACACTCAACGTTTCCGGCCGAGACCCTTCATCAGGACTGGAGAAAAAGATGAGAAGACCTTGCAGAGGAGCTTCTCTCTCTCTCTCTCTCTCTCTCTCTCTCTCTCTCTCTCTCTCTCTCTCTCTCTCTCTCTCTCTCTCTCTCCCTCTCTCTTTCTATTCTCTCTTTCTCTCTGTCTGTCTCTATATCTCTCTCTGTCCGTCTCTCTTTCTCTCTCCGTCTCTCTCTCTCTCTCTCTCTCTCTCTCTCTCCCTCCCTCCCCCCCCCCCCCCCTTCTCTCTCTCTCGATTTTCCAAACCGTTCCCTGCATCGATTACTCAGACAATAAATCCTGTTGGGGAATGCTCTTCATCCCAACGCACAGTCAGGCACAAACGGGAGCGTGTCCTCTGGCCAGTGCTCGACAAAGAAGTAGCTGAATCGGAAAGGATTCCCGAGTCCTCTCCGGTCGCAAAGGGAGAAATGTAAAATGTCTGAAAAGTACCGGTTTCGTAATCGCCGAACAAATATCGGTTTGACCCCGTGAAATCTCGTGTGTTCGGACATCTGACGGACAGGTTTACTTTCGCGCTGGTTTCTCGTCACTGGTCAGTATACCCGCCCGTCATGCAAAATGATGGTTTCATTCCCCGACGAGGAATTAGTTTTGCTGTTTCCATATTAAATGTGATTTCAAACGGAATTTTCAAAACAAACAGAAAAGTGTTAAGGAGGTTAAGTCGGAGTTTGATGGTGAAATGATCGGTTCATCGGGGATGTGGAACAGGCCGGTCTGCAGTGACCCCGGGAAGGGAGAATCTCGCGATCGGTGTTCAGCTTCTTCAGATATCCCCTCAGCGACTCTGTATATCAGCGCCATTCAGTGTAACCCTCAGTGACAGAGTCCCATGTTCGCTAAAATTTTTCCATCATCCACCTCTGCTATACTTTAAACTTTAAGCAAAGGCCGGTCTTACGCTCGATTTAAGGAGTATGGTTCAACGAGTTAGAAAAGAGGAGGAGAGAGTGAAACCGAGAACTTCGCCGAGCTCAGGCCACCCGGCAGAGACTGATTGAGATTCTCTCCCCCAACACCGCGCCCAGAGCTCAGGGTGAAAGGTCATCGACCTGAAACGTGAACTCTGTTTCTCCCTCCGCAGACGCTGTCTGAGCTGTGGAATATTTCCGGCAGTTTCAGATTTTACTTCGGTAATTGTCCTGTTTTCTCCGACCCCAGGATCGATACACTCCCCATACGTTCCGGGACACAGTGACCACTTTCCATGTAAAATGCCCTTGTGCCTGGCCTCCGCAGTTGTAAGGAGTGTGTAATCGTGGCCGAGTCGCTTGCAGATGCGATATGAATTTATTGGGAGTTTCCCGCGAAGCTTCTAAATCGGACAAATATTTGTTCCTCACGTTTTCTTTTTATGGTGTCCTCGACTCTCTGATGGAAATCATTCATTCACGCAGATTGTGAAAATCGGTGTCCTAGCATCGACTACTAGTCAACATCGTCCAACGAAGAAATGGATCATTTAATCCTTTTTCAGTCCCTGTCTTGGTGGCCCAATCGGTGAGCGCGTTCGGCTGTTAACCGAAAGGTGGTGGTTCGAGACCACCCAGGGTGTCTGGTGATCCAGCAGCAGTTACTGTGCATTTCATTGTCTGCTGGGATAGTGGGTGGGGGTGGAATGGGGGGATGTTCCCTTTCTGCTGCCGTACAGAGTGCAGTGGGGATTTAAATTGTTTTATTTTTGCCAGATACAATATGTGACAAAAAGCTTCTCTTTTATAATTTTCATAGACATCAAACTCTTACTATCTCTTCTTTCAGTTGGTCCTGACGAAGGGTCTCGGCCCGAAACGTCGACTGTACCTCTCCCTATGGGTGCTGCCTGGCTTGCTGCGTTCACCAGCATTTTTTATGTGAGTTGCTTTCATAGACATCATATCATGACACAGAGCATTGTCTGAGAACAAGGTTCATCATTAATTAAATGCAGAATAAAGTG
The DNA here is from genome assembly GCF_030028105.1 of Mobula birostris. Classification (NCBI taxonomy): domain Eukaryota; kingdom Metazoa; phylum Chordata; class Chondrichthyes; order Myliobatiformes; family Myliobatidae; genus Mobula; species Mobula birostris. The sequence goes on from NC_092397.1 coordinate 32,613,498, forward strand.
TAACAGCCACAGAGAAATCACAGTGCGGGAAAATAATAAGGTGGAGCGTCGTGACGAGGGAGATTGTGAGGCGTCCATCTTTTTTAACGAGGAGACCATTCAAACTATGCTTCAGAGCGTGGCACATGCTTTATTTTCCGTGATCATTCTGCTGGAGTCTAATTGGTTCTTTTCCACAAAAATTATCATGATGCTCAGGAAGAGAACTGAACAAGGATGAAGTATGATCGCACTGGATAGTGGAGCAGCCTCGGGGCCGAATGACTGTGGCCATCAGCCATTATCCGTGTTGCACTGCTCAGTTGTGATATGCAGGAAGGTTTGGACCTGAACACTTCTGTATTTTAAGTGGGGATGTAGCTCAGTGGAAGAGCGCATGCTTTGCGTGTATGAGGTCCCGGGTTCGATCCCCGGCATCTCCACGCTAGTGAGCTGGAATTTTGAACATTGCAAAGCTCAAACCGAATCATCAGGTTTGCAGTCGGCACAATGACGGTACCGCGATACAGCGGCACACATAAAGGAGGTCGAATGATGCTTTGAGTCTGAACGTGGACAAGACCAAAGAGATGATTCATTTGGAAGGTGCAGGCTGACCGCTCATTACCGCAAATAAACGGCTCCTCAACAGAGAGAGAGAGTGGACCACCAAACCCGCCCTATGAACGCCACAGAGAACAGCAAGAAAGCGCACCGGTGTGTCCACTTCCTGGCTTCAGTGAGACTTCCCCAACCCCTCTTCAATCTGTGTTTATTTCACAGGAGGGTCATTGAGCGAGCTCTAACCACTTGCTAAACCGTCTGGTACGAGAATCGCAAGACATCCGACGGCAGGACTCTACAGAGGAGAGAGAGGACTGCGACAGCAGCTCACTTTCACATTCAGACCCAGTGATTTGCGGACCATTGAAAACTGACGGAATTCTGTCCTTCATTGGATCATATGGACGGATGGGAAGGTGAACGAGACTCGGGATTGGACAAATTAATCCCGGAGTGCGGGTGTGTTCTCCGGTTCACCTCGGACTGCGGTCGCTGCTGGTCACGTCGAGACTGACCGACGTAGCATCCACAAAATGCAGCAGGAACTCAACGGGCATCTGCGCACGAAATATGGACTGTTTCCTCCTCCCCAGAGATGCTGTCAGACCTGGTGATTTGCCCCGGCATTCTGTGTTCTGGATTTGCAGCATCTGCAGAATCTCCTGTGTTTATAACCTAAATAACAGTCAGCAGGCAAAGAGAATCTCCCGCCGTATATTGTAGACCACATCCATGGCTACAACTCGAAAGCTTATAAAGAAACTCCCATCAGGGTCTTCTTACCCGAGCAGCTTCTTAATCCCCCTACGAGGATTCTACATCTCCCGATCCTGCTCCGCTCTGACTGAGACTCCATCCAGTTCAGTGACTGATTTCCTGGTGAAAGGTCATTGAGCTGAACGTGAATTCGGTTTCTCTCTTCACAGCCGCTAACAGATCTGCTGAATATTTCCAGCAATCCCCGCTTTTAGTTCAGGATCAACCCTGTTTATCTGACTCCGGGATTTGAATCCAGCTGTGAAGAACTTGTAGTCGTGGCCGAGCGGTTAAGGCGATGGACTAGAAATCCATTGGGGTTTTCCCGCGCAGGTTCGAGTCCTGCCGACTACGTGTTTATATCGGTTTTGACTCCCTGATCCCTCCCAGGGATACAGATTGTAAAGAGCCAGTCGAAACACCCAACTTTTTTCGCCGCCTCCAAAACCAGGAAGTGCCCATGTGATCTGCTTTTATTCAGGTGGGCTGTACGATGCAATTAGTCAGCCGCTGTTCGGCTTTTATCCGAAGTGCTGGTGGTTCCAGCTTATCCAGGGACGCTACTGATCCAGTGGCCTTTTGTGTCCGTTTTGTGCGCTCCGTGCTGTTCCTAATACATTCATTTAAAAAAAAAATCCACATATAGAAAACTGAACACTACCACGACCTGTCTTGCTTACATTCATGTTGGCATAAACTTAATATATTGTACATGGACGATCAAACCAACAGAAACTCTTACAGGGCACCAATGTATTTCATGTTTAAATTTATGTTATCGCCACTTGAACTAGAGGGATAAACTCACTCGACTTCAGTCACACCAGCACTGACTGTTTCCACAACTCACTTTCAAACTCGACATTTCATGCTAGAAACATTTTTGCTTTGTTGTTATTATTATTACTTTCTCAGCTCAAGCTGGCCTGAAGTACGGGTGTGCTGAAGAACACTCATTCCTCAATAGCTACGGACTTCGGACCATTCTAGTGGTGTATAGTATAGTGGCTTTCAGGAGATTTACAGAAATTTTGCTTTAGTGGCCAAAATGTTTAATGCTATTGTCTAGTGACTTTGAGGTACTAGATGTTGATATTACCATTGGGACTATGTATACCCTGTTCATGCTCGATAAGCTTTATTTTATTAGGCCTTTATTATGTATTTATAACATTTTTGTGTTAACCACCTGGCCCTGTAATGCCACAACGAACCCCTCTGTTTCTGGGAAGAGGTCTCCAACACTGAGCCAAGCGTTCCACGTCTCCTTCTTCACATCTAGTCTGCTCAGATCATGGGGATGTTTTCCATGGAGGGTTGCTGCTCCTATAACTTTATATAATTAAGGAGGGTTGCTGCTCCTACAACTTTATATAATTTATTATAATTTGATAATTAATATTATCAAATATAACTTTATTTGATTATTATTTTACGTTTTTGTATTTTCACAGTCTGTTATGTTTTCTGCATTGATTGTCCGTCTTGTGTGCACTCTTTCATTGATCGTATTCTGTTTCTGTGCACTTACTGTGAATCCTCTCGAGAAAATGCATCTAATGGTAGCATATCTGATAATGAATTGACTTTGAACTCTGAAGTGTTCTGCGCCGCTACACAGGACACAGGACCCAGACCCTCGGTGCCCTCTCGTGGCCAGTGGCTGGTACTGCCTCACAGATCTCAAAGCGATTCTCCGGGTTGTTTTGTGAACCCAGGAGCCGGGACGTTTCGCTTCTTCTTCACATCAACGTGCAAGTTAAATAAAGCGGCGACTTGCTGCTCCTCTGCGAAGTTCACGGGTCGGTCACATTAGTACAAAGGGAAACAAATTTAATGTTTCAGGCGGAGCCCCATTCGTCATCACTGGGAAAGAGAGAAAATAAGGTACTTTTCAGTTTCAGACAAGATGGGCGAACGTGATCAGGCAGAAGAAAAGCCGCGGATCTGGTGAGACCAAGTGAGTGACTGTCACTGTTATAATCGGGACACTTGTTTCTATGTTGCATAAACATCAAAACTGCGGGAATTGTCCAGTACAGCAGACTATGGTAATGAAAGGAGGGGAAAAAAAGAGTCATAGATCAGGTGGGCGATGGTCGAAGATGGGTATTTTTTGGCACAAGAATCAGAGTAACACACACAAAACACTGGACGCTCTCAGCAGGTCAGTCAGCATCTGTGGAGAGGAATAAAAAATCGCGTTCCTTCATAAGTACTGGACAGGAAGTAGGAAGAAGCCAGAATAAGAAAGTGAGGGAGGAGAAGGAGTTCACGCTACAAAGTGATAGGTGAAGCCAGCTGAGGAAGGAAACTGGATATGTTCGGGAAAGGGGATTATTGAAAAATGGGAGGTGATCTGTGAAGCCATTTGAGGAAAGAGTGTAGATATGTTGGAGAAAGGGGAGATTGAAAACTGGGAGGTGATAGGTGGAGCCAGGTGAGAACAAGAGGTAGATATGTTGGGCAAAGGGCAGTATTGAAAACTGGGAGGTGATAGGTGGAGCCAGGTGAGGATGGAAGGTAGAAATGTTGGAGAAAGGGAAATAAATGAGAGGCTGGGTGGTGATTAGTGGAAAAGGAAAAGGGCTGAAAAGCAGAAATCAGATTGGAGAGGCGGGTTGACTGGAGGGAGGCAGTAGTCAGTCGAGGAAAGGTGAAGACGCAAGAGAAATCCCGAAATGAAAATTAAAACAGTGAGTAGAATGGAGAAATTTACTGTGTTAGAGAAATCGATGCTCATAATCTCAGTTTGAGGGCTACCCAGACGGAATATGAAGTGTTGCTCCTCCAACCCGAGCGTGGCTTCATCGTGGCAGCAGAGCAATCCATGGACCAACATGTCAGAATGGGAATGGGAGTGGAATTAAAATGGTTGACTATAGGTAAATCCTGCTTGTTGCGGACGGAGCAAAGTTGCTCGACAAAATGGTTCTCCAATCCATAAACAACAGGAATTCTGCAGATGCTGGAAATTCAAGCAACACACATCAAAGTTACTGGTGAACGCAGCAGGCCAGGAGACTAGTCCTGACGAAGGGTCTCGGCCTGAAACGTCGACTGCACCTCTTCTTACAGATGCTGCTTGGCCTGCTGCGTTCACCAGCAACTTTGATGTGTGTTTCTCCAATCCATCTTGCGTCTCGCAATTGTAGATGAGGCCGTATTGGAAGCACTCGATACAGTAGATTGGCCCAGGCAAACTCACAGCTGAAGTGTTTCCTCACCTGGAAGGACTGTTTGGGGTCCTGAATGTTGTGAGGGAGGAGGTGAACGGGCAGGCGCAGCATTCTTCCGTTTGGTTAAATGCCAGAAGGGTAATCAGTGGGAGTGTGTAGTCGTGGCCGAATTGTTTCGCAATGCACCCGGAATCCATTGGGATTTCCTCGCGCAGCTTCGAGACCTGACAACTGTGTATTTCCAACATTTTCTGTTTGACTCTCTGATGCAAACCAGTCATGAAGACTGTGAAAAACCGGGTCCCGCCCAGCAGCGATTGTTGGTCACGTTCTACAACGCAGAATTGAACCATTTATTCCTACTTTCCACAAAACTTGTCTGTGCGGCGCATCGGTGAGCGCGTCCGGCTGTTAACCGACAGGCTGGCGGCCAATGATCCGGCAGATTTGTTTCTGTTGTGTTTCATTGGCAGCTGGGAAACGCTGCGCTGAACGGAGGCCGGGTCTCCCTACTGCGGCCGCGATGGGAATTTAAACTTTTATATTTTAGACACATGTACCGAGATACAGAGAAAACCTTCTCGTTCATACTGTCCGTGGAGTTGAAATTATTGCGCAGTGCCTTAAGATCGCACAAGGTAAAGCAACAACAGAGTGCAGAATAAAGTGTAACAGCGACAGAGAAAGCACAGCGCAGGTAAATAATAAGGGGCAGCAGCATAACGAGGTGGATTGTGAGGTCAAATGTGCACCTTATCGTACTAAGAAACGATTCAGTAGACAAAACAGCGGGACTGAAACTATCCATGAGTCTGTGATACTTTTTTTCAGGATTTTGTGCTTTCTGCGCGATGGAAGAGGGGAAAGGAGAGAATATCCGGGATGCGGGGTGTCTTTGCTCAGGAATCTGTCTGTTCGATTTGACCAGAAAGTGCGTTTCCTGGAGCGGAGTCCTTGGAACTAACGGCCTTGCCGGGACTAATATTGTTTTTCTTTTTTTTCCATTTAATTTGGGGTCCACTTTTTTCTTTCTTCTATTTTAAAACTCTTTTTTTATTATTTTTTTTCCAAAGTTATAAACAAAATAACAATGTTGATACAAAGAGATTGGAATAATCTTATTTTTGATAAACATGTACAGAAAAGATTTCAGATAACACAGATATAATAGACCTGCAAACTCATGATGTAATTAATCAAAAAGAATAAAAGAAATAAAAGGCAAAAAATAAAAAGAAAAACCCCAAACAAGAAAGAAAAAAAGAACTAAATATTAAACCCCAAAAAAGCAAACCGAACAAAACAGGGCTAGACCAATATCGTAAATCGAACACGTTCAGTAATGTCGTCAACTCCGCTCCGCTATTCGTATATTTTAAGTTAATAAGAAGGATTCGGGAAGGTCAAATTACATCATATGAAAATGTTGAATAAATGGTTTCCAAGTTTCTTCAAATTTAACCAAAGGATCAAAAATATCACTTCTATTTTTTTTTCTAAATTTAAACATAATATAGTTTGGGAAAACCATTGGAATGTAGTATGAGGATTGGTCTCCTTCCAGTTCAATAAAATAGATCTTCTGGCCATTAAAGTAACAAATGCAATCACCCGACAGGCTGAAGAGGATAAAAATCTATGTTCTACCATTGGCAATCCAAAAATTGCCGTAATGGGATGAGGTTGTAAATCAAAACACAGAAATGCTGAGATAATAACAAAAAACATCTTTCCAATATTTTTTGAAAAGAGGACAGGACCAAAACATATGAGTTGAAGAAGCCAATTCAGAGTGACATCTGTCACAAATAGGGTTTATATGGGAATAAAAACGGGCTGATTTAGCTTTAGACAAATGTGCTCAATGCACTAATTTAAATTGTATTAATGTATGTTTAGCAGATGTAGAAGAAGTACTGACTAATTGAAAAAAAATCCCATTTCGCTAGAGGTAGGCAAAGTTGAAGTTCCCTTTCCCATTCAATTTTAATTTTATCAGATATACCTGGCTGTAATTTCATAATTGTATCATAGATAAATGTTATTATGTGTGTTTTTCATTTAATTTGGGGTCCTCGATCATTCAGTCGGAGTTCAACCCAGATGAAGGATGAGAATTCAATCTCTGATCTACTAGGTGATGATAATTAATAAAACGCTTAGACTCACAGTAAATTGCCCATAGATTAGTGTGAGTGGTCTACTTAGCCCCACGAGTTCCGTGTACATAGTTCTGAAAGAGGTTATTTTAGAGTCTAAAATTGTAGATTTTTAAATTGCCAACAATAGAACTCAGATCTACTGGTTGGGAAGCCTCTATGCTCACCGTTATACCGCAATCGGCTCATGATCGAGTGGAGGTTGGAGTAGTGAACCATCTCTTTTACTCTATGAACCTATAATTCGAATATCAGTTTCCGAGCTGTTTTCTGGAGGATCATTCCTCACTCTGTTGCAGTACCAGTTCCGACCAGTGGGTGTCGCGAGGTTCCGACAGACCGGAGAAACAAAACACTCTGGATTCGGACTGCAGGGAGAATCGACTCTTCCGAGAGTAGGAGCTAGAAATGGTTCCCTGCCTCACGCATCAGCGAAAGGGAAAACAAACCCTGATTATAAATGTTTCAAACAACGGAAAGAACACGCATTTAGACGCTGATGGGATCCGTTCCTTGGGCAAAGTAAGCGACTGAATCGCTAAGGAATCCTGAGACCCTCCAGTCACACAGTGAGGTGGGGAGGGGTGAAAGGCGCCACCTCTGCACTCAATAAACAGACATCAAATTGAGTCTGTGAACTCTCCTGTACCCTGACACCCGTATGAACGCCCTGATGAAGGATCTCAGACAGAAATGTCGACGGTTTACTCTTTTCCATTGATGCTGCGTGGACTGCTGAGTTCCTCCAGCATTTTGTCTGTATTACTTTGATTTCTAGCATCTGCAGATTTTCCTGGTTGCAATCGTTATGACAGATTCCACACCCTCGTTTACTCCTCACTAGTGTGCTGGTTAATCTCCCCTCCAATCAATCGGTAGACTAGGGATCGATTCCCTGACGTGCAAACCGTTTTCCAGCTGGAAATGAAAACTGGAAATACAGGAGAATTTTTGAATAAAACAAAACGGGGTTGGAGAGGTTGTTTAGAATATGAAACAACCCAGACGGCAGATAGTCCTGGACGGGAGAGTTTACCGAGAAAGTTGTGTTCAGCACGTTTTTCTCAATTAATCCATCCACGAGACTGCAATTGAGCGCCGTTTGGCGTGACACTCGGTGACCGAGTCTGTCACTTCGAAACATTAAACATGGTCTGTTGCTGAGATATAAGCTCGCACCTGTCGGACACATGCCGATTCTGTCAGTGTGTCGGCGTGACTGTAGAAGGCAGCGAGAAGAACAGCTGAGACACTTTGGAAAGAACGATGCCAAGTGGGCAACGTATTTATTGCCCGGTTTAAATCCACCCCGTCCCTCTCCCAGACTCGGTCCCTCCGAACAGACTCTCAGAAAGTGAACTGAGGGAAGGAATGGCTAAGTTTCACTCTACGACGTCATTCAAACATGAGAGCATGCGCAGCGTCCTTCCGTCCCTTGACCTGATTGACAGAGGACAGCAGAACACGTCCCCGGGAGCGGTTTTACAGCAGCCGGAAATGGAGAGCTCCTGGGCGCGGGACAAGGGCGCTACCAGTGTCCTCCTTCCAGCAGTAGCGCAGCGCTCCGGGAGCGGCTCTACAGACAGGATCGGAGATCGGCACTGACTTCGGAGATGGTAGCTGGGAGAAAGAGGCGGAGTGTAACAACGACTGAGTTCGGAATCGCGAGTGAGCGCGTAGAGAGTGGCTGTTCCCGGGCTGGGGCCATGAGTTGTGATATACGGAAAGATTGTGAATAAAAAATAAAATCAACAAAGAATCAATAAGCGAACAATAAATAAAGGAAAGATAGGTTATCAAATTAAAATTTTATTGCATATAAAAATAGTAAAAGTTGATTTTATATTTATATGAGGTGGAAATTGTGGCGAAAGTGAACTTAGGTCCCTTCGAGGACGAGAATGGCGAAGTGATATACGGTCATAAAAAATGGCCGAGGCTTTGAATGATTGTTCTGTGTCGGTCTTCATAGTGGAGGACACGTCTGATACGCCAAAGGACATGCTATGGCTGTGATCCGATATGAGGACCTCAATACAGTAACTATCACTGAAGAGGTAGTGCTGAGCAAACTTGTGGTCCTCAAGATAGACAAGTCTCTTTCCAGGTCCTATTTGGATGCACACCATGTTACTGAAAAAAATGGCAGAAGTTATTGCAGAGATTTTGTGGATAAATTACCAAGATTCTCTGCACTCTGGGTATGTCCCGGCAGATTGAAAAATGGCGAACGTCACGCCACTGTTGAGAAACGGATGTAGGTAAAAGACAGGTAACTATTGACCAGTTAGTTTAACATCTGTAGTTGGAAAAATGCTTGAAACTATCAGTAAAGAGGAAATAGCGAGACATCTGAAAAAAAAAACAGATCCATCAGGCAGATGCAGCATGGGTTCAGCAAAGGTAGATTGAGTTTAACAAACTTACTGGACATCTTTAACGACATAAGGGATGCGGCTGCTGGAGCAGAAGAGATGGACGTTATTTACTTAGATTTCCAGAAGACGTTTGATAAACTTCTATTGTCACGGTGTGGTCCGTGAGGTCCGTATTCCGGTTCACGTTCCGGTACGTGGACTCAGGACTCCGGGTCTTCCAGCTTTTCCTTGTTTTGATTGAGTTAATCATAGGTACCTGATTCCCATCTTGAGGCTTGGAATATAAGTAGCCTTGGGGCTAAGTGTGGGCGGCTGGTTTGTCTTGTCAAGATCCCCTGGGAGGAACTTGCTGGTGGAAGGCTAGTGTAGCCACTTGCCATATTTAGACCGCGTTGGAGAACCATCGCTTAATGCCGCCTTGCTGTCAGTAGTCGGAGCTGTCTTTGCGATATGGATTCGGCTGTTTTCCGGGCCAGCTGCGTGGCTGCCAGCCACTGCGAGCTAGGTTGGGTCCGGCTGTTTCCTTAGCCAGCTTAGATTGCCGGCTAAACTGAGATTTGGAGCTACCACGGATCATACATGGAACTTTCTGTTTCGCTTTGGTGTTTACCTTTTCTTGTCCTCGCCTCCGTGCGGTGCCGTTGCCCTGCGGGGGGACTTGTCTTGTCTTCTCTTGTCTTTGCCTCTGTTGGGTATTCCGGCCGTTCTGCTGTTACCCCGCGAATGATCCTGTCCCACCTTGGTGTGGAGAAGTGGAGTCCCCGCTTGTCTAAGTATAAGTCCCGGCTCTATGTCTATGTACTGTCCTGTCTCATATTGGTGTCTTGTTAAAGATGAGTCCCGGCTTGTCGAAGAATAAGTCCCGGCTCTATGTTGATGTACAGTTAGCAGTCTCCAACCTCAAGACCAAGACACCAGCGAATCTCCCAGTTCAAGATCAAGACCCCAGCCAGGCTCCCAGCTCAAGACCAAGACCTCAGCCAGTCTCCCAACTCATGCCCAAGACCCCAGCCAGTCTCCCAGCTCAAAACCAAGACCACAGCCAGTCTCCCAGCTCAAATCCAAGATCCCAGCCAGTCTCCCAGCTCAAATCCAAGACCCCAGCCATTCTCCAAGCCTCAAGCCTCAAGTTCCCAGCCTCAAACCTCAAGTCCCCAGCCTCAGGCCTCAAGACTCAAGACCCCAGCTCAAGGATCAAGACTCAAGACCCCAGCCTCAAGCCTCAAGCCTCAAGACACCAGCCTCAACCCTCAAGCCTCAAGACCCCAGCCTCAACCCTCAAGACTCAAGACCCCAATCTCAACCCTCAAGACTCAAGACCCCAGCCTCAAGCCTAATGCCCCCAGCCTCAAGCCTCAGGACTCAAGACCCCAGCCACAAGCCTAAAGCCCCCAGCCTCGAGCCTCAAGACTCAAGACTCTCGACCTCAGCCACGTCCTGTCCTGAAGTCATGTCATGTCTTTACCTGGCTCTGGGGCCCGAGCTCGATGCAAAATCCAGGTTCTGGGTCGTTGTCCAGTCTCTGGCTCTGAGCTCCTAGTGCATATTACCTTGTCCACGTTTCCTGTCTTGTCCATGTCCTAGCGCAAGTCTGCATTACTGCTCCTGTTCTGTATCCTGTCACGTCCTTACTCTAGTCAAGTCCTGTTCCTTGTACTTCAATGTCTGTGTCTTGCATTTGAGTCCATCCCCAACGCTCCCTATTGCGACAGCTATAAAAAGACGTGTCCATAAGATAAGGATGCATAGAGTTGGGGTGATGTATTCACATGGATGGAGGATTGGTGAATTAATAGAAAGTAGATACATGAGTGTTACTCTGTTTAGCGATCAGTGGTGAATGGTGAGCCGCAGGGTTCGGTGCTGGACCGGTGACTCTTCATGAAATACTTTAATAATCTGCAAAAGGGCACCGAGTGTAATATATCCAAGTTTGCTGATGACACAAAATTGAGTGGGAAAGCAAATTGCGCAGCAGAGGAGGGCAAAGGGCTTAATTAGGAAAGGAAAACAAAATCAGAGAAAACTGGCAGGGAACATAAAAGCTGACTGTAAAAGCTTTTGTAGATATGTGAAAAGAAAAAGATTGATTAAAACAAATGTAGGTCCCTTACAGTCAGAAACAGATAAATTGATCATGGGGAACAAGGATATGGCAGGCCAATTGAAAAACTACTTTGGTTCTGCCTTCACTAAGGAGGACATAATTAATCTTCCGGAAATAGTATGGGACTGAGGGTCTGGTGAGGTGGAGGAACTGAGGGAAATACATGTTAGTAGGGAAGTGGTGTTAGGTAAATTGAAGAGATTAAAGGCAGATAAATCCCCAGGGCCAGATGGTCTGCATCCCAGACTGCTTAAGGAAGTCGCCCAAGAGATAGTGGTTGCATTAGTGATCATTTTTCAAAACGCTTTAGATTCTGGACTAGCTTCTGAGGATTGGAGGGTGGTTAATGTAACCCCGCATTTTACAAAAGATGGGAGAGAGAAATCGGGGAATTATAGACCGGTTAGGCTAACATCGGTGGTGGGGAAAATGCTACAGACAGTTATCAAAGATATGATAACAGCACATTTGGAAAGCGGTGAATCGTCGGAAAAAGTCCGCATGGATTTGTGAATGAAAAATGATGTCTGACGAATCTCATAGAGTTTTTTGAGGATGTAACTAGTCGAGTGGATAGGGGAGAACCAGTGGATATGGTATATTTGGATTTTCAAAAGGCTTTTGACAAGGTCCCACACAGGAGTTTAGTGTGCAAACTTAAAGCACACGGTATTGAGGGTAAGGTATTGATGTGGATAGAGAATTGGTTGGCAGACAAGAAGCAAAGAGTGGGAATAAACGGGACCTTTTCAGAATGGCAGGCAGTGACTAGTGGGGTACCGCAATGCTCAGTGCTGGGACCCCAGTTGTTTACAATATATATTAATGACTTAGATGAGAGAATTAAATGCAGCATCTCCAAATTTGCGGATGACACGAAGCTGGGCGGAAGTGTTAGCTGTGAGGAGGATGCTAAGAGGATGCAGGGTGACTTGGATAGGTTAGGTGAGTGAGCAAATTCATGGCCGGTTCAATTTAATGTGGATAAATGTGAGGTTATCGACGTTGGTGGCAAAAACAGGAAAACAGATTATTATCTGAATGGCGGCAGAGTAGGAAAACGGACCTGAGTGTCATTGAAAGTGGGCATGCAGGTACAGCAGGCGTTGAAATAGGCGAATGGCATGCTGGCATTCGTAGTAAGAGGATTCCAGTACAGGAGCAGGGAGGTACTACTGCAGTTGTACAAAGCCATGGTAAGTACTGGAATACTGTGTGCAGTTTTGGTCCCCTAATCTGAGGATTCCTGCCATAGAAGGAGTACAAAGAAGGTTCACCAGATTAATTCCTGGGATGGCAGGACTTTCATATGATGAAAGACTGGATCGACTAGTCCTATACTCGCTGGAATTTAGAAGATTGAGGGGGGTTCTGATTGAAACGTATAAAATCCTAAAGGGTTTGGACAAGCTAGATGCAGGACGATTGTTGGGGAAGTCCAGAACGAGGGGCCACAGTTTAAGCATAAAGGGGAAGCCTTTTAGGACCGAGATGAGAAAAACTTCTTCATACAGAGAGTTGTGAATCTGTGGAATTCTCTGCCACAGGAAACAGTTGAGGTCAGTTCATTGGCTATATTTAAGAGAGAGTTAGATATGGCCCTTGTGGATAAAGGGATCACGGGGTATGGAGAGAAGGCAGGTAAAGGGTTCTGAGTTGGATGATCAGCCATGATCATACTGAATGGCCGTCTAGGCGAAGGGCAGAATGTCCTACTCCTGCACCTATTTTCTATGTTTCTATGAGCTTTTAGACAATGAGGAGAGATTGAGTTGCCTGGAACTGTAGTCGCTGGAAATCAGGAGAGGAGATCTTATAGAAACATATAAAATTATAAAAGGGATAGTTACGATCTAGGCGGGAAAGTGGTTTCCACTGGCAAGTGAGACTAGAACTAGGAAAAGGAGCCTCAAGATTAGGGGGAGTAGATTTATGACGGAGAAGCAGAAGAACTGCGTTTCCCTGACGTTCTTGAATCTGTGGAATTCTCTGCCATTAGAAGCAATGGAGGCTATCTAAGTAAATATATTTAACAAGCGTTGGACAGATTTTTGCATGTTTGGAGAATTAAGCGTTATGGGTGAAAGGCAGGCAGGTGAAGAAGACTCCATGGCGAGATAAGCCATGACATTATTGAATGGCAGTGCAAGCTCGACGGCCGGATGCGCTACTCTTCCTATGTCTCATTCTCTGATGTTTTTCTGATGTAACTGGGAAGTTTGGCCGCATTTCTTGTAATTTAATTACAATTATAAAACGTGAGGTAGTGACGAAACACACTGATGAAGGTAGAGCCGTAGATGCAGTGTATATGGATTTCAGCAAGGCATTTGAGAAGGTACCCCATACAATGTTTATTGAGGCAGTAAGGGGGCATGGGATGCAAGTGGACCTTGCTTTGTGAATCGAAAATTGGCTTGCTAACAGAAGGCAATGATTGGTTGTACATGGGTCAATTTCTGCATGGAGGTCGGTGACCACCTCTGTGCCTCTGGGATCTGTTATGAGACCCCTTCTCTTTGTGATTTTTCTGAATGACCTTAATGAAGAAGTGGTGGGATGAATTAGTAAATTTGCTGACGGCACAAAGATTGGGTGTGGTATATAATATGGAGGGCTGGCAGAGGTTACAGCGTGACATTGATAGGATGCAAAACTGGGCTGAGAAGTGGCAGATGGAGTTCAACTCAAATAAATGTGAGGTGGTTCATCTTGGTAGTCAAATATGATGGTATAATATGGTATTAACGGTAAGACGGAGCGACAAGAGTAGATTATCGGACTGTTGGAAAATGAACCTGGAGAAGTACTGATGGGGCATAAAGAAACAGCAGACGAACTAAATCAGTATTTTGCGTCAGTCTTCATAGTTTTTGCTTAATGCCAGAAATGGAGTAGTGTCAGGGGGATTCAGATGTGAGGGTAGTTTGCATTATTAAGGAGAAGATGCTCGATATTTGAAAAGCGTAAGGGGAAAAAAGTTATATGGAGCGGATCGACTATACTGCTGGGTTCTGAAAGTATTAACTGAAGGGATTGTGCAGGAATTGGTGGCGATCCTTCCACCAGATACTGGGACTAGCCTAGCTTCAGTGGTTGACGCGATGTGGAGTTTATTATTTAGGACAAGCTTTCGGGATATTTTGAGACAGATCATATATTATTGTAAAGTCAGCATTGTTATCCAAAGAGGAATTCATCATTTGAGAAAATGTCAGACTTTAGCTCAAAAGAGCCTTCGGATCGGAATAGGCTCTGGCTCTGAGTAAGTTTCTGTTAATTTTCCGTGAATATTGCGTAGTTCAATTGAGCATTCTGTGTTCTTCCTACTGGACATTGGAGTCTTGGGAGTGCCAGATTCTGCCACAGATCTACATCTGTGTGAATTGCATCCAGGGTCGGGACCTCTCAGATCACCTGCACATGACTTTAGAGGGCAAGGCAGAGAAGCCAGCTCCGTTTTACATACTGCAACAAATTACATATGAATTACATGAGAGGTGACCTGATAGAGGTGTACACAGTAATAAGAGGCATTGATCGTGTGGATAGCCAGAGGCATTTTCCTGGGCCTGAAATGGCTAGCACGAGAGGTTTTAGATTTAAGGTGCTTGGAAGCAGGTATAGAGGAGATGTCAGGGGTATGTGTTTTACGCAGAGATCGGTGAGTACGTGGAATGGGCTGCCGGCAGCGGTAGTGGAGGCGGAAACGATACTGTCTGTTAAGAGACTCTTGGATGGATACATGAAGTTTAGAAAAACAGAGGACTATGGGTAAGCCTAGGTCGTTCTAAGGTTCATGTTCGGCTCAGTTTTGTGGGCTGAAGGGCCTGTATAGTGCTGAAAGTTTTCTATGTTTCAAGGGAAAAGCAAAGAGGTCCTGAAGAGAGGGATATCAGGGAGCCGAGAAAGAGGAGTCCCAAATTATTAAAGACGTGCCAGGTGCTCGGGCGGGTAGAAACAGGATAATTTGGGAGATACCTATGTGACTGAGTAACTGGTGCAGGAGCCAGGACTTCAGTGTCCTCTATCAATGAGATATTTTCTGAGGGATATATGGCCTGTATAAAATGACAGGTTGCACCTGAGCAAGAGGGGAATCAATAGGTTCGCAGGTAAGTTTGTAAGACCTGTTGGGAAGCTTTAAATATTGTTTACAGGCGGTGGAAACCGAGGTGCATGGATTCAATGCATGACGGATGGTAAAATAAAAGGAACGATTGCGTGCAGACGAGCTGCCAGGAAAGGCACATGATAGGACAAAATTGCAGCAAGCATGGTGAGTATCAGAGATGTGACATAGGATTGGAGATGTTGTGTCCATGTCGATTAAGTGCAGAACCTGCCAGGGTAAAAGGAACTTGACGGTAGCTGATACGTGAACTGCAAAAAACACAAAGTGGAATAGAAAAGGTGTGTCAAAAGGGTAATGTCATAATTGTCATGGGAAATTTTGACATACAGGTAGATGAGGAAAATTAGGTTGGTAGTGGATCTCAAGAGAGTGAATTTGTTGCAATTCTATAAGATGGCATTTTAGAACCGTTTGTCGTTGAAACACCTCGGGGATCGTTATAATATATTGTGTTTTAATCAACTGCAGGCGACTGGGGAGTTTAAAGTAAAGGAAGCCGTCGGAGGCAGTAATCACGTTATGACTGAGTTGAATTAGAGATTTGATGGGGCGATATTAAAGTCTGACGTAGCAGTATTTAAGTGGTGTAAAGGAAATTACAGTGGCATAAGAGAGTAGCTGGCAAACGTAAGCTGGAAGTACTCAACAGCAAGATAGTACAATCGTAAATGACAATGAATGCCAAACCCAATGTAAAAAAGATCTTAAAACAAAACATACGTTAGCGGGAAGATTTTAAAACATGCAGAAAGCAACTAAAATCATCAGGAGGGAAAGGATGAAATATGAAAGCAAGCTGGCAAACAGTATCAATGTGGATAGAAGAAAGCCACCTAGAAAAAAAAAATAGAAGACATTTGAGAGTGGATATAGGACCGCTGGAAACTGAGGTGGGAGGAATTTTAAAGGGGGAAAGAAGAAGGCAGATGGAATAACTGTGTATTTTGTATCAGTTTTCACTCTGTTAGACACTAGAAGTGCGCCAGGTTCTGAAGACTGTGAAGGAAGAAAACTGAGTGCAGTTACTATTCCTTGGTAAAACGTGCTCTAAAAGCTAAAGACCTAAAGCTACAGAAGTCACTACGGCAGATGAACTGCACCCACGAGCTTGTAGTGTCCTTAGTAACGATATTTCAATCATCTTTCGATTCTGCCGTGGTTCTGATGGACAAGAAGATACCAAATGTCACTCGACTATTAAAGAAAGAAAGGAAACAGCAGAAAGGAAATTATAATCAATTAGCCTGAGCTCAATGGTTAGGAAGATGGTAGAGTTTATTGTTAAGGATGAGGTTATGGTGACACGGGACACGATGGCACAAAGTCAGCATGATTTCCCTCCGAGTGCATCTTGCCTGACGAAACTGTTGGAATTATTGGAAGAGATTACAAGTAGGATAGATAAAGGGGATGGATTGGATGTTGTATATCTAAAATTTCAGAAGGCCGACGATACTGTGCCACACAGGAAGCGTCTTACGGATTTAGGATCTTTTCCTAATTGGCTGCTGGTGACAACTTGTGTTCCACAATGGTCGGCATTGGAACTGCTTTACTTCATGATGCATATCAAAGAATTGGAAAATGCCATAGATGGTTTGTTGCCACGTTTGAAGATGATACGGCAATTGGTGCAGGGTCAGGTAATCTGAGGAAGCAAAAAGGCTTCAGAAGGACTTAAAGATCCAATGTTGATAAATGCATGGTCATGCGCTTTGCTCGAATATTTTTTTCTGCAGTCTATTTTCTAAATGTGGAAGGACTGTTTGGGGGCCTGAGTGAGGACGTGAGTGGGCATTGCATTACTTCTTACGCTTGCAGGGATAAGGGACAGGATGAAAATCGATGGGTAAGGACGAATTGTTAAAATAATCAGGAAGAGAGTGGTTTCTGCAGTAAGCGGAGAGTTTTGCAGGGGATAGGAGGTAAAGGTCCGACTAGTGGTATGATCCCGTTGAAGATGCGGAAATTATGGACAATGACCTGTTCAATGCATATACCCGTGGAGTGCTTGGTAAGGACAAGGGGAACCGTATCCTTGTTAGAGAGGCAAGAAATGTGTTGAGGACGGATGGCCGTGCAATTGAGGAGATGACGGTGAGGGCAATATCAGTGGTAAAGGAAGGGTGATACCATTCTTTCAAGAGGCATCCAGAGGGAGGTTAGAATCAACAACAGACCGCACAGGTCCATAACGGCAAATCGTTGCCTGCATCAATTACTCAGACGGCAAATCATGCTGGTGACTGTTCATCTCACTAACAGACAATGAAAACAGAATAGCGAAGTTTCATCCGTCCAGCGCTTGACACAAGGAGAGCACGAATACAAATCCCGAAACATGTCCTTTCACGGAGGGAGTAGTGAATGTCTATGAAGGTCGGTTTCAGTTAACCAGAAAACCTCGGAGTAATCCTCTGAGAAACCCCGCCCTGACCACTCCCCAGCCCCCGACTGTACCCGGGCATCCGATTGACAGATCGCCATGTCGCATTGTTTCTGTTGGGTAATGTGGTTTGCAGCTTTCCAACGCAAGAAAGTTGCGAAAGGTAGATCAGTCACCTTGACCAACCGGTGCACAACCCAGGGTTTTGAAAGAGAGAGCAGAAGTCATCGTGGAGGCGTTTTAGTAATGATCTTTTTTTTAAGAATTACATGATTGTACAATGGTTCCGGAAGACCAGAAACTTGGAAAATTCATTCCATGTTTAAGATGCAGAAGAAATGACACTGTCGGCCAGTTAGTTTGACCTCAGCAGTTGGCAGGATGTCGGAAGCGATCACTCAGGCTGGGGTCTCAGGCTACTTGAGGGCACATAATAGAACAAGGCCGTAATATGCTTTATTTCCTCAAAGGATAAGCTTGCCTGGCAAATCGTTATCCATACGCGGTAGAAATGA
Organism: Mobula birostris; assembly: GCF_030028105.1. NCBI lineage: Eukaryota > Metazoa > Chordata > Chondrichthyes > Myliobatiformes > Myliobatidae > Mobula > Mobula birostris. The sequence goes on from NC_092397.1 coordinate 32,631,656, forward strand.
GCAAGCAGTGTCGACAAAGGCGAATAGGTTCATATGCACTTAATGTTAGGAATGCATATGGCAAAGTGCCACACATGAAACGACTTAACGGTTATATGATCATGGTATTAAAGAGACAATTCGAGCATGGATAAAGCGTATGCTCATTGGCGGAAGCAAAGCATGATAATAAATGGAGCCTTTTCTGTCTGGTTGGGTGTGACCAGTAGTGTTCCAGAGTAGTCTGTTTTGGGGCCAATTCTTTACATGTTGCATGTCAATGATTTGGATAATGGCATTGATGGCTGTGTTGCAAAGTTGGCAGACGATATGATTTGGCAGGTCGGTTTGAGGAAGTAGGGACGCTGCAATATGGCAGAAACAGATTACGAGAATCAGCAAAGAATTAGCAGATAGAATATAGTAACTGGAAGTTATTGGTCATGCACTTTGGCGGAATAAATGAAAGGGTTGACTATTTCCGAAACAGAGATAAATTACACAAATACTGCTTCCCAAAGGGACTTGGAGGCACGTGGGTGATTCCTTGAAGGATAGTTTGCAGGTTGACTGTGCTGAAGAAGGCGATTGCGATGTTCACCATCATTTAAGGGCGACTAGAATATAAAAGTAAGGGTGTTATGCTGCGATTTGTGAATGCACTCGTGATACCACACTTGAATATTGTGAGCAGCTCAGAGACCCTTATCTTAAAAAAACAATGTGGTGAAACTGTAAAGGATTCAAAGGAGTTACTCGAAAATAAACGCAGAATCAAATCTCCGGTCAGATAAAAGAGTCTGATGATTCGGGGACAATATTGATTGGAATTCAGCAGAATGATAGGTGTACAGATTTAATCCTATAGAATGTTGAAAGGCTTTGATAGAGTGGATGTGAAGAGGATATTGTCTATGGTTGTAGAGTCTATGATCAGAAGACACAGCCTCAAAGTGGAGGGGTTTCCTTTTAGAATGGAGAATACGACCAATTTCTTTAGCCAGAGAGTGGTTAATCTGTGGAATTCTTTGCCACAGGCAGCTGTGAAGCGAAGGCTTTACGCATATGTAAGGCAGAGGATGATAGGTTCTTCATTGGGAAGGGACAGTAGATTTTGTCTGACAGGAATCTTGGATCAGCCATGATGAAATACGGAACAGCTGTGATGGGTGAATTGGCCTACCTCTGTCTCTGTATCTCAGGGTCTTATGGTTTTATGGATCAGTTCAGAGGAGCATTTTCCCTAGCTTATATTACCAAAACATAACAGCAGTCGAGAAACATGCACTATTTTATTGCAAAGGCGTCAGCCTTACCTAAGAGCAACAGACAACCCCAGCTAATCAACTTAACTTGGCGGCTGGTAAATATAAAGGAACCCTTGCTACTTTGCTATTGCCGGCCATTCTGGCATAGCATCAAATCATTCCACTGCGATTATATTGACGTGACCGTCCGATGCAGATATCAGAGATAATAAAATGACAGAAAAGTGCCGCAAAACCAGAGGGAAAATGGTAAATTTCGGATTACACAATGATTTATTTTTATATATTCTCTATCTTTATACTACCATGATGAACTTTTGTAAACAGTGTGATTACGGAAGAAATTAGTTTCATTCATTTTCAAATGCTTAGATACTTTGTAATCAGCCACCATAGACTGTCATTTTATGTTATACCAGACAATAATCTTTCCGTGAAGATAATAATACCGTAATCTATATTGGTAAATGCGCACTGGTCGATTGTACAGTGAGATAGCAAAATAACGGTCGCTTGTAGCAAATTTTATTTTGCTATGAGTTAATTTGGAGGATTTATTTGCAAATCTTCCCCGATGCTATAAACAGGTATTTCACTCCATTCTTCAGCTCCTCCCTGAATTTTCGCTGCGTCAGTCCATAGATACACGTGTTGGTGCAGGTACTGAGAGAAGATAACATAAACCCGTATACCTGTAGGATATAGGTCGGCTTGTTTAAATATCTGTCAGTGAAGAAGTAGTTTTCGACTGGCCAGTACAAAGAATGTACTGCAGGGGGCATCCAAAATAATATAAAATTGGCTGAAAGAGCGAACAAAAGAATCATTGACTTTCTCCGGTTTGCCACCTCTGGATCATCACGATTTTCGCTGTTTTTCCGAAGTACCTGTCGAGCTCTGTTTGTCTCCCTAATCCGTTTGACGGTTGAAACATTAAAGATCAGAATTAAACAGATTGGTAATAACGGTGTTGCGATGCTGTCAAATACCTGGTAGCCTTTCCATAGGGCTGCCGTGCTGTATTCAGCTACAAGGACACAGCGCCATCGATCCACTGCAAAGTAAAATGGAATTGCCTGGGCACAACACGCTGCACTCACTGTTGCTATCACCACCGCCGCTGTTCTCTCGGTGCAATATCGGCTCCGCAGTTTCTGAGAGCAGATCGCGACGCAGCGATCGAAAGTCAACCAAACGGAACAATCCCATGTTGCGAGACTCAGGACAAGTAGCAGAGAACACGCCGGAGGTACGAGCAAGAAACTGGCAAACAAATAGATGTAATTTATTCTCTGTAATATAATAACAAAGATGACCATCATCAGATCGGCTGCCCCCATGGCCACAAGGTAATGAGTGATGCATTTGGAGAGACCACATTTCCCGCGGGACAGGATCACAATCGCCGTTATGTTAACTGAAATAAGTAATTGAAAATAAATTACTATCATTTACCACAGAATAGATTTTGTGACTTTATTTTGCGTAGTATGAATATTAGTTGCTTAGGCCATTGCCTGGAGTCAGGTTAACCATTTGCACTGACCGAGATTGATTGCAATTGGCCTGATCAATTGATGCTACATTATAACGCACAATTTACACAGCCAGTTTCACATCCAGCAGTTGACCATCAGAAGGAAAGCCGAAGGCTAATAATAGAGCGCCCTCAGACGGCACTGTTATGCAGCGAATATAGGGCCGTATTTCAGTCCCGGAATTAATGGATATCCAGAGATATCCCTCATAGGATGGCGTCTTCCAGAGAACGGCAAGGTTAATGTGCAGATTGGTTTTAAATTCAGTCAATTTGATTTTATTACACAGCTTTGAAATGAGTTAATTAATAGGCTTACAATTAAAATGATATTATTTATTAACTATATCGAAAAAATGAAATGAACGCATTTCAAAGTCAGACTCGCACTCAACGCTCTCCACCAAGAACAGAGATACCAAGAAAGCGTCCTGAAATCTTAGCTGGCCCACGAAGAGAGAGACGCTACAACTACGAATAGATACCGCGTGAGAGTTAAATAGTGTTTTACCGAGCCTGGCGCAATCAGTGAAGAATCAATTAATTTGAAAGTAATGTCCGGTAATTAAGTTCCCCACATTCCAAAATGGCTGGTTAGATAGTTTAGAGTAAAATGACAAACGAAGCCGCTTATGAACGGGGTTTATTACAGTAGGAAGTTGATTACACGTCATACTCCTGCCTTCAGCAGACGGCTGCGCTGGAATGGACAAAGTAATGGAGGAATAGCCAGTGCGCTGGTTTGAGGATAAACCTCATCCTGTTTGGATCAACATGCAAATAACTGACAGACAGAGTACTCTTAAAAACACATTTCATTTGCGTGACTGTGTCGTCTCTGCTGCAGGGCGGGACCAATGAGAAAGTGTAAGGTTCGTTGATTGAGCATCGAATTGCAGGTACCAAGATAATTCATCTGAAATATTCAGGACCGAATTACTTTCAAAGGTTGACTACGTTTATATAATTAAATAACAATTATATAGGCATCCGTTAGTCTCGTGAGACCATGGATTTGCGCCTTGGAAGATTTCTAGTGTGCAGACCTGGGCTAAGTTGTTTAGAGAGTTGCCCATGCTGCAAGTCTCCCCTTTCCACGCCCGATGTTGTCCAAGGGAAGGCCACTAGCTGTCGTCGGTGAGCAATGTGTGGTTAAGTGACTTGCTGAAGGATACAACACGCTGCTTCAACTGAGGCTCGACCTAGCGACCTTCAGATCGCTAGACTGCCGCCTTATCCACTTGGCCACGCGCCGATTAGAATTGTAAAACGATGTGAAACGATAACATGATTTATTTATTTCACTGAATAATATTGCAGAGCTTATGTATTAATTTGCAACTTAAACCTAAACCAGATGGATCATATACAGATAATATCTTTCTATTCCCGTCAGTTTGTGATGACAGCAGGGGAGGAACCCATTTAACTTGGAGAGAAAGGGGAAATCTGATAATAATTTGGCAATTATACAATAACTATGATGCATCAGGTCTCTTCGTCCCTACACTAAGCGTTCACCGTATTGTGCTGAGACTCCCCGGGGTCAGAGAGAGATATCACGGCACAGAACGGACTCAGTGCTAAGCGAGTCTGGTGAGACATTGCTGTCACTATCAGTAGGTTATATCTTTGCAATCTGTTCTTATTAAGTCCTCGTGATGGGTCGGAACGGAAATGTCGAATATTTGCTTCGCTTCAAAGATGCTGCCTGAGTTATTGAGTTCCGCCAGCATTATGTGCGTGGTATTTTCCTGTCTGCGCATTGCGTAATCATATGTAAACATTTGTAGCATACAGTTGTGTTAAAAATAGTACAACCTGTATAATGTATGCTTCGGTTAAAATCACATTAATATAGATATAATTTTATCAAACATCTCAATCATATACCAATGTAAAATTAAACCATTAAATTAACGCGATTTACATTTTTTTTTAAATGACGAATGTTTATATTCTTCGTCCGATTACAGAAATAAAATGCACTGCATGGTAAATGCGCCTTGGCTGTCAAGATACAGTTCATTTAAAATGCTCCAACCGTAATACAAAAAACATCACATTACCTGGAACACCGAGTGCCGCCAGCACCGGGCAGTAAATTCTGACAATGCTGAAAATTGTGGAGTATGCCATTTTCGCTCTGAAGCAGCGATCAGTTGTACAAGTTGCCCCAAATGCCTGCACGTGCTGCTTGGAAGATTTCTTATATAACAGTCAGAACCCCACTTAAATCAGTTAGTGCTCCCAGTGGTCTCATTAGATACAATCCACTAAACAAACACACAGTGTCAACTATTTTCTCTCACGTGTTATTGTCTATCAATTCAGATCTACAAGGAGAATTAGAAGGACGTCCATTTGTGTTGCTTCGAAATATATTCAGTGTAAAGTGTCAGTGCAGTTCTGTTTTGCAATGCTTGAATCGTTAAATATACCTTTTATCATTATACTCTTCATTTCTTTTTGGAAAACAAACGCCATCTCCTTCTGTTATCCAGCAATTATACGATTCTGAGTACCGATAAAATGAAGTGAATTCAGTGTAGGTGAGATGTTCCATGTGCGTTCCGAGGACGGGACAATATATTTGCAGTCTCGTCTTTCAGCGCCGTTCGTGCATCAGGCGTCAGCATTCGCTAGTGAATATTTCGAAAATTAAATTTGTTTGCATGCCCGACTATCTCATGGGTTCAAAAGGTCTAATAACTCTGAGGAGCTGCTCCAGCAGTTGGTGACGATGAATACCAGATTCATCACCCTCAGTCTAAAGAAATTCCTCCTCATCTCTGTCCTAATTGGACGTCTCTCTGTTCTGTGCCATGCAGACAAACCGGTGAAGGAAGTGAACAGCATGTTTGTCGTTACACAGAAAAGCATCGGAGGTTTTGGAAAAACGTGTGATAGTTGATCAAATGATTTATTAGGTCGCCCTTAGTTCACCGTGTATAGTTCCGGTTACCACATCGGCGGAAAGATGAAATTAATCTGGAGATGGTGCATAATAGTTTTACATGGATTATATTTGGACTGCAGGGTTTGAGTTAGAAGCCAAGATTGGATATACGGGGATCTGTTTTCCTCGGTGGTTAGCGGCTGTGATAAGGCGGTACAGTTCCATTTGTGGCTCAGGCATTCACGCAGTGGGATAGTTTCAGGTATATGGACCATTGGGGTTTCTTCCAGGTGTGACAAGAATACACACAGATAAGATGTTAGCTGTCCTGTGTGATCAGCAGTCGGTCTGCCACCTGTCTTCAAGAGAGAGATAAGGAACACAATGAAACAGGATCTGGAGATGTGTAATGAAGGGACGGGAGAGAGAGCTGTCTGGAGCGGCTCCCCCTTTGAAGCCTGAACTGTTTGAAGTGATGGACAGGCGATACCCCAGCAGGGGGATTAAAAGGGACAGGTTCGCTAAGGCAGGACACACACGACACCCGAGGTAACGAGACCCTGGAAGTGGTGCGCCTCTCATGAGTCGGTGGGAAGTACCGGACAACGCACAGGGTGGAAAGGTACGATCAGCGGGAACCCGGTGTGTGTCCACCCTCGCTTGGGTGCCGGGTTCACTGCAGAGGATCGACCGCATCTGGAGGAGGGTCACAGACGGTGACCTCCGGTGACATCACAAAGGACCTGCCCGGAAGCTGCTTGTGAGCAAATATCGCCGGTCTGTGAGTGGAAGCCGTGTCTGAATGATCAGTCGTTCCCGTTCTCTCCCTCCCTCCCCCCCCCCCCCCCCACGTTGTTCATCGCCACGGCAACAATTACTGCGAACTGTACTATTAAATCGAACTGGACTTTTGTGTCACTTTGAAATTGGTCATTTACCCCTAGACAACGATAGAGCTTGATTGATGCTGTTATCTTAATTCTGTGCACATGTGTGTTTATCATTGCTGAACTGTTGCATTTATTATCCTTTCGATTACTGTGTTGCTTGCTTCTTTAATAAAACTTTCTTAGTTCTAGTAATCCAGACTCCAACTGAGTGATCCATTTCTGCTGGTTTGGCAATCCAGTTACGGGGTACGTAACATAAGTGGGGTTCTCGTCCGCGATTTTGAACGCTAAATTTGGGACGGAGTAAATTGATTGGGTTAAAATTCCCGAAAGAAAGAAAAGAAAAACAGCAGAAATGGAGGGTGAGGAATTTATAAAGGCGCCGACCTTGGAGGCATTAGAGGATGCCAGGAAATCGGAATTGGTAGCTGTGGCCAAACGGTTGAATCTTGCTAAGGTGAAGTCGACATAGAGGAGAGAGGAGATACACAGAGCTATTGTAGAGCACTATGTATCTAAAGGTGTGTTTCCCCAAGGCGAGCTGGGGGTGGTGTCTATTGAAAAACCTGCTGGAGACGCGGTACAGGTACAGCTTGAAAAACTGAGACTCGAGCACGAGTTCCTGGTACGGCAGTTAGAACACGAAGAGAAGCAGTTAGAAAGGCAGGAGAGAGAGTTAGAAAGGCGGGAGAAAGAGAAGGAAGTAGAACGGCAAGAGAGAGAGAGACAGTTGGAGAGAGAAGAGAAAGAGAGAGAGAGACAGTTGGAGAGAGAAGAGAAAGAGAGGGACAGACAGTTGGAGAGAGAGGAGAAACAGAGGGAAAGGGAATTTGAGCTGGAGAAGATAAAGATAAGGGCCGAGCAGGGGCTCGTGCTGAACCAAGGTGGAGGGCTCCGGGAGACCCAGGAGGTTAGGCTGGTTCCCCCATTTGACGATACCGACGTGGATCGGTACTTTCTCCATTTCGAAAAAGTGGCTATAAGTCAGGAATGGCCAAGGGATAAGTGGGCTGTGTTACTTCAGAGTGTACTGAAAGGGAAAGCCTAAGAAGCTTACTCCGCTTTGTCCGCGGAAGATGCCCAGAGGTATGAGGTGGTAAAAGAGGCCATCCTCAGGATTTATGAGTTGGTCCCGGAGGCATACCGGCAGAGGTTCCGGAATGCGAGGAAGCAGTGAGACCGCACGTATTTGGAGTTTGCCCGTGAGATGCAGACATATTGTGAGCGTTGGTGCGCCTCAAAGGGGGTAGAGGGGGATTATGACAGACTGCTACAGCTGATCCTGATTGAGCAGTTTAAAAGTTGTGTCCCTGTGGGTATGAGACCCTACCTCGATGAGAAAGAGGCAGCCACGTTAGCCGCAACTGCTAAATTAGCGGATGAGTACGCGTTGACGCATAAAATGAAGTTTGTCCCGAGTAAAGGCTACCAGAAGGGTAGTCAGGACGGCGGGGAGAGTCCGCCGGAAAAGTCAGAAAGTAAGCCGGGGACTAGTGAGAAGGATAAGGTAGACCGGGAGCAGTCTGGTAGGAAGTTTCCTGGGGTCGTCTGTTATAATTGTGGGAAAGCCGGACACTTTGCGTCCAGGTGCTTTGTCCCAAAGAAGGAGACGGGAAAAGGAAAAGCGGAAATTTTGAACGGCTGTATCGAGCTGTTAAGCGAAGCGCTAGGGAAGGGCAGGTCTGCCAAAGTCCAGGAAGGGCGCGAGAGGTTTATCTCGGGCGGATTGGTGTCAGTGAAAGAGGGGTTAAAACCAGTTCCAGTGCGGATCTGGAGAGACACGGGAGCGTGTCAGTCACTAATACGGAAGAGTGTATTAGAGTTTAGCTCAGAGACCCAGACTGGGGAGGTAGAGGTCAAAGGTGTTGGGGAAGGGACAGAGTCAGTCCTTTTGCACCAGATACACTTACAAAGCAACCTGGTCTCTGGACTAGTCACGATCGGGGTGAGGTCCGAATTACCGATGAAAGGCGTGGAAGTCTTGCTCGGTAATGACATCGCCGGGGGAATCGTGTTCCCAGTCGTGAGGTTGACAGGTCAGCCTGCCAGCAGTGAGGCCCCGCCCATGGACTCACTGGTTCATCATGGGGCTGCGGTGGTAAATTTAGCTGAAACGTTTCTGCCAGTCTTGTACGAGACGGGGGTAGAAAATGAAAAGGAGTGAAGTGAGACAAGAGGTAGTGAGGGAGCTGGAACAGACGTAGCAGTAGCCAGGAAAGAATTTGTGCAGACGCAGGAGCGAGACGAGGGGCTGATGGTTTTGGCAGAGACAGCTCTCTCTGACACAGCTCTAACAAGGGAACTAGTAGGCTATTGTGCGGAGGAGGAAGTGCTAAGGAAGAAAGGGAAATCAAGTACAGTACCCGTAGATGAGGAGTGGGGGGTGGTGCAAAAGTGTTATGGGGATGAGGTTTTTAACATGGCCCACGAGGTACCCCCCCCCACCCGGTGGACATTTTGCGGTGCTGGAGGAAACAGTTGGTGGAATCGTGAAAGAGATTTACCGGCTGCCCAGGGGGAAGAATGTTATTGATCATGACCGACGCGAACTGAGACGGTCACCGGCTTTTGATATGCTAACAAACCTAGTCGGGGTTAGCGTGGAAATCAATGAAGCTAGGGGCCCCCTGATAAAAGAGAAAAAAAACATTTTGAAAAGATTAGTATGGGATCGATCAGATGGGAGAAGGCTATTGTTTTGGTCAGGTCTACTGATAAGGTCTCTCCCTTAATCCCCAAACAAGGCAACTCTTTAGGAGTAATTAAACGACTCGCACCCGTGTGGTTGATTGTCCCGAGGCAATGCAAAGAACTGGGACGTTGGGTGATGTCTGTTACAATAGGTAGCCTAGCAAACAACCACCATATATAATGAGTAATACAGTGACTAAAGGGCTGATGAACACAGAGGTGTGTATTGGCAATTTAATACGGCTGTCTGAAGCCAGCTTGATAGTGAACCTTGAAAAAAATGAATTCGGCCACACGAGGGTCACTTACCTGGGAATTGTGGTGACACAGGGGCAGCTGGCAGCGATGCAAGCTACAGTGCAGGCTATCGCTGACCTCCCAAACCCGACAGACAAGAGGGCCCTCAGAAGGCTCTTGGAAATGGTGGGGTAATGTAGGAAGTTTTGCAATAACTCTGCGGTCAATACCCCTCCCCCTCCTACTAAGCCCTTGCGAGAGAAAACTGACTCAGAATGGGACGACCCTTGTTATTGTGGCCCGGGACAAAACCAAATGAGAGGTTACATTGATCGCAATTCATCAGTGTTTTTGGCCACTATGAAGTTTGCTGAGTGGGAGCCTGGTCTAAGGGATTATTAATAACACATGTAAAAGGAACAGAAAATGTGATGACTGTCTGTCAAGGTATTGACAACTTCAAATTCTCTGTATTAGCCAAATAGCTGATAAAGATTTATATTTGTGTGTGTATCAAATAATGTATTTATGTTTGTAATTTTTACCTCCCAGTAAAAATCCTTAAAGGGGGGACGTGTGACAAGAATACACACAGATAAGATGTTAGCTGTCCTGTGTGATCAGCAGTCGGTCTGCCACCTGTCTTCAAGAGAGAGATAGGAACACAATGAAACAGGATCTGGAGATGTGTAATGAAGGGACGGGAGAGAGAGCTGTCTGGAGCGGCTCCCCCTTTGAAGCCTGAACTGTTTGAAGTGATGGACAGGCGATACCCCAGCAGGGAGATAACAAGGGACAGGTTCGCTAAGGCAGGACACACACGACACCCGAGATAAGGAGACCCTGGAAGCGGTTCGCCTCTCACGAGTCGGTGGGAAGTACCGGACAGCGCACAGGGTGGAAAGGTACGAGCAGGGGGTTTGGCAAGGGTGACTACTCCAAGACTCAAAGCACAAGTCCCTTCTCCAAACAACACAGCTCTCCAAAACATCGAAGCTCGCAAACCTCTAAACTAGATCTTGGAGGATCACAGACACTAAACTGTTTATATCCCTAAACGCAAATGATTCAGTGTCATGGAACCAGAATCGGCCCAGTAAAATTCCAGCGCCCCACAGCAGAGAGTTTAATAAGTAGAAAACAAACATGGCGGGACCACAGGATTCTCCAACATCTAGAAGTTGGGCTGTTGAAGGTATATCCATGGTATAACCAATACTCACTCTCTGCATAGCACAAACCCCTAAACACACACACACACACACACACACACACACACACACACACACACACACACACACACACATTAGACAGTACAAACACAGTCAGGACATATCTATACGCACAATGAACGCTATCAATGAAGTCCTTCACTGATGCGACACGCACCCGCTGTAAATAAATCTAGGTGGTACAGTGAGAAATCTAACCTGCTCGCATTCAGCACTATTGTTCACTGGTAGAAGCAAGTACAACCCCAGCACTTCATGGACAGAAATCAGAGAAACACTGACGTGTTCATACAAGCAATCACCTGCCTCACACTGGGTGTCTTTCAGGAATAAACCAGAAATCTCTTGACATGACCTGAAATTCACAACAGGCATATCTCAAGTCTACACATGAGACATAGTTTTATGAAAATTTGTGGTATTGTTTCCGCATGGATTTAAGGCCGCCCTACTCGCGAAATCGAATTAGTTTCTCCAGCGAGAGAGGTGTAACATGTGGAACGCAACGGTGATCATTCCATCCCTTCAATGTGGCACTGAGGGCAGGCTGAAGGGTTCATAAAAAAACACAGTATAAGGTGGAGCCCTGGAATAGGGAACGCAACTCATACAAAATGCTGGAGGAAATCCGCAGGTTCAGTCTGTAACCATGGTGTCAATGTAGATAGTCAATGTTTCGACCGAAACCTGCATCAGCATGATCCAGCCCAGGTGCAGGTTCCATGGCTGAATCGCTTGTGTTTAGGGATAGGGATAGTGCAGTGCCTGTGACCGTCCGAGATCAGGTTAGGAGGTTTGCGTGTTCTGATGTTTCGGAGAGCGGTGTTGGTTGGGTCAGGGACTTATGCTTTGAGTCTTGGAATAGTCACTCGCAAAGAGGACAAACGGTAGACATCAGACTTAAAGTGTTCCACCAGTCCTCGACGTTCGGGGTTCAGCGCTGGGTTAGTAACCATAACTGGTTAAAAATACGGTAAGCTCAATACAAAATCCTTCTATGTCTGTATGAGGCCAAGGATAGTGAACGATGGTGCACCTTTATTGCTGCTCCTAACGCCATTGCTATTATAGGCAGTAAGTCATGACTGCGATGGGGCTGTACTACAGCCTACCAAAATGACAAGGAGTGGAAGAAACATTTTGACAGCGCATGGGCAAACATAAAAAAAGCAAATGTACTTGGAGTGGCGACTTTAATTTTCCCTGGAACTCCATTAGTGTTGCCCACAAGTTCTTTGAACTTACCGCTCTGACCTTAAGGAGAGAGCGTCTGATATTCTATCTCTTAGCCGTCGGTGAATGATACCTACACTGTACTCTACCCGATTTAGGACAGTCATTGTTTTGTAAACTGGTATCAGGAGTCCTCCTGATCTTGCCCTGCTCCAGAGCCCGCCATGACATCTGCTTCTCTAAACACCCCATCAACCTGGACAGCCATTTTCAAGAAGCTACAGACTGAGATAGTAAGATTCCTCTATACGTCAAATTGTAAAACAAGTTGTATTATTAGCATTGTAGTAACACTTATCATTTGTTCTCCAAAGAATCAATAACACAGACTTGTGCAGAAAAACCTCATTGTCTGCCCATATCTGCAAAGGCATTATCAGCCACAAACTTAGAATTTCACACAGACGAGAACATCTGCAGATGCTGGAAATCAGAGGCAATACACTCAAAATGCTGGGGGAACTCAACAGGGCAGTCAGCACCCATGGAAGAGGATAAACAGTGGACTTTTCAGACCGAGACCTTTCGTCAGGAGAGTACTGCACCCATCCATGTCTTCATGCACGTCGCAGACCTCCAGAGAGCATATACTTAAAGGAACAGTATTCTCTATATTCAGCGGAAAACTCACATCTGAAACATATAATCCAGATGTATGCCTTTGTTAGTGATAATTTCTCTGTCCCTCAGAATTCACACAATATTTCCATCAGCCCTATGCTGACGGCTGTTATGTCAGCCTTTGTGAACATTGACACCACAGCAGCAGCCTTGCCAACCTGCGGCACCACACCTTTAGCACAGGAGGACCAAAATCTGATCGTCATAATCTCTGCTATTCCAATCTACCTTGCTAAGAACACGTCCGGGCTTGTTTCTGAGAGTTATTGACTTGTTGGTTTGTAAAGATGCAGAACAAAATTGTTTCCCTCTGATATGTTGCTCTCACCCGCTTCAATCAGTTTCTTACATTCCCTTCCCCACAGCTCAACGTTCCTGCTGCACGATTCAAGAAGGTGACAGCTGGTCTCCACCTTAGCACCTCATGCTTGTACTGATCGGAGATGCATTGACGCCAATAATTATGCGGTGTTATCTGAGACTATTGATTTCAGCCTTGATTATATTCAGCCTTTCTAGCACAACAATGCGCCCCAAAAATAATAACTAACATCAATATTAACCAGATACTGGTTAATTATTACACAGTTGCCTTCACATCACGCTCTTAATTACCAAACCCTGATAGAATTGGTGACTCCTACTGACAGGGGGAAACATCTTGCATTCAGTAATTCTGCCGTTTCACTTCCAAATCTTTATGTCTCCATTGGAACCGACCCTACTCTCCTTGTCTATGCTACCCCGCCACCCCCCCTCACAGCCAACTAACATACTTATAAACAGTCCAGTCTGTGTGCGGAACTCACTGTGTTGCAGATATATCCTTCCGGAGGACGGCAGATCAGACCTGTACACAATACTCAACGCACGTTCAGACCAAGATTCATTTAAAGTCGTGCTATATTTTAAGTTTTATGTTAACCGTCTAGATAGCAGAATTAATGGCTTTGACACACTGTTTGCATTTACAATATACAACCAATTTCAAATGAGTGGCGGGGGCTGGGGGAGAGGGTGTCGTTGGAGATCTAACTTTTGTTTTTTATCATTCTCTTTATGAGATGTTCTTCGGTTTCGTGGATATCTGCGGAGACCAAGAATTTCAGGATGAATAAAGTATACACTCGCTTATATTATGTGGAACCCTTGGTTGATCCATTGAACAAACAGTGGTTTATTGTATTTACATTAAATGCAGTGAATGGTGGAATAGATAGGGGGTCCTAATGAAGGGACTGCGCGAAGACGTCGTCTGTATTCTATCCAACAGATGCTGCCTGGCCTGCCGAGTTCCTCCGGAATTTGATGGGTGTTGCTTTGATTTCCATCATCTGCAGATTTGTTTCTTTCTGTATAGACAATCTAAGGAGTCATTTCCAAGTATTCTACTACTTATGTCTCAGTAATATTTGTTTACTATGTATTTATGCATTATTTGCAAACTGTATTTTCTTTTGCTCATTAATTGTTTGTCAGTCTTTGTATGTAGTTTTTCATTTTTTTCTATTGTATTTCTCTGTTTGACTGTGAATACGTGGTAGAAAATGAATATCAAACATTATATTATATAGTGACAACTGCATAATTTGATCACAAAACGTCGTTGAACAAAGAGTATATGGAATGCGCTACCAGAGTAAGAGCTAGGTGCAGTTACAATTGCGAAGTGTAAAATAGCATAAACGGGGATATCGATAGGATGGCCGGATAGTCTGTTTCCGTGCTGTAGGTTTAGTTGAAATCGGCTCTTTTTTATGCCTTTAATAGGGTTTTCAGCTAGCCTAAAATTGTAACTTTTATGAATACACAATTTTCATTTTTAACTCGTATACTTTCAGAATATATGGTGTTCGTCTCCAACTACTGTTGGAGAACAGGTATAGAAGTTACATAACGATTTGTCACCTTTTCATTTTTCATGGGCTATGATTTTGGCAACTGCCACACATCTGATTACTGTGTATCTTTTGATTGATTCTTTGTAATTTGGCTAAACACTAGAACACACCTTAAGACAGGATTGAACAAGATTTTTTTTATTTGACCTACAGGGTTAAATTGCAACTGGCACAAAACGTTAGTGGTGAGAGAGAATTTAACAAATTGGCTAAACAAAGTAAAATCATCGGGATGAGCGTTGCTGATCATGCCTAACTGAATACAGATGGCAAAAGTTCAAAGGTCTTGCGGGGCTCCAGATATTTCTCGGAACATTCACGTTCGCAGATTTGGTGATCTGTAAGTTTAGTTTTGCCTATTGGTACGGTGGGTAGATGTATTTATTTGCAATCAAAAAGGCTGAGAGGTGAATCGAAGGAGAGTCATTGAAAATAATAAGAAGTGACTGAGTTGAAAGTCTGATCAGGGATATTATCCCAGGGCGCAGATGGTTAATACAGGGGTGCAAAATGTTAACGTGATTGAAGTATGTGATCCAATATATAATAAAAATTTACAGCAGATTGCAGGCTCATCATGTTGTGCCGACCATCTAAGCTACTCTAGATACTTCCTAAAATGTCCCTTGCGTATAGTCCTTTATTTTTCCAAGCTCCATGTAAATATTTAAGAGGCTCTTAAATGACCCTGTTGCATCCGTTTCCACCAATCGGCAGGGCATTCCGCACCCACCACTCTCTCTGAAAAACTGACTCTTGACATCCCCTCGGTACATATTTCCAAGCAACGTAAAAGTATGGCCCCTTGTGTTAGCCATTTCAGCTCTGAGAAAAAAAAAAGACTCTGGCTATCCACACGACCAATGCCCCTCGTCATCCTATGCACTTCTGTCAGGGAACCTTTCATTCTTCGTCGTTGCAAGGAGAAAGGGCCAAGTTCACTCAACCTATTCTCAGAAGGCACGCCGTCCAAACCAAGCAACATCTTTGGTAAATTCCCTCTCAAATCTATCATGTATCTACATCCTTCCTGTAGTTAGGTGACTAGAACTGAACACAGTACTCCACGTGGGGTCTGACAAAGGTCTTATATGGCCGTAACATTACCTCAGGGCTCTTGAACCCTGTCGCACGGTTTATGAACGCTAACGCACCATACGCCTTCTTAACAACACTGTTAACCTGCGCAGCAGCTTTAAGTGTCCCATCGACACGGAGACCAAGATCTCTGAGATCCTCCACACCGCCAAGACTCTTACCATGTCAGCGACTGTTCTTTATTTTTCTTTCTTTTAGAGACAGTCATTGATGTGTGCCTGTAATGCGCTGCCAAGGTTGTCAGCAGAGGCAGATACATTAGGAAACTCTAAGATAGGCGCACCGATGATAGGAAAATGGAGAGTTATGTGCGAGGGAATGGTTAGATTGGTCTTGGAGTATGTTAAAACGTCGGCAGAACATCCTGGACCAAAGACCCTCGACTTTTCTGTGATGTTCTATGATGTATGTTCAGTGTGTTCGCCTGTGGCAATATGTAATCTGTCGTGTACAAGGCGTGTGTGGTGTTTATACAGTTTGCACGTTCTCCCTGTATCTAGGTGCATTTTTCCCCTGATGTTGCGGTCTCACACACATTCCTACATTTAATCGAGTCAGTGCGTTAATCGGCCACCGGAATTTCCCCACTCCCAGTGGGTAGATCAAGCGTGTTTCTCGGTCCCGGCGGTGGGGGGGGGGGGGGGGGGCGGTGGTGGGATGGGGGTGAGGATATGGAATCACTGCCGTAAATGTCAGTGGGGGTTGGATACAGAAATCCACCCACCCTACAGGGGTGGAGAGCAGGGTAAGTGGGGCAGCTAATTGGAACACATACTTAAAGTGAATAGGTGGTTCTGCCGTGGGGACTGAGCATCACAGTGCAGTGAAACGGAACCCATTGGGTCATCGAGTCCGCACAATCCCTTCACACTGCTTCTGGCAATCCTATCAAAAACATCTTGGATTCTCGCACGCACGCAAGCACGATGGGTCATTAACAAGCTGGAGGGTGAGGAGCCAGAGGTCGTGGTACATATATGTACCAATGACATAGGTAGGAAAAGGGAAGAGGTCCTGAAAGGAGAATATAGGGAGTTAGAAAGGGAGTGAGAAAAAGGACCGCAAAGGTAATAATCTCGGGATTACTGCCTGTGCCACGCGAGAGTGAGAGTAGAAATGCAATGAGGTGGAGGATAAATGCGTGGCTGAGGGATTGGAACAGGGGGCAAGGATTCAAGTATTTGGATCATTGGGACCTCTTTTGGCGCAGGTGTGACCTGTACAAAAAGGATGGGTTACACTCCAATCCTAGGGGGACCAATATCCTGGTGGGGAGATTTGCAAGGGCTACTGAGCTGACTTTAAACTAGAATGGTTGGGGGTGGGAATCAAATTAAAGAGTCTAGGAGAGAGGAGGTTATTTCACAATAGGGAGATGGGAACAAGTACAGAGAGACAGAGGGGGGTAACATGAGGATAGAGGAAAAAAGTAGTCAGGTGAAAAGTAAATGTGGCAGGCCGGCAAATCCAGGGCAAAAATCAAAAAGGGCCACTTTTCAACATAATTGTATAAGGGTTAAGAGTGTTGTAAAAGCAAGCCTGAAGGCTTTGTTTGTCAATGCAAGGAACATTAGTAACAAGGTGGATGAATTAAAAGTGCAGATTGTTATTAAAGAATATTTTATAGTTGGGATCACAGAGACATGGCTCCAGGGTGACCAAGGATGGGAGCGCAACATTCAAGGATATTCAATATTCAGGATGGATAGACATGAAAGAAAAGGAGGTGGGGTAGCATTGCTGGTTAGAGAGGAGATTAACGCAATAGAAAGGAAGGACATTAGCCGGGAGGATATGGAATCGATATGGGTAGAGCTGCATAACATTAAGGGGCAGAAAACGCTGGTGGGAGTTGTGTACAGGCCACTTAACAGTAGTAGTGAGGTTGGGGATGGCATTAAACAGGAAATTAGAAATGCGTGCAATAAAGCAACAGCAGTTATAATGGGTGACTACAATCTACATATAGATTGAGTGAACCAAATTGGTAAGGGTGTGAGGAAGAGGATTTATTGGAATGTATGTGGGATGTTTTTTTTGAACCAACATGTCGAGGAACCGACCAGAGAGCAGGCTATTCTAGACTGAGTATTGAGCAATGAGGAAGGGATAATTAGCAATTTTGTCGTGAGAGGCCCCTTGGGTAAGAGTGACCATAATATGGTGGAATTCTTTATTATGATGGAGAGTGACATAGTTAATTCAGAAACAAAGGTTCTGAACTTAAAGAAGGGTAACTTTGAAGGTATGAGACGTGAATTAGCTTAGATAGACTGGCAAAAGATACTTAAAGGGTTGACCGTGGATATGCAATGGCAAGCATTTAGAGATCGCATGGATGAACTACAACAATTGTTCATCCCAGTGTGGCAAAAGAATAAATCAGGGAAGGTAGTGCACCCGTGGCTGACAAGGGAAATGAGGGATAGCATAAATTCCAAAGAAGAAGCATACACGTTAGCCAGAAAAAGCAGCTCACCTGAGGACTGGGAGGAATTCAGAATCCAGCAGAGGAGGAGAAAGGGCTTTATTAGGAAAGAGAAAAAAAGATTATGAGAGAAAACTGGCAGGGAACATAAATCTGACTGTAAAAGCTTTTATAGATACGTGAAAAGAAAAAGATTGATTAAGACAAATGTAGGTCCCCTACAGACAGAAACAGGTGTATTGCTTATGGTGAAGAAGGACATGGCAGACCAATTGAATAACTACTTTGGTTCTGTCTTCACTAAGGAGGACATAAATAATCTTCCGGAAATAGTAGGGGACAGAGGGTCTAGTGAGATGGAGGAACTGAGGGAAATAGATGTTTGTAGGGAAATGGTGTTAGGTAAATTGAAGGGATTAAAGGCAGATAAATCCCCAGGGCCAGATGGTCTGCATCCCAGAGTGCTTAAGGAAGTAGCCCAATAAATAGTGGATGCATTAGTGATAATTTTTCAAAACTCTTTTGATTCTGGACAAGTTCCTGGGGATTGGAGGGTGGCTAATGTAACCCCGCTTCTTTTTTAAGAGGGAGAGAAAACCGGGGAATTATAGACCGGTTAGCCTAACATCGGTGGTGGCGAAATTGCTAGAGTTAGTTATCAAAGATGTGATAACAACACATTTGGAAAGCAGTGAAATCATCGGACAAAGACCTTTTCAGAATGACAGGCAGTGACTAGTGGGGTACCGCAAGGCTCAGTGCTGGGACCCCAGTTGTTTATAATATATATTAATGACTTAGATGAAGGAATTAAATGCAGCATCTCCAAGTTTGCGGATGACACGAAGCTGGGTGGCAGTGTTAGCTGTAAGGAGGATGCTAAGAGGATGCAGGGTGACTTGGAGAGGTTAGGTGAGTGGACAAATTCATGGCAGATGCAATTTAATGTGGATAAATGTGAGGTTATCCACTTTGGTGGCAAAAACAGGAAAACAGATTATTATCTGAATGGTGGCCGATTAAGAAAAAGGGGATGTGCAACGAGACCTGGGTGTCATTATACACCAGTCATTGAAACTGGGCATGCAGGTACAGCAGGCGGTGTAAAAGGCGAATGATATGCCAGCATTCATAGCAAGATGATTCGAGTACAGGAGCAGGAAGGTATTACTTCAGTTGTACAAGACCTTGGTGAGACCACACCTGGAGTATTGTGTGCAGTTTTGGTGCCCTAATCTGAGGAAAGACATTCTTCCCATAGAGGGAGTTCAAAGAAGGCTCACCATATTGATTCCTGGGATGGCAGGACTTTCATTGGAACTCGTTGGAATTTAGAAGATTGAGGGGGGATCTTATTGAAACGTATAAAATCCTAAAGGGATTGGACAGGCTAGATGCAGGAAGATTGTTCCCGATATTGGGGGAGTCCAGAACGAGGGGTCACAGTTTGAGGATAAAGGGGAGCCTTTTAGGACCGAGATTAGGAAACATTTCTACACACACAGAGTGGTGAATCTGTGGAATTCTCTGCCACAGGAAACAGTTGAGGCCAGTTCATTGGCTATATTTAAGAGGGAGTTAGATATTGTCCTTGTGGCTAAAGGGATCAGGGGGTATGGAGGGAAGGCTGGTACAGGATTCTGAGTTGGATGATCAGCCATGATCATACTAAGTGGCGGTGCAGGTTCGAAGGGCCGAATAACCTACTTCTGCACCTATTTTCTATGTTTCTAAGTTTCTAAGCGGCAATTAACCTCCAAGCCCAAGGTTCCGTAGCATGATCCTGGAGTGCGGTGGGTGAGTCGGCCCAACTCGTGGATTTTGTTTCAAGAAGGTAGGATATGAATTATTTAACGTAAAACATATAACATAGACACAGAACAATACGGCCATTGGAGTAAGCTGTTCGGTCCATTGTTTTGTGCCAAACTAATTAAACTCGTAAATAAGTGTCTGACTAACTAATTCTGCTGCAAGAACCTCCCTAATGAAATGATGAGAGAGGCACAGTGTAATTGCCGACAAATATCTTTATTATGTCAACGGAAGAACACATGAACTTACACAACCGAATACCTGTGTGCACACCTACTACCTTTTCCTTCCTTACCATGAACAGTCAAATAATATAAACGATAATACTATTTAGATGAATCTATGCTGCTGATCAACTGCTCCTGGTAGACTTGTTTCAAATCTCCATTCCGTGGGACATCTCATATCCACGATGGAGAATCACCACAGAGTCATCATTGCCAGCACTCACGAAGTGTACGGTTTTATATTCATTCCTTACCAGTTGAAATTTTGCATGTCAGTTTCAATAGCTACAGGTCATGTGTCAGACCTTTAACACCTTTTTAACTGGTTCTACTCCCAGCCGGTATTTCTCTTCTCAGCTAGCAACAGCCGGTAACTTATGGCTCTTGGTACTCAATCATCCACCAGCTTCAATCACACAGGGCAAACACAGACCTTAACAGTCACAGACCTGCATGTATATGCAACCAAAGAGCACCTTAGACGTAACTTTTTATTTGGAAATGATCCCTAGTTCTGCAAATAACCCGAAACATAATTGTGTCAACTTGAAAACACTGATCAAGCCAGCGAATTTAGCTCACAAAAAAGAGAAAACAGATCCATAAAATGCCAGTCACCATCTTCTTCCACATGGCGAGAACAAAGTAGATTAGTCAATCCGCTTCCACTGTCCCTGATTCATTCGAATTGACTGATTTATTGATTGTAGTTCTTTATGGCCAACAATCCCTACTGTCCACACAATATCCCTATCACTCAATTTCCTCCACGTTCTGTCTAACACCCACTTTGAACGCCTCTATCGCATCTGCGTCATCACCACTCCTGTCAGCGTATTGCAGGCACTCATTACTCGTTGTGTGAAAACAAACCAGGCACACACAACTCGTTTGAAATTAACCCCTCACAACTTAATTCACACCCTTTGATATTTGATATTTCCAGTTGGGAAAATATACCAACTGCCTCCTCCATCGACTCCTCTCATAAGCGAATGAACTTCTATCAGTTCTACCCTCTGCCGCCGACACTCCAGTTACTGCAACTCCTCCTTGTTATTCATACCCACTAAAACCAGAGTCAACCGGGATTACGTGGAATCCTGGGGTACCGCGAGACATCGTGATTTAAGAATAAATAAATAAATAAACAAACAAACAAACAAACAGACAAACAAACAAACAAATAAATAAATAAGTAAGCAAAGGATTCTCTCTGCCTGGTATGGCAGCGCACAGAAAGACCGTGTTTATTCGCTTGACTCCATTCTCAGTTTTTGACGTGAGGTAGAGGAGGCCATTGATAATTGCTTCATGATGTAGTGTAGAGATCGAAATGCGTTTTCCAAGTATTGAATGGACTTGGTAGAAAACAAAGAGTAGCGATTAACGGGTCCCTTTCGGAATGGCAAGCAGTGACTATTGGGGTACCGCAGGGTTCAGTGCTGGGACCGCAGCTGTTTACAATATATATAAAAAATTTAGATGAGGGAATTAAAAGTAACATTAGCAAATTTTCCGATGACACAAAGCTGGGTGACAGTGTGAAATGTGAGGAGGATGTTATGAGAATGCAGGGTGACTTGGACAGGCTGGGTGAGTGGGCAGATGCAGTTTAATGTGGATACATGTGAGGTTATCCACTTTGGTGGTAAGAACAGGAAGGCAGATTATTATCTAACTGGAGTCAAGTTAGGAAAAGGGCAAGCACAACGAGATCGAGGTGTTCTTGTACATCAGTCACTGAAAGCAAGCATGCAAGTACAGCAGGCAGTGAAGAAAGCTAATGGCATGCTGGCCGACATAACAAGGGGAACTGAGTATAAGAGCAAAGAGGTCCTTCTGCAGCTGTACAGGGCCCTTGTGAGATAACGCCTGGAGTACTATGCGCAGTTTTGGTCTCCAAATTTGAGGAAGGATATTCTTGCTATTGAGGGAGTGCAGCGTAGATTCACAAGGTTAATTCCCGAGATTGGGGAACTGTCATATGTCGAAAGATTAGAGCGAGTGGGCTTGTATACTCTGGAATTTAGAAGGCTGGCAGGGGATCTTATTGCAACATATAAGATTATTAAGGGATTGGACACGCTGGAGGCAGGAAGCATGTTCCCTCTGATTGGTGAGTCCAGAACCAGAGGTCAGAGTTTAAGAATAAAGGGTAGGCCATTTAGAACGGAGTTGAGGGAAAACTCTTTCACCCAGAGAGTGGTGGATATATGGAATGCTCTGTCCCAGAAGGCTGTGGAGGCCAAGTCTCTGGTTTCATTCAAGAAAGAGATGGACATAGCTCTCAAAGATAGCGGAATCAAGGGTTATGAGGATAAAGGCAGGAACTCGATACTGATTGTGGATGATCAGCCATGATCACAGTGAATGGCGGTGCTGGCTCGAAGGGCCGAATGGTCTACTCCTGCACCTATTGTCTGTTGTCTGTTGTCTATTGTCCTTAAAGACCACCTCCACCTCACCTGCCGTTGAACCCCCTGACTTGTCCAGGGTTCCAGCGGAGTACCAGGACCTGGGACACGTGTTTAGTAAACAACGCGCCTTTTCCATGCCACCACACCGACCATACGACTGTGCTATCGACCTTCTTCCCGGAGCTCCTCTACCCACCAGTCGGCTGTATAACTTGTCCCGGCCAGAGAGGGAGGCAATGGAGGGTTACATCAGTGAATCTCTGCGCGGCGGGCGTCATCCGACCCTCATCCTCCCCGGTCGGCGCAGGGTTCTTCTTCGTGGGGAAGGAGGATGGTTCCCTACGTCCCTGCATCGACTACCGAGGCCTAAATCATATAACCATAAAGAACAAGTACCCACGGCCTCTGATAGGTTCTGCGTTCGAACCACTTCACGAAGCCGCCATCTTCTCGAAGCTGGACCTACGAAGCTCGTACCATCTGGTCCGAATAAGGGAGGGGGACGAGTGGGAGACGGCGTTCAATACCCCTTTAGACCACTTCGAGTACTTGGTCATGGCTTTTGGCGTCACCAATGCCCCTGCCGTCTTTCAAGCCTTGATTAACGATGTACTAAGAGACTTTATTAACCGCTTTGTGTTTGCCTATCTCGATGACACCCTAAACTTTTCCAGCAATCACCAGCAACATGTTCATCATGTTCGCCAAGTCCTGCCGAGGCTGCGGGAGAATAAATTATTTGTAAAGGCGGAGAAGTGTGAATTCAACGTCCCGTCGGTCAGCTTCCTAGGTTATATCATCGAGAGCGGACAGGTGAGAGCTGATCCCGAGAAGATCCGGCCTGTGGCGGAGTGGCCCAAACCTTAGGGGCGCAAGCAACTCCAGCGGTTCCTGGGGATTGCGAACTTCCATGGCCGGTTCATCAGAGACTACAGTGAGCTGGCGGCTCCCCTGACCCGACTTACCTCACCTGCCACACCTTCCCTTTGGAACTCCCAGACGGAATAGCATTCGCGGAACTAAAGAGGCGTTCCACGTCTGTTCCCGTTCTGATTCAACCGGACACCTCCTGTCAATTCATTGTGGAGGTTGATGACTCCGACTCCGGGGTGGGAGCGGTACTGTCCCAACGTTCGGGCCCGGATCAGAAACTACATCCCTGTGCCTTCTTCACTCGCCGACTGTCTCCCGCTGATCGAAATTACGACGTGGGGAACCGGAGCTACTGGCGGTCAGACTGGCGTTGGAAGAATGGAGACACTGGTTGGAGGGGGGGGGGAACACCCTTTCATCGTCTAGCCAGACCATAAGAACCTTAAATACATAGAGATCGCCAAACGCCTAAATTCTTGCCAGGCCCGTTGAGCATTATTTTTTGGCCGGTTCAGGTTTACCTTCACCTATCGTCCGGGGTCCAAGAACAGGAAGCCCGATGCTCTCTCCCGTCAATACGTTTCCGAGGAGGACCTTCCCAACCCCGAGACCATCCTTCCATCATCCTGTGTAGTGGCTGCCCTCAGCTGGGAGATCGAGCCCAGAGTCAAAGAGGCCGAACGGATTCTACCTGACCCAGTCATCGGACCTCCCAATCGCCTCTTTGTACCTGATTCTGTCCGATCGCAGGTGCTCCAGTGGGGGCACACCTCGTTTCGCCTGCCACACGGGAATCGATCGGACTCTGACCCTTCTGAAGAGGCATTTCAGGTGGTCCTCCATGGACGCCGACATCCGTTCCTATGTCTGTGCATGTTCCGTCTGCGCCCGTGGAAAAGCCTCCCATCGGCAACCTGCGGGATTGCTTCGTCACCTGCCTGTCCCTGGTCACACATAGCTCTGGATTTCGCCACCGGTCTACCCCCTTCACGTGGAAACACTGCCGTACTAACTGTGGTAGACCGTTTCTCCAAGTCGGTACATTTTGTAGCCCTCCCTAAACTCCCTTCCGCGCAGGAGACCGCAGACCTTCTCGTCACCCACGTTTTCCGACCTCACGGAATCCCTTCGGATATTGTCTCCGACCGGGGACCTCAATTCATTTCGCAAGTTTGGAGATCTTTTTGCCTAGCCCTTGGTGCCTCAGTTAGCCTATCGTCTGGTTTTCACCGACAGACCAACGGGCAAAAGGAGCGTGTCACCCAGGAGTTGGAGGCGGCGTTACGTTGTATAACAGCCAACAACCCGTCTACCTGGAGCAACCATCCCGCATGGGTAGAATATGCCCACACCTCTCTGGTCAGCACAGCGACCGGAAGATCTCCTTTTGAATGCTCTCTTGGTTATCAACCCCCGCTGTTGCCCGCCTAGAAAGAAGAGATTGCGTTGCCGTCAGTCCAGGCCCATATACACAGGTGCCAAAAAATCTGAGAAGACACACGCACGTCCATTCTTCGCTCAGCCAACCGTAATCGGAAAATTGCCGACCGCCATCTTACCCCTGCTCCTGAGTATCGACCTGGGCAGATGGTGTGGCTCTCGTCTAGAGACATTCCACTGAAGAACCTGCCCAAGAAGCTCGCCCCCACGCTTCCTGGGACTTTTTGAGGTTGAGAGCATTATCAACCCCTCGACAGTCCGGCTCAAACTACCTACGCCTATACGGATTCATCCAACATTTCACGTCTCCCAGTTAAAACCAGTTTCTGTCAGTCCCTTGTGCCCTCCGACAGAACTCCCTCCACCACTCCCCCGCCCCTCCCCCCCGGATCATCGGCGACCATCCGACGTACACCGTCCGGCGGTTATTGGATGTCTGCCGTTGGGGCAGGGGTCAACAGTGCCTGGTTGACTGGGAGGGAAACGGCCCGAAGGAAGGATCCTTCCTGGATTCCCCGCTCCTACATTCTGGATTCTTCTCTCATCCGGGATTTCCATCGGGACCATCCAGACAAACCTGGGGGATCGCCAGGAGGCTCCTGTTGAGGGAGGGTTACTATCATGGCTCCCTTTGGTTGTTCCCCTTTAATGCTCCTTTCTCCCTGATTATGCCCTAATTTCAGCCATTAGATTTCCCATTGCTGCTAGTTTACTTAATTACGGTACTCCTGGTTTGCATCAGAGACTGTGAAGTAAGTACGATGGCGTCTCTGCACAGGTCGCCAGTTTGGTGGTCTATTCTTGTGTGATGCTTCGTTCTCTTGTCCGCTTAGAACCGTTAGTTCTAAGTTTAGTTCCAAGTTCTGCTCTAGTTTCAGGATAGTGTCTGTAGATCCCGTCTCCTTGGTAAGATTCCTCCGGTTTGCTGTTCTACGTTCACGGCTACAACAGCATCCCCAACTCAGTCGGCGTGCCGGTGTCCTGCACTTGGGTTCTCCTCAGTCGCTCCGTGCAACAGTCTATCAATCTCTATATCTGTCACAGAGCAACAAGTGAAGGTGATGGTACTTTGTCTTCAATTATAAAGAAGGTAAAATTCTGTTACAGGAAGATAGTTTCAGTCAGCAGATAGGAGGAGAACCTTCAGGTAGAGGAAGAGGAGAAAAAGAGGGTGAAGGAAAGGACGGTTTATGACGGGAGCAGGAGTGTTTTATATACTCCAAGATCAGGCAGGTTTTTCAGAAACGGGAGACGGGTGTAACAGGTTTACCTCAAGCTTCAATGTAACAGGGCGGGTCGTAGGCTGCAAAGTGGATTTCTCTGGGACGGTGGGGTCAATGATGCCGTCGGGATTAGCTATAAACAGCTGTTTTGTAAATCTAAGACAACACAAACTACAGTTGATAGGACTCTGATGAAGAATTCCGGCCAGAAATGACGACAGTATATTTTTTTCCATTGATGCTGCCTGTCCTGCTGAGTTCCTCCAGCATTTTGTGTAAGGAAAAGAGTAAACAGTCGACTTTTCGGACAAAGACCCTTCATCATGAACTGATTTTGTGTGTGTTGTTTTGAATTTCGATCATCTGCAGATTTTCTCGTGTTTGTTTTGTAACTATTCATCATATTGTTTCCATTTACCCACATGAGGGGTATAGAATAGGGAGCATGAAGGCAGCTGAATTGTAAAACGTTACATAATTCATTTCGATAGTTTAATGAATTTCAAAATCCGATTCAGTGGGCATTTCACCGCATTCTTCAGTTCCTCTCGGAATTTTCTCTGAGTCAGGGCGTAAATACACGTGTTGGTGCAGGAACTCAGAATCTGCAGCATGTCCGCTGTGTGTTCTGTGATGTAACGGGGATCCGTGACAGAATAAACAAAACTCAACGAAATCCGTCTATAGATATAAAATACCACCAGTGTTGCCCACAACAATATGAAGCTACCGGTTATGCTGAAGAGCAAAACGATGGATTTGCGTCGGTTCTCCATTTCACGGTCGTTGTCATTCTCTCCACTCTTTTGTCCCCGGAGCCCCCTGCGGGCTCGACTGGCGGCTAGAATCCGCCTGACAGTCAGAATGTTGAATAGCAACATCAGAAAGAATGGGACGCAAGCGGTTAAAATGATGATACACATCTCAAATGCTGCCCATGAGGGAGAGTTTTTGAAGCTCGGTGTAGCAACACAATACCAGGCAACACCATCGATTACTTTTCCAGGCCCCAATGCAAAGCCACAGGGGACAGACAGCAAACATGCCAGCACACTCACTGTCCCGATAACCACAGCTGCCGTTCTCTCAGTACAGTATTTTGTTTTCAGCTTCTCACAGCAAATAGCTACAAATCGATCGACAGTGAAAGCGACAGTCAGCCACACTGAAGACACAGTGCTCGCAGAAATCAACCATTCGTCGAGTCTGCACACACGAGTGAATAACAGGAATGATCGGGGAAAATAAATCCGAGCAGTCCCCCTCAGCAGTGGATTCGAGATAACGACCAAGAGATCGGCCGCTGCCATTCCCACCAGGTAGCGAGTGACACATTTGGAGAGACCGCACTTTCCCCGGGACAGGATCACAATCGCCACCGAGTTCGCTGGAAGAGAGACAGGGAACAACAAGTTGAGAAAATACTAAGCAGAAACCAATGCAGCTGTGTGAGGGGATCATATAATATTTCCACTTTATTGTTTCATTTAGCAGTGGGAGGGTCGAAAGAGCGCGCAGAGCTGGCGGAGACAGAGAAGGAGTTCATACAGTAAAATATAGTCAATATGATCTGAATACGGAATTCTTACTGATGACAGAATGTGAAGTGTCAGCGGAAAGATAAAACTGGGTAACCACCTCCTCAGATTCAAAACTGGTAGGAACATTTTATACCGGCGTCTTCCGCGTCTCGTCTGGATTAAATGAATAAATCCGGACTCTGATGGCGGGATTCTCTCCATTAGACAATCATCAGCACCCATGGCGAACCCTAGCAGCGACAGAACAGATGAAGGACGGAAGAAAAACAGGAAATGCCGGAAAACTCTTCAAGGCAAAACAAACAGAATATGTGGAAAACCGTTTCTCCTCAGACTGTTCTCCTGACATGAGTGTTAACCGGTTCCTCTTTCCATACAAGCTGCTTGTATTTCCAGCATTCCCCGAGTTTATCACCTATTCCAGCATTTACCACCTCACTGACTTTACAACAGAACATTGACTGATTCCAACAGATACAGCGCAGTCTGACACAACCTCACAGACAGACATGACAGCTCCCACTGAATCCACCACAGGGAAACAGCGGAGAGGAATTCAATGTCCAGCAGCAAACTCGGTGCCGTAGTCAGACGCCTGTAGCGATGTCAGATGTCGATATAATGGAATGTATTTCACAGTACTGATGACTATAAAGTACCACATCACTTATGCTCATTGGCAAGGCAACGACTTCATTGTGCTGTCCATCAACTGTTCTGCATTCAGCCACATCGCAGACTCCTCACATTTGCTAAGTGTTCCCACCAGTCGATGGTTTGATTGTTGCCCCTCACTCAGACAACCGCTTACATACAAATGCAGATAAACAATTGATATATCTCTGAGGGCTGTGTAAATACAATATTTGAAAATGCAGTGCAGCTGCTAAAAGCCCAATAAAATCCCGTTAATGATCACAATCCGCTGGAAGAACTCTGCCGGGCCCACTCTTTTCCACGGATGTTTGTGGATTCGCTTAATTCCTGCAGCGGTTTGATTTTAGATCCAGATCCCAGATTCCACCTCTCTGTGGTCTATTCCATTCCTGAAATGTAGAACACTAGAAATGGACATGTGATAGTGGAAATTAGAGATAGAAACCATCACAACATTGGAATTAAACTTCATAATCCACCAATGGCAGCTGACACTGCGGCTTACCGGGAATTCCAAAGGCTGAAATAAAAGGATAGTAAACGTCTTCTATCCGCCAAATGACTGGATAAACCATTTCAGTGAGAATCTATGATTTCTGTTCCTCCTGACTTCACAGCTCCGACAGACAGCTGATCCATTCAAAGCGGCCCAGATTTATACAGGGTATTAATCTCCAGAGATGTGGTGATACATCTCACTAATTTTCTTAGTTACAGTAACTTGAACAAGCACTTTAATTCAGTTACAAACGAACATTTTAATTCAACACCATTGTCTCTGATGTAAATATTGCGCCGACTGAAGACCAATACATCAGAATTCTTGGGTTTTACATCAGTAGTGCCTCTGGTGCCAATGAGGCCTCCAGATGTAATTGTAAATACTGGGCGGTGTCACGGAGCAGCTACATTTACAGATTTCAGCTGTAAACGGAGACCACACTCTACTACCCTCACCTTCTGTCCCTGCAGTTTCCCATTTGGTACCGTCGTTTATCCTTCTGCTCCTTACTGGTCACACACACACACACGCACACACACACACACACACACACAGGAAACGATCAAATAAGCAGTTTGCTAATGTATAAACAGGAGAAAATCTGCAGACGATAGAAGTCCGAGGCAACACAGGGAACTCTGCTGAGTTCCTCCAGCATTGTGTGTGTGATGTTGCTGATGTAACAGTCTTTTCTGACTATCTCAATCTGCCAAAGGTCGAAAGAAACATGAGAAGAAATACGAAGAAATACGTCAATCTGCAAAAGATGGGCAGTCCGGTTAAATAATAAAAACAGTGCTCAAAATTGGGAGAGGATTAGATGAAGAATGGCTGGAAATGAAAGGGAAACAGACTAACATACGATACAAAATAGATGAGAGAGAGAGAGAAAGAAAGCGTCGCAGATAGACACACTGACTGAGAGACAGACAGACAGGTAGGCAAACAGATAGACAGAGACTAAAGCATAGAGTATCAGATCGTGATGTTTCTCGTGTATCTCCTCTTTTCTGGAGCAGAGTGGGAGTGTAGGGCTCATTCTGTACCCGTCAGTCTCTGGTACAATGTGACAGTGTGGGGCTCATTCTGTACCCGTCAGTCTCTGGTACAGTGTGACAGTGTGGGGCTCGTTCTGTACCCGTCAGTCTCTGGTACAGTGTGACAGTGTGGGGTTCATTCTGTACCTGTCAGTCTCTGGTACAGTGTGACAGTGTGGGGTTCATTCTGTACCCGTCAGTCTCTGGTACAGTGTGAAAGTGTAGGGTTCATTCTGTACCCGTCAGTCTCTGGTACAGTGTGACAGTGTGGGGTTTCCTCTGTACCCGTCAGTCTCTGGTACAGTGTGAGAGTGTGGGGTTCATTCTGTACCCGTTAGTCTCTGGTACAGTGTGAGAGTGTGGGTTTCATTCTGTACCTGTCAGTCTCTGGTAGAGTGTGAGAGTGTGGGATTCATTCACTCATTCTGTACCTGTCAATCTCTGGTAGAGTGTGAGAGTGTGGGATTCATTCTGTACCCGTCAGTCTCTGGTACAGTGTGAGAGTGAGGGGTTCATTCTGTACCTGTCAGTTTCTGGTAGAGTGTGAGAGTGTGGGGTTCATTCTGTACCTGTCAATCTCTGGTAGAGTGTGAGAGTGTGGGATTCATTCTGTACCCGTCAGTCTCTGGTACAGTGTGAGAGTGTGGGTTTCATTCTGTACCTGTCAGTCTCTGGTAGAGTGTGAGAGTGTGGGGTTCATTCTGTACCTGTCAGTCTCTGGTACAGTGTGGGAGTGTGGGGTTCTTTCTGTACCTGCCAGTTTCTGGTAGATTGTGAGAGTGTGGGGATCATTCTTTCCCTCTCAGTGTGTGGTACATTGTGAGACAGTAGTATTCCTTCTGCAAATTCGAGTCTCTGGTACAGTGTGAGAGAATAGGGTTCATGCATTATTTTTGATTCACTTACGACTATGACCTTAAGACATGGGAGCAAGATGGTTCCGGTGAGGTCATCGTTCAGAATGGTAGCTGAAATCAACAGCTCCTCCAGAAAAACGCATATTCCGCCCCGTTGACCCATCAAGTATAAGATCTTTGGAAAATATCTGAATTGATTGGTGGGCCAGAATGGAGATAAAAAAATAACTGCAGAGCCTGTGGAAGAGAAAGGTGCAGATAAGGATTCTGGAAGAGATCGGGAAGTCCAAAAATATATAAAGCAACAACTCAATGATATAAAGTCAGAGCTCGCCAACGTCAATGAGAAAACAGCGGTGGCAGAGAGTGGAATTGAGAAGGTGGAAGACCGGGTGAAAAACGTGGAACAGATACTAAGTAAGACGATAGAAAAAAACATTAACTCAACAGGAAGGTAAAATGCTTGACCAGAAAGGAAGATCGCGACGAAAAATATCAGGATTTATAATGATCCCGAAGGAGCGGAGGGATTGTCGATGATGGACTTTTTAGACAAGCTGCTGCGGGAGGCGCTGGAGATTCTCCAGACGACGCAGATTCAAATTGAGAGGGCACATCGTTCGCTCGCCAAGCGGCCTCCCGGAGACAGACAAAGTAAATCGCGATCTATAGTACTTAAACTTCTTTGTTTAAGAGCAAGCCGGAGATTCTACGAAGGGCCTGGGGTAAGAAGAGGTTTTTTTGGAACGGGAAGTTTATATACTTCGTTCATGATGACCCCGCAGCGGTCCTACAGAAACGGAAGGAGTATTCCTAAGCGAAACAAATATTAAAGGAAAAGATTAAATTCCAAACCCTGCACCCTGCTAAACTGAGGGTATTTTACCAAGAAGGGATACGATTGTACCAGACGGTGGAAGAGGCTACTACAAACATGAGCAACAGAGGACTGTCCATTAGAGCCGTCAAACCAAGTGGAAGGCTGGCAGAACAGTTATCCCGAGCTGCTTGGGAAATAGTAAGAGAACCTAGAAAGCAGGGGACGGGAGCATGACGAGAGAAGGATATTAGGAAGAGACTGTCAGTTCTCCGAGGGCAGCCCTCACCTCCTCCAGAAGAGCCATAATATTTGGCTAACTTTAAAAGTGCTGATAATCTAAACGGAAGCAAAATAGACCTAATTCGAGAAATATGTGTTATAATGTGGATTTTATATTATTCAATTAAAAAAAATATTCCATTTTCCCCAGCTAAATGAGAATATATACATGGGAAGAATACACAGGGGAATCATTTCTGTGTAACGGACATTTTTTTTTTTTACTTTTATCGATACTTCAACGGGGGCCATCAACCCACAGGTAGGAGGGGCTATCCCCCACGGCTAGAATTTTCTTCTAGCCGAACCAAGGGTCATCTAGAGACCCCAGCCTTGGAATCTAACCTTCGTTACTTTATTATCATTATTATTCGCGTTTCTTGTCTTTAATTTGTTCAGGGAGTAGATCGGTTCGGCTACTTTCTGCAAATTTTAATGATATACTAACAGATAAATACACATGGCTAAGTAGGAAGTAAAATTCATTTCTTTTCATGTCAATGCGCTGTTGAATCCAGTCAAGTGCAGCAAAACTCTATCAAAAATGAAAAAAAAAGAACAAGCCCATGTAGTATATTTACAGGAAACTAACTTAAGTGATAATGAGCATGGAAAATTAAAGAGAACGGGCTTCACTGGTTTGTTTTTCTCCTCATATAAATCAGGACATAGAAGAGGAGTTGCCACTCACATCTCCAGTAAGCTAAATTTTGAAACAGTATTCGAAATGGGAGATAAGGAGGGCAGATATGTTCTGGTAAGGGAGAATATAAAAGGAAATCCAGTTACTTTATTGAATGTATACGCAGCCCCAGGAAGTGATATCAGTATCTTACAGAAAATTTGGTAAGGGAAACAGAAGGTCTCTTGATATGTGGGGGAGACTTAGATTTACAATTACAACCAAAGTTGGACTCATCCAATACGAAAACTTTTGAAACAAAATCTTTACATAAGAAAGTTAACACTCTTTTTGAGGATGTTAGATTAATTGATATACGGAGGGACCTTTTCCCTGACAGAAGGGATTACATTCAATATTCTGCACACCCACCCCCCTTTCCGTATATACCAGAATAGTCTATTTCATAACATTTGGAAAATATAAAGACAAAATATTCACCTGTGGAATTGGGACAATAGATGTAAGTGACCATGCACCTATATATTTATCAGTTGATTTTGACCTACAACCAAAGAGTACTATTTGGAAACTAAATGCAAGTCTACTCAATGATACTCTGAAGGCTGTCTGAAGAGGGAAAATTATAGCAATATCTTCATATAAGAAAAAAAAGGAATAGAACATTAGAGGAATTACAAAATAAACTGAAGGATCTAGAAAAAAAACACACAAATTAAGTTTGGCACAGGATGCACTAGAGGAAGTTAAACACAAAATAGGAATGAAATTAATAGTTTGGCTTCGCAAGAAATTAGCAAAAAATAATGTTTCTAAAACAGAGAGACTACGAATGTAAATCTAAATCTATGAAAATACTGGCGTGGAAACTGAAAAGAAAAAGAGATAACAGAAAATTCAATTCATAGAATTAGGGATCCAAGAACAAAAGTGGTAAAAAAAAATAAGCTAAGTGAAATTCATGAAGCTTTTGAAATGTTTTACAAACCTCTATATTCCAAAGTTACAGGGGGAAACATAACCCAAGTTGACACCTTCCTGAATTATTTAGAATTACCTACTTTAAGCAAAGAACAAATTAGAAAGATGACTACTAACCTAATTGAAGCTGAACTAGAAGCTGCAATTACTAGGCGCAAATTAAGCAAGTCACCAGGATCAGATGGATATACGGCAGAGTGGTATTTGGTCTACGTGACACAATTATTAAAACTATACAGGCACTATACGACAATCCTACTGCCAGGGTTAAAATCAATGGATATTTATATAATAGTTTTACCCTAGAAAGGGGCATGAGGCAGGGTTGTGCATGGTCACCGCTACTCTTCGCATTATATCTGGAACCATTAGCTCGATACATCAGACAAAATGAAGGTATCAGGGGAATTAATATTAAAGGGCAGAACATAAATTGGCCTGTTACGCGGATGTCATTTTGATCTATCTAGGGCAACTAACAGACTCTTTACCTAAACTGATGCAATCCTTTGAACAAAATGGCCAATTGTCAGGATACAAGATCAATATAGATAAAACCCAACTACTTTCATCTAACTATAGCCCACCAAGAGAAATTAAAAGTAGATATACTTGGGCGTTGCAAACAGAGTCCGTCAAATATTTGGGCATCATTATGCCAAAAGCTTTGGCAAAATTGTCAGAATGCAATTATCAGCCAATATATATATAAAAAAAGGAAGATATAACAAGGTGGATCCTAATTCCTTTTCTTGGTCTCAGTTCAAGAATTGAACCTATTAAAATGAATATACTGCCAAGACAACTATATCTCTTTCAGACCCTACCGTTAGAGATTAACCAAAATCAATTCAATGAATTGAACAAGATGCTATCAAGATATACATGGCAAGGTAAAAGGCCTTTTGTTCGTCTCCAAATTTTGCAATTAGCCAAGGAAAAGGGAGGATGGGACCGACTTTCTCTTAGAGATTGTTATTTTGCAGCACAGTTGAAAGCTGTGGTATGCTAGTGCAACCCATCCTATGACGCTCAATGGAAAAATATTGAGGAGAGGATACTTTCCATCCCCATACAGGCAATTTTGGCTGATAACAACCTACAAAGTTACATAGATAATATTAACAACCCGTGGGTGAAATGGACTCTTAAAATATGGAAAACTATTTTAAAAGAATATAAACTAGAGATAGACATTGCAATTCTTAAATGGTGTTCATATGACTCAGATTTTACGCTGAATAAACTGGATGCTAGATTTAAGGACTGGACAGCTAAAGGGATAACAACTATTTGCGATATAATGAAAGAAGGAACACTGTTCAGTTTTGAAATGCTCAAAGAGAAACACTTATTAGAAAAAAAAACCAAGACTTTTACTGGTATTACAGATGCGACAGTATGTTAATAGGACGGTTAAAAATGTAACCAAGGCAAATACATTTCTGATAGAGATGTTTAGAAAAGAATATAATTCAGACAACGGTAGTAAAATCATTTCAAGCGTGTATAAGGGTTTGTCAACTCTTAAAACACATTCGACTTCACACATTAAACACAGAATGGGAGAAGGAAGAAGGAATAATACTATCTGAGGAAGACTAGGCAATAATATGAAGGTATCAATGGAAGTGTACCAGTTCACAGAAATGGAGGGAGTTCGGGTGGAAAAACTTGATAAGATATTTTGTTACACCCTCTCAGAAATCCCATTATGATATTAAACCCCCGCCACCCCGTTTGCTGGAGTAATTGTGGAAATCGAAATGCAAACCATTATCGTATTTTCTAGGAATGCCCCTTTATCAAAGACTAATGCCCGATAAGACATCTCTAAAAGTAAAATACCCTTAGAGAGTAAGACCATATATTTTGGGTATATACCTCAAGAATGTTGGAAAAGCGATAAATATTTAATGAATGTACTACTGGTAGCTGGTAAAAAAAAGGACCCTCAACAGGAAATGGTTATCACAGGAGAGCCCAACTCTAAATGTATGGATGGAAATTACAATGGACATTTACAAAATGGAGAAGATGACAGCATCTGTTAATAATAAGTTGGAACAATTTTATTCATACTGGAAAAATAGTTTACCTACATAAAACCTCATAGGCAGTATTGCGCCTATATTGTACTGTCTCAGTACTTTAATATTTGTGTACTGTAGCACTTACTTTTTATTCGCAGTTATATTGTTACTAACACTATTCTTTGCATTTCTGGTCAGATGCTAAATGCATTTCATTGACTTTCTATCTGTACTTGGCACAATGACATAAAACTGAACCTAATCTAATCTAATCTAATACTGACCAGTGGACATATTCCTGTGATGGTCCTACTTTCTAGCAATTGTCCTTCATAATTCAACTGACCGACTAGACACTTGTAATACCATCAGCAACTCTGCTTCAGCTGCTCCCTCTAGCGGTGTGATCCAGGTACTCACCACTCACTGGGTGAACAGGTCCTCTCAGATCGTCTCTCACCCTTTTACCCGCTTAACCTGTTATGTGTGACGCCAAGCAGAGCTACCGGGCGGATGGTGCTAATGAGAGAGTTAACGGAAGGCAATGCAGAAACATTCAAAACGCTAATAAGAGAAAAGAGAGAGATTAACGAGAAAGAAACACAATTCAGATATTGACAGATCGTTTGCTTTGAACCTGAACTGCTTGAGATTTGACGGACAGGTGATACCCCAGCAGGGGGATAAAATGAGCAGGTTTGCTAAGGCACGAGACAGCCCACGAGACCCTGGAAAGAGCAGTGTTCCCCCACAAGTTGGTAAAGTTTGGAGGACCGGTTCGCGGGAGCCGATCAGAGGCTCACCGGGTATAAAGGTACGATCGGTGGGAACCTGGGGTGTGTGTCCGCCCTTGCCTGGGTGCCGGGTTCACCGCGGAAGAACGACCGAATCCGGAACGGAGGGGTCACAATCGGTGACAACAGCGGGATTAGAAGACATCAAAAGGTCTGCCCGAAACCAACGGTGAAGAAATCAAAAGGATCAAAAGGTCGGCATGAAGCCAACTGCATCTCTCTCTCTCTCTCTCTCTCTCTCTCTCTCTCTCTCTCTCTCTCTCTCTCTCTCTCTCTCTCTCTCTCTCCCCAACGGTACAACAGCGACTACTTCGAACTGCACTAAACTGAACTGAACTCTGCTTCATTTAAGACTGATCATTTTACCCCAGACTGCGATAGAGATTGGTTGATTCCTATTACTCTAGTTCTGTGTATATGTGTGTATTGTCATTGCTAACATGTTACATTTATATCCTTACGATTAATGTACTGTATTACTTATTTCTTTAATAAAATTTTATTAGTTCCTAGTAATCACAGATTCCAACGAGCGTTCCATTTATGCTGGTTTGGCAACCCAGTTACGGGGTACGTAACAAACCTAACCTCGCATCTAGCAATCTTATCTACTTCTGTTATGGGGAAATGTAATGTGATGACCAGAACTTCACACAGGGCTCCTGGTCTGGTATCATCAATGTTTTATAAAGTTGGAGCATCTCCTCCCTGCTCTGGAAGACACGGCCCTGAATATTCCAAATGGGATAACTTTATAAACATATGAATTACCAACAAGAATTATTGGACTTAAATCCCAGGCTCTCCCTGGCCTCCAATTATCTCCAGGAAACTGCCCTACATGTGCATTTTCATGACTCTTCCAGATTTTAAAAATGCAGCATTTCATATTTATCAGAAATAGACACCATCAGCCACATCTCAGCTATTTTCAGCAACACATCAATGTCTCCCTTTAGTCTAAGACGACCGTCCACACCAGAAATACCTTCACCCATCTCAGTCAGTGTAAACTTACTGCTCACAGTTCCTACATTCACCCCCAAATCCGTCAGCCTTATCATAAACAGCAAGGGTTCCAGAACAGATCTATGTGGAACAACACCAGTCACCAGGTTCGGATCACAAGACGACCCTCTGCCATCACTTTGTCTCCTATTGCAAAACCAATTCTGGATCCAGCTTACCAAATGGCCTGACTGAGGCCCGTAAGAACCACATCAATAAACATGGTCAGCAGACCTGGGTGAGGGTGTTTAAGACCAATAAACTAGTCTGTGTCTGCAGGGATGACAACATTGACCACACAGGTGTACAAGATAATGAGAGGCACTGATCGTGTGGATAGTCAGAGGCTTTTCCCCAGGGCTGAAATGGCTAGCACGACAGGGTATAGTTTTAAGCTGCGTGGAAGCACGTACAGAGGAGATGTCAGGGGTAAGATTTTATAAGCAGAGTGTGGTGATTTCGTGGAATGGGCTGCTGGCGGCGATGGTGGAGGTGGAAACGATAGGGTTTTTTAAGAGACTCCTGGATGGCTACATGGAGCTTAGAGAAATAGAGGGCTTGTGTGAAGCCTAGGTAGTTCAAAGGTAGGGACATGTTCGGCACAGCTTTGTGGGCCGAAGGGCCTGTATTGTCCTATAATTGTTCGATGTTTCTATGAGTTACTCCTTTGCTCCGAATAGGAGGAAAAATAAGTAAATACAAAAGAAATAATGGATACAAAAACCTCCAAATTCTCTACACTGAAGCTAAAGCAGAAAACAGAAACCTCCAGACCTGGTATTTCATCAACTTTTCCATGAAAACGTTTTAAACTGTAACAAAGGAAAGAGTCATTGCAAAACTTCCAAAAGTTTGGACTGAGTTCAGGGGCGGCGCTAAGGTGGTCCGAGATGATGTTGTAGCCCCAGCAAAAATTTCAATAGCACCAGCGTAGCACCACCAAGAAATTAACTGAAATTTCACATACAAATTGAAGCTTCTCTGCTTGCTCTGTATAGTTTTGAATACAGCATCTTTCTCTAGTTGATCTAGTGAAACAGCGCCCACAATTACCATAGCACCCGCGCAGCAATAAAGTTATAAACTCTGTCAGATCCACTCTACACTTCGTTCGTTGTCAATGTCTTGCCGTTGCTGTCCTCAGATCAGTTAAGCTGATCGAAGGTGGTGATGTCACTCACTCTCACTCACGCGAGAAACTGATAGTATACATCCAGGCGCAGATGCGTGTTCTCGCAAGACCAACGGATGCCACACACACACGCACACAGACACACACACACATTCTGCTTTTATAAGCTAGCGTGGGCCTGGAACGTGCATTATTTTGGCCAGTGTGAAAACATGAATCAATTTTTAGTGAGAAAACGACCTCATCCAGATGAATCAGTGGTGTCTCAGCCTGAGCATGTCCTAATTGAAAGTGACATGCAGAAAGAACTAAGTGGGGATGAGGAAGACAGCAGGTCATGGAAGAAGTATGAGGGCGAAGTAGCGAACAACAAATGGAGCAAGATTCGGAAGAGAAAGTGGATGAAGCTGCTCTCAGTGCTACTCGGAATACTGTTAGCGATGTTAGCCAGCAGTCTGAGGAAGGACCCCGTCGGCCAGCATTGAAAAAGTACCCTTCGCTGCTCGCAATTGTTTGGCAATCTGCAAAGCAGTTTTATTCGTGGCTGGTTTGACTGACTGGAATATTCGATCTCGAAAGATACTACGTTCTGCTTCGCATGCAGGCATTTCCTGTATGGAGGACTTGGGTTCCATTCTGGGTTTACCTTCACTGTCACCGGTTACTACAACTGGCGGAAAGCTATTGAGCCGTACATCTTCAGAATTCCTAATCCTGGGGCTCCGTGAGTGTGTGAAGAACTGAGATTATTCCAGAGAGTATCGGCCCACAGTGTTTAAGGTCTCCTCAGCGGACAAGTCTAGTGACTATTTGCCGCGTTCCCTCGTTCAGTAAAGGTATCTTTCCTTTAGCACGGGCCCCTACCTGCAGGCAGGAGAAGGGGGTTGTTTGGATCTCCCTCTCTCAGAGGCAATAGAGGTAAAATCTATTAACGGGACAGGATTCAAAGATGCAACGCTTATTTATTTTCAAAGAAGGTATAGATTATACATCTTGAGATTTGTCTGCTCATATACAGCTACAAGGCAAGAAACTCGAATAATCCAATTTTAAACAGACCAAAAGCCAATGCGGAGAAAACGAGAGAGAAAGAAACACACATCGTGCAAACAAGAGAAGCAAGCTAACAGCATCCCGAACCAGACTGGATAACAGCAGGATCAGCCGCGATCTATTTCATTGTGTTATTTATCAATTACATCAACGGGCTGAGAAGTTAACGAGACCTCGGGATTGATTAAATTACATCACCTAGGTGTGAGTGAAACCATCGTAAACTGCAAAATACCGACAGGAGGAAATTGTGTCCATTGGCTCATTCGGCTCTCTGTTGTTCGACCCATTGATGTTTGTCCCGAAGAACAGCCCAGAGACAAAGAGATAGAACGCAGAAGAGACACAATGGAAGATAAACAGAATGTGTGACAGCAGGACTACTGAAATCGTGTTGATTAGATAATGCAAAACACATGCTTGGAACGAGGTCTCCGAGGTCGGGAACAGGATGAGGCCGGGGGTGGGGAGCACGGCAAAGAAAACAGAGAGACACGGACAGAGAGATAGGCGCAAAATAAACCAACTGAGATCAGTTATTAAGAGAAAGGATGTGATGTTAGCAAATAGAAATAAAAGAAAATAGTCGGAAGCGTCCACAACGGAGCAGCACAACACCACGTTCGGCCAATAGCAGAGTGGCGCAGCGGGAGTGTGCTGGGCCCATAGTCATCCATTCGGTCGCAACCATCTATGACTTGCCTAATTTACCGCGGATTCGAGTTATCGAAACTTCTGCGCACACGTAAACGGACTGAACCGTTGAATGCAGGGGATATTCATAAGGATTTTGCCTGAGATGGAGAGTTCCAGTATAAACCGAGACTGGATAGAGTGCGGTTGTATCCATGGAGTGCTGGAGGTGACGGAGATCTTTGAAGGTCATATCAAATTACCGGGGGCCTATCAGAATACTAGTAAACTACCCTGACGTGTGTACACCTACACAGCATCAGATGAGGAATTTCATGAAGAAGGTGTTTGGAAACTGGATCCCAAGCTTGAGTGGCTGGTGGAGGCAGGTACACTCACAACATTAGAGAATTGTCTGGGCAAGCCCCTCAACCAACAAGGCAATGAAGGCAATCGCTCGAAAGTGAGATGTTTTTTTTTTCCTGGTGAGATTGTTTCTTGATTGTCAGCATGGAAGTGGTATGATGAAAGGCCTGTTTCAGGGGTGCACGAGTCTGTGATTCTATCTTACATTTGTTAATCAGAATAAGGGCGTAATTTAATCGTGTAATGGAGAGGGATCCCACATGGATAGACACAGTGAGTGGCGAGTAGGCTGACAGACTCAGGGTGAACACATGATCTAACATGTTTTGATGTGTCGCAGTTTGTTGTGGGAGTCTGGGTTAGAGTAATCGACTGGCCAGCCCAGGGTGAATAACAATATTACACTCACTCATTTTTTAAACAATTTCGGGAATTCGTACGCGAGTGAGCAGGGTTAGACTACTCGGACGGAAGGGTCTCGTCCCGAAACGTCGACTGTACCTCTTCCTAGAGACGATGCCTGACCTGCTGCGTTCAGCAGCAACTTTGATGTTTATAGCTTGAATTTCCAGCATCTGCAGAATTCCTCGTGTTTGCTTCATCTGTCGATCGGTTCTATTGGTAGGGGAATTGTAGCGGGTCCAGTGTGGGTGGCAGTATGATCCATTTGTAGTCTTGGACCAGCCTCTCAAAACATTTGCTTATTGTTGAGATAAGTGTGACAGGATATGTTACTTTGTTTTCTGTACAATGGTGGATATTTTGAAACAGAAGGGCACTCTACACTGGGAGAGGGAGAGATGAAAAATGTCTTCAAGTACACCTGCTATTATGTTATGCCGCTCAAAGCCCTGGGATGCTGACCGGTCCCGCAGTCTTACCACTGTCCACTCATTGGAAGCGCCTGCGGATTTCAGCCTCTGAGATGGCCAAGGTGCAGGGCGCCTCGGTGGATCTCTTCAGGGGCTCTGTGTTGGAGGCATGGAACCGTGTTAGCTCCTGTGGGAGACAGGCAGTACGACTGCGCTGAGCTTTAAAGTCTGCGATAACGTTCAGACCTTGCTATAAGCTGTGTGGATTGTTGGTGACATTTGCTTGTCCTTGTATTGTCGCTGCGCTGCCTTGATGATTATGCGTACATCGTAGCTGCATTCCTTGAGTTCCTTTTAGCTGTCGGCGGCATAAGCTATGTCTTACACAGCAAATGCATCAGGCACG
The DNA here is from genome assembly GCF_030028105.1 of Mobula birostris. NCBI lineage: Eukaryota > Metazoa > Chordata > Chondrichthyes > Myliobatiformes > Myliobatidae > Mobula > Mobula birostris. Next base: position 32,673,222 of record NC_092397.1, read on the forward strand.
GAAATGTTGATCCAGGTTTGGATAGAGTCTGACCTATTTGGGGGGTCAACGCCCACGATACAATTTCGGAAGAAGCTCCTGACCTCTTCCGTGAGCTCAATGACATCGTCACCACGGAAGACATTCCCGTTGACGTCATCAAAATAGTCTTAAAGCATGGAGAACGATAGGTCGGGCCAACAGTGAACGGTTTTAATTATGGCCGCCTTTTGTTTCAGCTTCTGTTTTGTACCTGGGCAGAAGCAAGATGGAGGAGTGATCCGACTTCGCAAGCGGCTGACGGAGGAGTGAATTGTAAGCATTGCAGAAGGTAGAGTAGCAGTGGTCGAGTATGCTGTCTCCCCGTCTGCTCACCTGGATGTGTTGACAGATCTTCGGAGAGGCTTTAGATAGCGACGCTCCATTGAAGTGTCCGGCGACGGACTTGTTATCCATGGGCTGAACGTTAGCCAGGAGTATGCTACGGAGCGGAGGCCAATTAGCACACCGTCTCAATCCTACCTGGACGCCGGCCCTTCTTCCTCGCCTCCGGTGTTGTTTCCGATGTAGAAACAGAGTAATAAATGATCGCGTAAGCAGGACTTGCTAGTGTAGAAATACGGCACGCTGTGTGTAAATATCATTTTTCTGATGTTTAGAAGAGTCAGGAGATCATATCTGATATGACTATCGGCTTCTTGAGCAAGAAATACGAAGGAAATTGCTGGAATGGGAAGTACGCTTTAAAGTTGGTTCTGAGCATGCAACACGGCTGCCATACGCTGCGCCGCTTGGATTTGGTGTCCCAGAACTGACCCCCGTGACACATCCTTTTATGAGACGCAACCTTCAAGTATCACTATCTGCCTCCTACTACTGAGGAAATTGTGAATCCAATCAGCTCCCACTCTCTGGATCCCATTCAATCTAACCTGTTAGACTAAATTTTCATGTGGGAATTTGTCAGCAGCTTTGTTAGAATCCATACAGAGAACGGCCCTCAGGCTATTTGCATGTTTAGCCACCGTCTAGTTGTCGAAATCTCACCCGTGGATGGGCATGCAGCAAAAATCTCAAAGGACCTCTCCAAGATTTTTGCCATTTTCCCTCACCACCACCCCACCCCCGCTAACTCATATCTGCTCCAATACATCACTACTGATTTTCCGCTTTTACTTCACTTCCATCAGCTCCCACACAGTGAAAAGTGAAGAGATTTAAGATTTCATTAAACATCTTTCCATTTTCCTTTTGTTACTCATTACAGATGGTCAAGCATTTAATAACAGCTAGTTTTTCTTTAACACCACTAAGATTTCATTAACTCCGAAACGCTTTATATACCAAAAGAATTTGTTGGTCATTTGTCTCATCCCGGCTTTCAGTACTGCCGTTATCCAGTGCTTTCCCTCCTAAGTTTAATATCATCTGTTCATTGTATTATCAAGAGAATGACCAGTTCAAGTCTGCTTACGTGCATTGTGCACCTGCCTCTTTCCGCAGCCTCGGTATCTCTTAGCAACCACGGTTCCTGAAACCTGCCAGCCTTTTTTCTTCTCCCTTACAGGATCACGCAGGTCCTGAATTCCTGACATCACACTTTTCAATTTTTTTCCACTTGGCAGATCCATCTTTCCTGTAAACAATCTAGCGAGTGAACCACGGCAAGGTCCCACCTAATAGCTCTAAACGATGCTGTCGTCCTGTTCAGGAAGTTAACCTTCACACGGTCAGTTAGCAGCTGCGGCTGGTGAAGTTCCCTCGAGTGAAATTATCGGGGACACAGACCGACTCCCCGATATCCCACTTCTTGAGCCAAGCACGTCATTGGCGTAACTGCAATTCCAGCTACTCTAATAGGTAGAGATACTCTAAAGAAAAGAACTGTAAATTTCGACGTCCTAGAGTACCACACCTCATTTGCCATGTCTCTGCCCACGCAAATTTTTGAGTCAAAGTTATAGTTTCCTGCTTTGTTTCTACAGCCCGTTTTAAAAAGGGGAACAATGTTACCTTATCTCCAGTATTCTGGCAAAGGATGAGCAATTAAAAGGAGACTACAACGATCTTTGTGAAGGTCCCAGTAATCTGCTATCTTCCCTCATTCTCTCAAAAACTTGGGATATATTCCTTCCAATCCCGGTGATTTATCCACTTAGTGTTCTTTGAGAGTCCCGACGCTCCCACCAGCTTGTTATCAACGTGCTGTGTAATGTCAGCATATCCTTCCTTATCATTGTTTTCTTTATCACATTCTGTGTGATAAACACTGACATCAAGTATCAATTTTGTCCCTGCCCTCATCCTCCGGCTGTTCCTTCCCTCCTCTGCTGATAGTGAGGAAGATTGCCAAACGATTCAGCAGAACACAGACCATCTGGAAATGTGGCTGAGAAATAGCAGATGAAGTGTTGTACTCTGGGAAGGCAAATTTCAGAGGTTTTCTACAGAATCCCTCTCCCTATTTGAGTAGCTGAAATGGCAGTTATGCCAGTGACATGATCTGCCTCAGGATGTGGGAGATCAGGGATTCGGTCAATGTTCCCGATAACTTCACATGAGGGAAGTGCACCAGATGCAGCTCCTGACTGACCCAGTGAAGGAAATGGAGGGGGAGATCGACAGACCAAGGATCATCTGGGACACTGAGAGCAGATCGTTACTGAGATGGTCACCCCTAAGGTGCGGGTTTCTGGTAAGTTTAGGTACTACAAGGAGATAGAGGAGGAAGAGTCAGACAGTGCGGGATCGCCCAGTGGCTGCTCTCCTCACAACAAGTACACCGTCTGAATACTGACGGGGGCTGACACAACAGCAGCAGCGAGGATGCTGGCACTGTGAATGTGTCTGATGCCCAGAAAGGGAGGAAGAGATCCGGCGGGACAGTAGTTGAGAGAAGACACAAAATTCAGTGTCTGTAAAAGAAATAACAGGATGGTGTGTTGCATCCTGAGTACCAGGGTCAGGAACGTGACAGAGCAGCTGCAGATAATTCTCAAGTGCTGTTGGTGCATATGACATGGTAAAAAGAGGGTTGAACGTCTGCACAGTGAATATAGCGAGTTAAGAGAGAGCTGAAAAAGCACAACTTCAAGAGCAGTAATCTCTAGATGACTCCCTCTGCCACATATTGGCTGAGGACAGAAATCAAATAATGATTCTGATGAATATGTGAACGGGAGACTGATGCAGGGGACAAGATTGTCATTTCCTGGTTCACTGTAAGTTCAATGCTGAAAGTAAATTTATAAGACCATAAGACCATAAGACAAAGGAGCAGAAGTAGGCCATTCGGCCCATCGAGTCTGCTCCGCCATTTTATCATGAGCTGATCCATTGTATTCTATATAGTCCCACTGCCCCGCCTTCTCACCATAACCTTTGATGCCCTGGCTACTCAGGTATCTATCAATCTCTGTCTTAAATACACCCAATGACTTGACCTCTACTGCTGCCCCTGGCAACAAATTCCATAGATTCACCACCCTCTGACTAAAAAAAATTCTTCGCATTTCTGTTCTGAAAGGGCGCCCTTCATTCCTGAAGTCATGCCCTCTCGTACTAGACTCCCCCATCATGGGAAACAACTTTGCCACATCCACTCTGTCCATGCCTTTTAACATTCGAAATGTTTCTATGAGGTCTCCCATCATTCTTCTAAACTCCAAGGAATACAGTCCAAGAGCGGACAAACGTTCCTCATATGTTAACGCTCTCATTCCCGGAATCATTCTAGTGAATCTTCTCTGTACCCTCTCCAACGTCAGCACATCCTTTCTTAAATAAGGAGACCAAAACTGCCCACAGTACCCCAAGTGAGGTCTCACCAGCGGCTTATAGAGCCTCAACATCACATCCCTGCTCCTATACTCTATTCCTCTAGAAATGAATGCCAACTTTGCATTCGCCTTCTTCACTACTGACTCAATCTGGAGGTTAACTTTAAGGGAATCCTGTACGAGGACTCCCAAGTCCCGTTGCACCTCAGAACTTTGAACTCTTTCCCCATTTAAATAATAGTCTGCCAGTTTATTTTTTTCTACTAAAGTGCATAACCATACACTTTCCAACATTATACTTCATTTGCCACTTTCTGCCCATTCTTCCAATCTATCCAAGTCTCTCTGCAGATTCTCCGTTTCCTCAGCACTACCGGCCCCTCCACCTATCTTCGTATCGTCAGCAAACTTAGCCACGAAGCCATCTATTCCATAATCCAAATCGTTGATGTACAATGTAAAAAGAAGCGGCCCCAACACTGATCCCTGTGGAACACCACTGGTAACCGGCAGCCAACCAGAATAGGATCCCTTTATTCCCACTCTCTGTTTCCTGCCAATCAGACAACGCTCTATCCATGTATGTAACTTTCCTGTAATTCCATGGGTTCTTATCTTGTTAAGTAGCCTCATGTGTGGCACCTTGTCAAAGGCCTTCTGAAAATCCAAATATACAACATCCACTGCATCTCCCTTGTCTAGCCTACTGGTAATTTCCTCAAAACATTGTAATAGGTTTGTCAGGCCCGATTTTCCTTTAAGGAATCCATGCTGAGTTCTGCCTATCTTGTCATATGCCTCCAGGTACTCTGTAACCTCATCTTTGACAATCGACTCCAACAACTTCCCAACCACCGACGTCAAGTTAACAGGTCTATAATTTCCTATTTGCTTCCTTGCCCCCTTCTTAAATAGCGAAGTGACATTTGCAATCTTCCAGTCTTCCGGAACCATGCCAGAATCTATCGACTTTTGAAAGATCATCGCTAATGCCTCCGCAATCTCCACAGCTACTTCCTTCAGAACACGAGGGTGCATTCCATTTGGTCCAGGAGATTTATCGACCTTTAGCCTATTCAGCTTCCTGAGTACTTTCTCTGTCATAATTCTGACTGCGCACACTTCTCTTCCCTGCCACCCTTGAGTGTCCAGTATCCTGCTGTCTTCCTCAGTGAAGACTGATGCAAAATATTTATTATCAAAGCAGAAATGTTACCATATACATTTTGTTGCGGCTATGCACAGTAACTACAAAGAAACAGAAAAGAATCGATGAAAAACTGCACACATCAAAGATGGAGAAATGACCAATTTATAAAAGACAACAAAGAGAACAAATTGTGTAAATAAACAATAAACAAAAAAGTGATAATAAATACGAAGTAACTATCAACAACCTGAGTTGTGGAGTCCCTAAAAGTGAGTTCATTGTTGTGGTGAGTGAAATTATCCCCTCTGCTTGCAAAGCCTGACCGTTGAGGGGAATGGTTATTCCTGAACCTGGTGCTATGGGATCTGAGGCTGCAGTAGCTCCTTCTTGATGGCATCGAGAAGCGAACATCAGCTGGATGATGGGGTGCTTGATGATGGATGCTGCTTTCCTGTGACAGCTCTCCGTGTAGATGTGCTCAATGGTGGGGAGGGTTTTACCTGTGATGGACCGGCTGCATGCACAACTTTTCAGATGCTATTCCATTCAAGGGCCTTGGTGTTTCTAAACCAGACCAGCCAGGCTATTCTCCACTATAGATCTATAGAGCATTATCGAAGTTTCAGATGAAATGCTCAATCTGTACAAACTTACATAGTATAGGCCGTAACTACTGCTAAATCTTTTTTTTTTATGATGACAACTAATTCCTCTCCTCTGAATCTCCACACTAAGATAATCTCAGTCAAAATTGGGAAAATCTCAGTCACACTGTTGCAACTCTGTTGCTTTTACAACTTTCCATAACCTGTCTTTATTCATGTTTCTCTTTTTGCCGGTGGCGTTTCAAAAACATATGGAAATTGAAGTGCATATCATTCAATATTCTTCTTTATCAATTCCCCTGAAAGATGCCCAGGGGTGGACGGGATAGATAGTGTCTATGATTTGCAGTCCATTATCTTGGTTGTACAAGTCTCTGTCCTTGAAGAGCTGGGGTTGTACTTGTGTTTAATGATGGAGTACAGTGCAGGGTGTGACAACTTCCTGGTCATTATTCACTCTCCTGATTCACAGTTTGACTTGTTTCTTGCTTTCTGTATGATACTCCAAGACCCTGTCCAATTTGATCTTCCTAGACCTGATATATGACCCTTCCTACCTTTTTAAATAAATTTCATCTCAATAAGTTCCTGAAGGTCCTTGTCCTTCTTTATCTTCTTCACAAGGACAGGGAACTCCGAAATTCTGACCGACTGGATTGTAAGTGACTCTTCCATGTCAGACATTAGCTAACATCAGCTCCATCCAGTAACAACCAGCAAAATCAGCTCCTAGACAATTCTCTATAACTCCTGTCCAATTCTGCTTTAATTTTCCTTCCACAAATTTGCATTCATCCACCTGCAGGTCCATTCTTATCCTTATCAATAACAATCTGAAAACCTCCAGAATTATCATCCTAAAGTATTTCCCATGAAACTCCAATCATCTTGCTCGGCTCATTTAACTATTATGCCGACAGTGTCCCCCTCCCTGGTGAACCATCTATACACTGTTTATGGAAACCTTCCTGAACATACCTCACAAATAATGCCCCATCCAAGCCTCAAGTGATAAGGGAGTCCCAATCATTCTGGGTAGATTATTCACCCACTACAGCTACTCTATTGTTTTCATATCAGTCCATAACCTGCCGGGATACCTGTTCCTCTCTCTTACTAGGTATTGGGAGGTCTACAGTATAATCCCATCACAACGACTGCACCTTTCTTATTCCTGTGTTCTACCCATAGTGTCTTACTGGATGAGCCTCCGTGATGAGCTCAGCTTTGTGACGTTCTGACTGCAGCAATGTAGCTCCCTAACCTCATTTACCTCCCTCTGGACTGTCTGAATCATGTAAAGCCTGCAATAATTGGATACCTGTCCTGCCCGTCTCTGAACCAGATCTCTGTATTGTATGAATCACCGTGACATGTACTAATCCAGGCTATAACTACATCTGCATTAACTGTTCTTACACCCACACTGAAATAAAATCACTTCTTCCCTTCGGTGCCATTGTGTTCATTAACGTGGCCCCATCTAGACTTCCTTTTGTGGTTTCTCAACCTCATCTCTACCTTCCGCTCGATGCTACTTACTGACCTGTGGCTCTGGATCCCAACACCCCCTCCACATGCCCCATGATAAAAATCATCAGGGTGGCTCCAGCAAGCCTCCATGTCAGAATGTTCCTTCCCCTTCACTGTAACCCATCCTCCTTACACCAGTCCCACTTATCCTGGAAGAGAACCCAACGGTCTGTTTACGTGATGTCCTCCTTCCTGCGCCAGATTTCTAACCACACAGTTAAGTGTATCAACGTACCATATTTTACCTCGCAAGCATGTGGCACCTGACGTAATCCTGCGATCACCACCCTAGGGTTCCTACTTCCTTGAGAGCTTGCACCCAGTGAGGTAAAGAAGTGTAAGCTCTTTTCATTAATATAATTAACTTATGAGTAGGTAATGTAGGCAACTGTTAGGGCAGTCGAGTGCTCCGTTTGCAGTATGTGGGAATACAGTGTGAGCAAAATTGTTGCTGATGACTACAAATGTAAAAGGTGAATCCAGCTGCATCTCCTGACAAACCGAGTTAGGGAACTGCAGCTGGAGCTGGATGAACTTCGGATCATTCGGGAGGCAGAGGCAGAAATGGAGAGGGGTTTCAGGGAGATAGTCACCCCTAAAAGTCAGGAGACAGGTAGTTGGATGACTGTCAGGAGAGGGAAGGAAAATAGACAGAATGAGCAGAGCACCCCTGCGGCCGGTCCCATCAATAATAAATATACCGTTTTGGAAGCTGTTGATGGGGAAGACCGACCAGGGACAAGTTGCTGTGGTCGCATCTCTGGCACTGAGACTGGACCCTCAGCTGAGAAGGGAAAGAGGGAAAAGAGGAGAACAGTAGTGATAGGGGATTCGATACTTAGGGGAACAGATAAGAGGTTCTGTGGGAGATCGAAAATCCCGGAAGGTCTGTTGTCTCCCTGGTGCCAGGGTCCGCGATGTCTCATTGCGATTTCTCTGTATCCTCAGTAAAGAGGGTGAGCAGCCAGATGTCGTGGTCCATGTAGGGATCAATGACCTGTATAGGAAGGTGGAGGAGGCGGTGCAAAGAGAGTTTAGGGAGTTAGGTGCAAAGATGAAGGGCAGGACCTCCAGGGTTGCAATCTCAGGATTACTACCTGTGCCACGTGCTAGTGAAGCTAGAAATAGGAAGATAATGAAGCTGAACCCGTGGCTAAGGAGTTGGTGCAAGAGGAAGGCCTTCATGTTTCTGGACAATTGGGCCTTTTTCCAGGGAAGGTGGGACCTGTTCCGACGGGATGGGTTCCACCTGAACTGGAGGGGGGACCAACATCCTTGTGGGAAGGATTCCGAGTGCTGCTCCGGAGGAAATACACCAGAATTGCGGGGAGGAGTGGGGACCAGAATGTTAGAGCAGATAATTAGGTGAAGGAGGATAAAGGTCATCCGAGATCTGCAAGAATAGTGCATGGACTATAGCCAGATCTCATATATATTCGAAGGCTTTGAGGAAAGAGAAACAGAATAAAGGGTGTAAAGTTAGTAAAGTAGAAGGGCTAATGTGCGTGTACTTCAATGCAAGAAGCTTTAGGAGCAAAGGGGATGAACTGAGAGCTTGGATACATACATGTAATTATGAAGTAGTGGCCATTACAGAGACGTGGCTGGCACCAGGGCAGGAAGGAATTCTGAATATTCCTAGATTTCCTGTCACAATATGTTGACAGGCCGACTAGGGGGAATGCCATAATAGATCTAGTATTAGGTAACGAACCGGGTCAGGTCACAGATCGCTCAGTGTGTGAGCATCTGGGGGACAGTGACCACCGCTCCCTGGCTTTAACATTATCATGGAAAAGGATAGAATCAGAGAGGACAGGACCATTTTTAATTGGGGAAGGGTAAATTATGAGGCTATAAGGCTAGAACTTGCGGTTGTGAATTGCGATGATGTTTTTGCAGGGAAATGTACTATGGACATGTGGGCGATGTTTAGCGATGTTTTGCAGGTCTTAGGGATAAATTTATTCCGGTGAGGAAGATAAAGAATGTTAGGGTGAAGGAACCATGGGTGACAAGTGAGGTGGAAAACCTGATCAGCTGGAAGAAGGCAGCATACATGAGGTTTAGGAAGCAAGGATCAGATGGGTCTATTGAGGAAAATAGGGTAGTAAGAAATGAGCTTAAGCATGGGCTGAGCTGAGCAAGAAGGGGGCATGAGAAGGCCTTGGCGAGTAGGGTAAAGGAACACCCCAAGGCATTTTTCAGTTATGTGAAGAACAAAAGGGATGACAGGGTGAAGGTAGGACGGATTAGAGATAAAGGTGGGAAGATGTGCCTGGAGTCTGTCGAAGTGAGCGAGGTCCTCAATGAATACTTCTCTTCGGTATTCACCAATGAGAGGGAACTTGATGACGGTGAGGACAATATGAGTGTGGTTGTTGTTCTGGAGCATTTTGATATTAAGGGAGAGGAGGTGCTGGAATTGTTAAATACATTAGGACAGACAAGTCCCGGGGCCTGAAGGAATATTCCCCAGGCTGCTTCACGAGGCGAGGGAAGAGATCGCTGAGGCCTTGGCTAGGATCTTTATGTCCTTGTTGCCCACGGGAATGGTACCGGAGGATTGGAGTGAGCCTTATGTTGTCCCCTTGTTCAAAAAAAAAAAGTAGTAAGGGTAGTCCGGGTAATTATAGACCACTGAGCCTTACTTCTGTGGTGGGAAAACTGCTGGAAAAGATTCTTAGAGATAGGGTCTCTGGGCATTTAGAGAATCATGGTCTGATCAAGGACAGTCAGCATGGCTTTGTGAAGGGCAGATCGTGTCTAAGAAGCCTGGTAGAGTTCTTTGAGGAGGTAATCAGGCATATAGATGAGGGTACTGCAGTGGATGTGATCTACATGGATTTTAGTAAGGCATATGACAAGGCTCCATACATTAGGCTTATTCAGAAAGTCAGAAGACATGGGCTCCAGGGAGGTTTGTCCAGGTCGATTCAGAATTGGCTTGCCTGCCAGAAAGCAGAGGGTCGTGGTGGAGGGAGTACATTCGGAATGGAGGGTTGTGACTAGTGGTGTCCCATAAGGATCGTTTTGGGACCTCTACCTTTCGTGATTTTATTAACGACCTGAATGTGGTGGTAGAACGGTTGGTTAGCAAGTTTGCAGACGACACAAAGGTTGGTGGTGTGATAGATAGGGAAGGGGATTGTCCAAGATTGCAGACAGACAATGATAGGATGCAGAAGTGGGCTGAGAAGTGGCAGATGGAGTTCAACCCGTGATGTGGTAGACTTTGGAAGGACAAACTCCAAGACAGAGTACAGAGTAAATGGTGGGATATTTGGTCGTGTGGAGGGGCAGAGGGATCTGGGGGTACATTTCCACAGATCCGTGAAAGTAACCTCAAAGGTAGATAGGGCCGTCAAGAAAGGTTACGGGTTGTTAGCTTTCGTAAGTCGCGGGATAGAGTTTAAGAGTCGCGTGGTAATATTGCAGCTCTATAAAACCTGGTTAGGCTACACTTGGTGTACTGTGTCCAGTTCTGGTCGTCACACTATAGGAAAGTAGTGTAAGTATTGGAAAAGGTACAGAGGAGAGTCACCAGGATGCAGCCTGGTTTAGAGAGCATGCATTATGATCAGAGATTAAGGGAGCTAGGGCTTTACTCTTTGGAGAGAAGGAGGATGTGAGGAGACATGATAAAGGTATACAAGATATTAAGAGGAATAGATATAGTGCACTGCCAGAGCCTCTTCCCCAGGGCTCCACTGTTCAGTAACAAGAGGACGTGGCTTGAAGATAAAGAGTGGGAAGTTCAAGGGGGATATTAGATGAAGATTCTTTACTCAGAGAGTGGTTGGTGCGTGGAATACACTGCCTGAGTATGTGGTGGAGGCAGAAACACTAGTAAAATTTAAGAGATGGTTGGACAGGTATATGGAGTTAAATGTGTGGCTGGGTTTAAGGGTCGGCACAAAATTGTGGGCCGAAGGGCCTGTACTGTGCGGTACTGTTCTATGTTCTATGTTCTATGTTTATTTTCTGCCCAACTCCCTGAAATTCTCGTTAAAGAATCTTGTCTCTGTTGCTAGTTCTAATAAGGTCTGGCTGCTCATCCTGCCCTTTCAGGATGGCCTGTAGCTTCTCAGAGTTATCCTTGTCCCTGGCATGAGTGAAGTAATGCACTATCCTGTAATCTCACTCATTTCCACAGACACTCCCGTCTGTGTTCCCCCAGCTAAAGTGTTTGCTGCCTGTGATTCATATCCTTCCATGTCCTGTATATTGATGAGCTTATGTAACAGAATCTTGCAATGAAAATTGTTTTAAAAATCATTCATTGTATTCTTTTTTGATTCAGCTCAGGATATTTACACATGCATTTGCAAACAAAGGAGTCTGCACGCATGTTGAAATGAAAACACTTTGTTCGAACTCGTACGATTTTAATACAGAATGAAAAAACAAATATCTACAGTAGCAGTAGTACATAATTTAAAATAATACTTACTATCCACTAAACAAGCCAATCTTCGTGTTGGAGGAGAAACACAGATCCGACATTGTCACGCAGTCTGTTTTCTCCCTCACTGTCGCGGTCTCCCTTCATATGTCTCATTCACCTCTCTCTCTCTCTCTCTCTATCTCTCTCTCTCTCTCTCTCTCGCTCTCTCTCTCTCTCTCTCTCTGTCTGCCCCACACGCGCTCTCCCTCAGGTCCTCTCCCTCGTGCCCTCTGCCTCACGCCAACTCCCTCGCGCCATCTTTCTCGCGATGACTCATTCGCTCTCTCTCCTTCGCGTCCTGCAGCCTCTCGCTCACTCCTTCACGATGTCCCATTCACTCTCACTATTTCTCTATCCCCCTCTCCGTTTCTGTCTCATTCTGTCTCTCCCTCGCAATGTCTCATTCAATTTCACTGTCTCACTCTCTCTCCGTCCTGCCCCCTATCTGTGTCTCCATCTGTCTCTCGCCGCGATGTCTCACTCGTCCTCACCAATCTCCCCTCCCAGGACAGAGTGCCCTCCTTCTTCAAGTTATCCACCATTGTCCCTGTACCAAAACATACCAAGGTAACATTCCTGAATGACTGGCGTCCTCTTGCGCACACCATAATAATAAGCAATGGCTTCGAGAGGCTGGTCAAGTATTACAACTGCAGCTCGCTGCCACCCAGACTGGAACCCCTGCAATTTGCCTGCCGACACAACCGATCGACAGAGAACACAGTAACCACAGCTCTACAGCTAGTCGTTGCACAGCTGGAGAAGAAGCATACATGTGAGAATGCTGTTCTTGGACTACAGTTTGGCATTCAACACAATAGTTCTATCCAGGCTCGAAAAGAAGCTCGGAGACCTCGGCGTTGATCCAGCTTTGTGTAGCTGGATCCTGGACTTCCTGTCAGATCACCAGCAGGTTGTAAGGGTGGGCTTCCTCACCACGAACCCTCTAACTCTCAATACAGGAGCCCCTCGGTGCTGCTAACTGATTCCCCTCCTTTACTCCCTGTACACCAGTGACCGTATCGCCACCCACAGCTCTAAGCTGCTAATTAAATTACCCAGCGACACGACAGTGATTGGCCTACTGTCAAACAATAGTGAGCTGGCCCTCAGGGGAGAAGTCATCCCTCTGACACAGTAGTGTCAGCAAAACAACCCCCCCCCCACCTCGCAAAAACAAAGAAGCTGGTTGCGGATTACAGGAGGAATGGAGACCGGCGAATCCCTATTGACTCCAATCGGTCTGGAGTTGAGCAGCTTCCGATTCCTCGGCATGCACATCATCGAGGACCTCACGTGGTCTGTGCACCCCAGCTGTGTGGTGAATAAAGCACAACCCCCACTTTCTACTCACTGAAGCTACTTTCACCTCAGACGGTGGAGAAAGTTTGGTGTGGGCACACAAATGATAAGAACTTTCTAAAGGGGCACAATTGGGTGTATTCTGACTGGCTGCATTACTGCCTGGTATGTGAACAGTACCTTCCTGAATCGCAGGACTCTGCAGAGAGTGGTGAGGACAGCCCAGCGCATCTGTAGTTGTAAACTTCTCATGATTCAGGACATTTACAAGGATAGGTTTGTAAAAAGGGCTCGTAGAATCACTGGGCACTCGAGCCACCCCAGCCAGGATCTATTCCAGTTCCTAACATCCGGGAAACGGTACCGCAGCATAACAGCTCGGTTCAAAAGACTCCAGGGCAGCTTCTTCCACCAGGGCATCAGACTGATGAACTCACGCTGATTTGAGTGTACACTATATTGCATGGACTGTTCTATTTATTGTATATTACTATGATTGCACATTGCACGTTTAGATGAAGACGTAATATAAAGATTTTTACTCCTTATGTATATGAAGGATATAAGAAATAAATTTAATTCAGTTCAGTTTAAATTCAGTTCCCAGCACTGATCCTCGTGGAGAACCTCTGTTCACAGATCTCCAGTTAGAATAACACCCTTCAACCATTGCTTTCTGCATGGAATCTCCACGGAGTCTCTACCAAATCTCCATGGAGTCTAAATGCTCTGGATGAGCCTACCATGACAGGCCTTGTTGAAAGCTTATCAAAGTCCATGTGTACAATATCCACGGCCCAGCCTTCATCAATCAACTGTTTTACATAAAATGTGATCTCACCCACAGAAAGCCATGATGGCTACCCTGAAAAGATATGACTTTACCAATGTAGGTTGATTCTATGAGTAAGAATTATCTCCAGTTATTTCCACAACATTAATGTCGGAGTCAACCAATTCCTGGATTGTCACTATTGCCCTCGTTAAACAGGGAAACAACATCGACACATCTCCAGTCCTTTGAAACAATATGTGCCATTAAAAATAGTCGACAAAGGTCTCCGTGAAGGCCCCAGAAATCTGCTATCTAGCCTCGTTCACTCAATAATCTCGGATGTATCCCATCCAGACTGGTGAGAGTCTCGACGCTCCCATCAGCTTGTTATCAACCTGCAGTGGAATTTCGCTGTATCCTCCTGAACTTTCTTTACTGCATCACTTTCCGTTCAAGGAATACTGACATGAAGTAATCATTTGGTGCTTTGCCCACCTCCAGGCATACGTTCTCTCCTCTGAGTTGTTCTACTTTCCCACCTTCTTTGTGATGTTCCTCGTGTTTTTAATATATCTGCAAAGTGCCTTGGTATTCTCGCCAGTCTTCTCTGCAAAATAATTCCCCTTCTCCCAGCATCATTCAACACTTGATTCTCTGTTTAATTTGCATATTGCTGTACATTCCTCGGGGGCCTTGTATAATTTCCACTTACTAAAGTTTCCTCACGGTCGCTTCTCCTTTCTGACAATTTGCAACGTTGATGAACTGCTCGACTTTAAATAAATCCGACAGGCCAGATGTGAGTTTCCCCGATCACAGCAGCTCCCAGTCTCTACTCTCCCCATTCCTGCCCAGTATAGTTCTCATTAGCTTGCCCTCAGTTTAGTAAATTCCCCAACGTGGTGTGCTCATTATTCATCAAGTTGGATAAGTCACCGGGACAGGACGGAATTTACCCCATGCTACGGCGGGAAGCAAGGGTGGAGATTGCTGAGACTCTGGTGATAATGTTTGCATCATCAGTGAGGACGGGAGAGGTTCCGGAGGATTGGAGGGCTGCAGATGTTGTTTCCTTATTCAAGAAAGGGAGTTAGGATAACCCAGGAAATTAGAGGCCAGTGAGTCTTTCTTCAATGGCTGGTAAGTTGCTGGAGAATATCCGGAGAGGCAGGATTTATGAACATCTGGAGGGGTATAATATGATTCGGAATAGTCAGCAAGGCTTTGTCAAAGGCAGATCGTGCCTAACGGGCCTGATTGAATATACTGAGGATGTGACTGAACACATTGATGAAGGGAGCGCCGCAGATGTAGTGTATATGGATTTTAGCAAGGCATTCGATGAGGTACCCATGCAAGGCTTATTGAGAATATAAGGAGTCATGGGATCCAGGGGCAGATTGATTTGTGGATCCAGAACTGGCTTGCCAACAGAAGGCAAAGAGTGGTTGTAGACAGATCATTTCTGCATGGAGGACAATGACGAGTGGTGTGACTCAGGGATCTGTTTTTGGACCACTACTCTTTGTGATTTTTATAAATGGCCTGGATGAGGAAGTGGAGGGATGAGTTAGAAATATACTGATGACACAACGGTTGGGAGTGTTGTGGATAAAGTGAGCAGGGCTGTCAGAGGTTACAACGGAGCATTGATAGGATGCAAAACTGGTCTGAGAAGTGGCAGGTGGGATTCAACCAATTTAGTGTGAGGTGGTTCATTTTGTAAAGGTGAAATATGATGAAAGAATATGTATTAATGGCAGGACTCTTGGAGGATCAGAGTGATCCTGGGGTCCAACTCCATAGGGCACACAAAGCTGCTGCGCAGGTTGACTCTGCGGTTGAGAAGGCATACGGTGCATTGGCCTTCAGCAATCGTGGAATCGAGTTTAAGAGCCAAGAGGTAAGGTTGCAGCTCTTTTGGACCCTGATCAAACCCCACTTGGAGTACTGTGCTCAGTTGAGGTCGCCTCGCTGCAGAAAGGCCGTGGAAACCACAGATAAGGTGCAGAGGAGATCTTCAAGGAAGTTCCTCCAGCTTGATGTGAGTGTTGCTTTTCAAGGATGATGCTGGGTTTGAGAAGCATACCTTATGAGAATAGGTTGAGTGAAGATTATTCAGCCACTACAGCTACTCTGCCGGCTGAAACCCCCCGAGTTCGAACCCAGAGGGCCCCCATCCTTGCAGGCATTCCATCCGTACTTGGCTGAGCGTCGAGCTGGCAACTCTGCCTCGTAAAATTAAGAAAGCCTGCGACAAAAATGCCGCGAAGACGGCGTCCCTGTGAGTCTAGCCGGAGTTATGAGATTTCTTCTTCTTCAATGCTACTCTATTGTTTTTACATTAGACCATAACCTGCTAACATATCTCTTCCTCTCTCTTACTGGCTATTGGGAGGTCTACAGTATAATCCCATCACCGTGATTGCGCATTTCTTATTCCTGATTCCTTCCACATTGTCTTACTTGATGAGCCTCTGGGATGACCTCAAACGTGTTACTTTCTGCCGGATCAGCAGTACAGCTCCCCAACCTCTTTTAGCTCCCTCTGGACTGTCTGAATCATATAAATCCTGCAATGTTCAGATACCAGTCCTACCCTTCTCTCAACCAGATCTCTGCAATGGATGAATTACCTTGACATTACTAATCCAGGCTCTAAGCACACCTGCTTTCACTGTTCTACACTCTGCCCTGAAATAAACTCACATCTGCCTTTCGGTGCCACTCTGCTCATTAATGTGTCCCCATCTTTACTTCCTTTGGGGGTTCTTTGACCTCACCTCTACCATCCGCTCAATGCTACTTACTGAACTGTAGCTCTGGATCCCAACACCCACTCCACATGGCACATGATAAAAATCATCAGTGTGACTCCAGCAAGATTCCCTGTGTGAATATTAGTTTCCCTTCACTGTAACCCATCCTCCTTACACCAGTCCCATTTATTCTGCAAGAGAGCCCAATGTTCTGTGTTCCTTATGCATTCCCTCCTGCACCAGATTGTTAGCCACTCATTTAAGTGTACCAAATTACCATACCTTACCTCGCAAGCATGTGACAACTGAAGAAATCCTGAAATTCCTACTTCTTTACTCCTTAAATACAATTTGCAGTACCTTGTCTCTGTGTTGTTAGTTCTAATAAGGATCATGACTCCTGGCTGCTGGCCCTGCCCTTTCAGAATGGCCTGTACCTTCTCAGAGACATCCTTGTCCCTGGCATGATCGATGCAAAGTACCTTCCTGCAGTTTCACTCATTTCCACAGATAATCTTGTCTATGACCACACCTCCACCACCCGGCTAAAGTGATGACTGCATGTGATTCATAGCATTCCATCTCAGTATATTCATGTGCCTTCAAATTGCCTCCGTTTTGGATTCAGTTAAGGATATTGATTTAGGCATACGCAAACAAAGGAGACTGCACACGGTTTGAAACAACACACTTTGTTAGAACAAAACACTTCGTTAGAACTCGTACGATTTTAATACAGAAAGAAAAAACAAATTTCTATTGCAGTAACAGTACATAATTCAAAATAATACTTATCATCCACTAAACAAACCGATCTCCGAGATGGAGGGGAAACACACATCCGACAATATCATGCAGCCTCATCTCTCTCTGTCTCTCTCTCTCCCTCTCTCTCTCTCTCTCTCTCTCTCTCTCTCTCTCTCTCTTTCTCTCTCTCTCTCACACTCACTCTCTCAGGAAAAGGAAAGGACCGGTTATGACAGGAGAAGAAGTGGATGATACAGACCAAAATATACTCCAAGATCAGGCAGTTTTGTCAGAACCAGGAAGCAGGGGAAACAGGTTCTCCTCAAGCTTCAATTTAACAGGACGGGACGTGAGATGCAAGAGGGATTTCTCTGTGGTGTTGAGGCCAGTGATACTGACGGGAGGAGCTGTAAACAACTGTTATGTAATTCCAAGGGAACACAAACAAAATGGAAAAGAATAAGCAGTTAACAGGACTCTCATGGTGTCATGGTCCAGTCCGTGATGTCCGTGTTCTGGTTCATGGTCCGGTCCATGGTTCGTTGTTCCGGGATTTCTGGTTTACCCCAGTTTCTGTTGTGGGCACATGTTTCTCATTTTGGGGCTGAGACATAAATACCTCTGCAAACCAGCGATTCCCTGCTGAACTGTTTTGTTCCCCTCCCTGTCACCCCCCTCCCCCCTTGCCTGACTTTCTGCCTACTCACCTAGCCAGGATGCCCCGCCTGTATACCCTGCCTGTTCCACTGAAGTTTTACCGCCGGAGTAAGCCCACAGCCTTGTTAGCTCAAGATAAGAAACTGTCTTTCGTTGTGTGGAATTGTCTTTCTGTGTCCACGCCTTCACCAGGTAGTTCTGGCCGTTTGCCGCTATCTAGTGTTAGGATCTGTCTCTGATTCCACGCCTTCGCTAGATGGGTCCGGCCGTTTGCCGCCACCTTGTGTTGGGATCCGTCTCTGCATGTGCAGTGTTCTGTGCATGAGTCCCGACCCTATGTCCTGTTCCCAAGGAGGGATCCCGGCTCTGTGTTATCTGTGCGACTCCCGGTCCTACATCCTGTTCCGAAGGAGGGGTCCTGACTCTGTGTTCCGTGCTCCTGTCTCTTTTAGTCGCAGGCGCCGTGCTCCTGATGGCCTTTGTCCAGTCCATGCCTAGTCCAGTCCTGTCCGAGTCCTGTCCATGTTCCTTTACCTGTCCTTATGTCTCGCTCTACCCAGGAGTTCCACACCGAAGCCATGTTCAGTCCTGTAGCTTCGTCTTGTCCTTGCCCAGTTCTGAAGTCCGGGACCGAGTCAAGTCCCATATTCCGTGTCCTTGCCCAGTCTCTGGCTCGGTATCCATACCCAAGCCTCGAAGTACCCAACGGCAGCCAAGCTCAAGATCCCATATCCCAGCCAGCAGCCAAGCTCAAGATCCCAAGCCAAGCTCCAAGAACCCAAGCCTCGAGGATCCCAAACCTGTCTCCAAGCTTCAAGCCTCAAGACCCCCAGCCTGTCTCCAAGCTTCAAGCCTCAAGACTCCAAGCCTGTCTCCAAGCTTCGAGCCTCAAGACCCCAAGCCTGCCTCAAAGCCTCAAGCCTCAAGACACCAAGCCTGTCTCCAAGCCTCAAGCCTCAAGACACCAAGCCTGCCTCCATGCCGCAAGCCTCATGACCACGAACCCAGCCTGTCTCTAAGCTCAAGCCACAGGACCAGGACCCCAGCCTGAAACCTGTAGTCATGTCATGTCCATGCCTGGCTCTGGCGCCCGAGCCCGAGCAAAACCCAGGTTCTGGGTCCTTGTCCAGTTTCTGGCTCGCGGTCCAAGCTCTCGTCTGCGTTCTTGTCCCTGCTCCTTGCCTGTGTCCTGTCACGTCCCTACTCCAGTCAAGTCCTGTTCCTTGTATTTCAGTGTCTGTGTCTCGCATTTGGGTCCGTTCCCAGCACCCCATTATGACACATGAAGGGTCTCGGCCAGAAACGTCGACAGTTTATTCTTTTCCATAGATAATGCCAGACCTGCTGAGTTCCTCCAGCATTCTATGTGAGGAAAAGAGTAAACAGTCGACGTTTCTGGCCGAGACACTTTATAGGATCAGATTTTGTGTGTGCTGTTTCGTATTTTGAGCATCTGCCGATTTTCTCGTGATTGTTTATAACTCTGTTCATTACATTGTTTCCATTTACCCAGAACTGGGGAGCTAGAATTGGGAGCATGAAGGCACCTGAATTATAATAATTTTCAGCATTTATTTCCAATGTGTAATGAGTTTGAAAATCCGATTCAGTGGGTATTTCACCGCATTCTTCAGTTCCTCTCGGAATTTGCTCTGAGTCAGGACGTAAATACACGTGTTGGTGCAGGAACTGAGAACCTGCAGCATTAGCGCTGTCTGTCCTGATATGTAACGGGGATCCGTGCCAGTATCAAGATAACTCATTGAAATCCGTCTATAGATAGAAAATACCACAAAAGTTCCCCACAACAATACAAAAGTACCGGTTATGCTGAAGAGCAAAACGATTGATTTGCGTCGGTTCTCCATCTCCCGGTCCTTGTCATTCTCTCCACTCTTTTGTCCCCGGAGCCCCCTGCGGCCCCGACTGGCCACTAGAATCCGCCTGACAGTCAGAATATTGAACAGCAAAATCAGAAAGAATGGGACACAAGGTGTCAAAATGTGGTGAAACATCTCAAATGCCGACCATGAGGGAGAGTTTGTGAAGCTCGGTGTAAGAAGACAATACCAGGGAACACCGTCAATTATTTCCCTGGGCCCGTATACAAATCCCCAGGGGACAGTCTCCAAACAGGCCAGCAAACTCACTGTCCCGATAACAACAGCCGCCGTTCTCTCGGTGCAATATTTTGTTTTCAGCTTCTCACAGCAAATAGCCACAAATCGATCGACGGTGAAAGCGACAGTCAGCCAGACTGAGGCCGCAGTGCTCGCGGCAACCAACCATTCACAGATTCTGCACACAGGAGTGATGAACAGGAATAATCGGGCAAAATAAATCGCAGCAGTCCACTTCAGCAGCGGATTCGAAATAACGACCAGGAGATCGGCCGCTGCCATTCCCACCAGGTAGCGAGTGACACATTTGGAGAGACCGCACTTTCCCCGGGACAGGATCACAACCGCCACCAAGTTCGCTGGAAGAGAGGCAGGAAACAGCAAGTTGAGAAAATACCGAGCAGAAGCCAATGCAGCAGTTTGAGAAGATTTTGTAATATTTCCACTTTATTGCTGCATTTAGCAGTATGAGGGTCGAGAGATGACGCAGAGCTGTAGGAGACAGAGAAGGAGTTTGAACAGTAAAATACATTCTATCTGATCTGAATACGGATTCCTTACTGATGAGTGAAATGTGAAGTGGCAGCTGAAAGCTAAAACTGGATAACGTCCTCCTCAGAGTCAATACTGGATGGAACATTTTCTACCGGCACCTTCTGTGTCTCACGTCAAATCAGCTTTTATTGTCATTTCGACCATAACTGCTGGTACACGGTAAAAACGAGACAACGTTTTCAGGACCATGGTGCTACAAGAAACAATATAAAAACTACACTGAACTACGTAAAACAACAGAAAAACTACACTAGATTATAGTCCTACTCAGGACTGCAGAAAGTGTAAAAAACAGTGCAGACATTACAATAAATAATAAACAAGACAATAGGCAGAGTAGGTTGGTGTCAGTCCAGGCTCTGAATTGAGGAGTCTGATGGATTTGGGGGAAGAAACTGTTACATATTCTGGTCGTGTGAGCCCGAATGCATCGGTGCCTTTTGCCAGATGGCAGGAGGGAGAGAGTTTGTGTGATGGGTGCGTGGGGTCCTTCATAATATTGTTTGCTTTACGGATGCAGCGTGCGGTGTAAATGTCTGTAATGGCGGGAACAGAGACCCCGATGATCTTCCCAGCTGACCTCACTATCATCTGGATGAAATGAATAAATCCGGACGCTGATGGCGGAATTCTTTCATTAGACAATCATCAACTTTAAGGGCAATCTCTATCGGCGACAGAATAGCTGAAAGACGGAAAAAAACAGGAAATGCTGGAAACGAAACACTCATCCAGCCAAAACATAATATGTGTAAAAACAGTAAAAGTATCTCTCCCCAAAACTGTTCTCAGAGAGACCCCTGACACGAGTGTTAACTGGTTTCTCTTTCCATACAGGCTGCCTGGTGTTTCCAGCATTCCCCGAGTTTGTTTCCTATTCCAGCATTTGCCACTTCACTGACTTTACAATAGAACATTGACTGATTCCAACAGATACAGCGCAGTCTGACAAAACCTCATAGACGGACATGACCCCTTCCACTGAGTTCTTCACAGGGATGTAGGGGAGAGGAATTCAAACTCGGTGCCGTGGTCAGATGTCTGTAACAGTGCCGGATGTATATATAATGGAATACATTTCACAGTAGTGATAACGATGAAGCACCACGTCGGTTGTGTTAATTGACTCAGCATCAACTTCATTGTGCTGTCTATCAACTGCTTTATATTCAGTCATAACGCAGATATTCACTAAAAATCCACAACAGTTTCGTGTTACAAGATAGAACTCCTCACATTTGCTGAAGTGTTACTGCAGTGAATGGTTTTATTGTTGCTCCTAAGTAGACAATCACTCACATTCAAATGCAGACGATGAACTGGCATACACTCCGCGGGCTGTATCAACACAATATTTACAAATGCAGTGCAGCTGCTACAAGACCAAAAGCAGAGTACCGAACATCTCATCATTGATATAAAGCGCTGGAAGTACGCTGCCTGACCCGCTCAGACCCTGAGAAATTGGCCGCTGAATTCGCTGTATTGGTTTGGTTTTAGATAGAAATCGCAGCATCCATAGCGCCGGTGGTTCCACTCCATTCCTGAAATGCCGAATACTGGGACTGGAATGTGACAGTTCAAACCAGCGGCAGAATCAATCACAGCATTGGGATTAAGCTTCACCATCCACCCACGGCAGCTGACACTAAGGCTTACCGGGAATTCCAAAGGCTGAAATAAAAGGGTAGTAAACGTATTCTATCTGCCAGATGACTGGATAAACCATTTCAGAAGGAATCTGTGATTTCTGTTGCTCCTGTATTCACAGCTCTGGCAGACAGCTGATGCATTCAAAGCGGCCCAGATTTATACAGAAAATCTGTCTCCAGAGACAGGGTTGTACACCTCACTAACTGTCTTAGTTACAGTTGATTGAACAAGCAATTCAATGCAATACCATTGCTCTAATGTAAATATTGGGTCGATTGGAGACAAATACATCAAAATTATTTGGCATTACCTCAGCAGCGTATCTGGTGGAAATAAGCCGGTAGATTTAATTTCAAAGACTGAGCTTTGTAACGAAACAGCTACACTTACAGTTTTCATCATTTTGTTGGCTAATTATTCATCTCTCAACGGAGACCAGCAACACTGACCGATCCCTACCTCTGTCCCTGCAGTTTCCCATTTTGAACTGTCCTTCAGTCCTTCAGCTTCTTCCTGGTGACTCTCTCTCTCTCTCTCTCTCTCTCTCTCTCTCTCACACACACACACACACACACACACACACACACACACACACACACGCACACAGAAAGAATTGCACAAATATATTTCAATGTTATAGTGACTGTCCTGTTGTACATACTATTTATTATAAGTTACTACAAATTGCACATTACACATTTAGGCAGAGACATAACGTAAAGATTTTTACTTCTCATGGAGGAAGCCTGAGTGGAAACTGCAGCAGAACAACATGAGAGAGGTCTGGGGGTGGGGGGGGGGGCGGATGAGGACCATCACTGGGTTTCGGCAAACTGGCAACAGAGGAGCTGAAGGCAGTGTGGACAGGGCCAACGAACTTAACCTGTTCTTTAACAGATTTGACATTATGACCGCTGCTCATCCCCCACATGAGCCATCTGTTGTCGGCCCCCAACCAACACATATTCCACTCTCCCCTCCTACCCCTCCTCACAGTCCCCCGCCCTGCTCTCATGACTATACCCCTCCCCCACAGGAAACCACCATGGTGGGCTTCACGGCTGAACAGGTGAGAAGACAGCTGAGACGTCTCAACCCAAGCAAGGATGCAGGACCGGATGGTGTCAGTACCAGGGTGCTCAATGACTGTGCCTCTCAGCTATGTGGAGTTCTTCACCATGTATTCAACATGAGTCTGAGGCTCGGGAGGGTTCCTGTACTGTGGAAGACGTCCTGCCTCGTCCCTGTGCCGAAGACGCAGCGCCCCAGCGGCCTCAATGACTACAGACCGGTGGCATTGACCTCCCACAGCATGAAGACCCCGGAGAGACTTGTTCTGGAGCTGCTCCGTCCTATGATCAGGCCACACTTAGATCCCCTCCAGTTGGCCTACCAGCCCCGACTAGGAGTTGAGGATGCCATCGTCTACCTGCTGACCGGTCCGATGGTAGTGGGTTATCGTTGATAGTTGCTTACAAAGTCAGTTGCAGATTTCCTGAGGAGAGCTAAGGTACCGGTGACCCCTGTTTCCATCCTGGGGGTCAGTGTGGACATGGTGGAGGATTACAAATACCTGGGGATACGAATTGACAATAAACTGGACTGGTCTAAGAACACTGAGGCTGTCTACAAGAAGGGTCAGAGCCGTCTCTATTTCCTGAGGAGACTGAGGTCCTTTAACATCTGCCGTACGATGTTGATGATGTTCTACGAGTCTGTGGTGGCCAGTGCTATCATGTTTGCTGTTGTGTGCTGGGGCAGCAGGCTGAGGGTAGCAGACATCAACAGAATCAACAAACTCATTCGTAAGGCCAGTGATGTTGTGGGGATGGAACTGGACTCTCTCACGGTGGTGTCTGAAAAGAGGATGCTGTCTAAGTTGCATGCCATCTTGGTCAATGTCTCCCATCCACTACCTAATGTACTGGGTGGGCACAGGAGTACATTCAGCCAGAGACTCATTCCTCCGAGATGCAGCGCAGAGCGTCATAGGAAGTCATTCCTGCCTGTGGCCATCAAACTTTACAACTCCTCCCTTGGAGGGTCAGACACCCTGAGCCGATAGGCTGGTCCTGGACTTATTTCATAATTTACTGGCATAAATTACATATTACTATTTAACTATTTATTACTATTTCTATTACTATTCTATTACTATTTATTATTTCTATGACTATTACTATTTACGATTTACTAATAGTAATATTACTATTACTATTTATTATTTATGGTGCAACTGTAACGAAAACCGATTTCCCCCGGGATCAATAAAGTATGACTATGACTACGACTATGACTATATAAAGTATGTAAGTAATGAAGTCAATGCAATTCGAAATACACAAAAAAAAAACAGATTCGAACGAAGATACAATAGAGAGACGGTAAAATAAGCACGTCGCTAATGTACAAACAGGAGAAAATCTGAAGATGTTGGCAATCCAGGACAACACAAGGAATGCTACTGAATTCCTCTAGAATTTTGTTTGTCATTTTGGTGATGTAACAGTCTTTAATGGGTATCTCAAATCTGTCAAAAGTAAAAAGACATGGAGAGTAAATATTTCAATCTGCAAAGGACTGGGCAGACTGTTAAATAATACAAGAAAATACTGGAAAATGGCAGACGAATAGGTGCATGGCGGCTGGAAAAGAACGAGAGAAAGACAAGCGTGAGGAAAATTGGAGAAAGGGAGAGAGAGATGGAGAGACGGGGAGACGGAGAGACGGAGAGACGGAGAGACGGACGCCGATAGGCAAACTGAAAAATAGATCGGCTATGCAGGTAGAAAGACAACAAGAAACAGGTGCATAGATTGCAGGATTGTGCTGTTTCTCCTGTATCTCCTAGTCTCTGGACAAAAAGCCAGCACCAATTCTTGCATCCTTCCATTCGTCACAAGGCTCCAGTCAGAGAGGCAGCATCTACTACCATTCTCTGGCTTAGTCAGCAAAATCAAACTGTAATGCATTTCACTAACACACCTTGAATGGCATACGATTGAACGTTCTTGAACAACAACCCATGCAGGCCCTTGTCAAAGGGTTTGCTAACGTCCATGTAGACAACATCCACTGACTTTCCTTCGTCAAATTTCCTGGTATTTTTCTTGAAGATGTCTTTAATAAGTTAGCTTCCACCCCCTCTTTGCACAGAGAATATCACAAATTCACTACTCCCTTTTATATCCAATTTCCTGTCAACTCCATCCTAAATCTATTCCTCAGAATATTGACGTTATGACCCCTAGTTTTAGTTTAGAAGAAAGAACATTACTGTCTATCTCGTCTATCCCTTTCACAATTCTGTATGTTTCTCTACGTTTCCCTCTCATTCTTCTGAATTTCAGCATGCATAATCGCAGTCAATTCAACCTCTGCTCATTGACAAACTCGCCATCAATATGGTCATCCTGCTCTGCAACACCAAGGAAACCAATAGTCTTCCTCAAGAGAGGAAACCAGAACAGCTTGCAATACACAAAGTTCAAATTAAATTTGTTATCAAAGTGCAATAAGTATATGTCACCATTACCACCTTGAGATTCATGTTATTGCAATTATACACAGTAGAACAAAGAAATACCACATAATCAAAGCAAAACATACAACGACTGAGAAACAATCAAGGAGCAAAACACGACAATCTCTGCAAATGCAAATAAACAAGCAAATAAATAATACTGAAGACACGAGTTAGAGACCAGTGATAGTGAGCACATAGGTTGTTCAGAGTTGACGTGAGAGAAGTTATCCACGCAGATTCCTCCAGCCATGACCTCACCAGAACCAAAATAATCAACTGGAGGATCGCCCGTGATAGGAAAGAAACAGACGTCGACTCGGGAGAGCCCCGTACTAGGATAATGTTAATGCCGAATTATTGATATTAACTGATTTCTCGCTGATAATATTAACTCTATCGGAAAAGAACGGTGAGTCTAGTGGTTGGTATGGGAGTTACTGGCAGAAAATAAATGAGGGAGGAAGAAGCTGAGGAGCTGAGACTGGCTCTGAGTCTGGCTGGATAAGAAGCAAGTGATAGCGCTGTGTAACTCGATTGCTGCCCACTATCCGCAAAGTTATGCTGTTCAAAGTTCAAAGTACATTTATGATCAAAGTATATATATATCATACATAATCTGGAAATTTGTCTCCATACGGGCAGCTAGAAAATGGATAATCCCGATGGAATGCTTTTTAATAAAGACCATCAAATATCCAGAGTGCAGGAAAATAAAAACAAATCGTGCAAACAACAGAAGCGATCAGACACCTGAAGCTCACGAGAGTGAGACAGTGGGTCGAGGGCTGTGAAGCCAGTCATCACTGCGGCCGAGCAGCCCGTTAGTTGCAGGCCACACCCTCGGTTCAGTGGAGAGACGAGTGCACCTCGCTGAGCAGCCAGCTGAACCGGCCCGTCCCTTGCCTCCGACCCCGACTCCCTGACCTGGCATTTAAATCGATCAAACCTGAGGTGTTTTCTCGCTCGCAGGCCTGGGCCCGGGCCCAGCCAACTCTACTCTGCATTGTGTCCGCTTTCCTCGCCTCAGTTCTGTCACATCGAATCAGCTCTCAGTCTGCTCCAGCAATGACCAAACATTGTCTCCTTCCCCACTCTCCGGCCCGGGCACGTCACGCACAACCGTCCTGAATCTTTAATTCTTCACTTCACACCGCAAAAATGCCAGGTTGTACAGGAGGTTGAAAAGCTCATCTCCGATAGGAAAGCAATAGGCTATTGATTGCAGTGATCGTTTATTGAAAATATGTGATTCATGAAGTAATTCGTGGTTTTGTTTGATGCCGATAAGTGATCGCTGTGCTTCCCCAGCGCCATCTTAAACCGAAGTGTCCTCTCCCTGCTGCCAGGGTCCGGGACGTCTGAGAGCAGCTATAGAACAGCGGGCCAGTGTTGACTCAGCCATTGGTGGTGGTTTGTGTCCGAACCAATGGACAGGCAGAAAAGGGGTGATGTCCCACACGGTGAATATAGAGAGTTCGGGAAGAAGGTGAAGAGGAGGACCTGAAGGATTGTAATCTCCGGGTTACTCCCAGTACCGTGTGGCAGTGGGGGTAGGAACAGAAAGTTAGAGCAGATGAATGTGTGACCGAGGAGCTGGTGCAGGGGCAGGTTTCAGGATTCTGCATCACAGATTCATGGAATCATAGAAACGTACAGCACAGAAGCAGGCCATTCGGTCCATCTAGTCTATGCCAAATCATTTAAACTTCCTACTCCCATCGACCTGCACTGGGACCGTATCCCTCCATACCCCTACCATGCACGCAACTACTCGAACTTCTCTTAAATGTTGAAATCAAACTTGTATGCACCACTTGTGCTGGCAGCTTGTTCAGACATTCTCATAACCATCTGAGTGATGAATTTTCCTTTCCAGCTCTCCTTAAACATTCACCTTTCACCCTCAACTCATGACCTCTGGTTATAGTCCCTCCTAACCCGCATGGAAAATGCAAACACGAGAAAATTTGCAGATACTCGTAATTCAAGCAACACACAAAAAATGCTGGCGGAACGCAGCAGGCTCGGCAGGGTCTATAGGAAAAAGTACAGTCAACGTTTTGAGCCGAGCCCCTTCGTCAGGACTAACTTAAAGAAGAGATAGTAACAGATTCGAAACTGGGACTGGGAGGGGGAGATCCGAAATGACAGGAGAAAACAGGAGGGGGAGGGTGAAGCTAACAGCTGGAAAGTTCATTGGCCAAAGGGATACAGAGTTGGAGAAGGGAGAGGATCATGGGACAGGAGGCCTAGGGAGAAAGAAAGGGGCAGGGAAGATGGGCAGCAGGCAAGGAGTGATTGTGAGAGGGACAGAAAGAGAAGAAAAAAAAGGGGAGAATAAAAATAAATAAGGGATGGGGTAAGAAGGGGAGGAGTGGCACGAAGTCATGAGGTTGTTTTGGCAGTCAAGGTGAAGGATAATCCAAAGAGCTTCTACAGGATATTAAGAGCAAAGGGATAGCAAGGGATAAAATTGATCCTCTTGAAGATCAGAGTGGTCGGCTATGTATGGAGCCAAAAGAAATGGGGGAAATCGTAAAAACGTTTTTTTTTTTTTTTTGCGTGTGTATTTACTAAGAAAATTGGCATGGAGTGAATAGAAATAATGCAAACAAGTAGTGAGGTCATGGAAACTATACAAATTGAGGAGGAGGAGGTGCTTGCTATCTTGAGGCAAATCAGAGTAGATAAATCCCCAGGACCTGACAGGGTAGTCCGTCGGACCTTGAAGGAGAATAGTATTGAAATTGCAGAGGCCTTGGCAGATATATTTTAAATGTCGGTATCCATGGTTGTAGTGCCGGAGGATTGAAGGATAGTTCATGTAGCTCCCTTGTTTTAAAAGGGCTCACAAAGTAATCCGTAAATTATAAGCCAGTAAGCTTGATATCGGTAGCAGGTAAATTATTGGAAGGAGTACTAAGATATAGGATCTACAAGTATTTGAATAGACAGGGATTTACTGGGAGAGTCAACATGGCTTTGTGAGTCGTAGGTCATGTTTAACAAATCTATTAGATTTTTTCGAGGAGTTTGCCAGGAACTGGATGTAGGGAAGGCAGTGGATGTTGTCTATATGGACGTCGGTAAGGCCTTTGTCAAGGTCCCGCATGGGACGTTAGTTGGGAAGACTCAGTCGCTCGGTATACATGGTGATGTAGTAAATTGGATTAGGCATTGGCTCAATGGGAGAAGTCAGAGAGTGGTAGTGGAGGATTGCTTCTCTGAGTGGAGCCCTGTGACTAGTGGTGTGTCACAGGGATCAGTGCTGGGTCCATTGTTATTTGTCATCTATATCAATGATCTGGATGATAATGTGGTAAATTGGATCAGCAAATTTTCTGGTGATACAAAGATTGGAGGAATAGTGGACAGTGAGGAAGGTTTTCAAAGTTTGCAGAGGGATTTGGACCAACTGGAAAAATGGGCTGAAAAATGGCGGATGGAGTTTAATACTAACATGTGGAGGTATTGCACTTTGGAAAGACAAACCAAGGTAGAACATACAAAGTAAATGATATGATAGGGCACTGAGGAGTGCAGTAGAACAGAGGGATCTGGGAATACAAATACAAAATTCCCTAAAAATGGCGTCACAGGTAGATAGGGTCGTAAAGAGTACTTTTGGTACTTTGGCCTTTATAAATCAAAGTGTTAAGTATAGGAGTTGGAATATTATGGTGAGGTTATATAAGACATTGGTGAGGCCGAATTTGGAGGATTGGGTGCAGTTTTGGTCACCTAATTACAGGAAGGATATTAATAACTTTGAAAGAGTGCAGAGAAGGTTTACAGGGATGTTGCCGGGACTTAAGAACTGAGTTACAGAGAAAGGTTGAATAGGTTAGGATTTTATTCCTAGGAGCGTAGAAGAATGAGGGGAGATTTGATAGAGATCTATAAAATTATCATGGGTATAGATAGAGTGAATACAGGCAGGCTTTTTCCACTGAGGCTAAGGGAGAAAAAAAAAACAGAGCACATCGTTTAAGGGTGAAGGGGGGAAAATTTAGAGGGAACTTTGGGGATTTGGGGGAGGGGTTTCTTCGCACAGAGAGTGGTGTGACTGTGGAATGAGCTGCCAGACGAAATGGTAAATTTAAGAAGAACTTGGACAGGTACATGGATGAGAGGTGTATGGAAGGATATGGTCCAGGTGCAGGTCAGTAGGACTAGGCAGAAAAAATGGTTTGGCACAGCCAAGAAGGGCCAAAAGGCCTGTTTCTATGCTGTAATGTTTCTATGGTTTCGAACAGAAGTTAGAGAAATCAATGTTCATGCCATCAGGCTACCGAGACTGAATATAAGGTGTTGTTCCCCCTTCCTGAGTGCGGTTTCACCTTGACAGTAGAGGAGGCCATGGACGGACATATCAGAATGGAAATGGGACGTCGAAATAAAATACGTAGCCACTGGGAGATCTTGCTTTCTCTGGCGGACAGAGCGTAGGTGTTCAGAGAAACGGTCTCCCAGTCTGCGGCGGGTCTCAACAATATATAGCAGGCCACACCAGGAGCACCGGACGCGGTATATCACCCCAGTCGACTGACAGGTGAAGTGTCGCGTCACCTTGAAGGACTGTCGGAGGCCCTGAATGGTGATGACGGAGGAAGTGTAAGGACAGGTGTAGCACTTGTTCCGCTTATAAGGATAAGTGCTGGGAGGGAGATCGGTGAGGAGAGATGTGGGGAGGGGGGACGAATGGAGAAAAGAGTCGCGTAGGAAGCAACCCCTGTGGAAAGCAGAAAGAGGGGGAGGAAAAATGTGCTTGGTGGTGGGATCCATTTGGAGGTGGTGAAAGTTACGGAGAATTATGTGTTGGACCCGAAGGCTGGTGGGGCAGTAGGTGAGCAGAAGGGGAACCCTATCCCTAGTGGGCTGGCGGGAGGATGAGGGTGACAGCAGATTGTGTGACATGGGAGAGATGCGTTTGAGAGCAGAGTTGATGGCGGAGGAAGGGAAGCCCCTTTCTTTAAAAAAAGGAAGACATTTCCTTCGCCCTGGAGTGAAAAGCCTCATCCTCAGAGCAGATGCGGCGGAGACGGAAAAAGTGCGAGAAAGGGATGGCAATTTTGCAAGAGACAGGTTGGGAAGGGGAATTGACCAGGTAGCTGTGAGAGTCTGTAGGCTAATATTAGACATCAGTACATAAGCTGTCTCCAGAGACAGAGATAGAAAGATCAAGAAATTAGAGTGAGGTGTCGGAAATGGACCAGGTAAATTTGAGGGCAGGCTGAAAGTTGGAGGCAAAGTTGATGAAGTCAATGAGCTCAGCATGGGAAATGCCTGCTTGCATTTACCGGATCTCCGTGACTTCATGTGGTGCAAAGGTGATCTGTACAAAAGAGAAGGCTTCACTGAAAGGGGGTGGTGGTCGGTATCATGAGGCTCATTGCTGCTTTCTCCATCGCATTTTTTTCTGACAAACGATTATCGCAATTTGCAAACAAGAGAAAATCTACAGACTCTGGAAATTCGAGCAACAAACACAAAATACTGGAGGAACTCCGCAGGCCAGGCAGCATCTATGGGAAAAAAAAGTTCTTCTTCCATAAATGCGGTCTGGCCTGCTGAGTTCTTCCAGCAATTTGTGTGGGTTGATTATCACAAGTAATAGTCTGTAATTTCCCTTTGGAACTGAAGACAATTCGATGTGGCAGAAACATCGCAAGGTGGCGGATCCTTCGCTGACAGAGAGGAGATCACAAGCTTTGATCGATGTCAGCGCCGTGCCGAAGGCCAAATGGAGGTGACGAGGTTCGGGAAAGTTTCAGTCTGTTTTTCACTGTGGTAACAATGTTAGAGCTGTGAAGGGAGCATTGGGCTGAACTGCCCGGAGAAATCACAGTTGCCAATGGAACTGCTTTCAACGATGGTATTAAATTTCTTAAAATGGACTGTATGAATTTTCAGCTCTGAAGCTGCTTCATGAGGATGAGGGTGAAGTCTGTTATTGCAACTACGGGGTGATGGGATCAGATTTAGGTAACAATACCTGTGTCACCATTGATATCACAACTTCTGTTAATGGCACTTACAGAATCGGCTGGCAAGCCGACTGTATTTGTTGTCCCAGGGTATCCCCTTTCTATTTAAATGGTGTCCCTGGTCTGAACAAACGCTGTCAGGGGGTTATTACAATTTGGCGAAGGTAGTACCAAATACATACCATCTGCCAGCGTTGAAGGCTGAAGGAGACTGAGCAGCGTTACTGGATTGCAGCGTTCCTGTTCTGGGGACCCACCAGACTGACTCGTGAGAGGATCGGTATGGCCCCAGTATTGCAGTAATTGGCTAACGACACAGCCACAGTGCGGATATAAGTCTGAACACCAATGACATTATCACAAAATGGCAGCAAGCTGCAAAGTTGCCTCTCAAGCCTGAGCAGCATTAAACGTTCTGTTGTCTGAGAGCGAAGATAGCTGTGCCATCATTGGCCTGGAATAATGGACAAACATCCTTGATGTATCTGAAAACATCACCAACTTTAGCCGTGTGGATCCCGTTGGAAGCTGTTAAGGGTAAGAATTTTGGCCCGGAGTTACATACGACTCTATTATCACCTTTGGGACCTATAATTGACTTCAATCCCTGCTAGGAAGTTTGTGCAACTCCAGTTGCTGATATTAAACCTTGTTTTAATTTCTTGCCTGACAGCACTCTGCGGCGTGATGGCCCAAAGAACGGCTGCCTACATTGTTGTTCAGCAACCCTCCTCTTCAGGATAGTCGATGACAGGATCACTGAGGAGACCTGAATTCTCTGGACAATTCAACTGCACCCACAATCCATGTTGTCCTTTACAGAACGAAAGGGAAGTGGGAGGCGCTACAGCAAGTCAAGTTAACGTAGCGCCTTGGCAGGGAAAGTTCACAGATAACGTGCAGTCAACCTCAGCAAGAAAGGTCTTTGTAAAGTCTGATTTCCCTTTGCATAGCAGGGGACTGGAGTTATTTTGCGCAGGAAAACAAGATGAGGATGCAAATGACAGTCAATGTTCGTTAGCGACTTTGCTAAAGTGGTGCGAAAATGCGGGAGTTGATAGCTGACAACTAAAGGTACGGTTTAGTGTGCTCGGAGTGATGGACTCAGCCGCTGAGTGTAACAACGAACGTTGCGAAATACAGAATCTCCCAGGGAGATTCGAAGAAACTGTCTGAACACGTCTCTCTTTCTTCTTGGAAGATTCTACCATTCCGAGCTCGCAGCAGCAAGAGATTCCATCTTCCCAATGAGCGCTGAACTGATCACTTCAATGCCAAATTATTTGTTCACATTTCTTTGTGTTTTGAGCAGCAAAATCAGCGTCTCCCCGTCGGGGAATTGAATCCCGGTCTCCCGCGTGACAGGCGGGGATACTAACTACCATACTAACGAGGAATTACTGTTGATATGTCATTTCAAGCACGTATAAAATCACAAGACGGTGGATAGTATTACCTTGTTGTTTGTTGAGTGTAATATTGGAGTCATTGTCCTTCCCACAGAGGTGTCTCAGTTTCCTCCAGCGATTCAGTCACCATTGTGTTCAAGGATTAGCGAAAGAAAATACTCTCATTCGATCTCATCTCCGTCTTGTTGAAAAGTAATGCGACAGGGCGGAAACGATGTGTAGCTCTTCGAATTTTGAAGGGATCATTCTCACTTCAGTCAGATTCCGTGCGAATTACTGGGAGTTTTGTATCTCCGGTCTGTAGGAAGATATCGCCATCAACTGGATATAACAGGAACTGCAGCGCAGTGAGGAATCAGAGTGAAGTGACCAGATTCAGAAAGCAGCTCGAGCCACAGTCATGCACCCCTGGAGACGATTCAGGCCCAAGCCTCCTGCAGAATGATGGCACAATGGTGATATAATGGTGAACATAGCGCTCTTACAGAAAATTGACGCGTGTGATTTCCAATGCTCGCAGTTAGCAGAGTTTTCATCTTTCATCGAAACTATCAGAAATAAACTCTTCATAGAACCCGATCTGCGCAGACTTATTTCAGCCGATTGGTCAAACGCTGCTAAATCGCGTACGAATTCCAAAAATTGTTTATATCCATGATTGAGTATAAAGTTATTATTCACCCTGGGCCTGGCCAGTCGATCAAGGATGGATTTCCTATCTTTCACATTTTCTCGATGAACCGACCAGTGCAGCTTCCTGCTCTCACTGTAACCCAGACTCCCACAACAAACTAAAACGCATCAAAACATGTCTGATGATCTGTTTACCCTGAGTGTGTCATTCTACACACCACTCAATCTGCCTATCCCTGTGGGATCCCTCTCCCCACCCTCTCTCTAGTACACGATTAAATTAAACCCTCCTTTATTGTGATTAACATATGTAAGATAGAATCGCAGACTCATGCCACCCTGAAACAGGCCTTTCGACCCACCACGTCCATGCCGACAATCAAGAACCAATCTCACCAGAGGAAAAGAAAAATCAACTCACTTACGAACTGATTTATTGCCTTCAGTGCTTTGATGGTTGAGGTGTTTGCCCAGACAATTCTCTAATGTTCTGAGTGTATCTGCCTCCGGCATGGGTTCCAGTTTCCAAACACCATCTTCATGAAATTCCTAATCTGATGCTGTCTAGGTTTACACACGTCAGGACATTTTACCAGCATTCAGATAGGCCCCGGCTAATTTGATATGACCTACAAAGATCTCCGTCACCTCCAGCACTCCATGGAAACAACCGCACTCTATCCAGTCTCGGTTTACACTGGAACTCTCCATCTCAGGAAAAATCCTTATGAATATCCCCTGCATTCAACGCTTCAGTCCGTTTACAGAGTGCGCAGAAGTTTCGATTCTCGAATCCGCGGTAAATTAGACAAGTCCTAGGTGGTTTCGACCGAATGGATGACCATGGGCCAAGCACACTCCCGCTGCGCCACTCTGCTATTGGCCGAACGTGGTGCTGCGCTGCCCCGTTGTGGACGCTTCCACTTCTTTTATTTTTGCTTATCGGTGTTCTGCTGACATCACATCGTTTCCCTTAATAACTGATCTTCGCTGATTTATTCCGCGCCAATCTCTCTGCCCGTGTCTCTCTGTTTTCTTTTCCGTGTTCCCTACCCCCTGCCCCATCCTGTCCTTATCTCTGTGCTCCGACCCATCCGGAGACCTCGTTCCAGGCATGTCAGCAATGAATATGTTTTGCATTATCTAATCAACACGATTTCAGTAGCCCTGCTGTCACACATTCTGTTTATCTTCCACTGTGTCTCTTCTGCGTTCTCTCTCTTTGTCTCTGGGCTGATCTTCGGGACAAACATCAATGGGTCGAACAACAGAGAGCCGAAATGAGCCAAAGGACACTATTTCCTCCTGTCGGTATTTTGCAGCTTACGATGCTTTCACTCACACCTAGGTGGTTTAATTTAATCAATCCCGAGGTCTCGTTAACTTCTCAGCCCGTTGATGTAATTGATAAATTACACAATGAAATAGATCGCGGCTGATCCCGCTGTTGTGCCTTTCTGCCTCGTGGGTGTAAAAACCGGGGACCGAGTATTCGGGTCTACTCCGGATGCTCCGGGAGCGGATCTGTTATCCAGTCTGGTTTGGATGCTGTTAGCTTGCTTCTCTTGTTTGTATGATATGTGTTTCTTTCTCTCTCTTTCTCTGCGCATTGGCTTTTGGTCGGTTTAAAATTGGATTATTCGAGTTTCTTGCCTTGTGGCTGCTTATGAGCAGACAAATCTCAAGGTGTATAATTTATACCTTCTTTGGTAATAAATGTGCGTTGAATCTTTGAATCCTCTCTCGTTAATAGATTTCGCCTCTATTGCCTCTGAGAAAGGGAAATCCAAACAACCCCGTTCTCCTGCCTGCACGTAGGGGCCCGTGCTTAAGGAAGGATACCTTTAGTGAACGAGGGAACGCGGCAAGTGGTCACGAGACTTGTTCGCTGAGGAGAACTTAAACTCTGTGGGCCGATACTCTCTGGAATAATCTCATTTCTTCACACACTGACGGAGCCCCACGATTGGGAGTTCTGAAGATGTCCGGCTCAATAGGAAAGCAGTTCAGTCCATGTTGGTGGCAGATGATCAGTCGAATGTTAAGAGTGACCAGAGTCACTCAACCAGTAGAATTTCCAATGAACACCCTGAATTCATAAGAACCTACACGAGGAAAGATGGGGATTGATTACAGACGGTTACTATGGATCAGTATGCAGAAGCTGTGGACTGCAAACAGTCCCGCTTCTCCCCACAGTACATCGGCTGCTCTGTCAATGTGTTCCACATCCCCACTTCACTGTCTGACTATACATCTTCCTGTTTCACACCGATTCTAAAACTATATAAAAAGAAAGATATCAAAATATTAGTGAGTGTGTAAAGTTCAGTGAAATGGGAGGTAACGTTAATCAACATATTAGTTTAAAATAGAAGGAAGCATTTTATCGGAATGGTAAGGTTTTGTCGCCCGCTGACTGTCAACGTGATTCAGCTGGGCGAGGACGTCAATTCCAAAATGCTTGCTGGCAACCACACACCACGTTCCAAAACTTTGGTTAAGCAAGCAAGGTTTATAGCGAGGAGACCCGAATCCATCAGTAGAGAAATTGTTTTTTCAATTATGTAGAGACACTACATCTGGAACACCATTCAGAGTACAAGCATTTAAAGAGGTGGTGTTAATCGCGGGAAACGAGTAAAGTTTATTTTTTTAAAAAATTAAATTAATACCTGTGGTGTGCAACTTGTGTTCTGAAACGAGTTCGAGATATAAGGATTGTATCCTCTGGAATATAGAGCATTAAGAACTTGTAACATAATAGATCTAAAATCCTGAGAGGTCTTAACAAACGGGATGTGATGAGACTGGTTCCTCCTGGATAAGAATATAGATTACAGTCACAACAGCCCATTCATATGAAATGCTGGAACAGTGGTCCGATGATTCCAATGCAGAGATGACCATTCAAATGAAACAACTGGAAGACCTGTGTCGTCCACTCTCTTTCCTATCTTCTATGTCCGGAGATAAGGTGTTCCGTTCAGTCCAGTCCTCTGCCACAATCCTGTCCCAGAGAATAAAGCTGCTGGGCTCCACCAATCTTTCCACCTCGTCGCTAACAGCATCTGTGTCTCACCCAATAGATTCCTCTCCCTAAATTTCAAAGTCGCAAGATTAAATTAAATTTATTACTGAAGTATATACATGTCACCATAGGAGCATTCACAGTATATAGAACGAAACACAGGCGAATCAATGAAAGACCGCGCTCAACAAAGACAGCAAACGACAAAGGTGAACAAAACCATAAACTACTTAAATACAAGAAGGAAAAAAATAATACTAATAAATAAACATTAAGTGTCGAAAACATAACATTGATAAGTCTTGACAGTGAGTCTCTGGGTTGTGGGTACAGTTCAGTGTTGGGTAAATGAAGTTGTCCATTCTTCTTCAATAGCCTGATGGCTGAGGGGTGATGGACCTATTGATGGGTTACCTCCTTCCCATTGCCAGCAGCGAGAAGAGAGTATGATCTGGACGGTCGGGATACTGATTTCCGTGTAGCTGAGCTCAGCGGTGGGGAGGGATTTACCTGTGCTGGACTGGGCTCTATCCATTACTGTTTGTGAGCGTTTCCGTACAAGGGCATTGTTGGTCCCATGCCAGGTCCTCATGCCACCAGTCAATATGCTCTCCACCGCACACCTATGGAAATCTGTCAACATTTTAGATGACGTGTAGAGGTGCTGCCGAGCCTTTTCTGTAGTGAAACGTATGTGCCGGGCCAAGGATTGATAATCTGAACTGATAACACTGAGGAACTTAAAGTTACTCCCTCATCCTTCCCTCGCTGATTCTCCTCGTCCCTCAACATCCGCACTGTGCCCTCACTCGGCTTTTCACATAGATTCCCTTCTCACTTCTTTCATTTCTTGTGCTGAGTTTGCAACTCACTCCCATAACTCCACTTCAGTGATAGTTTAACTACCTCGAAATGTTTTTAGAGCTTCGTCCGTTGGTGTTTTCACAGGAGCGCCGTCTCTCCAAAGGCATAACACGCTGCCAGGAGGTTATGACCATCGCGTATTTATTAATGTCCACATACAACTAATATTAACATAATTCCATACCATAGAAACCATAGAAACTACAGCACAGAAACAGGCCCTTTGGCCCTTCTTGGCTGTGCCAAACCATTTTCTGCCTAATCCCACTGATCTGCACACGGACCATATCCCTCCATACACCTCCCATCCATGTATCTGTCCAATTTATTCTTAAATACTAAAAAAGAACCAGCATTTACCACCTCGTCTGGCATCTCATTCCATACTCCCACCACTCTCTGTCTGAAGAAGCCCCCCCCCAATGTTCTCTTTAAACTTTCCCCCCTCACCCTTAACCCATGTCCTCTGTTTTTTTTCTCCCCTTGCCTCAGTGGAAAAAGCCTGTTTGCATTCACTCTATCTATACGCATCATAATCTTATACACCTCTATCAAATCTCCCCTCATTCTTCTACGCTCAGGGGAATAAAGCCCTAACCTATTCAACCTTTCTCTGTAACTGAGTTTCTCAAGTCCCGGCAACATCCTTGTAAACCTTCTCTGCACTCTTTCAACCTTATTTATATCCTTCCTGCAATTTGGTGACCAAAACTGAACACAATACTCCAGATTAGGCCTCATTCCAGCTCTTATAATCAATACTTCGATTAATAAAGGCCAATGTACCAAAAGCTCTCTTTACGACCCTATCTACCTGTGACGACCTTTTAGGGAATTTTGTATCTGGATTCCCAGATCCCTCTGTTCCACTTAACTCCTCAGTGCCTTACCATTAACCCTGTATGTTCTACGTTGGTTTGTCCTTCCAACACTTGTGAGATATTCCTTTGAGAAATGTCCAGGCCTGTTCGTGTTCAATATCTCCACTGTGTTGTCACATTTTCTCCTTCAGTTTGCCAGCCACTGCGCTTTCAGTATTTAACTTATTTTGTGTTTGTGTGTGTGTGTGTGTGTGTGTGTATGTGTATGTGCATCTCTTTGTTTACGTGCCCGTGCGTATGCGTGTCTCTGTTTGTTTACATGCGTGTGCGTGTGTCGGTGTTCGTATGCGTGTGTGTGTGTGTGTGTGTGTGTGTGTGTGTGTGTGTGTGTGTGTGTGAGAGAGAGAGAGAGAGAGAGAGATTCACGAACAGATATAGCATCAATTTAATGTTTGGAAACTCATTCCCAGACCAAAGAAACAACTCATATCAACAGTCCGCCTCTGGGAGGGAAAGGGTCCCTTTGCTTAATCAAAAAGGGCTTTAAATTCCATTTTCTGTGGTACGTTTTGGTATCTGTTAATAGCTTTTAGTTGAATTAATCAAACGTAATTTTATTTTTGCAATATAAGAACATTTCTCCGAATATCTACTTAACAAAAGATTTGGGAAGATGTTATGAGCAAGCAGATTCACGGGTTTGGCAAGTGAGACAGAAGACACGGATCAACACACCCAAAATGCTGGAGGAACTCAGCAGGTCAGGCAGCATTTATGGAAAGGAGTACAGTCGACGCTTTGGGCCGAGACACTTCAGGAGGACTGGAGAAATCAAATGAGGAGTAGAATTGAAACGTGGGAGAAGAGAGGGAGAAGCCAGGTGATAGGTGATAAGCAGCTGCCAGCGTGTCTTTACACCGTCCCACGTGGGGGAGTTAAAACCCAACCCTTACTGTATCAGTTACGCAGCTTCGGTGGAGAAATGGAAAAACCGCCCCTCGTTACAGGGCATCAGCGATAGTTCCCACCTCCCTATCTGTCACTCACTGGTCCGGCCGTGATGGTCTGAACATGACACCAACAGTTAATCCCGGTGGAGGAAGTGTTGCATTTGAGGGAAGTGCTTGCAGTACATTAATGTCGCGAGTTCCGCTTCACAATGTGAACTGTTGGTTCAACACTGAAGGAACTCCGACATTCATTCAATCATCGGGACAGGATTAGGAAGTTAACGGCACCTCGGGATTTAGTCCGCCTTGTGGGTGGAAACGTCGTTTTTTTTTTTAAAGCCTCACAAGTGGGATGAATTGTCCGTCTGAAAAAATAAATAATGTAAAACATAGTCACTGGTGAAATAGCGGGAACGAGATGGAAGAAAGGATAGAGACTAAACGGCATAGAGATAATAACTGGGT
The DNA here is from genome assembly GCF_030028105.1 of Mobula birostris. NCBI lineage: Eukaryota > Metazoa > Chordata > Chondrichthyes > Myliobatiformes > Myliobatidae > Mobula > Mobula birostris. The sequence continues at coordinate 32,712,969 of NC_092397.1, forward strand.
GGACCAGAGAGCAGGGAAGAAAGAAAGAAAGGTGGAGAAAAAGAGAAAGAGGAGAAACTGGGAATGAACGAAAGAAAGTGAAGAAAGTGGGTATGAATACGGGGAAACGAGGGAATGGACCCAGACATATACAGACCCAGAGATAAACACACACAGACACACAAAGCATAGCACAACATTCACACACAACAATTCTTTGTATTTTCCCCAGCAGAGTGGCGCAGCGGAAGCGTGCTGGGCCCATAACCCAGAGGTCGATTGATCGAAACCATCCTCTGCTATTGGCGACAACGTTTATGCATCTTCGTGTTTCAAAACATAAACGTGTCATATTATGCATCTGTAGAAAGAAACCACATTTCAATTGACATCTGCCATTTATTCGTACTTCTTTGAATTCTCGTCTCTGTGGCGCAATCGGTGAGCGCGTTCGGCTGTTAACCGAAAGGTTGGTGCTTCGAGCCAGTGATCAACAGTTTTTTTTTAAATCTCTTTCTCATACAAGAGAAAATGTGCAGCAGCATCTATGGAATAAAGTATACGGTCGGTGTTTCAGGCCGCAACCCTTCTTCATGAGCACGAAACAGCCTGGCCTGCTGAATTCCTCCAGCATTTTGTGCGTGTTGCTTTGATTTCCAGCATCTGCACATTTTCTCGTTTGTGATTCGACTTCTGCACTGTGAAGTCTCTTCCATGGAATTGAATTGAATTGTATTGGGAGAGAACAAGGTGAAACAATAACAAAATGCAGAATAAACTGTAACAGGGACAGAGAAAGCACGGCGCAGGTAAATAATGAAGTGCAGTTCCATAACAAGGTAGACCGTGAGGTCAAACGTCCATCCTATCTTATGGGAAACCATTCAATAGACACAACAGTGGGACTGAAACTATCCGTGAGACTGTGATACGTGCTTTCAGGCTTGTGTACCTTCTGCACGATGGAAGACAGGAACGAGAGAATTTCCGAGGCGCGTTGTGTCTTTGGTCAGGAATCTAACAGACCTCCGTGGTCTAATGCTGTGTTTTTCATTTAATTTGGGATCCTCGATCATCCTACAAGAGGGACTACCACCATCGTACATGAGGGATCCATCTGAGCCATTAGAGTGAATTTCACTCACAACAAATTTCCCATGAATTACAGTTCTGCGTTCATAGTGCCCGGTTAGAGGTTATTTTTTAGTATAAAAGTGTACACCCGGCAAGGGCCAGGAATCGAACCCGGGTCAACTGCTTGGGAAGCAACTATGCTCACCACTATACCACCATTGCCCCATGATGCAAAACAGATACATTGACTGAATGGTTTCTGGTGCTATAAGATTCTGTTACTCGATTCTCAGTGTTTGAGCTGTTTTCTGAAGGATCATTCCTCACTCTGTTGCAGTTCCTATTCTGACCACTGGATGTCGCGACGTTCCGACAGACCGGAGAAACACAGCTCCTGAGATCCGACTGAAGGGAGAATCGACCCGAGAGATTCGAATGCTTTCCTGCTTCGCGGATCAGTAAATGAGAAATAAATCCTGATTATACATATCCGGTCAGTTAGACGCTAATGTGAACACTTCCTTTGGCCAGTTCTTGAACACAGTAAGTGACTGAATCGCTAAAGAATCCTGATACACCACTGATACACAGTGAGAAGGGGATGGGTAAAAAGCGGCAGCTCTACTCTCAACAAACAAACACCAGAGTGACTCTAATATGAACCCTACTAACCCTGACATCCATGAGACAGATTCCACACTCGTGTTTATTCCTCGTTATTTCAGTGGTCCGAATCCCCGGCGGGGAGACCGTTTTCCTGCTTCAAATAGAAACTGGAAATACAAGAGAAGCTTTCAACGAAACAAATGGGGTTGAAGTATTAGACAACAGACAATAGGAATAGGTGCAGGAGTAGGCCACTCAGCCCCTCCAGCCAGAACCACCGTGCGCTGTGATCATGGCTGATCATCCACAATCAGTAACTTTTTCCTGCCTTCTCCCCACGTCCCTTCACTCCGTAATCTTTAAGAGCTCTATCTAACTCTTTTGTGAAAGATTATAGAGATTTGGCCTCCACTGCCTTCTGAGGCAGAACATTCACAGAACCACAAACCTCTGTGTGAAAAAGTTTTTTTTTCTCAACTCCGTTCTAAATTGTCTACCCCTTATTCAAAAACTTTGTCCTCTGGTTCTGGACTCCCCCAACATCGGGAACATGTTTCCTGCCTCTAACGTGTCCAATACCTTAATAATCTTATATATTTCAATCAGATCCCCTCTTATCCTTCTAAATTCCAGTGTATACAACCCCAGTCGCTCCAATCTTTCAACATACGATGGTCCCTCCATCCCGGGAATTAGCCTCGTGAAGCTACGCTTCACTCCCTCAATAGCTAGAATGTCCTTCCTCAAATTTGGAGACCAAAACTGTCCACAATATTCCAGGCGTGGTCTCACCAGGGCCCTGTACAACTCAGAAGGACCTCTTTGCTCTTATACTCAAATCCCCTTGTTATGAAGGCTAGCATGCCATTAGCTTTCTTCACTGCCTGCTGTACCTGTATGCTTACTTTCAGTGACTGATAAACAAGGACACCTAGATCTCGTTGTACTTCCCCTTTTCCTAACTTGACACCATTCACATAGTAATCTGCCTTCCTGTTCTTGCCACCAAAGTGGATAACCTCACATTTAAGCACATTAAACCCCATTTAGAAAGTGGGGCATTCGAGTGTGCAAATAGCCCGGAACGGGAGAGTTTCTCGAAATCAAGGAACGTTGTGTTTAGCGGCCTTTTTCCCAGGTAGTCCCTCAACACGTCTGTATTTTAAAACGTTCGGCGAACATTCGGTGCCCGAATCCGTCATTCCAAACACATTAGACCGGGGCTGTTGTATGATATAAACTCTTGCTCTTTCCCAACACTCATGCCGATTCTCTCAGTTTGGCTGTGTGACTGTCTGGAGAAGACAGGCAAAGGTACAGCTGAGACACTTTGGAAAGAACCTTACCATGTGGACGGCTTTAAAACCGCCCTGCCTCTCCCGCAGCCCTGGATCCTCCAAACAGACGTTTCACAACGTGGACCGGGGAAGGTATGCTTACGTTTTGTGACGTCATTGCAACACATTCGCATCAGCTGCGTTGCTCCACCCATAGACCTGATTGACGGCAGAACACATGCGGAGGGTTCGAGTTGTTGACTGGCTCAGGAGCAGTAGCAGTTGGTGGCGCAGGCAGTGAATGTGTGGAGATAATGGGAAATATCATCATCAAGTTCGCCGATGACACGACTGTGGTGGGCCTCAAGAGCAATAACGATGAGTCAGCATACAGAGAGGAGGTGCAGCGGCTAACGGACTGGTGCAGAGCCAACAACCTGTCTCTGAATGTGAACAAAACAAAAGAGATGGTTGTTGACTTCAGGAGAACAGGGAGCGTTCACTCTCAGCTGGACATCGACGACTCCTTGGTAGAGATCGTTAAGAGCACCAAATTTCTCGGTGCTAACCTGGCGGAGAATGTCACCTGATCCTTCAACATCAGCTCCATAGCAAAGAAAGCCCAACAGCATCTCTATTTTCTGCAAAGACTAGAGAAAAGTCCGTCTCCCACCCCCCATTCTCACCACATTCAACAGAGGTTTTTTTTGAGATCATCCTGTGCAGCTGTATCACTGCCTGGTTTGGAAATTGCACCATCCTGGATTGCAAGATCCTGCAGCGGATAGTGAGGTCAGCTGAGAAGATCATTGGCGTCGGTCTTCCCGCTATTACAGACATTTACACCACGCGCTGCATCCGCAAAGTAAACAGCATTATGATGGACCCCACGCACTCCTCATACAAACTTTTCTCCCTCCTGCCATCTGGAAAAAGGCACGAAAGCATTTGGGCTCTCACGAGCAGACTACGTAAAAGTTTCTTCCCCCAAGCCATCAGACTCCTCAATACCCAGAGCCTGGACTGACAGCAACCTACTGCCCTCTACAGTACCTATTGTCTTGTTTATTGTTTATTGTAATGTCTGCACTGGTTTGTGCACTTTATGCAGTCCTGCGTAGGTCTGGAGTCTAGTGTAGTTTTTGTGTTGTTTTACGTAGTTCAGTGTAGTTTTTGTATTGTTTCATGTAGCATCTATGGTCCTGAAAAACGTTGTCTCATTTTTACTGTGAACTGTACCAGCAGTTGCGGTCGAAATGACAATAAGAAGAGACTTGCATGATAATGTAGGTTCAGGAGGGAGGGGGTGGAGCGTGTTTGGAAAAGGAACCCAAAATGAAGGGTTCGAGCGAATGGCTGAGGAGTTGGAATGCAGTTGAATCTCGATCTGGAAAACGGAAAATGTAACATAATTTTGAAATGATTTCAAGTAATGGAACGGTAGGGATTTCAAAGTATTGTTTAAATTTGACCAAGAACAGCCTTCTATCAATCCCATGAAATTAAGTACAGCAACACACAAAAAAAAAAATGTTGGAGGAACTCAACAGGCCAGCCAGCATCTCTGGGAAAGAGTTCAGTCGATACTTCGGGCGGAGACAATTGATCAGTCCTGAGTTCATATAGCGTTTGTTTGTGTATCGCTTGGATTTCCAGCATCTGCACGTTTTCTCCTTTGAAATTAGCCACAGAGTTGAAATCTGCTTTTGGGAATATAGATTGTGCTCAAACCCTAAAGGAGGTGCTTTGCTAATCGTTAGGATAAGAAACTGTGAGAAGACATTTCATTTGAAGACTTAATTCGGTTAAAAAGATATGCAAGTTGTCTAATGAAAATAGAAGTATCAGGGATGTTAGAACTGGTGTTCTGGTGCAGGTTTTGATCGAAGAGATTAATTCTTATTTATTGGGAGGCAAGGTTAAGAAGGTGAAGAGATTACAAGTAGTCTGAAATGGGGAAAGGATGGATAACTTATCTATTGATATATTTTGATACAGTGAAGCTTTCTGATAAAGTTAGTCTGGGTATGTTAGTTATGACATATGAGCTTATATTCTGCCTCTGCTTAGATGTAAAAATATCAGAGCTTTGGGCATGTCGTGGCAGTGTGTCATGGGAAACTAAGGTGTAGTAAGTGTGGTGGGAAACATAAGTATGAAGATTGTGAAGGTATAATGTTTAATTGTTGTAATTGCGAGAACATAGTGCAATTTATAAATATGTGAAGTGCTTAAGAAGGCCGCTGAAGTTCAACAGGTTAAAGGAAAAAGTTAAACCAAATGTTAATAAAGTATTACCAGTCGGAGAACAGAATGTGAGGTCAGTGGCTATATGTCGCATCACAGGTCCATTACTAAAGATACACTACTAGCTGATAAAAGGAAGTTTGTGGCCTTATAAATGATGTGGTGAATTGTACTGATCAGGTATCTAGTTGCACTGAGAAAATTAAAATTATTGTAAAAGCTGCAGAAAAGTATCATGGTATTCCTGGTGTTATGTGGGAAACTGTAAAAGAAGCTCTGATGGGCGGGATATCTGAATTCCAGTCTCTTTGTGCAGGTACAGAATGAGATTAAGGATATTGCAGTGGAATGAAAGAAGCCTGATGGGCAAGACATTGAGAAGTTTATTTCTGATTCATCAAATTCACCTAATATGAAACCTGGCTGTTATCATATTTATGCGTCAATTTGCAGGATTATGTTGTAATTACATGTGATAGGTTGATTGGTAGAGGGGCTGGTGTTATACATAGAAAATAGGTGCAGGATTAGGCCATTCGGCCCTTCGAGCCTGCACTGCCATTCAATATGATCATGGCCGATCATCCAACTCAGAATCCTGTACCTGCTTTCTCTCCATACCCGCTGATCCCTTTAGTCACAAAGGCCGTATCTAACTCCCTCTTAAATATAACCAATGTTCAATAAGGAAAGGGATAGGACATAGAGTTGTGGATGCGAATGAAGTGCATGATGTGTCTGTAGTAGAAGTATTTGATTCAACAAACAGGAGTATTGAAGCGGTAAAACTCTTCTGAAAGCTTTTGATTGACTTGTTGGAAAGTATATGTAGTTGTAGCTCAGTAAGGGTTGTTAGGTGTGGGTATTTTAGTGCACAGAATTCAATGTGGGGTTGTTAACAGAATGGTTTGATTGTAGTAGATTTTTTTCAATATTTCACATGTTGTGTTTCTTAATGGTGGGAGAGGTAGGAGATTTATTGTTCATCATTGTTTGGAAACTGCTGTAGATTTAACTTCAGTTTCTAACATTGTGGCTGGAGTGAGTGAGTGGGATGTCATGGGTGATGAAGCATTGGACAGCGATGATTTTCCTATATTTATAAGCTTGGGTTTGGATTTATATAAGGGACAGGTGACCACTTTTAGGGTGTGGAAGTTTGGTTAATCAAACTGGGAGATGTTTTACGTGATGAATGTCTGTCATGGCTGAACGTCGAGGATGATATAGATTTCTGCAATGAAAGGTTATTATTCATCAAACTGCAGTGGAAGCGTCTCCTGTGTTAAAATGACATTGATAGGAGAAAGGTTCCATGGTGGACGGAGGAGTGTGCAGAGGCAATAAGGGGAGAAATAAGGTGTTTGGGAGAGTTTTGAAGTATCACTCTCCGAGTGACCTTCTTAAGTGTGAAAGGACACAGGCTGCAGTGAGGAAAGTTGTGAAGGTTGCGAAAAAGGTTTACTGGAGGTCTTCTTATGATTGTATTGGAGGGGATATTAAACTTGGAGAAGTTTGGGGAATGATTAAGAGAATCGGGCAGGAGAAAGGATTCATAGGGTTAATAAAATTCCATTATTGATTTGAGAAGGTGATTGTTAATCAAATAGAGAATGTTATATTACCAGCTCGGTTATTTTCTGCAATTCATAATGAAGATATGGAGCATGCGTGATGAGAATAGGTTGAGTGAACTTGGCCTTTTCTTCTTGGAGCGACGGAGGATGAGAGGTGACCTGATAGAAGTGTATAAAATGATGAGAAGCATTGATCGTGTGGATGGTCGGAGGCTTTTTTTTCCCGGGGCTGAAATGGCTAACACGAGAGGGCAAAGTTTTAAGGTGCTTGGAAGTAGGTGCAAAGCAGATGTCAGGGGTAAGTTATTTTTTATGCAGAGAGTGGTGAGTGAATGGAATGGGCTGTCAGCGACGGTGGTGGAGGCAAATACAATAGGGTCTTTTAACAGACTCCTGGATAGGTACATGGAGCTTAGAAAAAATAGGGGGCTACGTGTAACCCCAGGTAATATCCAAACTAAGTACATGTTCGGCACAGCATTGTGGGCCAAAAGACCTGTATTGTGCTGTAGGTTTTCTATGTTCTATGTTCTGAGATAAATTAAGTGAAGAGCCTTAACGCTGTTGGGGTAAGTAAGGATTTAAGTGAATACTCTGATGTGTTGGAAGGCAGCTGTAGCAATGTTAGTAATGTAGACTTTTCTTTGTGTGAATTTAAGAAAGGTATTAATAGTACAGGTCAGATTGCACCAGGAAGGATGTTATGTTATTGAACCTTTAAAAACATAGCTTACAACTCTCAAGATATTATTAATATTTTGAATCATATTTGGAGTTTTGGCCTCCTCATAGAACATGGCATTAGCAGTGCCTGTTACAAAACCTGGGAACCCCCCGTAGAATCCTTCTAGTTCATGATCAACGTCATTAACGTCACATACCATTGGGATACACTGATGGAATGTATGGTAAAAGACCGATTGTATTATATTCTGAGAAAGAGAGGGGACGCAGCATTTTATCAGAGTGGATTTTGGAATGGTAGAATGACATTGGATTCAGGTTTGCATTTGGAAGATGATATTATGAAAGCACAGGTAAATAAAGAAGTTGCAAAAACGGTATTTTATATTGAAAAAGCATATGATATGTTATGGAACGAATCGATTATGGAAATGAGGAGTGAGAGGAAGACTATTTTTTTCTGAGTTTTATTTTATTTGTACAGTCTACGCAGGTAAGGGTGGATAATGTTTACTTGGTGAAAGTAGGGGAGGAGATTTATCCATTTACGTGAATCGATCATGGGGTACTAACTCTACCATTGCTGACACTTATTCCTGACGAAGGGTCTCGGCCTGAAACGTCAACTGTACCTCTTCCTAGAGATGCTGCCTGGCCTGCTGCATTCACCAGCAACTTTGATGTGTGTTGCTGACACTTATCGCTCTGTTGATCTGGAATACCTGATTATTAAGTGCAGACCATTTTTATCAACCTCAAGAGTTTACATGCATCATTGTTGTCGCAGTTTATGTTCCACCGGATGCCAATGCTAAAGTAGCCATGAAACATCTCAGAACCACTATTAGCAAGCTGCAGACATTGCATCCAGACGGAGCCTTCATTGTCGCTGGGGACCATAATCATTGTAACCTACGCACTGTGCTTCCAAGATTTTACAAAAATGTATTATGCACCACCAGGGGTAATAAAACTTTCGATCATGTCTACACAAATGTGGCTGACACTTACAAAGCCTCCCCCACCTGGGACAGTCCGACCATCTTGCATTGTTTCTGCTTTCCATTTATAGCCCGGTCATTAAACGTGTGAAACCCACAGTGAAGACTATTAAGATCTGTCTGGAGGGTGCTGACTCTGCTCTTCAGCACAAATTCCAGCACACAGACTGGAGCGCGTTTGCTGCCCATGCCACCACAGACTAGCAGGTTAAAATTGATTTATACACCAACTCTGTCCTTGAGCACATCAACAAGTGTGTAGATAGGGTGACATCACAACAACAAATAAAAGTTTTCCGCAATCAGAAACCATGGATGAACAGTGAATTTCGCATCCTGCTGAAAGCCAGAGATTCAGCCTTCAGGTGTGGAGTCCGGGAGCGGAGGGGAATCCCTTAGGCTAAACACATATGCAAACAGAGAATAGAGGAGCATTTCATGGTACTTACAGAATCAGCTGGCAAGTCGACTGTATTTATTGTCCCAGGGTATCCCCTTTCTACTTAAATGGTGTCTCTGGTCTGAACAAACGCTGTCAAGGGGTTATTACAATTTGGCGAAGGTAGCACCAAATACATACCATCTGCCAGCGTTGAAGGCTGAAGGAGACTGAGCAGCGTTACTGGATTGTAGTGTTCCTATTCTGGGGACCCACCAAACTGACTCGTGAGAGGATCGGTATGGCCCCAGTGTTGCAATAATTGGCTAACAACACAGCCACAGTGCGGATATAAGTCTGAACACCAATGACATTATCACAAAATGGCAGCAAACTGCAAAGTTGCCTCTCAAAACCGAACAGCATTAAACGTTCTGTTGGCTGAGAGCGAAGATAGCTGTGCCATCATTGGCCTGAAATAATGGACAAACATCCTTGATATACCTGAGAACATCACCAACTTTAGCCGTCTGGATCCCGTTAGACGTTGTTAAGGGTAAGAAATTTGGTCCGGAGTTACATACGACTCTATCATCACCTTTGGGACCTATAATTGGCTTCAATCCCTGCTAGGAAATTTGTTCAACTCCAGTTGCTGATAATAAACCTTGTTTTAATTTCTTGCCTGAGAACATTCTGCGGAGTGATGGCCCAAAGAACGGCTGCCTACGTTGTTGTTCAGCAACCCTCCTCTTCAGGATAGTCGATGACAGGATCACTGAGGAGACCTGAATTCTCTGGGCAATTCAACTGCTCCCACAATCCATGTTGTCCTTTACAGAACGAAAGGGAAGTGGGAGGCGCTACAGCAAGTCAAGTTAACGTAGCGCCTTGGCAGGGAAAGTTCACAGATAATGTGCAGTCAACCTAGACAAGAAAGGTCTTTGTAAAGTCTGATTTCCCTTTGCACAGCAGCGGACTGGAGTTATTTTGCGTAGCAAAGCAAGATGAGGATGCAAATGACAGTCAATGTTGGTTAGTTGCTTTGCTAAAGTGGTGGGCAATGCGGAGCTGACACCTAAACCCAGGGTTTAGTGTGCTCGGAGTGATGGACTCAGCCGCTGAGTGTAACAACGAACGCTGCGAAATACAGATTCTCCAAGGGAGATTCGAAGAAACAGTCTGAACACAACGTCTCTTTCTTCTCGGAAAATCCTACCATTCCGAGCTCACAGCGCAAGAGATTCCACCTTCCCAATGACGGCTGAACCGATCACTTCAATGCCAATTTATTTGTCCACTTTTCTTTTCTCTTTTGAGCAGTAAAATCATCATCTCCCCGTCGGGGAATTGAACCCCGGTCTCCCGCGTGACAGGCGGGGATACTAACCACTATACTAACGAGGAATTACTGTTGGTATAACATTTGAAGCACATATAAGAGCACAAGACGGTGAATAGTATTACCTTGTTGTTAGTTGAGTGTAATATTGGAGTCAGTGTCCTCCCCACAGAGGTGTCTCAGTTTCCTCCAGCGATTCAGTCACCTATTGTGTTCAAGGATTAGCGAAAGGAACTACTCTCATTCGAACTCAACTCCGTCTTGTTGAAAAGTAATGCGACAGGGCGGAAACGATGTGTAGCTCTTCGAATTTTGAAAGGATCATTCTCACTTCAGTCCGATTCCGTGCCAATTACTGGGAGTGTTGTATCTCCGGTCTGTAGAAAGATGCCGCCCTCAACTGGACATAACAGGAACTACAGCAGAGTGAGGAATCAGAGTGAAGTGACCAGTTTCAGAAAGCTGCTCGAGCCACAGTCATGCACCCCTGGAGACGATTCAGGACCCAAGCCTCCTGCAGAATGATGGCACAATGGTGACATAATGGTGAACATAGCGCTCTTACAGAAAATTGACGCAGGTGTGATTTTCAACCATCGCAGTTAGCAGAGTCTTCATCTTTCATCGAAACTATCAAGAATAAACTCTTCATAGAACTTGATCTGCGCAGACTTCTTTCGGCCGACTGGCCAAACCCTGCTAAATCGCGTACGAGTTCCCATGATTGAGTATAAAATTATTATTCACCCTGGGCTGGCCAGTCGATCAAGGGTGGATTTCCTATCTTTCACATTTTCTCGATGAACCGACCAGTGCAGCTTCCTGTTCTCACTGTAACCCAGACTCCCACAACAAACTTAAAACGCATCAAAACATGTCAGATGATGTGTTTACCCTGAGTGTGTCATTCTACACACCACTCAATCTGCCTATCCCTGTGGGATCCCTCTCCACACCCTCTCTCTAGTACACGATTAAATTAAACCCTCCTTTATTGGGATTAACAAATGTAAGATAGAATCGCAGACTCATGCCACCCTGAAACAGGCCTTTCGACCCACCACGTCCATGCTGACAATCAAGAACCAATCTCACCAGAGGAAAAGAAAAATCAACTCACTTACGAACTGATTTATTGCCTTCAGTGCCTTGCTGGTTGAGGTGCTTGCCCAGACAATTCTCTAATGTTCTGAGTGTATCTGCCTCCGGCATGGGTTCCAGTTTCCAAACACCGTCTTCATGAAATTCCTAATCTGATGCTGTCTAGGTTTACACACGTCAGGACATTTTACCAGCATTCAGATAGGCCCCGGCTAATTTGATATGACCTTCAAAGATCTCCGTCACCTCCAGCACTCCATGGACACAACCGCACTCTATCCAGTCTCGGTTTACACCGGAACTCTCCATCTCAGCCAAAATGCTGTTGAATATCCCCTGCATTCAACGCTTCAGTCCGTTTACAGAGTGCGCAGAAGTTTTGATTCTGAATCCTCGGTAAATTAGACAAGTATAGATGGTAAACACAAAATAATCTGCAGATGCTGGGGTCAAAGCAACACTCACAGCACGCTGGAGGAACTCAGCAGGTCGGGCAGCATCCGTAGAAACAATGAGTCGACGTTTCGGGCCGGAACCCTTCGTCAGGACTGTAGGGGGAAGGGGCAGAGGCCCTATAAAGAAGGTGGGAAGGAAAAGGCTAGTAGGTTCCAGGTGAAAAACCAGTATGGGGAAAGATAAAGGGGTGGGGGAAGGGAGGCAGGGAGGTGATAGGCAGGAAAGGTGAAGAAAGAATGGGGGGAAAACACATTGGGTAGTAGAAGGAGGCGGGACCATGAGGGAGGGGGTAGGCAGCTGGAGGAGGGGGCAGAGTGATATAGGGATAGGGGAATGGAGGGGGAGGGAATTACCGGACGTTGGAGAATTCTATGTTCACACCAAGGGGCTGGAGACTACCTAGACGTTAGATGAGGTGTTGCTCCTCCAACCTGAGTTTAGCCTCATCATGGCAGTAGAGGAGGCCATGTATGGACATATCTGAAAGGGAGTTGGGAGCAGAGTTGAAGTGGGAGTTCCTGTCTGTCCTGGCGGACGGAGTGGAGGTGTTCGACGAAGCGGTCCCCCAATTTGCGTCGGGCTTCACCGATGTAGAGAAGACCGCACCGAGAGCACCGGATGCAATAGATGACCCCAACAGACTCACAAGTGAAATGTTGCCTCACTTGGAAGTACTGTTTGGGGCCCTGAATGGTGGCAAGAGAGGAGGTGTAGGGACGGGTGTAGCACTTGCGCTTACAGGGATAAGTGCCAGGTGGGAGATCCGTGGGGAGGGACGTGTGCACCAGGGAGTCACGGAGAAACCGATGGTCTCGACCGAATGGATGACCATGGGCCCAGCACACTCCCGCTGCGCCACTCTGCTATTGGCTGAACGTGGTGTTGCTCTGCTCCGTTGTGGACGCTTCCAATTCTTTTCTTTCATTTTTACTTATCGGTGTTCTGCTGACATCACATCGTTTCCCTTAATAACTGCTCTTCGTTGATTTATTTCGCGGCTATCTCTCTGCCCGTGTCTCTTTGTTTTCTATTCCGTGTTCCCTGCCCCCGGCCCCATCCTGTCCTTATCTCTGTGTTCCGACCCGTTCAGAGACCTCGTTCCAGGCATGTCAGCAGTGAATGTTTTTTGCATTATCTAATCAACACGATTTCAGTAGCCCTGCTGTCACACATTCTGTTTATCTTCCATTGTGTCTCTTCTGCGTTCTCTCTCTTTGTCTCTGGGTTGTTCTTCGGGACAAACGTCAATGGGTCGAACAACAGAGAGCCGAAATGAGTCAAAGGACACTATTTCCTCCTGTCGATATTTTGCAGCTTACGATGCTTTCACTCACACCAAGGTGGTTTAATTTAATCAATCCCGAGGTCTCGTTAACTTCTCAGCCGGTTGATGTAATTGAATAAATAACATAATTAAATTGTTCGCGGCTGATCCCGCTGTTGTGCTTTTCTGCCTCGTTGGTGTAAAAACCGGGGACCGAGTCTTCGGGCCGAATCCGGATGCTCCGGGAGCGGATCTGTTATCCAGTCTGGTTCGGGATGCTGTTAGCTTGCTTCTCTTGTTTGCACGGTGTGTGTTTCTTTCTCTCTCTTTCTCTGCGCATTGGCTTTTGGTCTTTTTAAAATTGGATTATTCGAGTTTCTTGCCTTGTGGTTGCTTATGAGCAGACAATTCTCAAGGTGTATAATTTATACTTATTTGATAATAAATGTGCTTTGAATCTTTGAATTCTCTCCTGTTAATAGATTTCGCCTCTATTGCCTCTGAAGAAGGGAAATCCAAACAACCCCGTTCTCCTGCCTGCAGGTAGGGACCCGTGCTTCAGGAAGGATACCTTTAGTGAACGAGGGAACGCGGCAAGCGGTCACTGGACTTGTTCGCTGAGGAGACCTTAAACACTGTGGGCTGATACTGTCTGCAATAATCTCATTTCTTCACACACTCACGGAGCCCCACGATTAGGAGTTCTGAAGATGTCCGGCTCAATAGGAAAGCAGTTCAGTCCATGTTGGTGGCAGATGATCAGTCGAATGTTAAGAGTGACCAGAGTCACTCAGCCGACAGAATTTCCAATGAACACCCTGAATTCATAAGAACCTACACGAGGAAACATGGGGATTGATTACAGATGGTTACTATGGATCAGTATGCAGAAGCTCTGGACTGCAAACCATCCCTCTTCTCCTCACAGTACATCGGCTGCTCTGTCAATGTGTTCCACATCCCCACTTCACTGTCTGACTACACATCTTCGTGTTTCACACCGATTCTAAAACTATATAAAAAGAAAGATGTCAAAATATTATGGAGTGTGTGAAGTTCAGTGAAATGGGAGGTAACGTTAATCAACATATTAGTTTAAAATAGAAGGAAGTATTTTATCGGAATGGTAAGGTTTTGTCGCCCGCTGACTGTCAACGTGATTCAGCTGGGCGAGGACGTCAATTCCAAAATGCTTGCTGGCAACCACACACCATGTTCCAAAACTTTGGTTAAGCAAGCAAGGTTTATAGCGAGAAGACCCGAATCCATCAGTGGAGAAATTGTTTTCCAATTATGTAGAGACACAACATCTGGAACACCATTCAGAGTACAAGCATTTAAAGGGGTGCTGTTAATCGCTGGAAACGAGTAAAGTTTTATCTTTAATTAAATTAATACCTGTGGTGTGCAACTTGAGTTCTGAACTGAGTTCGAGATATAAGGATTGTATCCTCTGGAATATAGAGCAGTAAGAACTTGTTACAGAATAGATATAAAATCCTGAGGTGTCTTAACAAACAGGATGTGATGAGACTGGTTCCTCCTGGATGAGGATATAGATTACAGTCACAACGGCCCGTTCATATGAAATGCTGGAACAGTGATCCGGTGATTCCAATGCAGAGATGACGATTCAAATGAAATAACTGGAAGACCTGTGTCGTCCACTCTCTTTCCTATCTTCTATGTCCGGAGATAAGGCGTTCCGTTCGGTGCTGTCCTCTGCCACAATCCTGTCCCAGAGAATAAAGCTGCTGGGCTCCACCAATCTTTCCACCTCGTCGCTAACAGTGTGAAACAGCATCCGTGTCTCGCCCAATAGATTCCTCTCCCGGAAGTTCAAAGTTGGAAGATTAAACTAAATTTATTCCCGAACGATATACACGTCACCATAGGAGCGTCCATAGTAAATAGAACGAAACACAAGCCAAACTATGAAAGACCACACTCAACAAAGATAGCAAACGACAAAGGTGATAAAAAACATAAACTACACAAATACAAGAAAAAACAAAGAAAATATTAAAAATAAATAATCAATAAATATCGAAAACATGAATTGATGAGTCTTGACAGTGAGTCTCTGGGTTGTGGGTACAGTTCAGTGTTGGGTAAATGAAGTTGTCCATTCTTCTTCAATAGCCTGATGGTTGAGGGGTAATGGACCTGTTGGTGGGTTACCTCCTTCCTGATGCCAGCAGCGAGAAGAGAGTATGACCTGGATGGCCGGGATCCTGCATTCCGTGTAGTTGAGCTCAGCGGTGGTGAGGGATTTACCTGTGCTGGACTGGGCTCTATCCATTACTGTTTGTGAGCTTTTCCGTACAAGGGCATTGGTGGTCCCATGCCAGGTCCTCATGCCACCAGTCAATATGCTCTCCACCGCACACCTATGGAAATCTGTCAACATTTTAGATGGCGTGTAGAGGTGCTGCCGAGCCTTTTCTGTAATGAAACGTATGTGCCGGGCCAAGGATTGATAATCTGAAATGATAACACTGAGGAATTTAAAGTTACTCCCTCATCTTTCCCTCGCTGATTCTCCTCGTCCCTCAACATCCGCACTGCGCCCTCACTCGGCTTTTCACATAGATTCCCTTCTCACTTCTTTCATTTCTTGTGCTGAGTTTGCAACTCACTCCCATAACTCCACTTCAGTGATAGTTTAACTACCTCGAAATGTTTGCAGAGCTTCTTCCGTTGGTGTTTTCACAGGAGCGCCGTCTCTCCAAAGGCATAACACGCTGCCAGGAGGTTATGACCATCGCGTATTTATTAATGTCCACATACAACTAATGTTAACATAATTCCTTTGAGATATTTCCAGGCCTGTTCGTGTTCAATATCTCAACTGTGTTATCACATTTATTCCTTCAGTTTGCTAGTCACTGCGCTTTCTGTATTTAACTTAGTTTGTTTCCGTGTGTGCGGGGGGTGGGGGGGGAGTGTGTGTGAGTATGCGTGTGTTTGTGCGTGTGTATTTGTTTGTTTTCGTGCCTGTGCGTGTGTGTATCTGTTTGTTTACACGTGTGTGTGTGTGTGTGTGTGTTTCTTTTCACTGGTGGATATAATATCAATTTAATGTCTGGAAACTCATTCCCAGACCAGAGAAACAACTCAATCAAGAGTTTGCTACTGGGAAGGAAAGGGTCAATTTCTTTCATGAAAAAGGTCTTTAAATTACATTTTCTGTGGTACGTTTTGGTATCTGTTAATAGATTTTTGTTGAATTAATCACACGTAATTTTATTTTTACAATATAAGAACATTTCTCCGAATATCTACTTTACAAAAGATTTGGGAAGATGATTCATGGGTTTAGCAAGACACGGATCAACACACCCAAAATGCTGGAGGAACTCAGCAAGTCAGGCAGATTTTTCCTTGGAGCGACGGAGGAAGTTATGGAAAAGAGTACAGTCGACGTTTTGGGCCGAGACCCTTCAGGAGGTCTGGAGAAATCAAATGAGGAGTAGAATTGAAAAGTGGGAGAAGAGAGGGAGAAGCCCGGTGATAGGGGATAATCAGCTGCCAGCGTGTCTTTACACCGTCCCACGTGGGGGAGTTAAAACCCAACCCTTACTGTGTCAGTTACAAAGCTACGGTGGAGAAATGAAAAAACTGCCCCTCGTTACAGGGAGGGGCGAACCATCAGCGATAGTCCCTACCGCTCCATCTGTCACTCACTGGTCCGGTCGTGATGGTCTGAACGTGATACGAACAGTTAATCCCGGAGGAGAAATTGCTGCATTTGAGGGAAGTGTTTGCAATGCATTAATGTCGCGAGTTCCGTTTCACAAGGTGAACTGCTGGTTCAGCACTGAAGGGACTCGGACAGTCATCCAATCATCAGGACAGGATTAGGAAGTTAATGGCACCTCGGGACTGAGTCCCCGTTGTGGGTGGAAACGTCGCTGTTTATGCTTTTAAAAAGCCTCAGAAGTGGGATGAATTGTCTGTCTGAACAATTAAACAATGTAGAACAGAGTCACTGGTGAAATATCGGGAACGAGGAGCAAGACGGTTAGAGCATAAATGGCACAGAGATGATAACTGAGTGGGCCAGAAAGTAGGGAGGAAAGAAAGAAAGGTGGAGAAAAAGAGAAAGCGGAGAAACAGGAAATGAACGAAAGAAACTGGGTATGAATACGGGGAAAAGAGGGAATGGACCCAGACATATACAGACCCAGACCCAGACTCAGACAGTGATGTTGTGGGGATGGAACTGGACTCTCTGACGGTGGTGTCTGAAAAGAGGATGCTGTCCAAGTTGCATGCCGTCTTGGACAATGTCTCCCATCCACTACATATTGTACTGGTTGGGTACAGGAGTACATTCAGCCGGAGGCTCATTCCACCGAGATGCAACACAGAGCGTCATAGGAAGTCATTCCTGCCTGTGGCCATCAAACTTTACAACTCCTCCCTTGGAGGGTCTGACACCCTGAGCCAATAGGCTGGTCCTGGACTTATTTCCTGGCATAATTTACATATTATTATTTAAATATTTATGGTTTTATATTGCTATATTTATACTCTATTCTTGGTTGATGCAACTGTAACGAAACCCAATTTCTCTCGGGTTCAAAAAAGTATGACTATGACTGTGACTAAGACATAAACAGACACAGAGATAAACACATACACAACACACACAAAGCATCCACAACACTCACATACAACAATTCTTTATATTCTCGGCAGCAGAGTGGCGCAGCGGAAGCGTGCTGGGCCCATAACCCAGAGGACGATGGATCGAAACCATCCTCTGCTATATTTTCTGTTAGCGGCAGCGCTTATGCATCCTCGTGTTTTAAAACACAAATGTGTCATATTATGCATTTGTAAAAGGAAACCGGATTTCAATTAAAATTCGTCATTTATTCGTACTTCATTTAATTCTAGTCTCTGTGGCGCAATCGGTGAGCGCGTTCGGCTGTTAACCGAAAGGTTGGTGGTTCGAGCCCACCCAGGGACGCTGGTGATCGTCAGCAGTTTTTTTTTTAATCTCTTTCTCATTCAAGAGAAATTATGCAGCAGCAGCTACGGAATAAAGTATACGGTCGATGTTTCAGGCCGAAACCCTTCACAGGTTCATGAAGCAGCCTGGCCTGCTGAGTTCCTCCAGCATTCTGTGTGTGTTGCTTGGATTTCCAGCACCTGCACATTTTACCGTTTGTGATTCGACTTCTGCACTGTGAAGTCTCTTCCATGGAATTGAACTGAATTAACTATTAATTACGTCCTTCACATACATGAGGAGAAAAAAATCTTTACGTTACGTCTCCGTCTAACTATACAATGTACAATTTATAGTAATATGTAATAAATAGTATGTACAACAGGACAGTCAATATAACATAGAAATACGATTGTATCAGTGTGAATTAATCAGTCTGTTGGCCTGGTGGAAGAAGCTGTCCCGGAGCTGTTGGTCCCGGCTTTTATGCTGCGGTACTGACTCCCGGATGGTAGCAGCTGGAACAGTTTGAGATTGGAGTGACTCGGGTCCCCAACAAACCTGCGGGTCTATTTTACACACGCTAGTGATCCGGCAGTTTTTTTTTTTCTCTCTCATACAAGAGAAAATGTGCAGCAGCATCTATGGAATAAAGTACACAGTCGCCGTTTCAGGCCGAAACCCTTAGAAACATAGAAACATACAAAACCTACAGCACAATACAGGCTCTTCGACCCACAGTGCTGTGCCGAACATGCACATACTTTAGAAATTACCTAGGGTTACCCATAGCCCTCTATGTTTCTAAGCTCCATGTACCTATGCAGGCGTCTTTAAAAAGACCCTGTCGTATCCGCCTCCACCACTGTCGCTGGCAGCCCATTCTATGCACTCGTCACTCTCTGCGTAAAAACTTACCCCTGACATCTCCTCTGTACCTACTTCCAAGCACCTTAAAACTGTGCCCTCTCGTGCTAGCCATTTCAGCCCTGCCGGGGGGGAGGGGGGGAAACACCTTTGACTCTCCACGCGATCAATGCATCTCATCTTCTACACCTCCATCAGATCAGCTCTCTTCCTCCGTCACTCCAAGGAGAAACGGCCGAGTTCACTCAACCTATTATCATAAGGCATGCTCCCCAATCAAGGAAGCATCCTTGTAAATCTCCTCTGCACCCTTTCTATGGTTTCCAAACCCTTCCTGTAGTGAGGTGACAAGATCTGAGCACAGAACTCCAGGTGGAATCTGACCAGGGTCCTACATAGCTGCAACATTACCTCTCGGCTCTTAAGTTCGATCTCACGGTTGATGAAGGCCAATGCACCGTATGCCTGCTTAACCAGAGAGTCAACTTGCTTTGAGTGTCCTATTGACCCAGATCCCAAGATCCCCCTGATTCTCCACACTGCCAAGAGCTTTACAATTAATACTATATTCTGTCATCATATTTGACCTACCAAAATGAACCACTTCGCACTTATCTAGGTTGAACTCCATCTGGCACTTCTCTGCCCAGTTTTGCATCCTATCAATGTCCCGCTGTAACCTCTGGCAGCCCTCCACATTATCCACAGCACCCTGAAAATTTGTGGCATCAGCAAATTTACTAGCTCATCCCTCCACTTCCTCATACAGGTCATTTATAAAGATCACGAAGAGTAGGGGTCCCACAACAGATCCCTGAGGCACACCACTGGTTAACGGCCTCCATGCAGGATATGACCAGTCTACAACCACACTTTGCCTTCTGTGGGCAAGCCAGTTCTGGATCCACAAAGCAATGTCCCCTAGGATCTCATGCTTCCTTACTTTCTCAATAAGCCTTGCATGGGGTACCTTATCAAATCCCATGCTGAAATCCATACACACTACATCTACTTCTCTACCTTCATCAATGTGTTTAGTCACATTCTTCAGGATCATGAAGCAGCCTGACCTGCTCAGTTTCTCCAGCATTTTGTGTGTGTTGCGAGGATTTCCAGCCTCTGCACAGTTTCTCGTTTGTGATTCGACTTCTGTACTTCAAAGTCCCTTCAATGGATGCCTACCCTGAAGAAGTTTAAATCTTCTCTTCGACGAGAGTTCAGTGAAACCCTCTCTCACTGCCGCCCCCTCTGCAATTTCAGCTCTTCTGTTTCTGCTGTGTTTCATTGCGAGCTGGGAAACGCTGCGCTGTCCGGAGGCAGCGCTCCGTACTGCAGTCGCGATGAGTACAGTGGGAATTGAATCTGTTCTACGCGTTTCAGTCACATATACCGAAATACAGTGAAATGCTTCTCTTTCTCTCTGTTCATAGAGATCAAATACACAGTGCATTGGGAGAGAACAAAGTGAAGCAATAAGCAAATGCAGAATGAAGTGTAACAGCCACAGGGAAAGCACGGCGCAGGTAAATAATATGCTGCAGCACCATAACGAGGTGGATTGTGAGGTGAAGAGTCCATCTTATCGTACTAGGGATCCATTCAATAGACACAACTTTCCATGAGACTGTGATGTGTACCTTCTGCTGGATGAAGGAGGGAGACCAGAAAATATCTGGGGCGTGTTGTGTCTTTCATCAGGAATCTGTATGTTCGATTTGACCAGAAAGTGTACGTTTCCTCGAGCAGAGTCCTTGGAACTAACGGACTTCCGGGGTCTAAAGTTATGTTTTTCATTCAATTTGGGGTCCTCGATCCTCCTACATCAGGGACCACCACCATCGTACCTGAGGGATCCATCTGATGCATTAGAGTGAATTTCACTGACAGTAAATTGCCCATGAATTCTGCGTTCATAGTGCTTGGTGAGAGGTTATCTTTTTCAGTCTAAAAGTGTACAACCTGCGATGGCCGGGAATCGAACCCGGGTCAACTGCTTGGGAAGCAGCTATGCTCACCACTATACCACCATCGCCCCATGATGCAAACCAGATTCGGTTACTGAATGATCTCTGGTGCTATAAGAGTCTGTAACTCGATTCTCAGTGTCTGAGCTGTTTTCTGAAGGATCGTTCCTCACTCTGTTGCAGTTCCTATTCCGACCACTGGATGTCGCGACGTTCCGACAGACCGGAGAAACACATCACCTGGGATCCGACTGAAGGGAGAATCGACCCGAGAGATTCGAAGGGCTACAAATGGTTTCCTGCTTGACGTATCAGTAAATGGGAACCAAATTCTGATTATAAATATCCGTTCAAACAAACACGCGGTTAGACTTTAATGGGATCCCTTCCTTTGGCCAGTCCTTGAACTCAATCAGTGACTGAATCACTGAAGAAGTCTGAGACCCCTCCAGTCACACAGTGAGGAGGGGATGGGTAAAATGCGCCACCTCTACACTCAGCAAACAGACATCAGAGTGACTCTATGAGTTCTCCTGCACCCTGACATCCGTGTGACAGGTTACACACTCCTGTTTATTCCTCGTTAGTTTCCCCACCTGTCACGCGGGAGAGAGGGGTTCGATTCGCCGACGGGAAGACCGTTTTCCTGCTTCAAATGAAGGCGGGATTAGAATATGGGAGAGTCTAGTGTGCAAATAGCCCGCGACTGGAGAGTTTCCCGAGAACAAGGGACGGTCTGTTCAGCATTTTTTTTCAGTGTTCCATCATCGTGTCTGTACTTCAACGCCGTTCGGCGTTAAGCTCGGTGACCGAATCCTTCACTCCGAAACATTAAACCGGGGCTGCTGCTCCAAGATATGAACCCCCGCACTTTCCCACCACTCATGGCGACTCTGTCAGATTCCCTGGGTGACTGTGTGGAGAAGACAGGCAAAGGTACAGTTGAAACACTTTGGAGAGAACCAAACCATGTGGCCGTGTTTACCGACGGGTTTAAAGTCACCCTGCCCCTCCCGCAGCCCCGGACCCTCCGACCAGACGCTCAAAAAGTGCACTGGAGGAAGGTGAGCTTAATGTTTGTGACGTCATTGCAGCATGTACGTAAACGCTGCGTGGCCCCGCCCCTGAACCTGATTGACAGCAGAACCAAGAAGCGGGTTCGAGCTGCTGACTGGCTCCGGAGCAGTAGCGGTTGGTGGCGCTGGCAGTGAATGTGTGGGGATTGTGGGAAATAATGTAGGTTCAGGAGGGGCCCTCCGTCTGGAAAAAGATCCGGAAACTGAGGGTTCTGGTGAATGCGGGAGGAGGTTGGAATGAAGTTGAATTTACATCTGGAATCTGGATCTGGAATAATTTCAAGTGATTTGTTAGGAAAGGCTGGATAATTTGGAAGGAAAAAAGACTTCAAGGTAATGTTTAAATTTGACCCGGAACAGCCTTCTTTCATCAATCCCATTAAATTAACTGCAACAACACACGAAATGCTAGAGAAACGCAACGGCAACTATGGAAAAGAGTTCAGTCGACATTTCGGACCGAGACCGTTCATCAGACCTGAGTTCCTCCAGCATTGTGTATGTGTTGTTTGGATATCCAGTATCCGCACGTTTTCTCGTTTGAAATTAACTGCAGAGTTGAAATCTGCTTTAGGGAGTATAGAATGTGCTCAAACCTGAAGAGGAGGAGATGTGCCAATCGTTAAGATAAGAAACTGTGAGAAGGCTTTATTGGGTTAAAATAAGATAATATCTCTGTTTCCTGATGAAAATAGAGGTAACCGGGGTGTTAGAACTGTCACAAAGGGGTGCTGGGAACGGACCCAAATGCGAGACACAGACATTGAAGTACAAGGAACAGGATTTGACTAGAGTAGGGACGTGACAGGATTCAGACCAGGAACAGGGACAAAAACGCAGACGTGGGCTGGGGAAAGCGGGACCAGGGCTAGAAACCATGGACTAGGAGACAAGCTGGGGCCTTTCCTCTTGAGCTTGGCTGCGGGATCGTCGAGGCTTGGGTTCTTGGAGATCAGAGACAGACTCGGGACCGAACATCAACATAGAGCCGGGACTTAACCTTCGAAAAGCCGGGACTCATTTTTAAGCAACACACATCAAAGTTGCTGGTGAACGCAGCAGGCCAGGCAGCATCTCTAGGAAAAGGTACAGTCGACGTTTCGGGCCGAGACCCTTCGACAGGACTAACTGAAAGAAGAGCTAGTAAGAGGTTTGAAAGTGGGAGGGGGAGGGGGGATCTAAAATGATAGGAGAAGACAGAAGCGGGAGGGATGGAACCAAGAATTCGCATATCAGCTCTTGTCTGAATGATGACTTGTATCCTCTCCAATTCCCCTACTGAAGCAACAGCAGATGCTGTCTCGTTGGCTCTTCACACAACTCTGGAACATCTTTTCAGCAAAGATGCAAACATCTGAATGCCCTTTATTGATTACAGCTCAGCACTCAACACCATCATCCCCTCAAAACTAATCAGTAAACTCCCAGTCCTGGGCCTCAATACTCCCATGTGAAATTGGATCCTGGATTTCCTCAGGTGCAGACCCCAGCCAGTTCAGATTGGCAAAAACGTCTCCTCCACAATCTCTATCAGCACAGGAGCACCATAGGGAAGTGTGCTTAGCCCCCAGCTCTACTCGCTTTACACCTATGACTGTGTGGCTGAGTACAGCTCCAACACCGTATACAAGTTTGCTGATGACACCACTGTTGTGGGCTGTATCAAAGGTGGCGATGAATTGGCATGCAGTAGGGTGACAGAAAACTTGCTTGAGTGGCATAATAACAACAACCTCTCAATCAATGTCAGTGAGACCAAGGGACAGATTGTTGACTTCAGCAGGGGATCTGGAGGTACATGAGCCAGTAATCAAAGTACGATCAAAAGTGGAGAGAGTCAGTAACTTTAAATTCCTGTGTGTCACTCTCTCAGAGGACCGGTCCTGGACCCATCATATAAATATTACTGTGAACAAGGCATGACAGCTTTTCTACTTCCTCAGGAATCTCAGAGATTCAGCATGCCATTGAAAACTTTGTCAAACTTCTATAAATGTCTGATGGTAGGTGTGCTGACTGGCAGCATTATGAACTGGTATAGGAACACCAATGTCTTTGAGTGGAAATTCCTACAAAGCTAGTGGATTCAGCCCAGCTACATCACGGGTAAAACATTCATAACCACTGAGCACATCTACATGAAACATAGCCGTAGGGAAGCAACATCCATCATCAAAGATCCTCACCACCCAGGCAATGCTCTTTTCTCACTGCTGCCATCAGGCAGAAGGTACAGGTGCCTCAGTACACGCTCCACCAGGTTCAAGAACAGTTACTACCCCTCAACCATCAGGGACTTGAACAAAAGGGGATAGATACACTTACGTCAGGACTCTTTTCAGGACTCTGTTACATGGTTATTTCATGCTCATTATTTATTGCTTTTTTTTCTGAATTTTCACTGTTTGTTTACAGTTTATAATTCCTCATATTTACAGTTCACAGGAAGTTATATTGATTTGCTAAGAATTGCCGCAGGAAAGAATCTCAGGGTTGTATGTGGTGACATGAATCTACTGTGAGAATAGATTTTACTTTGAACTAGATGGTGATATTTTCGTACCATGAGGACAACTTACTTTGGGTTAAAATTTTGGCTTTGACAATATTTTTCCGTGACGCTCTTTCTTCATGAATTTTTCAGTGATCTAGTTACAAGGATTTTACCCCAAATTATAAAAGATTATCCAACAAAAATATGCAAAATACAAACATTAAATATGTATAATGCCGCAGAGTCATATTAAAATATGAATATTACTGTCTCTAACACACTCAATTCCCGTGGGTGGGGAGGGAGTCACCGATCCCGGAAATCTCCGTCTGCACCCACTCTATTTACAATGGTGGCAAGTTTTTCAGCGGCTCCACTGATTGACAGCTCCCTCTGCCCCGCCTCCCGGGCAGTGCACTCTCCATCACGTGACACACAGAGACAACCAATCCGTGACGAATGACGTCACAGATGTCCCACCTCCGTCGTTTCCTGGGGAACGGTAAATCCCGGCTGGTGGCGTCAGGACTATGGCGACGTGGGCTCGATCGTTTCGGCTCCGCTGTGGGATCCTCTTCCTGCCCGCGGAACAGTGAGTGTCTGTCAGCGCCTCACTGCACCGGCTCTCTGCCTCAGGTACAATATTTAAAACATATTTGCACAGTCACATGGATGGGAAAGGTTGAGAGGGATACGGGCCTAATGCAGGCAGATGGGCCGAGTTCAGGTCGACATCTTGGTCGGCGGGGATGAGTTGTACCGAAGGGACTGTTTCATTTCTGTATAAACCAGTGATTCTGTTTTGGGAGTTAATTCCGGATGCCAGTTATTCTCTGTGTGAAATATTTACCCCTCAGATCCCCTTTGAATCTGTCTTTAAACAGTTTTGTCCTGCTCTAATGAGAGGCAGTTCTTTGGCTGACAAGGCAAGTAGAACACACAACCCTGTCTACCTGTGATGCCACGTACAGGGAACTGTGTAACAATATTAGAGGCACATGCACAGGGGCTTCAGTGAGCAAGGCCCAGAGGGATATGAAACTAATGCAGGAAAGTGGGATTAGTATAGCTGTGCATGATGGAGAGCATAAATGTGATGGGCCGGAGGGTCAGTTTCTATCCTGTACAATCCTGACCACAGCAGTCCTCCACAGCAGTGAGGTTTGTCACCTTCATTCTCAGCTGTGAGCTTGTTCCACTGAACCCCTTATCCTCTGAGAAGACATTTGCACCCTCCCACCGTGACCAAGCTGTCAGCCATCTGTCCTAATATCACCCAGAGTACTTCACCAAATTCCTATTTCAAAGTATTGTAACTGGTGCCCAGGAAATGGGAGCATTTTGGTAGCCTTTTAAGGGGGTTTGTTCAGTACTTGACCATTAATACCTTTGTACAACAAAAATCCATCGTACTGGGTTCTGAATATTTTAGCTGAGTCCATCCTGAAGCTCTGTGTTCCAGGTTCCCACTGCACTTTCACAGTCAGTGGTTTCTGCATGTCCATACTGACCATCAAGAATCTGTCTCCACTAACTCAGCACTTGGTCTGTCTCCTACCCTGCCTTGGTGATTCAAATGCTCATCCAGATGGTCCTTAAATACCAGCCTGCACCACCTCCTCAGGCAGAGTGTTCCAGATTGTAACCTCCTGGGGAGCGAGGACAGTTTTCCTCAGATCCTCTTTAAACCACACATTTCTCCCATTCAACTTAGTTGCACACACCGCATACTTGTGTGTATTAAATTCCATCTGCCATTTTCCCAGCTGGTCCACATCCCATGTCAAGATTAGCAATCCTTCCTCGCTGTCCTCGGCACCCTTAATCTTGGTGTCATCTGTAAATTTGCTGATCCAGTTTAATACATTCTCATCCAGATCATTAATACAGATGGAAAACAACAATGGACCCAGCACTGGGAAGTTTAACCAGGGCAGGATGTACACAGTGAATGACAGGTTCCTGAGAAATGTTCATGAACAGAGACTTTGTTTGTTTCTGCCTCCACTACTTCCTCTGGCGGTTCATTTGGGATAGCAGCTATTCTCTGTTACATTGACTGTTCCATTTATAATAAATTACTGTGATTGCATAGTTAGATGGAGACATGATGTAAAGATTTTTACTCCTGATACATGTGAAGGATGTAAGAAATAAGGTCAATTCAATTCTCCATGCGAAATATTTACCCTCAGATCACCTTTAAACCTCCTCCCTCTCACCTGAAATCCATTCCCTTCAGTTTTAGACAGTTTTAGTCGGAAAACAGTCTCTGTCTCTCTAACCTTTATATGCCTCACATAACTTTATCCACCTCCATCAACTCACCTTTCAGATCCCCTTTAAACCTCCGATCTCTCACGCCAAAACTACTCCCTTCAGTTTTCAGAGTGAGAAAACTGTTCCTTCCCTAGAAGACCCTGGGGAGTGAACAGTTTGTGCCTACCCATCTCCAGATGATTCCATTAATCCATGAAACTGTCCCCTGCACCAGATTCTCAGCCACACATTCATCAGTGGTATCTTCCTGTATCTCTCTGCACTAACAAGTGTCACTGGCGGTAATATGAAGCTTAGTAATTTTAGTTTCTCTCTTCTTTCTCTATATTTACTGCACAGGGCACATCCCGCCTCCTCCCTACATTGCTATTACTAACATGCACCGTCCACCACCATGTCTGGCTGCTCAGCCTTCCATTTGAAATGTCCTGCGACTGCTGCGAGACCATCAGACCATGAAGTACAGGAGAAGAATTAGGCCATTTGGCCCCATGCAGTTTGCTGCACCATTCTGCCAGGGATCAACGATCATGACAGATCTCTTAACCCTCTCAAATCCTCTTCCTACCCCCACCAAGAATCAAGAACCTCCACATTAAATACAGTCATGTCACTTTTTATTGTCATTTCAACAATAAGCTGCTGGTGCAGTACGCAGTAAAAACAAAACAACATTCCTCCAGGACCATGGTGCTACATGAAACAACACAAAACTACACTAGACTAAGTGAGATAAGAAAAGGCGACGCAGAAACTACACTGGACTACGGACCTACACAAAGTGCACAAAACAGTGCAGGGCAGTACAATAAATAATAAACAAAGCAATAGCCACAGTACAGGACAAATTACAATATAATAATGATGTAGCTGTCAGTCTAGACTCTGGGTATTAAGGAGTCGGATGGCTTGGGGGAAGAAACTGTTACCCAGTCTGGTCGTGACAGCCCGAATGCATCGGTACCTTTTGCCAGATGGCAGGAGGGAGAAGGGTTTGTATGAGGGGTGTGTGGGGTCCTTCACAATGCTGTTGGCTTTACGGGTGCAGCGTGTGGTGTAAATGTCTGTAATGGTGGGAAGAGAGACCCCGATGATGATCTCAGCTGTCCTCACTATCCGCTGCAGGGTCTTGCGATCCAAGACGGTGCAATTTCCGAACCAGGCAGTGATGATGCAGTATCCCCAATGAATTGGCCACAGCCGTCTGTGGGGATGAATTCAGAGTCAGAACCAGAATTAAGTTCATTACCACCGGCAGGTGTCATGAAATTTGTTAATTTAGCAGCAGCAGTTTAATGCAGTACATGATAATATAGAAAGAATAAATAAATCAGTATGTGTGTATAGGGATACATATATTATGTAGATTAAAAACAGTGCAAAAACAAATAATATAGTTTAAATAATATACAGTATATAGAATACATCTATAGAAGTTTTTGAGTGTTTTAAAGTGACAGACCAAATATCTTCAAACTCCTGATAAAATATATCCACTGTCTTGCCTTTTTTATACTGTAGCTGCATCAATATGTTGGGACCAGGTTAGATCCTCAGAGATGTTGACACCCAGGAATTTGAAATTGTTCACTCTCTCCACTTCTGATCATTCTCTGAGAATTGGTTCATGTTCCCTCATCGTACCCTTCCTTCAATCAGCTCTTTTGTTTTACTGACATTAAACACAAGGTTGTTGCTGTGACACCACTCAACTAGCTGGTAAATCTTACTCCTGTATGCCCTGTCCTCTCCATCTGAAATTCTACCAACAGCAGATTTGTAGTTGGCTTTTGAGCTATAGTCACACGGTCATGGTTATAGAGGGAGTAGAGCAGTCGGCTAAGCACACATCCCTGAGGTGCACCAGGGCCAGTGTTGATCATCAGCGAAGAGAAGATATTAATTTGAACTTGAATTGACTTTATTTCTTACATCCTTCACGTACATGAGCAGTAAAAATCTTTACGTTATGTCTCTGTCTAAATGTGCAATCATAGTGATTTATAATCATTGATAATAAATAGAACAGTCAATGTAACATAGAAATGCCCTCAAATCAGTGTGAGTTAATCAGTCTGATAGGCTGGTGGAAGAAGCTGTCCCAGAGCCTGTTGGTTCTGGCTTTTATGCTGCGATACCATTTCCTGGATGGTTGCAGCTGGAATAGATTGTGGTTGGGGTGACTCAGGTCCCCAGTGATCCTTCAGGCTCTTTTCTCACACCTGTCTTTGTAAATGTCTTGAATCATGGGAAGTTCACAACTACAGATGTGCTGGCCTGTCCACACCACTCTCTGCAGAGTCCTGCGATTAAGGGAGGTACAGTTCCCATATCAGGCAGTGATGCAGCCAGTCAGGATGCTCTCAATGGTGCCCCTGTAGAAAGTCCTTAGGATTTGGGGGCCCATAGCAAACTTCCTCAACTGTCTGAGGTGAAAGTGACGCTGTTGTGCCTTTTCACCACACAGCCTGTATGTATAGACCATGTGAGCTCAGTAATATTGATGCCGAGGAACTTAAAGCTGTTTACCCTCTTAACCCCGGATCCATTGATGTCAATAGGGGTTAGCCCGACTCCATTAATCCACACATTCTGATTATCACCAGTCTGCACAGATTGTGGTCTCCCGGTTAGGAAGTCAAGGATCCAACTGCAGAGGGACCAGGTTCTGTAGCTTAGTAATCAGGACTGTGGGAATGATGGTGTTAAACACTGAGCTCTAGTCAATGAACAACATCCTGACATAGGCTTCACAGATTCACTACCTTTACTGAGGAAATTACTCCTCATCTTTGTTCTAACAGGGTGTCCTAGTATTCTGACGCTGTGTCCTGTGGTCCTAGACTGCCCACTTCATCCCAGGCCTTTCGATATTTGATCGGTTTCAACAAGATTCCCTCATTCTTCTAAAGTCCATTGAGTACAGGCCCAGAGCCATCAAACAATCCTTGTGCATTAACCCTTTTATTGCCAGGATCATTCTTGTGAACCTCCTCTGGACCCTCTCCTATGCGAGCACGTACTTTTTTAGATAAGGGGCACAAAACAGTTGACAATACTCCAAGTGTGAGCAGACCAATGCCTTATCAATCTTCAGCATTACATCCTTGCTTTTGTATTGTACTCCTCTCTAAATGAATGCTAACATTGCATTTGGCTCTTCCTTGCCACCGGCTCAACCAGCAAGTTTATCTTTTGGTAATTCTGCACATCTGAGACGTGCCTGACCCTGGTACCCAGGAGGGGACACACCATCGTGTCATCTCTGTTGCGGCCACAGAATCTCCTGCACATCCCCTGTACTGTGAGTCTGCTGTCATCACTGCTGTGATTGACCTTTCCTCCCGCGGAGCATCGGACCGGGGTGTCAGTACCACCGACCTGACGGGCTGCTGTGCTCTGGTTCATCATCCTCCCAGGGGTATCCAAATGAGTGTACTTGTTACCGAGGGTCACAGCCACAGGGAGACATTGCACTGTCTGTCTCTTCCCCTTTCCAGTCGTGGTCGCGACCAAACTATTTGCAGCCTGACCTCAGGTTTGACCAACCCACTGAATCTCTGGTCTCAGCATCCTGGAAACTCTGGGTCTGTCCATCTCCAGCTCCATTTCCTTCACACGGTCAGTCAGGAGCGTTACCTCTTTCAGAACCCTGGGGTACAGTTCATCTGGTCCGGGTGACTTATCAACCCTCAGGTCTTTCAGCTTTTTGAGCACCTTTTTCCTTGTAATAATAACTGCTCTTCTCTTCCCTCACACCCTTCAGCACCTGGCACACTGCTAGTATCTTCCACTGATACAAAATACTCATTTAGTTCATCTGCCATTTCCTTGTATCCCCCCCAACCCCCGCCGTTATTATTCCTCTGGCCTCATTTTCTAGCAGTCCTTTACCCAGTCTCACCTCTCTTTTATTTTTACGTACTTGAAAAAGCTAAAACTATCCATTTTGATCATGTTTGCCAGCTTGCTTGCATGTTTCATCTCTTCCCTCTTTAGGTTGCTCTCTGTCAGCTGTTAAAGCTTCCCGATCCTCTGTATTCTGAATAATTTTTGCTTGTTGTATGTCCTCCCTTTTGGTTTTACATTAGCATTGACTTCCTTGTCAGCCACGGTTGTACTATTTTGCCATTTGAGTATTTGTTTGTTTCTGGAATACATTTATCCTACACCTTCCTCATTTTCCCCAGAAACTCACACCATTGCTGCTCTGCTGCCATCCCTGCCAGCATTTCCTTCCAATTTACTTTAGCCAACTCCTCTCTCAAACCACTGTAACTACCTTAACTCCACTGAAACACTGCTGTGTCAGACTGTACATTCTCCCTGTCCAATTTCAAGTTGAACTCAGTGATACTGAGACCACTGCCTCCTAAGGGTTCTTTTACCTTAAGCTCCCAAATCACCTCCAGTTTATTCAATAACATATAATCCAGTATAGGTGATCCGCTAGTACCTCAATGACAAACTGCTCCAAAAAGCCATCTGTTCAGCATTCAGCAAACTCACTCTCTTGAGATCTATTTCCAACCTGATTTTCCCAATCAACCTGCATGTTAAAATCTCCCCTGACTCCCATGAAATCTCAAATAACATTCCCCTTTTGACCTGCCTTTTCTATTTCCTGTTGTAATCTGTGGCCCACATCCCAGCAACTGTTGTAGGCCTGTGTACAACTGCCATCAACGTCCTTTTTACACTTGCAGGTTTTTACCTCAACTCACAAGGATTCAACATCTTCCGATCCTTTGTCACATCTTTCTACTGATTTGTTACCATTCTTTATCAGCAGAGCCATTCCATCCCCATTGCCTACCTTCCTGTCCCTCTGATACGTGTAACCTTGGGCACTTAGCTCCCAACTACAAACATTCTTCAGCCGTGATTCAGTGATGGTCACAACAATCCATAATAGGGCAATAAGATTATCCACCTTATTTCTTATACTCTGCGTATTGAGATATAACAGTTTGAGTACTGTATTTGCTACCCTTATTGATTCTGCATCCCTCATGCACTGATACTCACCCTGCTGGCTGCAGTTATGTCCTATCATCTGCCTGCCCTTCCTGACAGTGTGACTGCATGCGATCTTTGCTTTCTTTACCATCTGTCCTACCCTGAGTCTTTTCATGCCTGTTCCCACGCCCCTGCCAAATTAGTTTCAACCCTCCCCAACTGCTCTAACAAACCAGCAGTATGCCCACAAGAAAACTAATCTCAGGGTTGTATATGGTGACAGAAATGTATTTTGATAGTACATTTATTTTCAGCTTTGAACTTTGTAGTAGAGAGCCGGGTGTTGTACTGGTCTGTGTCCTCACTGGCCGGTGCTGTGCTCTGGCAGCTCAGTGTGCTTGATATATAGTGTCAGTGTTTCAACAGAAGTGTGTCCTTATTACACAATTGATCTTGTCCATCCTGGAGCTTGGAAGATTCACTGGCGACCAGAATGATCCTTTCAGACTATTATTGGGCAGAGAATCATTCTGTGATTGTCGAGACTATTTGACCCATCAAGTTAATACCAACTCCTGCTACAACATTTCCACAATCCCATTCCCCACTCTGTCCCCACAGCTGTGCAGGTCATTTCCCCTGAAGGACCTGTCTAATTCCTCTTTGAACACTGGTTGTTCCTGCCACCACTCTGCTGAGTCCCATATTTCCCAAGGTGAAGTCAAGAATGTCGCCCTCCCTGGTGGACGACATATTGTTTCAGGAAACCTTCCTGAACACAAATAATGCCCCATCCAAGCCTCAGGGTGTAACGGAGTCCCAGTTACTCTGAGGAGATATTCACTCA
This sequence comes from Mobula birostris, assembly GCF_030028105.1. Lineage (NCBI taxonomy): Eukaryota > Metazoa > Chordata > Chondrichthyes > Myliobatiformes > Myliobatidae > Mobula > Mobula birostris. Next base: position 32,745,403 of record NC_092397.1, read on the forward strand.
CCAAATCTACTCTGCAGTTTTTGCATCATCCCATAGCCTGCTAACATATCTGTTTCTGTCTCTTACTGGCTATTGGGAGGCCGACAGTATAATCCCATCATGGTGATTGCACCTTTCTTATTCCTGATTTCTACCCACATTGTCTTACTGGATGAGCCTCTGGGATGACCTTGACCTTGTGACATTCTGCCTGATCAGCAGTACAGAGCCCGAACCTCATTCACCTCCCTCTGGACTGTCTGAATCATCTGAATCCTGGAATGTTTATCTGTCAGTGCTGCCCTTCTCTCAGCCAGATCTCTGTAATGGCTGAGTCACCATGCCATGTACTAATCCAGGCTCTAAGTACGTCTGCCGTAACCGTTCTACACTGCACTGATATAAACACACTTCAGGCCCTCAGTGCCACTGTGCTCAGTAACTCGGCCTAACTTCACAGTGGTGTACTGGGCCAATGGCACCAACACGGGTGATGCCATCTGACTCAATAAACTGATTGGAAAGGCTGGTTCTGTTATAGGAGTGAAACTGGACACACTGGGGGCCGTGGTAAAACAAAGGACCCTACGGAAAATCCTGGCAATCCTGGACAATGTTTCTCACCCTCTGCATGCCACCTTGGCTGAACAGAGGAGCACCTTCTGTAACAGAATAAGACAACTCTGCTGCTCCAAGGAGCGCTGTATGAAGTCATTCTTACACTGGGCCGTCAGGATCAATAATGAGTCAACCTATAGCCGGGGAAGTGATGACCCCCCCCCCCACCCCACCCCACCCCCATGTTAGACTGTTGGAGGTAACTGACTTTTTATTCTTTCTCTTGCTTCTCTTCTGATATTTGTATATCTGTGCACTTGTAATGCTACTGAGACACTGTAATTTATCCATTTGGACTTACTTCCTGTGTTAATCCACATCCGTCAATGCCAGTTGCTGACATCTTACTCTTCCCATCACCTGTCCTGAAGGAGAGCCCAATGATCCATGTAACTAAAACCCTCCATCCTGCACCAGCTCGTGAACCACACATATAACTGTATCACACTTTTATTTCTTCCCTCGCTAGCAGGTGGCACTGGGATTTCCACCCCCCCCCCCCCCCGACCACAGAGTTTCCACTTAACTTTTTCCCCAACTCCCTGAGTTCTCCTTGCAGGACTTTTCTCTTTTGTTGGTGTCAATATGGACCACGACCTCTGGCTGCTCACCCTGCCCTTTCAGAATGGCCTGTACTTGTTCAATTCCATCCTTGGCCCTGGTACCAGGGAGGCAATGCACCATCGTGCAGTCTCTCTCCTTGCCACAGATACACTTGTCTGTGACCCCGGCTAAAGACTCCCCTGTCACTGAGGCTCACCGAGAACACAGAACAGTACAGCACAGGAACAGACCCTTCTTCCCATGATGTCTGTGCTGAACACGATGCCAAATGAAACTAAGTCTCTTCTGCCTGCTTATAATTCATGTGCTTCAATTCTCTGAATATTCATTTGGTTATCTAAAACCCTGTTAAATGTCATTATCATATCTGCTTCCACCACTCCCCATGGCAGCCCATACCCGGCCCTCACCACTCTCTGTACAGAAACAGAAATCTTACCTGTCCTAATGTCCACCTTTAAATTCTCACCCTGGCATTTTAAAGCTGCGCCTTCTCATATTTGATATTTCTACCCTGGCAAAATGATCTTGCCTGTTTACCTTGTTTACACCTCTCATAGTTCTATAATCTTCTGTCAGGTCTCCCCCTCAGTCTCCTTCACTCCAGGGAAAACAGTCCCAGTCAGTCTGATATTTCCTTGTAACTCAAGCCCCCAGAGCAGGTAACATTCCTGTGAATTGTTTCTGCACCTTTCCAGCTTAATCACATCCTTCCTCTCATGTAACCAGAACTGCACAGGGTACTCCTGGTGTGGTGTCATTATTGATTTGTACAACTGTAATGTGATGTCCCAACTCCTCTCAGAGCCTTTGCCAATGAAGACAAGCATGTTGTGCTCCTTCTTCACCACCTTGTCTGCCTGTGTTGGCACTTTCAGGGAGTAAGGTACCTGTGCCCCAGGTTTCTCTTTCATCAACACTCCTCAGGACCCTCCATTCACTGGGTATGTCCTGACCTGCTTTAACTTCCCAAAATCCATCATTGTGCACTTGTCTGTCACAGTAACAACACTTCTCTGTTTCTCTGCACCAACACCCCAGCAGTAAATGTCAATGGACCATTCAGCTCTAAACCTTGGTCATATATGGCTTTATGAACCACTCACTGCTCCTGTCTCTATTTTGTTGTGTAGTTCAGCACCTCGACCCCTCTCTATTTCTCTCATTTATAATTTATCTCCACATAAATAATAGTTTGACTTTTGATTCCTCCTACCACTCGACATGCCTTCACACTTCACCACATTAAACTCCGTTTACCATGTATTCTGCTCACCAGCTTCCCATGTCCCATTGAAGAGATGAAATGTCCAATCACAACATGTCCCCCACCACATTCACTGTCATTGCCACCGTGGATTCCTCACTCTCTGCCGCTCCTCCGGGTCATTAATATCAATAATAAATCATTGACAATCCAGAACTGGTCGCTGGGACACTCCACTAGTTATATCATCCCAGTCTGAAACAGACCTGTTATTCTGTCTCAGTATGATGACCAGTCTTCAGTCAGTATTAACACACTTCCTTCCCAGTACTGAGCTCTGGTCTTGTGCACCAGCCTTACTTGTGGCACCTTGGCAAATGGCTCCTGAAAATCCAAAAACACCACTTCTCCAACTTCCCCTGTAAAGTCTTAAATCTCTGGTGTGTTTGTCAAACATGACTTAACATTCAACAACCCAGGTTACAGGGTCCAAGACCAGGTTCCAGATGGACAGGGTGGTGAAGAGGCTTTTGGAACACTGGCCTTCACTCAGGGCCCCGAATATAGAAGCTGGGATGAGATGTTGCAGTTGTCCAACACGTTGGTTTGGCCACATTTTGCAAATAGTGTTTAGTTTCTGTGACCCTGCTGTATGACAGACACCATTCAGCTGGAAAGAGCACAGAGGAGATTTATGGGGATGTTACTGGATCTCAAAGGATTTGTGGAAAGGTGTTTTGGATAATTTTCCCTGTAATGTTGGAGAATGAGTGCTGATATTGCAGAGGTGTATAAAATCATGAGGGACCTGGAGGCTGGAAATGGAATGAGCTGCTAGGGGGAATGGTTGAGTCAGGGACATTAAAAAGGCACTTGGACAGATAGATGGAAAGAAAAGGTTTTGAAGTATCTGGGCCAAATGCAGAGAAATGGGACAAGGAGGAGGATAACCTTCTTCATAATGTGGTGGTGAGGGGGTTACAGACCACAAGCTCAGATGGGAACTTTGGTCATCGTGGAATCTGTGTGAACCTGACTGTAGACATTGAACTTTTCCAAATGATTTGTTATTTCTTGATAGATTATCAACTCCAGTACCTGAAGTGAAGTTAACAGGACTACAGTTACCTGCTTTTTATCTTCCACCCTTCTTCAGCAATGGTTTTCAACTCCACTGGGACCTTTCTGTAACAGTGAGTTTTGACAAACTTCAATGTCTCTACTTTCTCTACAGACTTCCTGTGAAACCCTCCAGTGCAGGTCGTTGGGACCTGGTAAAGTTTGCTTTTAGTCCCATTAGTTTCTCCCTTGTGATGCCAATTGTTATACATTATGGCACAATGTTGAAATGTCACCGTTAGATATCTGTGGGATGTTTGCTGTGTCGCACTGTGAACACTAATGCAAATTATTGAGTGAACTTCTCTGCGTGTTCCTTTTTACTTTTAGCTTTTCACTGGTTCCTAGAAAATCTCTGATTCTCTTGTGCACCACCAGCGCCTCTTTGTATGTTCTTTGATTTAATATTTCCTTGAATGCCTTTGACCACACCCCAGGATCTTGAGGCCGCTCCTACCAATGTTGTCTTTCCCTCCCCCTTTCACCATCATTGTCCCTACATATAAAGTTCCTATGAAAATTTACAGCATTGAATCTCAGTGGATTGAATTTGGCTTTTTTTGAAACCAATCAATGGAAAAAGACTCTTTTGTGTCAAAGGGAAAACAAATCTCTACAAAATGCTCTAAACTAATTACAAATCTAAAACACAAAATAATTGTCTGTTTAATTATTCACCCCCTTTAATATGACACTGACACACCGAATCATCATTGGTGCAGCCAACTAGTTTTCGATGTTGCATGATCAGTTAAATGGGGATCACCGTGTGCAGTCAAGGTGTTTCAATTGATTGTAGTAATAGTACACCTGTAAGTGGAAGGTCGAACTGCTGGTGAGTCAGTATCCTGGGAGAAACTACACCGTGAAGACAAATCAACACTCTGAGCTGCTCTGCAAACAGGTAATTGACAAACACAAGCCAGGAGATGGATACAAGAACATTTCCAAGTCACTGAATGCCCTTGGAGTACAGTTAAGTCACTCATCCAGAAGTGGGAAGTATATGGCACAGCTGTAAATCTACCAAGAGCAGACTATCCTCAAAAACTGAATGGCCATGCAAGAAGGGGCCAGTGGGGGAGGCCACCAAGAGACCTATGATAACTCTAGAGGAGTTACAAGCTTCAGTGGTGGGAGAGATTGTGCATACATCAACTGTTACCCGGGTGTTTCACCAGTCGCAGCTTTACGGGAGAGTGGCAGAGAAAAAGCCAGTGTTGAAAAATGCTCTGATGAAATCTTCCCTGGAGTTTCCCAGAATTGTTGGGGACTCTGAAGTTAGTTGGAAGAAGATTCTATGGTCTGACAAAAACAAAATTGAACTTTTTGACCATCACAAATACTAAGTTTGGAGTAAGCTAAACACCGTACAACATCAAAAACACACCATCCCTACCGTGAAGTATGGTGGAGGCTGCATCATCCTGTGGGTATGCTTCACTGCAGCAGGCCCTGAAAGGCACGTAAAGGTAGAGGGTAAAATGAATGCAGCAAAATACAGGGAAATCCTGGAGGAAAACCAAATTCAGTCTTCAAGAGAACTGCGACTTAGGAGAGAATTAATTTTCCAGCATGACAATGACCACAAGCATAAAACCAAAGCTGCAAAGGAATGCCTTAAAACAACAAAGTTAATGTCCTGGAGTGGCTTTGTGAGAGTTCAGACCTCAATCCAATTGAGAATTTGTGGCTGGACTTGAAAAGGAGTGTTCGCTCACTAACCCATGCATTCTGACAGAGCTTCTGTAGTTTTGTAAAGAAGAATGTGGAAAAATTGCAGTGTTCAGATGTGCAAAGCTGATAGACACCTATCGACACAGACTCAACTGTAAATACTGCCAAAGGTGCATCAACTAATTACGGATTTGAAGGAGGTAAATACTAAGGCAATGAATTATTTTGTTTCATATTTACAATTAATTTAGATCTGTTTTCACTTTGACACCATAGTCTTTTCTGTTGATCAGTGTCAAAAAAGCCAAATTAAATCCATTGCAAAACAATAAAACCTAATAACTTACATTTTGCCAATTCCGTGTGGAACATTGAATATAGTGGAATGTCGAAGTCCCAGTCTCTGTAACCATGTCCCTGCAATTACTGTCAGATCAAACATATTCATCAGTACACAATATGGAACAGATGGCAACCTGCCCTTCGTCTCACAATATCTGCGCCAATCATAGTAATGATCAGACTTTATTAAGTACTGTGGAGGTCTCACTGGAGTATTGTGAGCAGTTTTGGGCTCTTCATCTTAGGAAGGATGAGCTGAAACTCGATGGGTTTCAAAGGAGGTTCTCCAGATTGATTCCAGGATGAAACATCTTGTCATATGAAGAGTGTTTGATGGCTCTGGGCCTGTATTCACTGGAATTTTTGAACAATGAGGGGTGGCCCAATTGAAACCTATCGAATGGTGAAAGGCAGTGATAAAGTGGATGTGCAGAAGATGGGTGGGAGTGTCTAATATCAGGACACAGCCTCAGAATAGAAGAATATCCTTGTAGAATGTGGAGATGAGGAATTTCTTTAGCCAGAGAGTGGTTCATCTGTGGAATTCATTGCCACAGGGAGCTGTTAAGCTAGGACTTTATGTATATTTAAGGCAGAGGTTGATAGATTCTTGATTGGTCAGAGTATGAAGGGATACAGGGGAAAGGCAGGAGACTGGGGCCGAAAGGAAAAATGGATCAGCCACAATGAAATGTCGGAGCAGACGACGGGCCAAATGGTTGAATTCTGCTCCTATATCTTAGCCTGTGTCACTTCCTGAGAAACCTCAATCAATTTTGTCAAGCATGATCTGCCCACACAAAACCATGTTGATTGTCCCAAAGCAGGCCATGCCTTTCCAAATGTGCATAAATCCTGTACCTCAATATCCTCCCCAGTAGCTTCTCTACCACTGAAATGGGGCTGCCTTGCCTATAGGTTCCTGGATTCTTGTTATTTCCCTTCTTGATCAAAGCTGCAATATTTCTGACACTCTAGTCCTGTGGGACCTCACATGTTGTGATCGAGGACACATAGATCCTTGTCAAATCACCGGCAATCTGCTCACTTGTTTCTTTCACTGTTGTAGGATATTTGCCTTCAGGCCCTGGAGTCTTAGCCATCTTATTGCTTTTCAGACGTCCCAGCACAACCTGCTCCTTACTCTCAAAATGTCTCTGCACATTCGCATGTCTCATTCTGTTTTCATTGCCATTCAATTCCTTCACTTCAGTAAATACTGACACAACATACTCATTTAGTACCTCAGCCACTTGATCTCACTTCAACCACATCATTCCTCCTTTAATCTTGAGTCGACATTTCTATTCTCTGGTTATCCTCGTCTTATTAATACAAATCACAAAGCCTTGGGATCATCTTTGGTCCTACATTACAAGGACAGTTTGTGGCCCCTTTTGGCCTTTCCTATCACCTGCTTTAGCATTTCCCTGCTACCTTTATATTCCAAAGGTACCCAGTCTGACTTTAGCTTCACAAGCCTTCCATAACCTTTTGACTAAATTTAGGATCTCTCCGCTTGTCTAAAAATCCCTTACTTACCATCCTTCTCCTCACTCCTCACCGGAACATGCTGATCCTGAACTCAGAGTTGCTGGTCTTTAAACAACTCCCACACATCAGATGTGGACTTGTCTGACAGTGGCTGCTCCCAATCAATGTTGCCTGGCTCCTGTCTTCCTCCGTCCTGACTTGTCCTCCTGCAAATTAGTACCTTCATAAAAGATCTACTTTTATTTTTACTTGTAACTAAGAAAAAAAGAAACTTGTGATCACTGTTCCCAAAATGTTCACTGACTCTCAACTGTCACCTGGCCTGGCTCATTCCCATCTGTTCTCACCTCTGGTTGGGCCCTGTACATAATGTTTCAAACACCTCTCAGATTCACTGAAGAAATCTGGCGCATTTAAGAATTAAGCAAGTTCCAGTTAATCTAGAGAAGATAATGTCCCCCCACTGGTTGTTGCGGGGCCAATACAAACACCCCAACAGTGTAACTGCAGATTGCCTCTGTAAATGAACCTTCCAGTTTGCTGTGACATTCCCAGTGAGGTAACCTCTGCATTTTTAACCCCCCACTCACATGTAAAACAATGAAACCCAGGAATGTTGAGCTGCCAGACCTGTCCGTCCGATAACATAGTACTCCTAGTGTTGAAATAAACTCATTTCAGCCCATCAGTCCCACCATGTTTATTAGCCTGACATTGGCTCTCGTTCTTTTCAGACTGTGTGTGAGGGAGTTTTGTTTTTCGCTGGAGCGCTTTGTGTCGGATGAATCGTTGGAAATTGGCGGGTGTGGTAAAGTGAAGGCGGAGCTGGACGATGAGAGGCCGCTCTCGGCTCTGTCCGTCACTCTGACTCTGTCTCCTCCCCTCCCCGCCTCTGTCTCTCTGCGCGTTTCTCGGGCAGGTCGGGGCGCTGTGTATAAAAGGAGACAGCAGCAGGCAGTTTGTCACGGAGCAGCGACCTGAGTGAAGCAGCATCATGTCTGGCAGAGGGAAAGGAGGCAAAGGACTGGGCAAAGGCGGAGCCAAGCGGCACCGTAAAGTGCTCCGTGATAACATCCAGGGCATCACCAAACCGGCCATCCGCCGTCTGGCTCGCCGTGGCGGCGTCAAGCGGATCTCGGGTCTGATCTACGAGGAGACCCGCGGGGTGCTGAAGGTTTTCCTGGAGAATGTGATCCGGGATGCGGTCACCTACACTGAACACGCCAAGCGCAAGACGGTCACTGCCATGGATGTGGTGTACGCTCTGAAACGCCAGGGCCGCACTCTCTATGGCTTCGGCGGCTGAAAAACTCCCACTTCCTCCCGAGCACGAAACAAAGGCTCTTCTAAGAGCCACCCACCGCCTCACAGACGGGGCCGTATCCACAACCTTTTAATTATTTTTATCGATACATTCAGCTGAGTTACATTTGAAACACATTAATCGGTTCGGTTTGCAATATTCCTGCGAATCTGCCTTTCCAGTCGGTGATTACTTCAGAACCTCTGAACGCGTTAAGATCGATCTTCATTCTTTTATCCGTCTCGGACAGGAATCAGTTCACTCGTTTAGAGAAGCGACTCCGTAATTATGCATTTAAATCTTAACTCAGGGGATTAGATATTAAATTTATTAAATGAAACTGAAATTGTATAATGCGTGATAAAACTAACGGTAAATAATTTTTAAAGAAGTCTTCCATCACCGTTGCTGGGTGCTTTGAAATTGGCGGGCAATTTGAAATTGATCCTGCGCCAATCACACTGTATTCTGATCCGATGAAGTCCGACTGCCAGTAAATTCCTAGAACTCCTTCTGTACGTGGTGTTAGAGGGCGTTTTTTTCTCTCTCTCTGGAGCTCTGTGTTTCGGACAAACCGTTGGAAATTGCCGGGTGTATTAAAGTGAAGACGGAGCTGGACGATGAGAGGCCGCTCTCGGCTCTGTCCGTCACTCTGACTCTGTCTCCTCCCCTCCCCGCCTCTGTGTCTCTGCGCGTTTCTCGGGCAGGAGTGGTGGCAGAGGATTGGAGGATGGGTCATGTTATCCAGTAATTTAGGATCGAAGGAAAACCAAACACAAGACCATTGTGCAGATGCTGATGGAGGGTCTCGGCCTGAAACGTTGGCTGTTTCCAGTTTCTCATAGATGCTGCCTGGCCTGCTGAGTTCCTCCAGCACTGCGCGTGTATCGCTGCGAGGAAAAGCCTGGGAGCTGAGTCAGGGCTGATAACGTCACTGCCCGGCTCAGCAAATTTATCGATGTCACTAAAGTTGGTGATATCGTGGAGTGTGAAACAATGTAACTAACATTACAACAGGACGGTGATCAATGAGGTCACTGATTTGAGGAATGACAGATAAATGTGAGATGTGCCATTGTCATTGACGAACCAGGGCAGAACTGCCGTGGGGAATGGTCTGTCCCTGGGAGTGCTGTAAAACAGAGATATCGGGGTGCGGATATCGAATTCCTTCAGAGTGTAAACACAGGTAGTCAGGACGGTGAAGAAGCTGTTCGCCACACTCGCATTCATCGGGTAGAGTATCGGCCACTGGACTGTGACGTCACGTTACAGCTCTACCAGCCTCGGGGAAACTACTCTCGGAGCACGGAGTACAGTTATAGTTGCCCTGGGATCAGAGGGTGACATTAAACTGGAGAGGGTGCAAAAGGGATTTAACAGGAGGCTACATAGGCCAGGACCTTTCTCACCAGAGTGTATGTGACATTACAGAGGTGATAAAATAATGGCAGTCATAGATACGGTCAACAGTGAATCTGTTATCTTCAGGTTTATGGAGTTGGAAGCGAGAGATTACAGATATAAAGTGAGAGAGGAAAGATTTAAATAGGACCCTGAGGAGCAGGTTTTGTACACAGAATGTGCTGTTTACATGGAACAAACTACCCCAAGTGGTGGTGTAGGTGGGCACAGTTGCAATATCTCTTGGACTGTGGAGAGGGAAGTTTCACAGGGACATGGGCCAAATGCAGGCAACTGACAATAATTTTGTTTGGCCACTTGGTCAGCATGGATGTGTTGGGCTGAAGGACCTGTTTCTGTGCTGCATAACTCAGTAACTACGTCTGCTGCTGTGGCAGAGTGGGAGAGACAGTGTCAGTAGTGAGAAGGTTTGGGGGATGTAGACAGGAGAGTGAACGGTTGAGGATGTGGCAGATGGAACAGAATGTGGGGAAATGTGTGATCACCCATTCCCAGGAACAAACTGTAAGAGTCATTTCCACACAGGGATGTTCAGAGGGACCTGGGCATCCTTGTAAACAAATCACTTGAGTTTACATGCAGATACAACAAGTAATGAGAGTGCCTGAACTGTGCTGTACTATTCTATGTTCTATTTATATGGGAGGCAGGGTTTGAGGGTCGGCACAACATTGTGGGCCGAAGGGCCTGTACTGTGCTGTACTATTCTATGTTCTATGTTCAAACAGTATTTTGTCCTGTGATCCATGGGGATTGTACAAGAGGGTACAGAGGTCTCACTGGGATTATATAGGGCCCTGGTGAGAGCACACCTTGAGTATCGTGTCCAGGTTTGGTCACACTTCCTCAGGAAGGATATCCCTGCAATAGAGGGAGTGCAGTGACTGTTCCCCACACTGACTGGGTTGGTTCCGGGGATGGAAGGTTGGTTATATGAGAGGAGAGTGAGTGCGCTGGGTCTGTATTCCCTGCTGTTCATGAGAAAACGAGGAAATCTGTTAGATTCTTTCAGGATATGACAGGCAATAGGCAAGGAGGATCTTTCCCCTGAATGAGAACTCCATATCTGAGGAAAATACCCTTAGAATGAGGTGTAAATCACAAACACGAGAGAATCTGCTGATGCTAGAAATCAAACGCAACACACACAAAATGCTGGAAGAACTCAGCAGGACAGGCAGCCTCTATGAAAAAGAGTTAACAGTCGACACTTCGGGCCGAGACACTTCATCAGATCTCAGGGTGAAGATTCTCAGCCCGAAGCATCGACTCGTTACTCTTTTCCATAGATGCTGCCTGGCCTGCTGACTTCCTCCAGCATTTTGTGTCTGTTGCTCAGAATGAGGTGACAAGCATTCAGGATGGAAATGAGATATTTTGTAAATCAGAGAACAAAGAACTTCTGTATTCCTTATATAAGTAATGTGGAGCCTCAGTTGCTGGGTTGAGTCAAAGCTGAGATCTCTGGGAGAGATTTAGTCACTAAGTGAGTCCATAAGACCATAAGATACAGGAGCAGAATTCGACCATTTTGCCTGTTGAGCCTTCTCTGGCATTTCATCATCACTGATCAATTTTTCCTCTCAGCCCCAATCTCCTGCCTTCCATTGTATCCCTTCACGCCCTGACCAATCAAGAATCTATCAATCTCTGCCTATACCCAGTGATTTGGCCTCCACAGCTGCCTGCAGCAAAACAATTCACAGATTCACCACTCTCTGGCTGAAGAAATTCCTCCTTATTTCCATTCTAAAAGGATGACCCTCTATTTTGAAGCTGTGTGGTCCAGTTTTAGACACACCCATCACAGGAAAAATCCTCTCCACATCCACTCAATCAAGCCCTTTCACTATTTGATAGGTTTCAATTTGGTAACCCTTCTTTCTTCGAAGTTCCAATGAATAGAGGCCCAGAGCCGTGAAACTCTGTTCATTAGGCAAGCCATTTAATCCTGAGTAAAATTCTCCATTTGTGATGTCATGTCAGCACAAAAAAATCTGGATTTCAGAGATGTTTGCATTTTGGAATTATGGACCAATCTCCACAGACCTAATCACTAATTTGTACTGCAGTGAACACTGTTAATTTAACCCATGCAATCCCAGGCATACAGATGCAAAATAAAGACAATTCTAAATTGAAAGTAGGAAAGTTGAACCTTACTTGGAGGTAAAGCCTGATTACTAGGCCTCAGAACATTCTACTCCCCAAATGGTCAAAATAAAGCCAAGTAACAAGGTTTAAAATACCCACAACATGCAGAATTACATGCCTCTCATTACCTTGATCCATGGGATAAACACAAGTGGGCCTGATTAACCCTGGCTGGGTTGCCTGGGCGAGGATGTCTCCTGATTAAAGACCCAAAACACCCAATGACCCCAGGTTGCATTACTGACGATGTGTCCCTTTGCAACACCCGGTTCATTAAGCCAAGTGGTGTCAGGCCACGTTAATGAAAGGAATGGGCCAGATTGAAGTGACTCCACTACACTACCCTATCCACCATAGCCCCACCTATCTCACCATACTAAACTCCACAGCATTATCTCTCCCAGCCCCGCATATACATCCACCAGCCCTACCCTCAAACCTAATCCTGAGGTTCAAGGGGGCACACACCCCCACAAACCCGATGACCAGTGTAAGGAGAAGGAAGATGCAATAAAGGCAAGTGTTGGACTTGGTTAATGAAGGCATGGGCCAGATCAAAGTGGCAGCGTTGTGTGACACTGAATCCAGAGTGACGAGATGAAGAAGCACAAGAGGGATGATTCTCCCACTGCCGGCATAATCTGTTTGTTATTTTGATTTTGTTCTGATAGTCTTCTGTCTGTTTGAATATTTTGGTATAATTCATATTTAATTTCAGTGTTTCTTGTCAGTGTTGTGTCTCTGATGCAATGTCTGTGATGCTGCTACAAATACTTTGTTCCTTTCACCTGTGCATAAATAAACTCGATTTAAACTTTACACTGAAATGTCCAAATCTCTCCTTCACTCTCCTGCAGCCCTATGTCATGAACTAAATGTCCTAGTGTTTAATTTTACAATATTTCATCTGATTTTATTTTCATTCGGCTTTTGAAATTTGCGTTTCCCTTTTCAATTTCAGCCCGCAGCCCGGCCTGTCTCTGCCCTTCAGTACTTCCTCCCGCATTCAACGACAGCGGTAAACCCCGCCCATTGGCGCCGCTTCCCATCCCCCAGCGTTCCGATTGGTGATTCATTTCTCCAAACAGCCAATGGAAATGCTCAGCATTCCCATCCTCATTAACATACCGCTTTGGGCGCTGCCTATTTAATCCGCGCTCCGAACAGCTTCTGCTTATTATTGTGTTTGAAACCGACGGGGAAATGCCTGATCCAGCGAAACCCGCTCCCAAGAAGGGCGCCAAGAAAGCTTTGTCCAAACCAGCGAGCAAGACTGGCAAGAAGCGCAAGAGGTCGAGGAAGGAGACTTACGCCATCTACATCTACAAAGTGATGAAGCAGGTTCACCCCGACACCGGCATCTCCTCCAAGGCCATGAGCATCATGAATTCATTCGTCAACGATATTTTCGAGCGCATCGCGGGCGAGGCTTCCCGCCTGGCCCATTACAACAAGCGGTCCACCATCAGCTCCCGGGAGATCCAGACCGCCGTGCGGCTGCTGCTGCCCGGGGAGCTGGCCAAGCACGCCGTGTCCGAAGGGACAAAGGCGGTGACCAAGTACACCAGCTCCAAGTGAAGACAAGTTCACTGACAAAACAAACCGGAAAATCAAAGGCTCTTTTAAGAGCCACTCACGGTTTCATTAAAAGAGTTACACGATATTGAGACATGGAATTGAGGTAAATTTGGAATTTTTTGTTGAAATGCTCATTCAGAATCTTATCCCCGTTAATCAGAACTTGCTGTCCGCTGCTCAGTATAATCCCAATTTCTCTGTTAATTTCTGCCAACTGCCCAGACACGGAATCGTTACACACCCGTTTCCCCGTCGCTTCCTCTCGGTCATCAGATTTCTCTGACATGGACGCTAATGTTTCTGGTTTAAATACCGTGGGTTCATTAAGCTTTGTCCCATTTTCGATACTTCTCTTAACCCCATTCCGACGCAAGAGCTGAACACTGTCACGGGTCGTTCAGAGTACTTGTTAAAGCTCCACTTTCTGACGGGTGACCCCTTGCTAAACTGACTTGAGTTTACACAATGACCGACCGCGAACAGCAGCTGAGGACCGGTTTTATTCCAATCGTTTATCAATTGAAAGATATCGGTGAACTAATTTCTCAGACACCATCGCAATATTAACTACACTTTGTTTAAGTGTGTCGGACTCCAGTAACGGGGGTAAAGAGCCGACAAACAAACCTGTTGTGGTTTAATTTCAGCAACAAAGGCTTTTTTGGCGGTGTATTGCAAATTTCAGTTTATTTCGGCGGTTAGACGATATTTTCCGCGCTTCTACAGTCTGATTGGTGAATAAGGCAGCTCTGTGATTGGAATATTTGCTCTTTCAAATCAGAATGGGCACTGGTTCACCAATCATAAACGCCCCACTACATTCCGCACCTCCCGCCCCGCCTGCATCAGAAGGGCGATTTTCAGAAGCCTGATTTCTAATGGTCAAAACTTCGTTTATTTCTGATTTATCAAATCTATGTGATGTTATATGTATTCAGGAAACCTGATTGTTATCGCATTTAAGTTCTTCCTTCCAGTGTTATATTGTAATTAAGCGTGATAGATTAGTTGGTAGAGGAGGTGGTGTTGCAAGTTTTTTTTAAAGAGAGGGAGAGGCCATAAAGTTGTGGATGTAAATGAAATGTATGAGGCATTTGAAGACATTTGATTCCACAGGTAGGGGCAATAAAGTGGTATATTATTATAACGTCGACTGTACCTCTTCCTAGAGATGCTGCCTGGCCTGCTGCGTTCACCAGCAACTTTTATGCGTGTTGCTTGAAATTCCAGCATCTGCAGATTTCCTCGTGTTTGTGTATTATTATAACCATTGTGGAAAGCTTCCGATTGATTTGTTGGAGAGTATACGTAGCTCTAGCTCACTAAGCGTTGTATGGTGTGGGGATTTTAACACATAGTTAATTTACTGTGGGGTTGTTCTCAGATTGGTAATATTTTGTTTATAGAAGAGTTTCAGATATTTCATATCCTGTTAGTCTTTATGGTGGGAGAGGTACGAGATTTAATGTTCATAATAGTTCTGAAAATGCTGTAAATTTAACTTTAGTTTTGAACATTGGAGTGAGTAGTGGGATGTCATGGGAGATGAAGCATTGGGGAGTGATCGTTTCCCTATGTTTATAAGCTTGGGTTTGGATTTATATAGGGGGCATGAGGCCACTTTTAGGAGGTGGAACTCTGGTAAAGCAAATTGGGAGAAGTTTGAATGTTTTATGTGCTGAGTGTCTGTCTGGGCTGAATGGTGAGGATGATGTGGATTTCTGCAAAGAAACGTTGTGACATTATTCATCAAATAGTGGTGGCAGAGATTCAATTTAAAAAGTGCAGTAGTGGGAGAAAAGCTGTACCGTGGTGGACGGAGGAGTGTGCAGAGGCAGTTACTGAGAGAAACGTGGCATTTCGGAAAGTTAGGAAGTATCACTCTCCGCGTAATCATATTAAGTGTAACAGGTCACAGGCCGTGGTGAGGAAAGTAATGAAGCTTGTGAAAAAGATTTACTGGAGGTCATATTGTGAAAGTATTGGAAGGACTATTAAACTTGAAGATGTTTGGGGAATGACTAAGAAAATGGGGGTGTGGGATTCATAGGGTTCCGAATATTGATTAAAGAAGGTAATACAATTGTTCCTGAAGGAGAGACGGTTGAGTCCTGGCTCGGTCATTTGCTGCAATTCATAATCAAAATAGGTGGAGAGACTAAACAATGTAGCAATAAGGTTTTACAAGAATATCTTAATGTGTTGGAAACCAGCCGTAGCAATGATAGTATTAGTGATGTAGAGTTTCTTTGTGTGAATTTAAGAATTCTCTCTCCCCTCCCCCACCTTTTAAAATTTACTCCTCATTGTTTTTTCTCCAGTCCTGCTGAAGAATCTCAGCCCAAAACGTCAGCTGTACTTTTATCCACAGATGCTGCCTGGCCTGCAGAGTTTCTCCAGCATTTTGTGTGTGTTCCTTGGATTTCCAGCATCTGCAGATTTTCTCCTGTTTATTACTCAATGTCAACAAGCATTTTGTATGACAACTGTCACAGTTCCACTCATTTAGAAATGCAGATATGAAACTCAAGGTTCAGCATATGCTGGGAATAAACTGTAAAGTGACACACACAAAGTACTGCGGGAACTCAGCAGGTCAGGCAGCAGCTAAACAGAGGAATAAACAGTCTAGATAGGATGAAGTGTCTTGGCCCATAATATCAACTATTTATTTGTCTGCACAGATGCTGCTGGGGGGCACTGAGTCCCTCCAGTATTTTGCAAACATAAACCTCTTTTTTCAGTCAATCAGTTTCCAAATGTTGCTGAACTTTCATTTGCAGCCTCATCCTCCTGGTCTGATTCCCTCCTTCTACTCTACATAAACTCGAGCCTCCATCACATCTGGAGCTCCAAAGCCCTCATTTGTGCTGACCCCTCTTGTTTCTGCTCCACCATTCTGCTGTCGTACTTTACAGGAGAGTGTTGTATTGCAACAGCCCGGCAGTGTGAGGCACAGCCCTTCGAAATCAGTGAAAATGACACAAAACAATGAACAGAGTGGGACAGGAAGATTTTAACAACACAAGACTTCAGCCTTGGTCCAGAGCTGTGAGGGATGAGGAATATTTGGGAGAAAACCACAGTAAATTAATCCTCTGCAGTTTACAGAAAGTCGTGGAGTGAATTCAAGGTAAACCTCTTCATCGCCAGACCGGTGACCAGTTACATCCTGAACATTATAGGGTGAGTTAGTGGTGAACGACAGGGATGGGGTTGAAAGCTCTGGTGTGCAATAGGAACACAAGCAGGTACCAGCTGGACTTAGTGGCCTCTCGACTGTTCATTATCAGTGTGACAGGGAGGAAGCACCTGAGACACAGGATTTGAAATGGAATTGATCTATTTGTCTATGACAGATCCACAATATTAAACATCAGTGTATTTTAAGATGGTGGGATGAACCCCCTCAATGCTCAGTAACCAGGGTTCAGTCCTGGGTCTGATGAGCAGCCACAATATCTGTGGAATCTGACATTAACAGTCCCATATACAGCTTCTTATAACTTCCTCCCTGATGTGAAGTTGCTGGTGTTTCAGCAGGTGGGATGACTTGAGTAAATTTCTTTGCTGACTCAGGACAGAAGTGTGTCCTCTATGAATTGTAAACTCACTGGAGCCTCACACGGTGGGTGAACTGAATGAATCTCCTCCCACACTTGGAACAGGTGTGAAGCTATACTGAGAGACAGAGACAACAGAGCCAAGTCTAGCTGCTCACCGGTGTGAACTGGCTGGTGTTGTAATAGCTTGTGACTGAATGAATCCCGTCCGCCATGGAGCAGGTGAATGGCCTCTCCCCGTGTGAACTTGCTGGTGTATCTGCAGGTGCAGTGGCCTGGTGAATCCCTTCCAAAATGAGAGGCGGTGAACGCCAACTCACTGTTATCAACTCTATGGCCATTTATCAGGTCAGTCCATGGACAAGTCCACGTATTGGGACTCTGGTGTGCTGTCTTCTCAACCATCTCCCCCTTCATATTCAGTGATTGGTAGCATTCAAATGCTGGGGAACCGACAGACACAGCAGAAGTGACACGCTGTTGCATTTGAGATTCTCAGACAGAAATTCTTTGCCTTTTCTGCCTGTAAAATGTTTGCAAAGGTGATCAACAGGTGAAAGAGAATATATCTCAGCTGAGATTATTTTGGTTTTCATGTTGATGTCTGATGTCACACTGTTACAGTGAGGCTGAACACTGCGGAGGAACAACACTTCTAACTGGGCATAGTTCAGGCATAAGGACACAACAACAAATTCTCTGTTTTCCTCTCTGCCCATCAAGCTGTGACTTGGCTCAGTGTGTCTCTCTCCATTACTATAGCTTCACATTCTGGGTATCTCCCACAGACCTACTAAGCACACAATACAAACAGAGCTGCTTTGTGAGAGTTTCTGCTGATCGTGACCCTGCTGGCATTCGACGGTAGTAAACTCAGAGTCAGCAATGCCATTAACCCTCAAGAGAATGTGATCAGGTTTTCTTGGTGCAGATTGATACTGCGGTATTCTTGCAGTGTGAAGACTTTTACAAATAAAATGGCATGAGGCATTTTCTATTTCAGGAAAACCATAACTCATTTATTGTCCTCCAAATACAGAAACATAAAGCACAGTTTAAAAAAAAACTTCACATACTTACATCATAACAGCAGTCCAGCTTCGAAAAGAGAAACACAACAGAATGTCAGTGGTCATTAATTACGCACATTTCCAGCCATGACATTACCCTACAGCGACCCCACCCCCCCACTGAATCCTCTTACTGCTCCCGCTCTGTGATCTTTAGAGCAGTTTACTTCCTTTTAGTGACACTTGCAAGATAATACAGAGGAACACATCAAGTTCTCTCGTGTATTAGTGCTCCTAAGGGTGCTGCCATTTACTGTGGAGTTTCTTACGACATTTTACCTGTAAAACTCCTCACACTTGTCCAGATTAAAATCCATTTCCCCCATTTCTCCATCCATGATTCCAATTGATCTATATCCACTTCTGTCCATTTGACAACCTTCCTCGCCACCCACAACTGCACCAATATTCATGTCATCAGCGATCTGATCCGCCCACGTATGTTTTAATCTGATCAAACAAAGGTCCCATCACTGATCACTGTGGACACACTGGTTACATATCTACAGTCAAAATCATTCTCAATTCTATCAGTTCAAATGTTGCTACACGATACACACCATTCAAACCCTCCCACACCGAGACTCGAGGAAAGTTACACATTTATCACAAGACCAGAGTTGGGTTGAATGGTCTGGGCTTGTTACTCTGGATGCTCTGCTCCAAAGTCCATTCAGATTAGTACAAGGTAACCAGATACATCATCACTGAGACACTGATGTACAGCATTGTGTCACAGACAGGAGAAAATCTACAGTTGCTGGAAATCCAAGCCACACACACAAATGCTGAACAAACTCAGCGGGTCAGGCAGCATCTATAGAAAAAAAACACAGCCACTGTTTTGGGACAAAACCCTTTGGCAGAACTTAGGAGAAAATCTGAGGAGTAGATTTAAAAGGTGGGGAAGGGGAGAGAGAAAATAAGGTGAGTGTGAAACCTGTAGGGGGCTGGGAAGTTGATTAGTGAAAGAGACAGGAGGCCATGGAAGAAAGAAAAGGGGAGAGGAGCACCAGAGGGAGATGGTGGGTGGGCAAGATGATGGGAAATGGTGAAGGGGGGGGTGTGGGAGGCATTACCAGAAATGCGAGAGTTCGATGTTCATGCCGTCAGGTTGGAAGCCACCCATAAGGTGTTGTTCCTCCAACAAATGTGTGGCCACATCGCATTGTGTGTTATTGTTTAAAAAGCTAAAAATAATTCAATTGTGAGGATGAATCTGAAAGAAGTTTCTACATTTACACTGCATGAGAGACTGGGAGACACAGTGCCAAGTACCAACTCCCACACTGTACCAGAGACTGACAGGTACAGAATGAACCTCACACTCTCACACTGTACCAGAGACTGACGGGTACAGAATGAACCCCACACTCTCACACTGTACCAGAGACTGACAGGTACAGAATGAACTCCACACTCTCACACTGTACCAGAGGCTGACGGGTACAGAATGAACCCTGTACGTAATGTACAGACATTACGTACTTTAACAAAACCCAACAACGCTCCTCCCCACCTCAAGACAGCACCACTTTGATCAATTTACACTGCAATGGACTGTCTTGAGACTCGTTCAAATTCTCTGCAACACACATCAAAGTTGCTGATGAACGCAGCAGGCCAGGCAGCATCTCTGGGAAAGAGGTACAGTCGACATTTTGGGCCGAGACCCTTCGTCAGGACTAACTGCTAATTCTCTTCTCTTTTTACAATTCTGTACAGCAGTTTAGTTCTTGTGAGCACTGTATCGTGGATACTATGTGTTTATGATGCTGCTGCAGTAAATTTATCTTTCACCTGGTCCATTTGACCTTCGGTCTCCTGCTGTCCTGTTTCATTACATAAACGTTTCATATTATCAACTGTGTGTTTTCCTCATTCCATCTGCTTTTCTAGCAGATACGACGGGCCGAATGACCGAATACTGCCGCTGTAGTTGGTCCATTTTGTATTTTAGATTTCCTTCCTGCGGAATTAACCGGCAGCGGCAACTCACCAGATCGGCGACAGGTCCCTGTCCACGGTGTTACCCAAAACGAACACTGGGTAGTGCAGAACGAGTTCTGATTGGTTGATTCCTTTAGCTATCCAATCAAATTATCTTACTGCATGAACGTTACTTCAAATAGCCATTGAGAAACCTAGGCATCCCATCCCTCATTAGCATACACCTCTGGGCGCTGCCTATTTAATTCGTGCTCCGGGTCCGTTTTACTTATTTGTGGTTCTGAAGCGGTCAGCTGAAATGCCTGAGACAGCGAAACCCGCTCCGAAGAAGGGCGCCAAGAAAACTCTGCCCAAACCAGCCGGTAAGGCAGGGAAGAAGCGCAAGAGGCTGAGGAAGGAGAGTTACTCCATCTACATCTACAAAGTGATGAAGCAGGTTCACCCCGATACTGGCATCTCCTCCAAGGCCATGAGCATCATGAACTCATTCGTCAACGACATCTTCGAGCGCATCGGGGGCGAGGCTTCACGCCTGGCCCATTACAACAAGCGGTCAACCATCACCTCACGGGAGATCCAGACCGCCGTGCGCCTGCTGCTGCCCGGGGAGCTGGCCAAGCACGCCGTTTCCGAAGGGACAAAGGCGGTGACCAAGTACACCAGCTCCAAGTAAAGTTCCCCAGTGAGATGATCGAAAACACAACGGCTCTTTTAAGAGCCACTCACGATTTCACTGAGAGAGTTGTACTAGCATTTAGGCAATACATGGCGCACGTTTTATGTGTGGTGGCTTTTACAGGAGCTAAAGAGCGGTTGGAATATCCGCTTCATCTTCCCCCTATAATCCTGGTGTTTAACATTCCTCCCACTCCCGTTGCTGTTTTAGCTGTGGGTTCAGGAGTTTATTATTTGGAGTTAGGTAACTTCTCTGAATCTCATTTTAATTCGAGGCCGGAACGACTTCACGGTTCTTTCATAGAACAGTTTTTTTAAAAAAATTGCAGACTAGCCGCTGGTCACAGTTTGAGAAGAGCCGTTTGTCCATAACCTGCTAACGTTTACACAATGACCAGCACCGGGCAGAAGCTGAGTGTCAGTTTTACTCGGTTCCTTTACGAGTTGAAAGAAATTTGAGTTCCCAGACACTCCATTATCAACTACACTTACATTAAATGTGCCCGGTTTCAATAACAGGGGGAAATGCGAAGACCCAGTCCTCAAACAGATCAGCAATGATTTAATTTCAGATTAAATTTGAACAATGAGTTTTTTTTGGCGGGCTTTTTCCAATTTTCAGAGTACTTTGGGGAGGAGATGGTTACACTCCGCGCTTCTGCCTTTACGGGCTCTTGATTGGTGATTAAGGCAGTTCGTCGATTGGGCCATTTCTTTTCACCAATGAAAACAAGCAGCATTAAACCAATCACGAGCATTAGTTTGCATTCTCAAAGAAGGTATAAAAATGCGAGCTGGGGCGGGTGAACATTCCCTCCCTGTCGCTGGAGCAGTTACTGTGACTTTGGAAATGTCTGGACGTGGAAAAAGCGGCGCCGGCAAAGTTCGGTCCAAGGCCAAATCTCGCTCATCTCGGGCTGGACTGCAGTTCCCGGTCGGCCGGGTTCATCGACTCCTAAGAAAGGGCAACTATGCTGAGCGGGTGGGTGCCGGAGCCCCGGTCTATCTGGCTGCTGTTCTCGAGTATCTGACAGCCGAAATCCTCGAATTGGCCGGCAATGCAGCCCGGGACAATAAGAAGACCCGCATCATCCCCCGACACCTGCAGCTGGCCGTCCGCAACGACGAGGAGCTGAACAAGCTGCTGGGAGGGGTGACTATCGCTCAGGGCGGTGTGTTACCCAATATCCAGGCTGTGCTGTTGCCCAAGAAAACCGGCGGTGCCAGTAAGTGAAGCGACGTAAACTGAACCTATTTACCCAAAGGCTCTTTTCAGAGCCACTCACAGTGTCTGTGGAAGGGCTGAACAGCGGGTGATTACCGTTCGGAGTAACTCGGCTGTGTGTCTGACACGGCCCCGATCGGAGGCATCCCTGGTAACGTTTTCTCTCCTTCTGTCGTGTTTCTTCCGCGAATTAAATCGGTAAAAGTCTGCAGAGTACGCGGTCCGCTACACCCTGCCTCATTTCCCCTCTCTGCTGGCTGAATGGAGCTCTCTCCCCTTGTGGGGCGGGGAAATTAACTTTCAGAGTCAGCCCCCGGAGGGTGAATTTAATCTCCGATCATTGAACGATTCCGGTCTTCATGACCTGAAACCGCGTTGTCTGGGTTTCACATTGCGGGTTGACCCTGGACCGTCCCACTGATCGCTTCATGAGCAATTCCCACCGCCTCACAGAACAATATTGATTTGCAGCTTTACATTTATCTGCAAAAGTACATTTACCGTATGGAACTGACAGTATTTACTGAAAATCTCGTCCGCCTGGGTCTCTGAAATATAAATGAACATTTGCAAAGACGGGGTCAGTTTGGTCAGATCTCCCGAGACGCGGCTCCCTCTGTGAGGCGGTGGGTCGCTCTGATACAGACTTTTGTTTGTGCCAGGAAGAAAAGGGAGGGGGTGGGGTGGATCGACAAGGAGGTTCAGTTCTGTCCTGTCTCTAGTAGGAACTTCTAAATACTGATTGATAAAACTGGACACACAGAATAAATTCTGCGCCACCAACCCTTTTGCAGTGCGGCGGTCCCAGTATACATGATGCGGCAATCCCCAGGGATGTCTTCTTTAAGTACCACTGAGATGTTCTCCCTGGTCAAACACATCTCTGCATTCTCTTCTCTCCCGTCCACTCCATCGTACCTGTAGCATTTGTACTGTGAAACTGAGCTGCCGGTCCTGCCCCTCCGACAATCATTTTTCTGTTGGGGATATAATATCCCAGTCTCCTGCACGGATCCATGCCCAGGGGCCATCTGCTGTTCAGAGAACAAAGGACAGTACAGGAGTGGCCCTTTGGCCCTTCTCTACATATACTTGTGACTGTCTAAGATTTCCTTAAATACTCCTGTGCTCTCTGTCTCTGCCACCACCCCTGGCAGTGCATTCCATGTCTCCATCAATCTGTTTTCTTCACTTTCTTCCTCTGAGCTTAAATACATGCCTTCTGTGAAAAATATTACTGGCTGTCTACACCAACTATGACCACAAAATTCCACAGGTTTCTATCAAATCTCTCCTGAGCCAACGCCACTCCAGAAGCAAAAAGTTTCAGCATGTCGAGCCTCTCCTCAGCGCACACCTCCTCCAGACATCCTGTTCCGAACCCTCCACATGCTTCCTATATTGAGGTGATCAGAACTGAACACGATACTCTCAATGTGGCCTAACCAGCATTTTATAAACCTGTAACATCATGTCCTGGTGCTTGAACTCAATGCCTTGCCTGATGAAGGTAAACATGCCATACACCGACTTCACCTCCCTGTCAACCTGTGCTCCCAGTTTTAGGGAACCGATGTCTCTGAACCTCGACATCCTTCTCTTTGTCAATACTGTTAATGTTCCTGCCATTAACTGTGTACACACCCTTGATGTTGGATCTCCCAAAGTGCAGCCCTAGGTATCCTTTTCACCACAACGAATGTACGGAATACAATGGGATTATCTTCAATCCCACTTGCCAGAGATTTTTCATCACTGTTTCCAGCTCTCCGAATGTTCTTGAGTTCCCCTATTTTTTAAATATAGTCCTCAAACACCCTGTTTGATTCTAGCTTCCTAAGCCTTACTTATGCTTCTTCCTCCTCCTCGATTAAATTAACTTCCTGTCTCATCATCCAAGGTTCCTGAACCTTGCCATTCTTGACCCTCCCTCTTACTGGAACAAACTGGCCCTGAAACACTGCACTGGTCTTTAAACAAACTCCAGGTCAGATGTGGATTTGACTCAAAATCCATCATTACATATTGCTGTGCCTGGCATCTAACTCAGCTTCAATCTCTCCATTCAGTGACTAGTGTTCTGTTTCACATCCCCCTGTCAATCTCGTTTCAACCCTCATAGGGTGCAGCAATGAACTTCATGATCTTGACCGCCCTCCACTGAAACTGCAAACCATCCCTCTTGTAAATGTCACCCCAGCACCAGAAGAGGTTCCAATGTTCCGTAATCCTGAAACCCTGTCCCTGTATCAGCTCCTTAGCCACACATTCATTAGCTCTCACTTTCTGTTTGTATCCCTACCACCACAGGGCACTAGGAGTAAACTGGAGATTACAACATTTCAGGTTCTGCTCCATAACTTCTTCCCTAACTCTCTGTGGGACATCATCCCTTTTCCACCTGTCCATTGGTACCGATGTGAATCACCATCTCTGGCTGAATGAACACCATCCCCCTGTTCTGTATCTGCTCTGAGATGTCCCTGACTCTCAGAGTATTTACAACTTTTAAAACCAACAAAAAGCAACAAAAAAAGTCATGAAGAGAGGGAAAAGTTGGAATACAAAGGTAAGCTAGCCACTGGTATTAAAGAGGATACCAAAAGTTTCTTCAGATATACAAAGTGTAAAAGAGAGGCAAAAGTAGATATTAGTTCATTGGAAGATGTTACTGGAGAGGTAGTAATGGGGTACAGGAAAATGGCAGACAATCTGAATAAGTATTGTGCATCAGTCTTCACTGGGGACGATATTAGCAGTCTGCTGGAAATTCAAGAGAAACAGGGGGCAGAAATGAGTGATTTTGCCTTTACTAGGGAGATGGTCCTTGGGAAACTGAAAGGTCTGAAGGTAGAAAATTCCCTTGGACCAGATTATCTACACCAGTTCTATGAAAGATGTGGCTGAAGAGATTGTGGCAGTTTTATTAATAATCTTTCCATAATCTCTGGATTCTGGTGTGGTTCCAGAGAACAGGAAAATTGCAAAGGTCATCCACTCTTAAAGAGAGAGAAGCAGAAGAAAGCAAATCATAGGCCAGCTAGTCCGATCTCAGTGGTTGGGAGGATGATGGAGTCAATTGTCAAGGATGTATTTTCGGGTACTTGGCAACACATGAAAAAATAGGCCAAAGTCAGCATGGTTTCCTTTAATCAGTCCTCACCGAAGACTTGTGTATCTGCAACACTTCTTCTCAACTCTTGTACTCAGTGACATGAATGATGAAGGCCAGCAGATCAAACCCCATCTTCACCACCGTATCTAGCTGAGACGTCACTTTCAGTGAATTACACATTCACATGGACATTATTTATATAAATTACAAACAACAAAGGTCCTGTCACCCAGTGGCACACCACTAGACAGACAGCTCCAGTCTGAGACACAACCCTCAACCATCAGCCTCTGCCTCCTGTCACGGAGGCAATTATGGAATCGATCAACTATCTCCCCAGATTCCAGTTTCTAGATCTAACCTTCCAGACTATAATCAAAGGCTTGGCTAATGTCCATATAAACAACATCCACAGCCCTAACCTCATCTACGCCCTTGTGAAACCCCTCAAAGGGCTGCAAGAAATTACCAGACATAATTTTCCTTGCACAAAACTGTGCTGACTGTCTTGAATCAAACCAAATTTTGGTGGATCCTGTTCATCAGAAACTCTTCCAACAAATTACAGACTGATGGGCCTGTAGTTTCCACTACCCTTTTTGAACAATGGCAGCGCATAAACCATCAGTCCTGAAGTCACAGGAGCAGGATTAGGCCTTTTGGCCCATTCAGTCTGTTCTGCCATTCCATCATATATCCATCTCAACCCCATTCTCCTGCCTTCTACCCATAAACTTTGATACCCTTAATAATAATTAAAAATCTACTAACCTCTGCTTTAAAAAAAAACACTGACTGCCTTTATGGCTGCCTGTGGAAATGAAATCCATTGATTCATCACCTTCTGACTAAAGAAATTACTCATCTCTATTCTAGAGGGGCATCTTTTATTGAGGGTGTGGTTTGGTTCTAGATTCCTCCATTATTGGAAACATCCTCTCACATCAACGCTATCTAGGCCGTTCAATATTCAATGTGTTTCTATAAGATTCTCCCTCATTCTTCTAGACTCCAGTGACTGCAGGCCCAGATTATCAAATGATTATTACATCCTAACTCTTTCAGTCCTGGGATCATTCTCATGAATTTCCACTACAGCCTCTGCAATGCCAGCACATCCTTTCTTAGAAAAGTTACCCAAGCCTGCTCATGATACTCCAAATAAGGTCTGACCAAAGCCTCAGCATTAGATCCTTGTTTTTATTTTCTAGTTCTCTTGAAATGCATGCAAGTATTACATTTGCCTTCCTCACTACCAACTCAATGTGTGCATTAACCTTTAGGGAATCGTGCACTAAGACCCTTCACACAACTGATTTCTGTTCTCTCCCTGATTAGAAAGAGCCTAGGGTGTTATTCCTCCTACCAGAGTACATGACCACACACTTCATTACACTATATTTCATCTGGCACTTCCTTGTCCATTCTCTAAATCTGTCAAGTGCTACTGCAGACTCCCTGCTTCCTCAACACAGCCTGCCTCTTCATATCATCCACAGTCTGGGCCTCAAAACTATCAATTCCACATTGCTCACCCTGTCCAATCATGTGCAACCTCAACTGGTGCCTGAGATGAAGCAAAATAATCTCTCCCCTGGCCTCCACAGTGTATTCTCCAGCTTCCCACAAAGTACGAGAATGTACCTGATAAAGCCCTGGAGATTTAACAACCTTAAAGAATTTTTGCAATGGTGAAATAACTGTCAGAAATATTCATGGATAGCCTCTCCTATTTCATTTGCCTCCACACACAGATGGCCATGTTCACCTCCAAGGGGAACGATTCTGTGTCTAACTTAACTTTTCCTATGAATATACCAAGAGAATCTCTTGGATTTTGCTCACTTTGCCTTCTGAATCATGATATCCTCCTTTTACCCTCCAAACTTTTATTAGAGATCCTATCTCTAATAATATTCTCGAATAATTTCCCGAACATTGATCCAAGACTCACCAATCTGTAATTTGTCTCCATTGCCTGAGGAACAACATGCCCTGGAATATCAACATTCCCTTCTCTGATCTCACTATCCTCCATGACCACATTGATGAATACTGATGAGAAGTACAGGTTTAGTCCTTCGCACACTTCAGACATAAACTCTCTCCTCTGTGCTTGTGTTGTCGTACCCTCTTCGCAGTGCCCCTTCTCACCAAAGTTATTTCTTCTTCCCGTTTCACACTTCTGATTCTCTCTCTAACTTCTCTTACTTGTTTCATGTTGCCAGAGGCTTTCTCCAATTTCTACTTCTGAAATATTCCTTATCCTTCATTTTCTTTCAGTCTGAATTCATAACATCTCTCACTATGCCCCTCTGCCAGACTTTACCATCCTTGTGTTTCCTCCTCATAGAAACAGTTCTGTCTGAATTCTGACCCGATTGCTTTTAAACATCATTTACATGTTCAATGTAGACAGTTGCAATTAACTGTACCCCAAATGACCATATTACCACCAGGTCCAGTCTTGTCCTTATTTACTGTTCCCAAAATGAAACTTCTATCAATGGCCAGGCTCATTTCTCAATACAATGTTTTCTATGACATTTATAGCGAGAGGATTCGAGTACAGGAGCAGGGAGGTACTACTGCAGTTGTACAAGGCCTTGGTGAGACCACACCTGGAGTATTGTGTGCAGTTTTGGTCCCCTAATCTGAGGAAAGACATCCTTGCCATAGAGGGAGTACAAAGAAGGTTCACCAGATTGATTCCTGGGATGGCAGGACTTTCATATGAAGAAAGACTGGATGAACTGGGCTTGTACTCGTTGGAATTTAGAAGATTGAGGGGGGATCTGATTGAAACGTATAAGATCCTAAAGGGATTGGACAGGCTAGATGCAGGAAGATTGTTCCCGATGTTGGGGAAGTCCAGAACGAGGGGCCTCAGTTTGAGGATAGAGGGGAAGCCTTTTAGGACCGAGATTAGGAAAAACTTCTTCACACAGAGAGTGGTGAATCTGTGGAATTCTCTGCCACAGGAAACAGTTGAGGCCAGTTCACTGGCTATATTTAAGAGGGAGTTAGATATGGCCCTTGTGGCTACGGGGGTCAGGGGGTATGGAGGGAAGACTGGGGCGGGGTTCTGAGTTGGATGATCAGCCATGATCATAATAAATGGCGGTGCAGGCTCGAAGGGCCGAATGGCCTACTCCTGCACCTATTTTCTATGTTTCTATGGCTCCCTTCCCGGGTTAGACTATCCACTTCTATGTTAAGTAACATCCCAGTATTCTTCTAACATATTCGGTGATATCTAAGCCCCTGACTCTAAGGGAGTCCCAGTCAACATTGGGGAAATTAGTCACCCACTGCAACTACCCTGTTGCTTTTACATCTTTCATTACCTGCTACATTTCTGTTCCTTTATCTCCTGCCGGCATTTGGGAGGCCTGTGGTATAACCCCATCAGTGAATGCACCTCTCTTATCCTGAGCTCTATCCACATTGTCCCACTGGATGAACCCTCCAGTGTGTCCTCTCTTAGTCCCTCACCCACAATTCCATATAAAGTCTGATCTGCCATCAGCCTTCCTTGTATGTCAATCCCACTTCCCTGATTTTACAAACATTTATCTTCCTTCTCTTTGAATCTTTTCAGTTATCCAGACTCCCCATTCATCTCAGTTGGGGAATTCCAGTGTTTGTTATACAGTGTTTTTTTAATCATTTGTGGCCTTGTAGAACAGTGCAGGCATGTACTCTGGTTTCCTGCAGTCCACAGTTTTGAGTGCCACAGTTCCACACAGTCATCAGATTATATAAAAGGAGAGGGAGTTTGATGAAGTGAACCTGGGCAGTTGGCACATTTTGCATGTCACAGTTCCCGAGGAAATGTTTGATTGCCCATAATTCGGAACGTGGCAAGATCCAATAAAAAGTTATACTTAACCAGAGCGGTCATTGTATGAGTGGGCCAGAATTGGAGTGGGGAGTTCAGGTTTTGTCTCTTCTGAGAGATGTAGGCCATAGGTAGATATATTTTGATTTAATCTTTATTTCTTTTGTATTACACATTTAGAGCAGAGGGGATGCCAGACAAGATACTTGTCTTGATGGAAGGAGGCAGAGGGTGGTCATGGCAGCTTGTTATTCAGGTTGGAGGCCTCTGACCAGTGACAGTCACAGGGATCGGTGCTGGTACTGTCAATTGTCATCTACATTAACAATTTTCTGACATTGTGGTGACAGTGAGTTTGCAGATGACAGCAATGCTGGTGGTAGTGTGGACTGTGAAGATTGTGTGAGAGTACAATAGGATGGAGATTAACTGGGGAAGACGGCCAAAAAATGGCAGAAGGATATTGATGTGGACAAGTTTGAGGTGTTGCATTATGAGAAGTTCAACCAGGGAAGGATCTGCACAGTAAATTCTTGTCCCTTGGAGAGTATTACAGAAGAGGGTCCATGAAATACAGAAACATCATTCACTGAAAGAGACAACACAGGTAGTCAGGATGGTGAAGGTGGTGTTTGGCCTATTTGTCTTCATTGATCAGGGAACTCAGTAGAGAATTTGGGATGCCGTATGACAGCTGTAAAAGTCAAAGTGAGACCAGACTGTATTTTGCACAGTTCTGGTCATCCAGTTGCAGGAAAGATGTCATGAAGCTGGCAAGTGTGGAGGGAAGTTTGATGAGAATGTTACTGACACTGGTGGACTTTAATTATCAGCAGAAGCTGGACAGACTGGGACTCTCTTTCTCTCTCCTGAGAGTGTAAGGAGCTGTCTGGTGACCGTCCAGAGGTTTACAAAATCAGTAGGTGAGCACTCTTTTTGTAGGGTAGGGAAGCCTAAATTTACAGGGTAATGGTTTAAGATGAAGGGGAAACATTTAAAAGCTACCTTATGGGTGGGGGATGTTGCATCTTTGAATAAGGAGACCAACACTTCAGTAATAAGAGGGGTTTTGATGAGGTCTTGTAAGTATAGGTTTTAAATAAAATGATGAATGATGATTTTGATGGGATTATACTGCCGGCCTCCCAATTGGCTCAGATATTGTGCAGCAGACATATTAGTAAATCACACAGAGGGGTAATGGGAACAAGTTTACAGCAGTTGGGCATTTCAACTTTCCCAGATTACCTTGTATGAAAAGTTTCAGTCTCCAGGAGAAATTTGGCAGACACAGGATCGGTTCATCCCTCAGCAGAAACAGTATTTAAAAGGGAGGATGAGGCAACCATCGCTAACAACAGAAGACAAAGGCAGCATAAAAGAACATGAGAGGGCAAAGAATATCACCAAAATTAATGGGAAGCTAAAGGAATGGGAAACTTAAAACAAAAAAACAGAACAACTATAATAACAATATGCAGAACTCAGATGAATTATGAAAGTAACTGGCCAATAATAGAAACAAGATACAAAAAGATTTATTTTCAGATATATGAAGAGTAAAAGAGGCAAGAATGGACAAGGTTTCACTGACCTTCACTGATCAATGCCAGTGCACAAAAGTTTTATTAATGAGTTGGAGAAACTTCCCTCAACTTAACTTGGAAGGATGTCGCGGATTACAGGGTGCTCATGATCACTTAGGGAAGAGGGTCAAGTGTGGCAAATGCATTTCAATACAGATAAGTGTGAGGCGGTGCATATTGGAAAGTCAAACCAGTGTAGAACTTACACTATGAAAGATCGGTCATTGGGGACCGGAATGGGCCGGAGAGATTTAGGGGTAAAGTGAACACAGTTCATTGAAAGTTGTGTCACTTGCAGACAGGGTGGTGAAGAACGGGGTTTAACATGCTGGTCTTCATTAGTCAGGGGATAGAGTATATCAGTTGTGACATTATGTCACAGTTGTGTAAATGACTGGAGGACACACTTGCCGATTTGTATACAGCTCTTGTCACCATTATAGGAAACGTGGTTAAACTGGGGAAAGTGTAGAAAAGATTTCCAAGGTATATTTCCCGGACCCGAGGTTCTCAGTTACATAGTCAGTTTGGTCAGACAATGTCCTTTGTCCTTTATTCCTTGGAATCAGAATCAGATTTATCACCGTGTTATATGACGAGGAACCTGTCGTTTTGTTCTGACAGCAGTACAGGCCTCTGAAGGTGCAGATGTGAACATTGTGTCAGCATAACGACAAGAGATTCTGGGAATGGCGAACAACGCGGCCAAAATGCTGGAGGAACCCAGCAAGTCAGGCAGCATCTCCCACCAGAGTCCTGATGAAGGGACTCGGCCCGAAATGTCCACTGTTTATTCTCACCATTGATGCTGCCTGACTTGCTGATTCAGAGAGAGTGTTTTAAAGCGGCGGGCGATTAGACGAGTATCACTGTGTTTGTGGGTCCGAACACATCGCCGGATTTCCCAGCGCCTCCTGTACAAAAAGAAAAGATTTCTCTGTTATGGGATCGCCCCACTCCCCAGCTCAGTCCCGAAGCGGGAATTAATCGCAAAGTTTTAGTTAGTTTCAAAATTTCAGCCGAAAAGCAGAGAACAGGTCAACAAAATGGAGAGAGATCGCGGGCAGTGCAGTAATCAAACGGGTTAAATTAGAAAGTGCTGCCTTTAATCCCGATTAAACTCTCTTTCCGGCGAACTTTGCGGCCTCAGTGACGGACAAGGACCAGTCTGGGTCTCTGGAGTGTCCGATTTTAATTGGAATCGGAGAGTTTTTGAGGAGAGAGAAACACAGAAAAATGAAGTCTCCGGGAGCTGACAGCAGGATGTCTCCGCCCCGTCCGCTCGCTGTCTTTAAATTGCTCTGGGCCGCCGCCTTTCGCTTCAGTTCTCATTCAGTCTGATTGTGAGAAGCATTTTCCAGAGTCGCCGACATGACCGAGACAGCACCCGCCGAAACGGCTCCTCCAGCCGCACCCGCCGCCGCAAAGAAGACTCCCAAGAAGAAGGCGGCCGGCCGGAGCAAACCAGCCGGTCCCAAGCTGGGCGAACAAATCGATAAGATTGTGGCGGATTGTCGCGATCGGAAGGGAATGTCCGCTGTGGCCATCATGAAGGCTCTGACCAGCAGCGGTGTCGATGTGGGGAAACGTCGCGCCCAGATCAGGATGTGCATCAGGAAGAGAGTGGAAAGCGGCTCCTTGGTTCAGACCAAGGGCGCGGGTCTTTCGGGATCCTTTAAATCCGGTCAAGGAAAAAGTGCCGTGAAAGCGGTGAAGAAAGCGAACAAACCATCGGTAAAGAAATCTGCCATCAAGAAATCTCCAAGCAAGAAGTCTGGCGCCAAGAACCCAGCGGCTAAGAAAGCGGCAGCGAAGAAACCAGCGGCTAAAAAAGCGGCAGCTAAGAAACCAGCGGCTAAAAAAGCGGCAGCTAAGAAACCAGCGGCTAAAAAAAACGGCAGCTAAGAAACCAGCGGCTAAAAAAGCGGCAGCTAAGAAACCAGCGGCGTCGAAGCCAAAGAGCCCCAAGAAACTCGCAGCCCCGAAGAAGAAGGCGGCCAAGAAGACAGCAGTCAAAAAGTGAATTAAGGTATACCGTTTGTAAGTGTTTGAACCCAACGGCTCTTCTCAGAGCCACCCACATCTCAGAAAAGAGCTGATCGTGAATATTGTGATTCCCGCGCCGGGTCCGACTGAGTTTTGCGGGGGAACTTATCGCATAAAACCCGATTTTCCCGGTACCTCTCTGACATTCAGAGCGGCCCTGACGTCCCAGATTTGAAGTGAAACGCTGCGTTTCACTCGGGTTGTGTGTGTGTGAGAGAGAGTGAGACCGGTGGGGTGGTCTGCAGGCCCAGTTCCTTCTCCCGCTCCAGGACAGCGTGACTGAGATTCCGCACCTCGCATCCCAAAGCCCGATTCAGCTGAGTTGATTGGGAACTGCTGAAACCCATGTGAGAGGGGAGGGGGCGTCTTGAGAGAGAGATCTGTCTCTGGGGATGGACTGCAGGGGGAAGATATATGATAACCTTCCCGGCGACTTTGCCGACTGACCTTCAATCAGGTACCAGCTACAAAAGTTTATTTACACAACATTTACAAGAATAAAATCAAAAATATATAATTACCGCTCTCGGAAATCTCCCACTGTACCCATTGCGACCGCATGCTCCCACTGCAAGGACAGCCGGGCATGTCGAAAGCAAACAAAACGGTAACAGCCGCAGCAGTTGTACATGCCAGGTTTGTGGGAGAAGTGAAGGGCCAGGTGAGACCCTGACAGGGAGGGAGCGCGTTCATCTCCTGTCTCTCGCTGAATTAACCTGTCGGCACAGAACAGCTGATGATTGCGGTCACTTAATGCAAAACCGAACAACCCCATCAGGAAGGCAGATCGTCACTACAATAATCAGCAAGCGACAGCCCTTTCCTTTGCTGTGGTAGTGGCTCTTAAAAGAGCCTTTTCTTGTGCTTGTTGTGGAGGCTGGGTTCAGGCGCGCTCCCCGCGGATGCGGCGGGCCAACTGGATGTCCTTGGGCATGATGGTGACTCGCTTGGCGTGGATGGCGCACAGGTTAGTGTCCTCAAACAGCCCGACCAGGTAAGCCTCGCTGGCCTCCTGTAGGGCCATGACGGCCGAGCTCTGGAACCGCAGATCGGTTTTGAAGTCCTGAGCGATCTCCCGCACCAGGCGCTGGAAGGGAAGTTTGCGGATGAGCAGCTCGGTGGATTTCTGGTAGCGCCGGATCTCCCGCAGAGCCACGGTGCCAGGCCGGTAGCGATGAGGCTTCTTCACTCCGCCGGTGGCTGGAGCGCTCTTCCGCGCCGCTTTGGTCGCCAACTGTTTGCGAGGAGCTTTCCCTCCGGTCGATTTACGCGCTGTCTGCTTGGTGCGGGCCATTCTCCTTCAGAACCGAC
This sequence comes from Mobula birostris, assembly GCF_030028105.1. Classification (NCBI taxonomy): domain Eukaryota; kingdom Metazoa; phylum Chordata; class Chondrichthyes; order Myliobatiformes; family Myliobatidae; genus Mobula; species Mobula birostris. The sequence goes on from NC_092397.1 coordinate 32,779,245, forward strand.
AACACGGGCTGAAATACAGGAACAAGATAGACGAAGCGTGCTTCGGGACAGGATTTTATACTTTTGGAAAGGGTCTGCCCATCACCTCTGATTGGCTGAACCAGGTGTCTATTAAGGTTCCTTACTGCGATTGGTTGATTCATTTCCTGTAGGCTGGCGGCAAATAAAAATTTACGACAAATAAAAATTTGCCGAGCGGTCGGACTTCATTCATGCAGAGTGATTGGCGCCGGATTAATTTAAAATCGCCTGGCAATTGAAGACCATCCAGCAACGGTGCTTGATTACATTTTATTTACAATTAATTGTATGACGAATTATACAAATTCAGTTTCGTTTAATAAATTTAATATCTAATTTCCTCAGTTAAGATTTAAATTCACAACTGCAGAATCGTTCTCTAAACGAGTGAACTGATTTCTGTTCGAAACTGATAGAGGATTAAAATCGATCCTAATGCAGGTTTTGCGGTAATCACTGACTGGAAAGGCAAAATTGCAGTATGTTTCAAGCAGAATCGATCAATCTGTTTCAAATGCAACTGAACTGAACGTATCGATAAAAAATAATTAAAAGTCTGTGGATACGGCTCCGTCTGTGAGGCGGTGGGTGGCTCTTAGAAGAGCCTTTGTTTTGTGCTCGGGAGGAAGTGGGAGTTTTTCAGCCGCCGAAGCCATAGAGAGTGCGGCCCTGGCGTTTCAGAGCGTACACCACATCCATGGCAGTCACCGTCTTGCGCTTGGCGTGTTCAGTGTAGGTGACCGCATCCCGGATCACATTCTCCAGGAAAACCTTCAGCACCCCGCGGGTCTCCTCGTAGATCAGACCCGAGATCCGCTTGACGCCGCCACGGCGAGCCAGACGGCGGATGGCCGGTTTGGTGATGCCCTGGATGTTATCACGGAGCACTTTACGGTGCCGCTTGGCTCCGCCTTTGCCCAGTCCTTTGCCTCCTTTCCCTCTGCCAGACATGATGCTGCTTCACTCAAGTCGCTGCTCACTGACAAACTGCCTGCTGCTATCTCCTTTTATACACAGCGCCCCGACCTGCCCGAGAAACGCGCAGAGAGACAGAGGCGGGGAGGGGAGGAGACAGAGTCAGAGTGACGGACAGAGCCGAGAGCGGCCTCTCATCGTCCAGCTCCGCCTTCACTTTACCACAACCGCCAATTTCCAACGATTCATCCGACACAAAGCGCTCCAGCGAAAAACAAAACTCCCTCACACACCACGTACATACTATGGGTTTTCTGGGAATTTGCCGATTCTCCTGCTTTAAATTAAAGGAAGTGCTTTTCCATTCTACAAATCCCCGAGGACCTCGGTCTGTCCCTCCCGGCCCCATGACCAGTGTCAGCGCCCTCACACACAGCAGTTGGTGGGCGAGGGTGCAGTCACTTCCAGTGATGAGAGGGTTGATTCATTAGAACAATTGTTCCTCTGGGTCGTCAGGGAAATGAAAGACTGGTCACATACAGGAACAGGATACATAACCAGATATATAGACCGCGCTTCTGGCGCCTTCTAAAGCCCAGGTAAAGGGGTGGCTGAGGAGCTGGTGCGAGGTGGGTGGTTCTTCAGGTACAAGGATCTTTGGGTCTCAAGGGAAACGAGAGACGGGTCCAAGGAGGAGGGGAGCCAATATGTTTCCGGGGAGCCTTCTTCGTGCTACACGGAAGGGTTTAAATGAGCAGGGATGTTAAGTCCTATACAGTGGTTTTAGAGAACTAGGTTAAAAAAAAGCAGGACTTCCAGGATTGTAATCGCGGAATTGTGACCAAAACCATGCGCTAGTGTGGTGAGAAATCGATATTTCGCGCAGTTTAATATGTTGCTGAGGAACTGATGCAGGAGGGAGGTTTTCAGATTCATGGATTCATGGGTGGTCCAGGCAGCTGGGAGACCGGGACAAACAAGACCATTTGCATTTGAACCAATACCTTCACCAGGAGGTTTGATGGTGTCACTTGGCAGAGTTTGAACTGGAGTAGCAAGTGGGAGAATGTATGTCTGACAAGACAGTCTGAAAAGAACGAGAGCCAATGTCAGGCTAATAAACATGGTGGGATTGCTGGGCTGAAATGAGTTTATTTCAACATTAGGAGTTTTATGTTGTCGGACGGACAGGGCTGGCAGCTCAACATTCCTGGGTTTGATTGTTTTACATGTGAGTGGGGGAGGGAGGGGGGGTTAAAAGATGCAGAGGTTACCCCACTGGGAATGTCACTGCAAACTGGAAGGTTCATTTACAGAGGCAATCTGCAGTTACACTGCTGGGATGTTTGCACTGGCCCCACAATAACCAGTGGGGGGACTTTATCTTCCCTAGAATTCACTGGAATTTGCTCAATACTAAGAAGCGCAAGATTTCTTTAGTGAATCTGAGGAAATTTTGAAACATTATGTCGAGCCCAACCAGAGTTGAGAACATGTGGGAATTAGTTTTGGGAAATGAACCAGACCAGGAGACAGCCAAGACTCAGTGAAAATTTTGGGATCTTATATTTTTCTTAGTTATGAGTAAGAATAAAATTAGATCTTGTAAGAAGGTACTAAATTGCAGGAGGGCAAGTTAGGACGTAGTAAGACAGAAGCCAAGGGGCATTGATTGGGAGCAGCCACATGTGGGAGTTGTTTAAAGACCACCAGGTCAGAGTTAAATATTGAGGTACAGGATTTATGCACATTTGCAAAGGCATGGCCTGCGTAGGGACAATCAGCATGGTTTTGTGTGGGCAGATCATGCTTGACAAAGTTGCTCGAGGTTTGTGAGGTGATGACAGAGACTAAGGTATAGGAGAAGAATTAGACCATTTGGCCCATCGAGTCTGCTCTGACATTTCATTGTGGCTGATCCAATTTTCCTCTCAGCCCCAATCTCCTGCCTTCTCCATGTGTCCCTTCATGCTCTGACCAATCAAGAATCTATCGATCTCTACCTTAAATATACCTTGGCCTCCACAGCTGCTGCCTGTGACAACGAATTCCACAGATTCACCACTCTCTCTAAAGAAATTCCTCCTCATCTCCATTCTAAAAGGATGCTCCTCTATTCTGCGGCTGTGTCCTCTGGTCTTAGACACTCCCATCCTCTCCACATCAACTTTATCACAGTGATAGGTTTCAATTAGTCATCCCTCATTGTTCTCAATTCCAGTGAATAAAAGGCCCAGAGCCATGAAATGTTCTTCATATGACAAGCTGTTTGATCCTGGAATCATTTCAGAGAATCTCGTTTGAAACCCATCCAGTTTCAGCTCATCCTTCCATACAGGGCCCAAAACTGCTCCCAATACTCCAAGTGAGACTTTGCCAGTACTTCATAAAGTCTCAACATTACAGTCTTGTTTTTATATTCCAGTCCTCTTGAAATGAATGCTAACATCACAGTTGCCTTTCTCAGCAGAGACCCAACCTGCAAATTAGCCTGTAGAGAATCCTGCACAATGACTCCCAAATCCCTTTGTACCTCAATTTTTTGTATCTTCTCTCCATTTAGAAAATAATCAACCCTACTATTTCTTCAACCAAAGTGCATGACCATACACTTCCCAATTCTGTATTCCATCTGCCACTTCTTTGCCCATTCTCTTCATCTGTCTGTCCTTCCCTATTTCCTCAAAAATACCTGCACCTCCACCTGTCTCTTCATATCATCTGCAAATTTTGCAATAAATTCATGAATTCCATCATCCAAATCATTGACATATAATGTGAAAAGAATGAGACCCAACATCTTGGTGCTTGATGAGGGCAAGGCTGTGGACATGATCCGCATAAACCTCAGTAAGGCATTTGAAAAAGAGCAGTGGGATTCAATATAAATTGCAATTTCAATTCAGAAATGGCTTTCTCATAGAAGGCTAAGTAGGGCTGGAAGTCTGTGAGCAGTGGTGATCCACAAGGATTGATGCTGGGAATTATGTTGTTTCTGATATATATCGATGTTTGGATGAAAATGTTGATGGGCGGTTTACAAGTCTACAGGTGACAGCAAGATAGGTGGAATTGTGGACAGTGTAGATATTGATCAATGCACACAGTGGGATACAGATCACAAACAGATATGCAGAGTAGCTGCAGAAGGAATTTAATCTGGGAGGGAATGTGGCGTTGCAGTTTGGGAGGTCAAATGAAAGAAGAAAGTATAATGTTAATGTCTGACCCCTTCACAGCATTGGTGTAAAGAGTGATCTTGGGATCCAGGCACATAGTTCACTGAATGTGGCTACACAGCGGGATAAGGTGTGCAGAATGCTGGTTTCCACTGGTCAGGGTGTTAAACATAAGAGTAAGGGTGTCATGTAATATAACGTACAGGGAATGGACCCTGTGCAGGTAGGTGTATTCACCTCCTTCAAGTCAGTATTTAGTCGATGGACCGTTGGCAGCAATTACAACCATGAGTCTATGTGGATAGGTCACTATCAGCTTTGCACATCTGGACACTGCAATTTTTCCCATTCTTCCTTACAAAACTGCTCAAGGTCTGTCAGAATGCACAGAGTTTATGAGTGAACAGCCCTTTTCAAGTCCAGCCACAGATTGAGGTCTGGACTCTGACTTGGCCACACCAGGACATGAACTGTGTTGTCTTAAGGCATTCCTGTGCAGCTTTGGTTTTAAGCTCGCAGTCATTGTCTTGCTGGAAAACAAATCTTTTCTGAAGTCTCAGTTCTCTTGCAGATTGCATTAGGTACAGCTCATCCTTAGGGAACGTGTGGTTTGTGGAGGGATGATGATCTGAGGAGCTGGGTGACAGGCAGAAAAGGCAAAGCGATGAAGAGAAAGGAATCCAATAGGAGAGAACTTTGGACCATGGGATGACACGAAGGAGGTGGAGAACCAGACAGAGTTGATGGCCAGGTCATGAGGGTGTGTGAAGAGAGGTGAAGGGGTTAAATGGTATCAGAATGGGGGAAAAGAAGTGGGGGTGAGGGAAACAGAGTGTAGTGATATCCGGAATTGGTAGAAATCAATGTTCATTCTATCAAGATTGGAGGCTGCACAGTCAGAATATGAGGTGTTGTTTGGCTAACCTGTACTTGGCTTCGTCGTAGCAGTAGAGGAGGCCACATGCAAACATGTTGGTGATGGCTCTCCGCTGGTCAGGGTCGACCATGGATATTGCGCCCTAGCTGTGGAAATCGATATGCAAGTCGGGGAAGTACAAAACGTAAAGCAAGTCAGGGACGTACGAAACGTAAAGCAAGTCGGGGACGTACGAAACGTAAAGCAAGTCGGCGACGTACGAAACGTAAAGCAAGTCGGCGACGTACGAAACGTAAAGCAAGTCGGCGACGTACGAAACGTAAAGCAAGTCGGGGACGTACGAAACGTAAAGCAAGTCGGGGACGTACGAAACGTAAAGCAAGTCGGGGACGTACGAAACGTAAAGCAAGTCGGGGACGTACGATACGTAAAGCAAGTCGGGGACGTACGAAACGTAAAGCAAGTCGGGGACGTACGAAACGTAAAGCAAGTCGGGGACGTACGAAACGTAAAGCAAGTCGGGGACGTACGATACGTAAAGCAAGTCGGGGACGTACGAAACGTAAAGCAAGTCGGGGACGTACGATACGTAAAGTAAGTCGGGGACGTACGAAACGTAAAGCAAGTCGGGGACGTACAAAACGTAAAGCAAGTCGGGGAAGTACGATACGTGAAGCAAGCAGTTGCCCATGCAGGAGCTGATGATTCCAGAGCAACAGCGGAGACCGATGGAGTCAAGCACCAGCGGTGTCGCAGGATTGCCAGTCTGCACTGAACATCAGACCATCAGACCGACAAGGAGTTAGTGTTCACAGTGGGGACACAGAAAACATCCCACAGATATCTGATGGTGACATTTCAATATTGTGCCATAATGTGTAACAACCGCCGTCTCCAGGGAGAAACTAATGGGACTAAAAGCAAACATTACCAGGTCCCAACGACCTGCACTAAAGTCTGGAGAGAAAGGAGAGACATTGAAGTCTGTCAAAACTCACTGTTACAGAAAGGTCCCAGTTAGTTGAAAACCATTGTTGAAGAATGGTGGAAGGTAACTGTAGTCCTGTTAACTTCACTTCAGGTACTGGAGTCGATAATCTATCAAGAAATAGCAAATCATTTCGAAAAGTTTAATGTCATTGAACTAAGTCAACAGGGTTTACAGTCAGATTCACACAGCACAGAAACAAGACCTTCAGCTTAAATTGTCCACGATGACCAAAGTTTCCATCTGAGCTCGTGGTCTGTAACCCCCTCACCACCACCAACTGGAAAAGTTGCCCTTCAGGTTCCTATTAAATCTCATCTTAAACCAATGCCCTCCAGTTCTTGATTCCCCAACACTGGCAAAATGATTGTTATCTTTGACCCAACTCAGGCCCCTTATTATTTTTTTACACCTCTGCAATATCATTACTCATTCTCCAACATTCCAGGGAAAATTGACCAAAACGCTTTCCACAAATCAGTCCTTCAAGATCCAGCAACATCCTCGTAAACCTCCTCTGCTCTCTTCCCAGCTTAATGGTGTCTGTCAGACAGCAGGGTCACTAAAACTAAACACTATTTGCGAAATGCGGCCAAACCAACGTGTTGGACAACTGCAACATTTCATCCCAGCTTCTATATTCGGTGCCCTGACTGAAGGCCAGTGTTCCAAAAGCCTCTTCACCACCCTGTCCATCTGGAACCTGGTCTTAGACCCTGTAACCTGGGTTGCTGAACGTTCAGTCATGTTTGACAAACATACCAGAGATTTGAGACTTTACAGGGGAAGTTGGAGAAGCGGTGTTTTTGGATTTTCAGGAGCCATTTGCCAAGGTGCCACATGTAAGGCTGGTGCACAAGACCAGAGCTCAGTACTGGGAAGGAAGTGTGTTAATACTGACTGAAGACTGGTTACCATACTGAGACAGAATAACAGGTCTGTTTCAGACTGGGATGATATTACTAGTGGAGTGTCCCAGTGACCAGTTCTGGATCGACAATGATTTATTATTGATATTAATGACCCAGAGGAGGGAGGTCAATGACAGGGAATGTGGTGGGGGACATGATGTGATTGGACATTTCATCTCTCCAACAGGATAAGAAGAAGCTGGTGAGTAGAATACTTGGTAAATGGAGTTTAATGTGGTGAAGTGTGATGGCATGTAGAATGGTAGGAGGAATCAAAAGTCAGACTGTGATTTATGTGGAGATAAATTGTAAACGAGAGAAATAGAGAGGGGTCAAGATGCTGAACTACACAACAAAATAGAGACGGGAGCAGTGAGTGGTTCATAAAACCATATATGACCAAGGTTCAGAGGTGAATGGTTCATTGACATTTACTGCTGGGGTGTTGGTGCAGAGAAACAGAGAAGTGTTGTTACCGTGACAGACAAGTGCACAATGATGGATTTTGGGAAGTTAAAGCAAGTCAGGATGTACCCATTGAATGGAGGGTCCTGAGGAGTGTTGATGAAAGAGAAACCTGGGGCACAGATGCATAATTCCCTGAAAGTGCCAACACAGGTAGACACGGTGGTGAAGAAGGAACACGACATGCTTGTCTTCATCGGCAAAGGCTATGAGAGGAGTTGGGTCATCACATTACAGTTGTACATATCAATAATGACACCACACCAGGAGTACCCTGTGCAGTTCTGGTCACATGAGAGGAAGGATGTGATTAAGCTGGAAAGGTGCAGAAACAATTCACAGGAATGTTACCTGGACTGCGGGGCTTGAGTTACAAGGAAAGATCAGACCGACTGGGACTGTCTTCCCTGGAGTGAAGGAGACTGAGGGGAGACCTGACAGAAGTTTATAAAACTATGAGAGGTGTAGACAAGGTAAACAGGCAGAATCATTTTGCCAGGGTAGAAATATCAAATATGAGAAGGTGCAGCTTTAAAATGCCAGGGTGAAAATTTAAAGGTGGACGTTAGGGCAGGTAAGATTTCTGTTTTTGTACAGAGAGTGGTGAGGGCCGGGTATGGGCTGCCTTGGGGAGTGGTGGAAGCAGATATGATAATGACATTTAACAGGGTTTTAGACAAGTCCATGAATATTCAGAGAATTTAAGCACATGAATTATAAGCAGGCAGAAGAGATTTAGTTTCATTTGGCATCGTGTTCAGCACAGACATCATGGGAAGAAGGGTCTGTTCCTGTGCTGTACTGTTCTGTGTCCTCGGTGAGCCTCAGTGACAGGGGAGTCTTTAGCCGGGGTCACAGACAGGTGTATCTGTGGTAAGGAGACAGACTGCAGGATGATGCATTACCTCCCTGGTACCAGGGTCGAGGATGGAACTGAAAAAGTACAGGCCATTCTGAAAGGGCAGGGTGAGCAGCCAGAGGTCGTGGTCCATATTGGCTCTAACAAAAGAGACAAGTCCTGCAAAAAGAACTTAGGGAGTTGAGGAAAAGTTAAGTAGAAACTCTGTGGTGGGGGTGGGGATAATCCCAGTGCCACCTGCTAGCGAGGAAATAAATAAAAAAGGTATTACAGTTCCGGCCCAAAACAGTGACTTTTCGTTTTGACCCCAGCATCCGCAGAGTATTTTGTGTTTACAGAGATCCAGCTGAGAGAAGGGCAAGACTGGTAGTGAAACATTCCAGGATTCAGATGATTCAGACAGTCCAGAGGGAGGTGAATGAGGTTGGGGATCTGTACGGCTGATCAGGCAGAATGTCACAAGGTCGAGGTCACCCTGGAGGCTCCTCCAGTCAGACAATGTGGGTAGAGTTCAGGAATAAGAAAGGAGCAATCTCCGTGCTAGGATTATACTGGAAGCCTCACAACAGCCAGTAAGAGAGGAACAGATATGTCGGCAGGTTATGGACTGATGTAAAAACTACAGAGTAGATTTGGTGAGTGAATAACCTCCCCAGAGTAACTGGGACTCCCTTGCACCGAGGCTTGGATGGAGCATTATTTGTGTTCAGGAAGGTTTCCTGAAACAATATGTCGTCCACCAGGGAGAGGGACATTCTTGACTTCACCTTGGGAAATATGGGACTCAACAGAGTGGTGGCAGGAACAACCATGTTCTGAGAGGAATTAGACAAGTCCTTCAGGGGAAATGACCTGCAGAGCTGTGGGTACAGTGGGGAATGGGATTGTGGAAATGTTGTAGCAGGAGTTGGTATAAATTTGATGGGTCAAATAGTCTCGACGATCACTGAATGATTCTCCGCCCAATAATAGTCTGAAAAAAATCACTCTGGTCGCCAGTGAATCTACCAAACTCCAGGATGAACAAGATCAATTGTGTAATAAGGACACACTTCTGTCGAAACACTGACACTATATACCAAGTACACTGAGCTGCCAGAGCACAACACCGGCCAGTGAGGACACAGACCAGTACAACACCCAGCTCTCTACTACAAAGTTCAAAGCTGAAAGTAAATGTATTATCAAAATACATTTCTGTCACCATATACAACCCTGAGATCAGTTTTCTTGTGGGCATACTGCTGGTTTGTTAGAGCGGTTGGGGAGGGTTTAAATTAATTTGGCAGGAGCATGGGAACTGGTGTGAAAGGATGCAGGATAGGACAGATGGTAAAAAAGCAAAGATCGCATGCAGTCACACTGTCAGGAAGGGCAGGCAGATGACAGGACATAACTGCAGCCAGCAGGATGAGCATCAGTGCATGAGGAATGCAGAATCAATAAGGGTAGCAAATGCAGAACTCAAACTGTTATATCTCAATACACGGAGTGTAAGAAATAAGGTGGATAATCTTATTGCCCTATTACAGATTGTCATGTTTAATGTTGTGACCATCACTAAATCACGGCTGAAGGATGTTTCTAGTTCGGAGCTAAATGCCCCAGGTTACACGTATCAGAGGGATAGGAAGGTAGACAATGGGGATGGCATGGCTCTGCTGGTAAAGAATGGTAACAAATCAGTAGAAAGATGTGACACAGGATCGGAAGATGTTGAATCATTGTGAGTTGAATTTAAAAACTGCAAGTGTAAAAAAGACTTTGATGGTAGTTGTTTACAGGCCTCCCAACAGTTGCTGGTATGTGGACCACAGATTACAACAGGAAATAGAAAAGGCAGGTCAAAAGGGCAATGTTGTGGAAGGGGAGATTTCATCAGAGTCATGGGAGATTTTAACATGCAGGTCGATTGGGAAAATCAGGTTGGAAATAGATCTGAAGAGAGTGAGTTTGCTGAATGCTGAACAGATGGCTTTTTAGAGCAGTTTGTCATTGGGCTACTAGGGGAACAGCTATACTGGATTGTGTGTTATTGAATAAACTGGAGGTGATTAGGGAGCTGAAGGTAAAAGAACCCTTAGGAGGCAGTGATCTCAGTATCATTGAGTTCAGCTTGAAATTGGACAGGGAGAAAGTACAGTCTGACACAGCAGTGTTTCAGTGGAGTAAAGGCAGTTACAGTGGTTTGAGAGAAGAGTTGGCTAAAATAAATTGGAAGGAGATGCTGGCAGGGATGGCAGCAGAGAAGTAACAGTTTCTGGGGAGAATGAGGGAGGTGCAGGATGAATGTATTCCAAAAACAAATAAATACTCAAATGGCAAAATAGTACAACCGCGGCTGACAAGGAAATCAAAGCTAATGTAAAACCAAAAGGGAAGGCATATAACAAAGCAAGGCAGCAGAAAGGGAAATATAGACCAGTTAGACTGACCTCAGTGGTTGGGAAGATACCGGAGTCAATTATTGAAGAGTATTGGAAACACAGGACAAGAAAGGACAAAGTCAGCACGGTTTCCTTAAGGGAAAGTCTTGCCTGATGAACCTGTTGGAATACTTTGAGGAGATTACATGCAGGATGGATAAAGGGGATGCACTGATGTCATATATTTGGACTTTCAAAAGGCTTTCTTTGACAAGGTGCCACAAATGATCCTGGCAATAAAAGGATTAATGCATGAGGGTGACCACTAGAAGTGGGAATGGTGCTGGAGATGGACAGACCCAGAGTTTCCGGGATGCTGAGACCAGAGATTCAGTGGGTTGGTCAAACCTGAGGTCAGGCTGCAAATAGTTTGGTGACTACCATGACTGGAAAGGGGAAGAGACAGACAGTGCAATGTCTCCCTGTGGCTGTGACCCTCAGCAACAAGTACACTCCTTTGGATACCCCTGGGAGGATGACAAACCAGAGAACAGCAGCCCGTCACGTCAGTGATACTGACACCCCGGTCTGATGCTCCACGGGAGGAAAGGTCAATCACAGCAGTGATGACAACAGACTCACAGTACAGGGGATGTGCAGGAGATTCTGTGGCAGCAAGAGAGATGCCACGGTGGGGTGCCCCCTCCCGGGTACTGGGGTCAGGCACGTCTCCGATGTGCAGGATTTCCTAATGATAAACTTGCCAGTTGATTTGGTGGTAAGGAAATCAAATGCAACGTCAGCATTCATTTCAAGAAGACTACAACACAAAAGCGAGGATGTAATGCTCAGAGTTTATAAGGCATTGGTCCGATCACACTTGGTATTGTGAACTGTTTTGGGCCCCTTCTCTAAAAAGGTACGTGTTCACAGGAGGTTCACAAGAATGATCCTGGCAATAAAAGGGTTAATGCACAAGGATTGTTTGCTGGCTCTCGGCCTGTACTTGCTAGACTTTAGAAGAATGAGGAAATCTCATTGAAACTTATCAAAAATAGAAAGACCTACAATGGAGTGGGGAGGATGTTTCCGATAGCGGGGCAGTCTGGGATCACAGGGCACAGCCTCAGAATACTAGGACATCCTGTTAGAACAAAGATCAGGTAAAACTTCCATACCAAGGGGTAGTGCATCTGCACAGCCTGTGACAGGATGTTGTTCATTGACTATAGCTCAGTGTTTAATACCACCAATCCCACAGTCCTGATTAATAAACTGCAGAACCTGGTCTCTCTGCAACTCGCACCTCGACTTCCTAACCGGGACACCACAATCTGTGCGGATTAATGGAGACGGGCTAACCCCTATTGACATCAGTGGATCTGGGGTTGAGACGGTAAACAGCTTTAAGTTCCTCAGCATCAGCATACCCGAGGATTTCACGCAGTCTGCACACACCAGCTGAGTGGTGAAAAAGGCACAACAGCGCCGCTTTCACCTCAGACGGGTGAGGAAGTTTGCTATGAGCCCCCAAATCCTAAGAACTTTCTACAGGGGCAAAATTGAGAACATCCTGAATGGCTGCATCACTGCCTGGTATGGGAACTGCATCTCCGTTAATCGCAGGACTCTGCAGAGAGTGGTGCAGACAGCCCAGTGTATCTGTAGTTGTGAACTTCCCATGACTGAGGACACTTACAACAAAAGGTGTGAGAAAAGGGCCTGAAGGATCACTGGGGACCTGAGTCACTCCAACCACGATGTATTCCAGCTGCAACCATCCGGGAAACAGGACCGCAGCATAAAAGCCAGGACACACAGGCTCCGGGACAGCTTCTTCCACCAGGCCATCAGACTGATTAACTCACACTGATTTGAGTGTATTTCTATGTTACACTGGCTGTTCTATTTATTATAAATTAATATAAATTACTATGATTGTAAATTGCACATTTAGACGGAGATGTAACAAAGATTTTTACTCATGTACATGAAGGATACAAGAAATAAAGTCAATTCAAATTCAAATTAATATCTCCTCCTTGCTGACAATCAACACTGACACTGGTGCACCTCAGGGATTGTGCTTAGCCGACTGCTCCACTCCCCCTCTACCCATGACTGTGCGACTAAGCGTAGCTCAAAAGCCGTCCATAAATATGCTGGATACAACCATTGCTGGTACAATCTCAGATGGAGAGGAGAGGACTTACAGGAGCAAGATATACCAGCTAGTTGAGTGGTGTCGCAGCAACAACCTTGTGCTTAATGTCAGTGCGACAAAAGAGCTGATTGAAGGAAAGGTAAGATGAGGGAACACAAACCAATCCTCATAGAGGGATCAGAAGTGGAGAGAGTGAACAATTTCAAGTTCCTGGATATCAATATCTCCGAGGATCTAACCTGGTCCCAACATATCGATGCAGCTACAGTAAAATGAAGGCATGACAGCAGATATGTTTCATAAGGAGTTTGAAGACATTTGATTTCTCAATTTAAAACAGACAAAACTGCTCTAGATGTATTCTATATATGTTATTTCTGTTTTTGCACTGTTTTCAATCTACAAAATAAACATATCCATACACACACATACTGTAATTTATTTATTCTTTCTATATTATCATGTACTGCATTGAACTGCTGTTGCTACATTAACAAATTTCATGACACACGCCGGTGGTAATAAACCTGATTCTGGTTCTGACTCTGAATTCATCCCCACAGACGGCTGTGGCCAATTCACTGGGTATATCTAATGTGGATGTTCTTGATTATGGGAGGGGGGTTTGAGAGGGATAAGGATCAGTGATGGTCTCCTGAATGACCTGCCAGAGGAGGTGGTGGAGGCAGAAACACACAAAGTCTCTGTTCATGAACACTTCTCAGGAACCTGTCATTCACTGTGTACATCCTGTCCTGTTTAAACTTCCCAGTGCTGGGTCCATTGCTGTTTTCCATCTGTATTAACAATCTGGATGAGAATGTGGTAAACTGGATCAGCAAGTTTGCAGATAACACCAAGATTAGGGGTGCAGTGGACAGCAAGAAAGGCTAGCAAATATTGACATGGGACGTTGTCCAGCTGTTACAATGGCAGATGGAATTTAATGCAGACAATTATGAGGTGTGTGCAACAAAAGTTTAACGAGAGAAATGTGTGGTTTAAAGAGGATGAGGAAAAGCAAGAAGGCTGCGAGTGGAACGGCTCAGTATTTCCAGACCGAAGGTATTTTACTACTCGGAGTAAAGAGAGGCAAGACTGCACAGGCGCGTGACATCAGCCAGTAGAGCGGGAAAAGGTTAAAAAGAAGAGCGCCATATCCAGCGGGCAGCAGAGTGAGAGGGCTTTGGCTCAACTGGCTTAGGTGATAATGAGGCGAGGTAGGTTTACCTGCGTTAATTGCGGAAAGGAAGTATGTGTGTGACACCAGTGTTCTGTGCTCGGTGTCAGATGTGGAAAGTTCTGGAGTCTCCCAGCTTCGTGGACGGGAATATCCACACCCGGTGTGTTGAGCTGCGGCTCCTAAGGGACCGCGTTAGGGAACGGGAGTTGCAGCTCGTTAACCTTTGTCTGGTCAGGGACAGCGACGAGGTGATAGAAGGGTGATCACACCGGGACCATAGGAGACAGACAAGTGGTTAAGAGTCAGGAGAGGGAAGGGGAAGAGTCAGGTACCAGAGAGTAGCCCTGTGGCTGTCCCCCTGAACAATAAGTACTCCTGTTTGAGAACTGTTGGGGGGGGCAGGGTGGGACAGTCTACCTGGGGGAAGCAACAGCAGCCGAGCCACCGGCACAGAGCCCGGCCCTGTGGCTCAGAAGGGTAGGGAAAGGAAGAGAAAGGCCGTAGTGATAGGGGACTCTTTAGTTAGGCACTCTGTGAATGCAGGAAAGAAACACGGATGGTAATTTGCCTCCCAGATGCCAGGGTCCAGGAAGTTTCAGATCGCGTCCAAAATATCCTGCAGTGGAATAGAGAACAGCCAGACGTCATGGTACATAATGGTACAACTGACATAGGTAGGAAAAGGGTGGAGGTCCTGAACACAGTCTACAGGGAGTTAGGAAGGAAGTTAAGAAGCAGGAGAGCAAAGGTAGTAATCTCGAGATTACTGCCTGTGCCACGGGACAGTGAGTATAGGAATAGAATGAGCTGGAGGATAAATGAGTGGCTCAGGGATTGAAGCAGGGGGCAGGGATTGGGATTTCTGGATCATTGGGACCTCTTTTGGGGCAGTTGTGACCTGTACAAAAAGGATGAGTTGCACTTGAATCCCACAGGGACCAATATCTTGGCAGGGAGGTTTGCTACTGGGGAGAGTTTAAACTAGAACTATTGGGGGGTGGGAACCGAACTGAAGAGACTGGGGAAGAGGCGGTTGGCTTACAAATAGAGAAAGCTTGGAGATGGTGTGTGAGGGAGGACAGGCAAGTGATAGAGAAGGTACGTGCTCAGACCAACGGTTTGAGATGTGTCTATTTTAACGCAGGGAGTATTGTGAACAAAGCGGATGAGCTTAGAGCATGTATCACTACTTGGAGCTATGATGTGGTGGCCATTACAAAGACTTGGATGGCTCAGGGACAGGAATGGTTACTTCAAGTGCCAGGTTTTAGATGTTTCAGGAAGGACAGAGAGGAAGGCAAAAGAGGTGGGGGCGTGGTACTGTTGATCAGAGATAGTGTCATGCCTGCAGAAAAGGAGGACGTCATGGGAGGATTGTCTACAGAGTCTCTGTGGGTGGAGGTTAGGAACAGGAAGGGGTCAATTACTCTACTGGGTGGTTTTCATAGGCCACCCAATAGTAACAGGGATATCGAGGAGCAGATAGGGAAAGAGATCCTGGAAACGAGTAATAACAACAGAGTTGTCGCGGTAGGAGATTTTAATTTCCCAAATATTGATTGGCATCTTCCCCGAGCAAGGGGTTTAGATAGGGTGGAGTTTGTTAGGTGTGTTCAGGAAGGTTTCTTGACACAATGTGTAGATAAGCCTACAAGAGGAGAGACTGTACTTGATTTGGTATTGGGAAATGAACCTGGTCAGGTGTCAGTTCTCTCAGCAGGACAGCATTTTAGAGATAGTGATCATAATTCTATTTCCTTTACAATAGCATTGGGAGAGATAGGAACAGACAAGTTAGAAAAGTGTTTAATTGGAGTAAGGGGAATTATGAGGCTATCAGGCAGAAACTTGGAAGCTTAAATTGGGAACAGATGTTCTCAGGGAAAGGTACGGAAGAAATGTGGCAAACATTCAGGGGATATTCGTGTGAAGTTCTGCATAGGTACGTTCCAATGAGACAGGGAAGTTATGGTAGGGTACAGGAACCGTGGTGTACAAAGGTTGTAGTAAATCTAGTCATGAAGAAAAGAAAAGCTTACATAAGGTTAAGAGAGCTAGGTACTGTTAGAGATCTAGAAGATTGTCAGGCTAACAGGAAGGAGCTTAAGAAGGAAATTAGCAGTGCCAGAAGGGGCCATGACAAGGCCTTGGTAGGCAGGATTAAGGAAAACCCCAAGGCATTCTACAAGTATGTGAAGAGCAAGAGGATAAGACGTGAAAGAATAGGACCTATCAAGTGTGACAGTGGGAAAGTGTGTATGGAACCGGAGGAAATAGCAGAGGTACTTAATGAATACATTACTTTAATATTCACTACAGAAAAGGATCTCGATGATTGTAGGGATGACTTGCAGCGGATTGAAAAGCTTGAGCATGTAGATATTAAGAAAGTGGATATGCTGGAGCTTTTGGAAAGCATCAGGTTGGATAAGAGGCCAGGACCAGATGATATGTACCCCAGGATACTGCGGGAGGCGAGGGAGGAGATTGCTGAGCCTCTGGCGATGATCTTTGCATCATCAATGGGGACAGGAGAGGTTCCGGAGGACTGAGGATGTTGTTCCCTCATTCAAGAAAGGGAGTAGAGATAGCCCAGGAAATTATTGACCAGTGAGTCTTACTTCAGTGGTTGGTAAGCTGATGAAGAAGATCGTGAGAAGCAGGATTTATGAACATTTGGAGAGGTATAATATGATTAGGAATAGTCAGCATGGCTTTGTCAAGGGCAGGTTGTGCCTTACGAGCCTGATTGAATTTTTTGAGCATGTGACTGAACACATTGATGAAGGGAGAGCAGTAGATGTAGTGCATATGGATTTCAGCAAGGCATTTGATAAGGTACCCCATGCAAGGCTTACTGAGAAAGTAAGGAGGCATGGGATCAAAGGGGACAATGTTTTGCGGATCCAGAACTGGCTTGCCCACAGAAGGCAAAGAGTGATTGTAAACGGGTCATATTCTGCATGGAGGTCGGTGACCAGTGGTGTGCCTCAGGGATCTGTTCTGGGACCCTTAATTTTTGTGATTTTTATAAATGACCTGGATGAGGAAGTGGAGGGATGGGTTAGTAAGTTTGCTGATGACACAAAGGTTGGGGGTGTTGTGAATAGTGTGGAGGGCTGTCAGAGGTTACAGCGGAACATTGATAGGATGCAAAACTGGGCTGAGAAGTGGCAGATGGAGTTCAACCCAGATAAGTGTGAAGTGGTTCATTTTGGTAGGTCAAATATGATGACAACATATAGTATTAATGGTAAGACCAAGGCAGTGTAGAGGACCTGAGGGATCTTGGGGTCAGAGTCCATAGGACGTTCAAAGCAGCTGCGCAGGTTGACTATGTGGTAAAGAAGGCATACGCTTCATTGGCCTTCATCAATCGTGGAATTGAACTTAGGAGCCGAGAGGTAATGTTGCAGCTCGATAGGACCTTGGTCAGACCCACTTGGAGAACTGTGCTCAGTTCTGGTCACCTCACTACAGGAAGGATGTGGAAACCACAGAAAGGTGCAGAGGAGAATTACAAGGATGTTACCTGGATTGGGGAGCATGCCTTATGAGAATAGGTAGAATGAACTCGGCCTTTTCTCCTTGGAGCGACAGAGGATGAGAGGTGACCTGATAGAGGTGTATAAGATGATGAGAGCATTGACTCTGTGGATAGTCAGAGGATTTTTCCCAGGGCTGAAATGGCTGCCACAAGAGGGCACAGGTTTAAGGTGCTTGGGAGTAGGTACAGAGGAGATGTCAGGTTAAGTTGTTTTTTTCTCTTTATTTTAAATGCAGAGAGTGGTGAGTGTATGGAATAGGCTGCCAGCAATGGTGGTGGAGGCTGATACGATAGGGTCTTTTAAGAGACGTTTGGATAGATACACGGAGCTTAGAAAGACAGAGGGCTATGGGTAACCCTAGTAATTTCAAAGGTAGCTACATGTTTGGCACAACTTTGTGGGCGGAAGGGCCTGCATTGTGCTGTAGGTTTTCTATGTTTCCTTTCTCCCCAGAGGGAGGTTACAATCTGGAACACAGTCTGAAGGGGTGATGCAGGCTGGTATTTAAGGAGCATCTGGATGAGCATTTGAATCACCAAGGCAGGGTAGAAGACAGACCAAGTTCTGAGTTAGTGGAGACAGATTCTCGATGGTCAGTATGGACATGCAGAAATCACTGACAGTGAAAGTGCAATGGGAACCTGAAACACAGAACTTCAGGATGGTCATACCTAAAACATTCAGTACCCAGTATGATGGGATTGTTGTTGTACAAAGGAATTAATGGTCAAATACTGAACCAACCCCCTCAAAAGGCTACCAAAATGCTGTCATTCCCTATGCACCAGTAACAATAGTTTTATATGGGAATTTGGTGAAGTACTCTGGGTGATATTAGGAGAGATGGCTGATAGCTTGGTCACGGTGGGAGGGTGCAAATGTCTTCTCAGAGGATAAGGGGTTCAGTGGAACAAGCTCACAGTTGAGAATGAAGGTGACAAACCCCACTGCAGTGGAGGACTGCTGTGGTCAGGGTTGTACTGGATAGAAACAGACCCTCTGGCCTATCACATTTATGCTCCCCATCATGCACAGCTGTACTAATCCCACTTTCCTGCATTAGTTTCATATCCCTCTGGGCCTTGCTCACTGAAGCCCCTGTGCATGTGCCTCTAATATTGTTACACAGTTCCCTGTACGTGGCATCACAGGTAGACAGGGTTGTGTGTTCTGCTTGCCTCGACAGTCAAAGAACTGCCTCTCATTAGAATAGGACAAAACTGTTTAAAGACGGATTCAAAGGGGATCTGAGGGGTAAATATTTCACACAGAGAATAGCTGGCATCCGGAATTAACTCCCAATACAGAGTCACTGGTTTATACAGAAATGAAACAGTCCCTTCGGTACAACTCATCCCCGCCGACCAAGTTGTCGACCTGAACTCGGCCCATCTGCCTGCATTAGGCCCGTATCCCTCTCAACCTTTCCCATCCATGTGACTGTGCAAATATGTTTTAAATATTGTACCTGAGGCAGAGAGCCGGTGCAGTGAGGCGCTGACAGACACTCACTGTTCCGCGGGCAGGAAGAGGAGAGGCCGAAACCCCAACAAGTGGAGACCGACTCCACCACCCCGGACTTACCGCCCACCACGGCCCGTTCCCCGGGAAACGACGTCGCTAAAGGTGGGGCTTTGTGACGTCAGCGCGTCACGGGGTAACAATCACAACGTGTCACGTGACAGTGACCCGGCAGCCGGGGAGGCGGGGCAGAGGGAGCTGTCAATCAGCAGAGCGGCTGAAAAACTTGCGACCATTGTAAACAGAATGGGGGGAGTGGGAGATTTCCAGGGACGTGACCCACTCCCCCATTCCCTGGAATTGAGTGTGTTATACACAGTAATATTCATATTGTAATTTAGCTCTTCGATCTTATAAATATGTCATGTTTGTATTTTCTATATTTTTGTGTGGATAATCTTTTTATAATTTTGGATGAAATATGTTGGAACTGGATCATGATAAAAGAGCATCACGGAAAAATATTGTCAAAGCCAAAATTTTATCCAAAGTAAGTTGTTATCACACTGCGCATATGTCACCATATTGTTCAAAGTTCAAATTCAAATGTATTCTCACAGACAACCCCGAGAATCTTGTTCTGCGGGCAATCTTAACAAATCTACAGAACAGTAACTGTGAACTGTAAATATGAGGAACTATAAACTGTAAACAAATTGTGTAAATGCAGAGAAATAAATAGCAATAAATAACAAGCATGAAATAACGATATAACAGTGGTGACATGAGTGTTTTGTTCAAGACACTGATGGTTGAGGGGTAGTAACTGTTCTTGAACCTGGTGGGGCGAGTCCTGAGGTACCTGTACCTTCTACCTGATGGTAACAGTGAGAAAAGATCATTGCCTAGGTGGTGAGGATCTTTGCTGATGGACGCTGCTTTCCTATGGTAATGTTTCATGTAGATGTGCTCAGTGGTTGTGAGGGTTTTACCTGTGATATACTGGGCCGAATCCACTACACTTTGTGGGATTTTCCACTCAAAGGCATTGGTGTTCCTATACCAGGCCGTAATGCAGCCAGTCAGCACACCTTCCACCACACATTTATATAAGTTTGCCAAGGTTTTCAATGACATGCTGAACCTCCGCAGAATCCTGAGGAAGTAGAGTGCTGTTGTGCTTTCTTCACAATTATATTTATGCGATGGGTCCAGGACAGGTCCTCTGAGTGAGTGACACACAGGAATTTAAAGTTACTGACTCTCTCCACCTCTGATCATCCTTTGATTACTAGCTCATGGACCTTTGGTTTTTCCCTCCTAAAGTGTACAATCCGTCCCTTAGTCTTACTGACATTGAGTGAGGGGTTGTTGTTAATACACCACTCAGCAAAGTTTTCAATCTCTCTCCTGTTTGCTGATTCATCACCACCTTTGATTGTGGTGTGATCAGCAAACTTGTATATGGTGTTGGAGCTGTACTCAGCTACACAGTCATAGGTGTAAAGTGAGTAGAGCTGGGGGCCAAGCACACTTCCTTGTGGTGCTCCTGTGCTGATAGAGATTGTGGAGTAGATGTTTTTGCCAATCTGAACTGACTTGGATCTGCACCTGAGAAAATCCAGGATCCAATTGCACAAGGGGGTATTGAGGCCCAGGTCTGAGAGCTTACTGATCAGCTTTGAGGGGATGATGGTGTTAAATGCTGAACTGTAATCAATAAAGGGCATCCAGATGTTTGCATCTTTGCTCTCCAGATGTTCCAGAGTTGTGTGAAGAGACAACAAGACAGCATCTGCTGTTGCTTCGGCAGGTGAATTGGAGAGGATCCAAGTCACCATTCAGACAAGAGCTGATATGCTTCAACACCAGCCTGTCAAAACACTTCATCACTGTGGATGTAAGTGCCATTGGGTAATAGTCATTTAAACAGGTTACCACGCTCCTGTTGGCCACCGTAATAATTGAAGCTTCCTTGAAGTAGGTGGGTACCACACACTGCCAGATCAAGAGGTTGAAGATATCCATGAATACATGAGCCAGCTGGTCAGCACAGGTCTTCAGTACTCGGCCAGGTACTCCGTCCAGACTGGATGCTTTCCTTGGATTCACTCCCTTGAAGGCAGCCTGCACGTCATCTTCAGATACTGAGACCAAATGACCATCGGGAAACACGGGGGTGCTCCCTCTTCTGGTGGACAAAGTGAGCATAGGAGGCATTGAGCTCGTCTGGAAGCGAAGCTGTGCTGTCCCCTTTTATCACAAGATTTACCTTTGCAGGAGGTTCTGGCATTCAAACCCTGACACAGCTATCAAGCATCTCTCTTTTATTCCAGTCTAGCCTGGAATCTCCACTTTGCCAAAGAGATGGTTTCTGGAGATCATACCTGCACCTCTTGTAGCATTCCTGATCTCCAGACTTGAATGCCTCTGACCTGGCACTCAGCAGGTTCCTGATCTCATTGCTCATCCAGGCCTACTGATTTGGGAAAAGCCTGAATGATTTTGTGGGGACACACGACTCCACAGCTGTTTTAGTAAAGTCTGTAGTGACCCCGGTGTCGTCCTTCAGGTCCTGAGATGAGTTCATGAACATGGCTCAGCCTGCTGACCCAAGGCAATCCTGTAACCGTTCCTCTGCCTCCCAACACCACCCCTCGGTTATCTTGATCTCTGAAGCCTTGTTCCTTAGGCTCTGTCTGTGTGCAGGTAGGAGGAGTACAGTCAAATGATCCAAATTAACGAAATGTGGTCTTAGGAGCAAATGATAGACATTCCTTATCGTAGTGTAGCAGTGGTCCCCTGTGTTGGGACATCTGGTGCAACAGGTTACTACTTTCAGATTAATTTTCTTTCAGGCATTTACAGGGAAATGAAGACAGTGGAATTTAGGAAAACTATAAACAGCAAAGACTGAACAGACAGCCAATGTGCAAAAGAAGACAAATAATGCACTAAAACATAAATATTACTGTGTCCTGACGAAGGGTCTGGGCCTGAAACATCGACTGCTCCTCTTCCTAGAGATGCTGCCTGGCCTGCTGCATTCACCAGCAACTTTGATGTGTATTACTGTGCAATTCAGTTGTGGAGTACTTGAAAGTGAGTGTGCAGGATATGCAATTAGTTCAGTGAAGATACCTACACCATTTCAAGAGCATGACTGCTGTAGGGTAACAACTCTTCCTGAACCTGGTGGTGTGGGACCTAAGGCTCCTGTACGTCCTTCCCGATGGCAGCAGTGGAAGAGAGCATGAGGTGGCTGAAGGATGTTGTTGATGATGGATGCAGCTTTCTTGTAGAAGTGCTGCTTGTAAATGTACTGAATGATGGGGAGGGCTTCGCCTGTGATGTACTGGGATGCATCCACCAGTTAGAAACATGGAAAACCTACAGCACAATACAGGCCCTTCGGCCCACGATGCCGTGCCAAACCTCTACCTATTTTAGAAATTACCTGGCATTACCCAGAGCCCTTTGTTTTTCTAAGCTCCAAGTACCTATCCAGGAGTCTGTGAAAATACTCTATTGTATCCGCCTCCACTACCTTTGCCGGTAGCCTATTCCACGCACTCACCACGCTCTGGTAAAAAAAATTACACCTGACATCTCCACAAATTTCTTGTAGACATTTTCCTTTCCATTCCTGATCATTGTGTTTCCATATCAGGCCATGATGAAACCAGTCAGGTTACTCTCCACTCTGCATCTATATCTGTCAAAGTTTCAGATGTCACGCTGATTACACGCAGGCAGAGTCACTGCCCTGCCTGCTTTATAGTGACACTTACTGCTAGTCCCAGGACAGACCCTCTGAAATGATAATGCTCAGAAATTTAATGTTACTGACTGTCTCCACCTCCAGTCCCCTGCTGATGACTGATCCGTGGACGTCCGGTTTCCTGCCCCTGTGGTCAGTGATCTGCTGATATTGAGTGAGAGGTTGTCGTTGTGGCACCATTCAACCAGATCACACATCTCCCTCCTGAGGGCAAATTTGTCACCACCTTTGATTCACCCAACAACAGTGGTGTCATCTGCAAACTTAAATATGTCATCGGGGTTGTACTTAGCCACACAATCACAGGTATAAAGTGAGTAGAGTCGTGGGCCAAGCACAACCTTGTGGTGCACCAGTGCTGACGGTGATTGTGGAGGAGATGTTGTTGACTTTGAATGCAAAGTCTTCATCGTGAAGGGAAATAGAAATTACAACTGAGGAAGAAGATTACATTAAAATCAGCAAAATATAAGAATGAAAATTAGTTACTTTTCTCACAGAAATGTGAAAATAGGGGCCCGCTTGTCCATGCTGACATTTGTCAGTCCGCAAGGAGTATTGTGAGCAATGCTGGGCCCTTTATCCAAGGAATGATGTGTTTGCATCAGAGAGGGTCCAGAGCAGGTTGACGAGAATGACCCCGGGAATGAAAAGGTTAACATATTAGGTGCATTTGATGGCTCTGGGCCTGTACTTGCTGAAGTTCATAAGAATGAGAAGAGAGTGACATTATAACCACTTGAGTGAACGTGGAGTGGATGTTTCCTGTAGTGGGTTCGTCCAGCACCAGATGGCACACACTCAGAGTAGAAGGATGTCTCTTCAGAAAAGAGATAAGAAGACATTTCTTTAGCCAGAGGGTCAGGTACAAGTTCACACTCTCCCTCCCCCACAATATCCCAGTTGTCAGACCTGTGTCCAATCACGTCACCTGTATCTACCCCTTTGTAGACTCCTCACCGCTCTTCACAACTCAGTTCCCATCAGTGTTTCTGATCAGCAAGTTCAGAAATCACGGTCAGCTCTCATTTTCCCCAACTCCCTGTGATGGAGCGGCTTATCAAACGTGTCCTGGACATCTTGGTTCAGTGCATTCCTGGGACTCGTTGTCCACAGTTGGTGTTACAGCTTCAAACACTCAAATGTATTTGTTAAACATAGAATCTCTTTCACCAGAGTCTGTTAACTTTGGCTGATGGTTTTGTAAGTTGGCAATAATTTCCTGCTTTGCTACAGCCCCAAATGTTCTCCTAGTACAAGTGGTGAACTGGCAGGTCTGGAGTTTCCTGTTTTCTGCTTTTGCTTCAGACTGCAGAATCTGCAGTTTCTATTGTAATTTTTTACTTCTCTTCTATTTACCTATTTTTCTCCAATTTGGAGCAAAGGAGTTACTCAAAGTGCTCTTCCCTCCAGACACAGACTGGTTTGGAACCCCGTCGTTGTTTCCATCTCCTATCGTGTCTGGATTTTAGTCTCTGATACTCCAGCACTTGGGTCCTGACCGTCCTCACCCAGGTCTGCCGTCACCGACGAAGTTTATTGATACGGTTCATATGGGCCTCAGTCAGGCCATTTGGCAAATTGGATCCAGAATTAGCTTTGCAATAGGAGACAGAGTGATGGCAGAGAGTAGTTTTGTGATCAGATGCTGGTGACAAGTGTTGTTCCACATGGATCTGTTCTGTGACCTTTGCTGTTTGTGATATAACTGAGTGATTTGGGAGTGGATGTAGGAATCGTGAGCAGTAAGTTCACACTGACTGTGAGATGATGGGGTTATTGCTGGTGTGGATGGTCATCTTTGGCTAAAGTGTGACATTGATGTGTTGATGAAATGAGCTGAGACCAAAACAAATAGATCAGTTGGTGTGAGAATTGGGATTTCCCATCAAACAACCCCAAAACTCCCACGGGGGAGATCAGAGGGATAATGTGTGTGAACACAACAGTGTAATGAAGAGAAAGCGACAGCCCTTTCCTCTTCCAGGTTAGTGGCTCTTAAAAGAGCATTTTGTTGTGTTTGCTGCCGAGGCCAGGCTGAGGCTCGCTTCTGGCGATGCCGCGAGCCAACTGAATATCTTTGGGCACAAGGGTGACTCGCTTGGTGTGGATGGTGCAAAGAGCCCGACCAGGTAAGCCTCGTTAATCTCCTCCAGGCCTTTGATGGTCGAGCTCTGGAAGCATAGATCGGTTTTGAAGTCCTGCCTGATCTTCTGCACCAGATGCTGGAAGGGAAGTTTGCGGATGAGCAGCTCGGTAGATTTCTGGTAGCATTGGTTCCCCGTCAGAGTCACAGTGATGGGCCGATAGCTCCCCAAGAATACCCACACAGACACCCAGGGATATTCAGTGTTCCTTTACATTTATCAATTATTTACAGAGTCACAGTAATGGGCCGATAGTGCCCCAAGAATACGTACACAGACACCCAAGAATATTCGGTGCTCCTTTACATTTATCAATTATTTTACTGATATGGTGCTTCCATGTCGGCTTATAATCCAGCCACATGCCATAAAATCTTACCACTGACACTTATTCAAGAGTTTGACCATATAATTTCAAATCAATTGCTATTGAGGAAGATATGGATCAATAAAGAGGTCTATTGATCATCTTTGTGAAACACAAAATGTATTTTAGCTACTGAAAGCTTTAAACCCTGTCTATATTCCCACTGTTTGACCTTATTAATCACTAATCACATTCTATATACAATTGGATTGGATTTTATACCTCTGATCCATAAATCTGCATCATCTGCAAAAGGTCATTTCCCCACCCCAGTACCTATCTCAGAAAAAATATCACTAATCATAATATTAAACAATAAAGGGCTACAAATACTGTCTTATAGGGTCCCATTCTCCACCATATAGAATCCCAAATATACCTTACGTATCCTTAACTGCCTGGAGCATACAAATAAAAAACTCAGAAAAAAATAATGTAGCCTTCTTCTCACTCCACATTTCTATAATTTAATCCTTTCATAACATATCATATGTTTTTTCAATACAAAAATACTGCAATTACAACTTCTTTATTTACAAGTGCTTTCCCAATATCATCTTCCAAACATAAAACTGAATCCAATGTCATTGTACAGTTCCAAAATCCACGCTGATAAAATGCTCCATCACCTCTCTTTTCCAAAATATAATTCAACAACTCTATTACCATATGTTCTGTAAGTTTACCGAAATGAGATGGGATGTTAATGATATTGGTCTATAATTAGAAGGATCCTGTGGGGATTTCCAGGTTTCGGAACAGGTACTATCATTTTCTATAAGGAGGAAATATGGTCTAAACTCCAAATATGATTCCAATTTGTTAATATTATCTCAAGAGTTGTAAGCTATATGCTTAAACATACACTAACATATATCATCCTTTCCTACAGCCATCTGACTTGCACTGTTAATAGCTTTCTTACATTCACACAAATAAACTCTACATAACTAACACTATCATTGTTACAGCTGGCTTTCAACACATCAGTGTATTCACTTAAATCCTCATCTTGACATCATTTAGGCTCTTCATTTAAATTATCTTGATTGTGACATGCAGCAAATGACCAAGCCAGTAACTCAACCTTCTCTATTTCAGTAGAGGGCGTACATTCAGATTGGAGGATTGTGACTAGTGGTGTCCCACAAGGATCTGTTCTGGGACCTCTACTTTTCCTGATTTTTATTGACGACCTGGATGTGGGGATAGAAGGGTGGGTTGGCAAGTTTGCAGATGACACAAATGTTGGTGGTGTAGTAGATAGTGTAGAGGATTGTCAAAGTTTGCAGAGAGACATTGGTAGGATGCAGAAGTGGGCTGAGAAGTGGCAGATGGAGTTCAACCCGGAGAAGTCTGAGGTGGTACACTTTGGAAGGACAAACTCCAAGGCAGAGTACAAAGTAAATGCCAGCATGCTTGGTAGCATGGAGGAGCAGAGGGATCTGGGGGTACGTGTCCACAGATTCCCTGAAAGTTGCCTCACAGGTGGATAGGGTAGTTAAGAAAGCATATGGGGTGTTAACTTTCATAAGTCCAGGGATAGAGTTTAAGAGTCACGATGTAATGATGCAGCTCTATATAACACTGGTTAGGCCACACTTGGAGTACTGTGTCCAGTTCTGGTCGCCTCACTATAGGAAGGATGTGGAAGCATTGGAAAGGGTACAGAGGAGATTTACCAGGATGCTGCCTGGTTTAGAGAGTATGCATTATGATCAGAGATTAAGGGAGCTAGGGCTTTACTCTTTGGAGAGAAGGAGGATGAGAGGAGACATGATAGAGGTGTACAAGATAATCAGAGGAATAGATTGAGTGGATAGCCAGCGCCTCTTCCCCAGGGCACCACTGCTCAATACAAGAGGACATGGCTTTAAGGTAAGGGGTTGGAAGTTCAAGGGGGATATTAGAGGAAGGTTTTTTACTCAGTGGTTGGTGCATGGAATGCACTGCCTGAGTCAGTGGTGGAGGCAGATACACTAGTGAAGTTTAAGGGACTACTAGACAGGTATATGGAGGAATTTAAGGTGGGGAGTTAAATAGAAGGCAGGGTTTGAAGGTCGGCACAACATTGTGGGCCGAAGGGCCCGTACTGTGCTGTACTGTTCTATGTTCTAACAATCACTTTCTTTAATCAATACTGGAATGTTATTAACCCGATGAACTCCACACCCTGATTTTCTGAATCATTCCCCAAACACCTCCAAGTTTAGTATCCTGTCCAATACTATCACAAGATGACCTCCAGTAAACCTCTTTCACAACCTTCACCACTTTCCTCACCACAGCTTGTACCCTTTCATACTTAATAAGGTCACTCAGAGAATGATAATTCTCAACTCTCCCAAACACCTTATTTCTCTCCCTAATTCCCTCTGCACACTCCCCCATCCACCAAGGTGCAGTCTTCCTCCTATTAATGTCATTTTTAACAGGCATCACTTCCACCGCAGTTTGATGAATAATGTGACATCACCATTCATTGCAGAAACCCATATCATCCTCAACATTCTCCCAGTTTGCTTCATCAAAATTCCACTTCCTAAAAACAGTCTCCTGCCCCCTATATAACTCCAAACCTGAGCTTATAAATATAGGAAAGTAATCACTCCCCATTGTCTCCTCACTCATAACATCTCATTCAGTCACTCCAGCCAGAATGTTTGCAACTGGAGTTAAATTTACAGCAGTTTTCAGATGATTAGAAACATTACATTTCATACCCCTCCCATCATTAAATCACACAAGATTGGAAATACCTAAACATTCTTCTACAATCAAACAGTTCCATGAATGACCCCACAGTGAACTGTGCACAAAAATCCCCGCACCATACAACCCTTAGCGATCTAGAGTGACATATGCTTTCCAACAAATCAATCAAAAGCTCTCCACAAGAGTTTTACCACTTTAGTACCCCTACCTGTTGAATCAAATGCCTCTGCTACAAACACCTCATACACTTCATTCACATCCACAACTCTGTGTCCTATCCCTTCCCATATTAAACATGCAACACCACCCCCTCTATCACCTAACCTATCATGCCATACTGCAATATAATTTCCTGTAAAGGAAATGCGGTAACAGCCCGTTTTCATATTGGGCCAATTTGATGAATCAAAAATAAACTTCCTAATGTCTTGACCATCGAATTTCTCTCATTCCACTGCAATATTCTTAATCCCATTCTGCACCTGCACAAAGAGACTGAAATACAGATACCCCACCCATCAGAGCTTCTTTTACAGTTTCCCACATAACACCAGTTATACCGAGATACCTTGCAGCAGCTTTCACAATAATTTTAATTTTCTCAGTATGTCTGGATGACTGAACAGCACAATTCACCACATCTTTTATAAACATCACAAACTTCATTTCATTGACTAGTAAAGTATCTTTATTAATGGACCTGTGATGTGACACATAGCCGCTGACTTCATATTCTATCTGACTGGTTATACTTGATCAACATTTGGTTTAACTGTGTTGCAAGGCCTCTGTTTAAGACACACCTAACTGTACTTTAACCTGTTCAACCAGCTGCTTTCTTAAGTACTGTACTTCACATCCTTGTAACATGGTGTGAGCTGAATTATCTGCAGCTTAATGTGAAAAAGACAAAGGAGCTGGTGGTAGACCTGAGGAGAGCTAAGGTACCGGTGACCCCTGTTTCCATCCAGGGGGTCAGTGTGGACATGGTGGAGGATTACAAATACCTAGGGATACGAATTGACAATAAACTGGACTGGTCAAAGAACACTGAGGCTGTCTACAAGAAGGGACAGAGCCATCTCTATTTCCTGAGAAGACTGAAGTCATTTAACATCTGCCAGACGATGCTGAGGATGTTCTACAAGTCTGTGGTGGCCAGTGCTATCATGTTTGCTGTTGTGTGCTGGGGCAGCAGGCTGAGTGTAGCAGACACCAACAGAATCAACAAACTCATTTGTAACACCAGTGATGTTGTGGGGATGGAACTGGACTCTCTCATGGTGGTGTCTGAAAGGAGGATGCTGCCTAAGTTGCATGCCATCTTGGACAATGTCTCCCATCCACTACATAATGGACTGGGTGGGCACAGGAGTACATTCAGCCAGAGACTCATTCCACCGAGATGCAACACTGAGCATCATAGGAAGTCATTCCTGCCTGTGGCCATCAAACTTTACAACTCCTCCCATGGAGGGTCAGACACCCTGAGCCAATAGGCTGGTCCTGGACTTATTTCATAATTTACTGGCATAATTTACATAGTACTATTAAACTATTTATGGTTCTATTACTATTTATTATTTATGGTGCAACTGTAATGAAAACCAATTTCCCTCGGGATCAATAAAGTATGACTATGACTATGACTATGACTAGACTGCACTATGTTCTCCTCTACAATTACACCAGTCAAACTTTACACCTTCACAATCTTCATATTAAGTTTCCCACAACACTAACTGCACCTTAGTTTCCCAGGAGATACTGCCACAACATGCCCAAATCTCTGACATTGTGACATCTAAGCGGAGGTGGAATATGCGCTCGTGCATTATAACTAACATACCCCAGACTAACTTTACTTGAAAGCTTCACCTCATCAAAATATATCAATGCAGTTAAACTGTCCATGTTTTCTCCATTTCAAACTACTTGTAATCTCTGCAACACACACACAAAATGCTGGTGAACACAGCAGGCCAGGCAGCATCTATAGGAAGGGGTACAGTCGACGTTTCGGGCGAGTCCTGACGAAGGGTCTCGGTCCGAAACGTCGACTGCAACTCTTTCTATAGACGCTACCTGACCTGCTGCGTTCACCAGCACTTTTGTGTGTGTGTTGCTTGAATTTGCAGTATCTGCAGATATCCTCGTGTTTGCACTTGTAATCTATTTACATTCTTAATCTCTTTATCGAAATCTCCACCAGAACACCTGTCCTAACACCCCGATACCTGTATTTTCATTAGGCAACACAGATACCATCTTTTTTTAACCAAATAAAGTCTTCAAATGTAATGCCTTCTCACAGTTTCTTATCTTAACGATTAGCACATCACCTCCCCTTAAGGTTTGAGCACAATCTATATTCCCTAAAATAGTTATCAAATTTAGTTAACTTCAATTGAGAAAACGTGCAGATGCTGGAAATCCAAGCTACACAAATGAAATGCCGGAGGAACTGAGGACTGATGAATGGTCTCGGTCTGAAATGTCGACTGAACTCTTTTCTATAGATGCTGTTGAATTCCTCCAGCATTTTGTGTATTGCTGCAGTTAATTTAATGGGATTGGTAAAATAAATCTGTTTCGGGTAAAATTTAAACAGTACCTTGAAGTCTTCTTTCCTTTTTTTAGTATCCTCTCAAATCTCTTGAAATGATTGCAATATTGTTTTCCTTTTTCCGTTTTGCAGATCTAGATCCAACTTCATTCCAACCTCTTACCGCACTCACCCGGACCCTTTATTTCCGGATCCTTTTCCAGACACTCTTCGCCCCCCCACCCCCAACCTGAACTTACTTTATTTCCCATCATCCCCGCACATTCACAGCCAGCGCCACCAACGCCACTGAGCCAATCAGCAACTCGCACCGTTTTCAGGTATTTTGCTGTCAATCAGGTCTAGGGGCGGAGCACCGAAACGAATGCTCACGTGTTGTAATGACGTCACAAACTCAATCGTACCTTCCCCCGCCCCCAAATTCATTTTCTGAACGTCTGTTCAGCGGGTCCAGTGTTGCGGGAGGGGCAGGGTGGCTTTAAACCCGGCGTTACACATTCCATGGCATCGTTCTCTCCAAAGTGTTTCAGCTGTTCCTTTGCCTGTCTTCTCCACACAGTCAACCAGACAAACTGAGAGAGTCGGCACGAGTGCTGGGAAAGTGCGGGAGTTCATATCTCACGGCAGCAGTCTCTGTATAATGTTTCGGAGTGACGGATTCGGTCATTGAGTGTAACGTCAAACGGCCTTGAGATACAGACGTCGTGAGGGAAAAGTGAAAACAAAATGATGAATGTCCCTTGTTCTCGGGAAACACTCCAGTTTTGGGCTATTTGTACACTAGATTGTCCCATATTATAATCCCGTCTTCATTTGAAGCAGGAAAACGGTCTCCTCGTTGGCGAAATGAACCTTGGTCTCCCGCGTGACAGGCGGGGATACTAACCACTGAACTAGCGAGGAATAAACAAGAGTATGGAACCTATCACACGGATGTCAGTGTGTAGGAGAACTCATAGAGTCACTCTGATGTTTATTTGCTGAGTGTAGAGCTGGTGCATTTTACCCATCCGCTCCTCACTTCGTGACTGGACGGGTCTCAGGATTCATTAGCGATTCAGTCACTTACTGTGTTCAAGGACTGGGCAAGGGAGGGGATCCCATTAACGTCTAACTGCGTGTTGTTTGAACGGATATTTATAATCAGGATTTGTTTCCCTTTTACTGATACGTGAAGCAGGAAACCATTTGTAGCCCTTCGAATCTCTCGGGTCGATTCTCCCTTCAGTCGGATCCCAGGTGCTGTGTTTCTCCGGTCTGTCGGAACGTCGCGACACCTACTGGTCGGAATAGGAACTGCAACAGAGTGAGGAATGATCCTTCAGAAAACAGCTCAGACACTGAGAATCGAGTTACAGAATCTGATAGCACCAGAGACCATTCAGTCACTGAGTCTGGTTTGCATCATGTGGAGATGGTGGTATAGTGGTGAGCATAGCTGCTTCCCAAGCAGTTGACACGGTTTCCATTCCCGGCCATTGCAGGTTGTACACTTTCAGGCTAAAAAAAAAATCCTCGCCAAGCACCATGAACGCAGAACTCTAATTCCTGAGCAGTTTGTTCTGACTGAAATTCACTCTAATGGATCTGATGAATTCCTCATGTACGATGGTGGTGGTCCCTCATGCAGGAAGATCGAGGACCCCAAACTGAATGAGAAAAACAGCATTAGACCAGGGAAGTCGGTTAGTTCCACGGACTCCGCTGTAGGAAACACACACTTTCTGGTCAAATCGAACATACATTTTCCTGACCAAAGACATGACCTGCCCCAGATATTCTCTCGTTCCCTCTTTCATCCGGCAGAAAATACAAAAGCTTGAAAGCACGCGTCACAGTCTCAGGGATAGTTTCAGTCCCACTGTTGTGTCTATTGAATGGTTTCCCATAAGGTAGGATGGACGTTTGACCTCACAATCCACCTCGGTACGAAGCTGCACCTTATTATTTACCTGCGCCGTGCTTTCTCTGTCGCTGTTACACTTTATTCTGCATTTTGTTATTGCTTCACCTTGTTCTCTCCCAATACAGTGTGTAATCGTTTGATCTCTCTGAACAGTGAGAATGAGAAGCTTTTAACTGTATTACGGTACAGTATGTGACTGAAACTCGTAGAACAGATTCAATTCCCCCTGAGCCCGTTGCGGCAGCAGTAGCGAGCGCCGGCCTCCGGACAGCGCAGAGTTTCCCAGCTGGTAATGAAACACAGCAGAAAAACAAGAGCTGAGATCACAAAGGGGGAGCAGTGAGAGAGGGTTTCACTAACTCCCGTCGAAGGGAAGATTCAAACTTCTTCAGAGTACGCAGCCCTATCGACATCAATGGATCTGGGGTTGAGAGGTTGAAAGGTTCTCGGCATACACATCAGCGAGGATCTCACGAGTCTATAAATACCGGCTGCGTGGTGAAAAAGGCACAGCAGCGCCTCTTTCACCCCAGACGGTTGAAGAAATTTGGTATGGGTCCCCAAATCCTAAGGACTTTCTACAGGCACAGAATTGAGAACACCCTGACTGGCTGCATCACTGCCTGGTATGGGAACTGTACTTCCCTCAATCGCAGGACTCTGCAGAGAGTGGTGCGGACAGCCCAGCGCATCTGTAGATGTGAACCTCCCACTATTCAGGACATTTACAGAGACAGGTTTGTAAAAATGGTCCGAAGGATTGTTGAGGATCCGAGTGACCCGAATCTCAAACTGTTTCTGCTGCTACCATCCGGGAAACAGTACCGCAGCATAAAAGCCAGGACCAACAGGCTCCGGGACAGCTTCTTCCACCAGACCATCAGACTGATTAATTCAAGCTGATAGAATCATATTTCTGTCATATTGACTGTAATAAATATAGTAATATCTACTACATATTTACTATAAATTGCACATTGCACATTTAAACGGAGACGTAACGTAAATATGTTTACTCCTCATGTATGTGAAGGACGTAATTACTAAAGTCAATTCAATCCAATCCAATTCCATGGAAGAGATTTCGTCGTGCACTAGTCGAATCACAAACGAGAAAATGTGCAGCAGATGCTGGAAATCCAAGCAACACACACAAAAGGCTGGAACACACACAAAATAACTCAGTAGGCTAGGCTGCTTCATGATCTTGAAGAAGAGTTTCGGCCTGAAACACTGACTGTGTACTTTATTCCATAGATGCTGCTGAACATTTTCTCGGTTACAAGAGAGAGAGAAAAAAATACCGGAATACTAGCGTCCCTGGGTGGGCTCGAACCACCAACCTTTCGGTTAACAGCCGAACGCGCTCACCGATTGCGCCACAGAGACAAGAATTAAACAAGTACGAATAAATGAAGAATTTCAATTGAAATGCGGTTTCCTCTCTAGATGTATGATGTGACACATTGGTGTTTCAAAACATCAGGATGAATATCTGCTGCCGCCAACAGAGGATGGTTTCGATCCATCGACCTCTGGGTTATGGGCCCAGCACGCTTCCGCTGCGCCACTCTGCTACAGGGATTATTAAGAATTGTACAACTGTGAATGTTGCGCGATGTTTTGTGTGAATGTATGTATGTGTTTATGCCTGTGTCTGTAAATGTCTGGGTCTGGTTCTCTGTCTGTATATGCCTGTGTCTGTAAATGTCTGGGTCTGGTTCTCTGTCTGTATATGCCTGTGTCTGTACATGTCATGGTCTGGGTCTGTGCCAGTATATGTCTGGGTCCATTCCGTCTCTTTCTCGTATACAAACTCAAACGTACTTCATTTCTTTTGTTCATTCCCTGTTTTTCCTCTTTCTCTTTTTCTCCACCTTTCTTTCTTGTTTCCCCACTTTCTGGCCCACCCGGTTACTATCTCCGTGCCTTTTGTGTTCTATCCCGTCTTGCACCTCGTTCCCGATATTTCACCCGCGAAATGTGTTTTACTTCACTTAATTGTCTAGACGGACAATTCATCCCACTGGTAAGCTCATTTTTAATAAATAGGACGTTTTCAGCCGAGGTGCCATTAACTTCCTAATCCTGTCCTGATGATTGAATGAATGTCGGAGTCCCTTCAGTGTTGAACCCGCAGTTCACCTTGTGAGCGGAACTCGCGACGTTGATGTACTGCAAGCACTCACCTCAAACGCAGCAACTCCTCCACCGGGATTACCTGTTGCTGTCATGTTCAGACCATCACGGCCGCACCAGTCAGTGACAGATGGGGAGATGTGGAGTATCGCTGATGCTTCGCACCTCCCTGCCACGCGGGGCGGGTTTTCCATTTCACCACCACATCTTTGTAACTGAAACAGTAAGGGTCGGGTTTTAACTCTCCACGTGGGACGGTCTGAAGACAGGCAGGCAATTGCTTATCCCCTGGCCTGCTGAGTTACTCCAGCATTTTGTGTGTGTTGCTCGGAATTTCAACATCTGGGATTTCCCACCGATTTTTTTTAATTCACAGTCACCAACCTGGAGATGCCGGGGGTTGAATTCCTTGCCTGTCCATCGCCTCCCTCTGGTGCTCCTCCTCCGTTTCCTTTCTTCCATGGCCTTCTGTCCTCTCCTATCAGACTCCCTCTTTTCCAGTCCTGTATCTCTTTCGCAAAACAACTTCCCAACTGTTTGCTCTGCCCAGCCCCTCCCGGTTTCAGCACTCACTTGGCTTCATCCTTTCCTTTCCCTACATTTTAATTCTACCACTCATCTTTTTATTGCTCCAGTCCTGCTGAAGGATATCGGCCTGAAACGTCGACTGTTCTCTTTTCCATAGATGCTGCCTGTTCCTCCAGCATTTTGTGTGTGTTGATCCGTGTCTTCTATCTCACTTGGCAAACCGCTGAATCTGCTTCCTCATAACATCTCCCCAAATCTTTGATTAGATTAGATTATGAGGATACTCCGTCCTCGCTTATTGTCATTTAGTAATGCCTGCATTAAGAAATGATACAATGTTCCTCCAGTATGATATCACAGAAATACAAGGCAGACCAAGACCAAAACTGACAAAAAGACGCATAATTATAACATACATGTATAGTTACAACAGTGCAAAGCAATACCGTAATTTGATACAGAGCAGGCCATGGGCACGGTAAAAAAAAAATGTCTCA
The DNA here is from genome assembly GCF_030028105.1 of Mobula birostris. Lineage (NCBI taxonomy): Eukaryota > Metazoa > Chordata > Chondrichthyes > Myliobatiformes > Myliobatidae > Mobula > Mobula birostris. The sequence goes on from NC_092397.1 coordinate 32,814,828, forward strand.
GAGTCCCGATAGCCCCATCATCTCACGCAGATGGTAGAAGGATGAAAATCTCTACCTGCCATGAACCTCCAGCGCCGCAAGCTTGCCGATGCAGCATCCTGGAAGCATTCGATTACAGCCGATTCTGAGTCCGTCCAAAAACTTCGAGCCTCCGACACCGAGCACCGGGCACCATCTCTGCCGAGAGCTTCGACCCTGGCCCCAGCCGCCAAGCAACAGGCAACGCTGAGGATTCGGGGCCTTCTCCTCTGGAGATTCTGGATCGCACAGTCGAGCGGCAGCGAAACAGACATGTCAGAAGTTTCACCAGATGTTCCTCTGTATTTCTCACGTCCGCCTCCATCAAATCAGGATTGTGCACGGCACCCTGCTTGACAGATTACAGATATTCATTCCGGAGTGGCCACTGCGTGCTGCGTCGTGCAGCCATCTTCTCTGCTTTTTAAGTAGATATTCTGAGAAATGTTCTTATGTTGTAAAAATAAAATTCGGATTGATTAATTCAATAAAAGCTATTAACACATACCAAAACCAGCCACAGAAAATGTAATTAAAGTACCTTTTTTGATTTACGAAACTGACCCTTTCCCTCCCAGAGGCAGACTCTTGATATGAGTTGTTTCTCTGGTCTGGGAATGAGTTCCCAAGTATTAAATTGAAATTATATCTGCTGGTGAATCTCACACCCACACAAACAACACACACAGAGACAAACATACACACACACACACACCAGAGGCGCGCGCGCGCAAACACACACACACACACACACACACACACACACACACACACACACACACACACGCACATTTACGCTGGAAAACTGAAAGTCTAAATGTGACAAAACAGAGGGATGTAAAAAAAAAGGTCTGGAAATACCTCAGAGGACCTGTCTAAATATTCGTTGCATGCGGACATCAATAAACACGCGACGGTCATAACCTCCTGGCAGCGTGTTATGCCTTTGAAGAGACGGTGCTGTGGAAGACAACAACGTAAGAACCAGTGGAATTTTTTTTTAGGTAGTTGAGCTGTCACTGAAGCAGCGTTATAGGAGTGAGTTGACAAACTCAGCTCACGAAATTAAATGAAAGAAGTGAGAAGGGAATCTATGCCAAAAACCAAGTGAGAGCGCAGTGCGGATGGTGAGGGACGAGGGAGCAGCAGCGAGGGAAGGATGAAGGGGGAAATATAACTTCCTCAGTGTTATCATTTCAGATTCTCTCTCCTGGGCCCGGCACATACCTCCTGTTACAAAGGAGGCACGGCAGTGCTCTGCATGTCATCTAAACATTTGACAGACTTCAACAGATGTGCGGTGGAGATTATATTGACTGGTGGCAAGAGGACCTGACATGGAACCGCCAGTGTCCTTGTATGGAAAAGCCCAGAAAACGTAATGGATAGAGTCCAGTCCAGCATAGTTATGCCCCTCCCCACCGCTGAGCGCATCTACACGGAATAGAGGGCCGCGGCCATGCAGGTCATACTCTCTTCACACAGCTCCATCAGGAAGGAGGTAACACATCAACATGTCCATCACCCCGCAACCATCAGACTCCTGAAGAAGAATGGATAGCTTCATTTACCCAACACTGAACAGTACCCACAACCCATAAACTCACTTTCAAGTCTTTTCATGTTCTCAACATTTATTGATTATTTATTTATTATTAATATTTCGTTTGTTCTTTATTGTATTTGCATAGTTTATAGTCTTTTGCACATTGCTCGTTTGCTGTCTTTCTTGAGTGCGGTCTTTCATTGATTCTATTGTGTTTCATTGTATTTACGGTGGATGCTCATGTGGTTACGAGTATATACTTCGGTAATAAATTTCGTTTAATCTTTCAACTTTGTACCTTAGGGAGATAAATCCATTTGGTGAGATGCGGATGCTGTTTCAGGCTGTTGGGCAGGAGGTGAAAAGATTGGCGCAGACCCACAGCTTTATTCTCTGGGACAGGATTGTGGCAGGGGACTGCACCGAACGGAATGCATTATCTACGGAAATAGAAGACAGGAATCTGTGGCATTCATTGCTGAGGAAGCCAAGTAATTTGTATATTAAAAACGGACGGCTCTGGTGGTAAAGTTACTGGGTCTATTTAAAGCGGACGTAGGTAAGTTCTTAAATATTAAGAGTGTCACACATTATGGAAAGACGGCAGGAGAATAGGGTTGGGAGGGATAATAAATCAGCCACGATCGAATGGAGGAGCAGACTCCATGGGCCCAGTCACATAACACTGCTCCTGTGTCTGATGCTGTTATTGACTGATAGCATTGATTCCGAGATACTGTATTCATGCGGATCATTGTGTCCAATTGTTCAAAGAAGATTTAAACAAATTTATCAACTGCAGTGATGAAACTGAATTAACATTACTTCGAGGTAAACTGTGCACTAAACCTCTGCACTATACCAGAAACTGACAGTTACAGATTGAACCCCCACGCTCTCAGTTTGTGCCAGAGACTGATGGATACAGAATGAAGCCCACACTCTTACACTGTACCAGAGACTGACAGGTACGGAATGAACCCCACACACTCACACTGTACCAGAGACTGACGGGTACAGAATGAATCCCACACACTCACACTGTACCAGAGACTGACAGGTACAGAATGAACCCCACACTCTAACACTGTACCAGACAGTGAGAGGTACAGAGTGAAGCCCACACTCTCACATTGTACCAGAGACTGACAGGTACAGAATGAACCCCACACTCCCACACTGTACCAGAGACTGACGGGTTCAAAATGAACTCCACACTCTCACAATGTACCAGAGACTGACTGATACAGAATGAATCCCACACTCTCACACTGTACCAGAGAATGACAGGTACAGAATGAACCCCCAGTCTCATTTGCACCAGAGACTGACAGGTACAGAATGAACCCCCAGTCTCACCTACACCAGAGATTGACAGGTACGAAATGAAACCCACACTCTCACACTGTACAGAGACTAATGTGTACACATGTTTTTGACCTGCCTGTTTTGTGAAACATACTCAAATTTACTGATAAACCCTGCACCATGCCTACTTGTTACCTCTTGAATAAATCCACGCATCACGTGATCGTGACTCGTCTCTGCCTTTCTAAAATGAGATTACACTGTACCTGTGTCCTCTCAAACTGAATGCGAACATTGTATTTACCTCTTTACTCCCAACTCAAGCTGCAAGTCAGCATTTGGGGAATCCTGCACAAGGACACCTAACTTCATTTATACCTAATGTCTGAATTTTCTCCTTATTGAGAAATCAGTTGACAAGAAAATAATTTATTTGTAAAATAATGCTTAATAATGGACTCCAACATCATGTTAAACACTGAAATCAGGCCATATGGTTGTTGCCCCCTTCCATTCTTCGAAAGGTGGAGAGAGAGTTTCAATTTTCCACTTTCCGGAAACATTTCTGAATCTAGTGATTCTTGAAAAGATGCACCATCTATTCAGCTACCTCTTTCATATCTCTGCAAAGAAGTCCATCCGGCACAGATGAATCCGCTTCCCAAGCGCGTCAGCCTGTTCAGTTATGGGAGGCGACGGGACGACACAAAGTGACTGGGGCGCCGAGGCGAGGAATAGGTGGATAAGTGGGACAAAATTGTTCAAAAGACTGGGGAATGTATCGCCCCATGATTAACTCGGTTGTGTGATACGGATACAGATACGGTGTCTCTGGCCATGGAGAACAACGACTTGCTCCTTCTTTCTGCAGAAAGTGACATCAATAGCCAGCGGTGGAATGAGAATGATGTGCTTACATATTTTGACAATTTTGAGGATTTCGCCCTCTTCGATAGACTGGGACACGAGTGTGCACCTTGATAGACCAGGGACGAGGGACGCATGATGCTTTAATCATGCAAAGAATGCAAACAACACTTAAAGGGAAAATTAGGAGAGGAAAGGAAAGTATAAGTTTGCTTTGGCAGTTAACTGGAAGGAGAATCCCAAGGGATTCTACAGATATATTAAGAGCAAAAGGATAGCGAGGAAACAACATTGGCCTTCACGATGGTCAGCGTGGTCATCTGTAAATGGAACCAAAGGAGATTAGGGAGAACGTAAAAGAATATTGTATTACTTTAATTTTCTCAGGAAACGGACGCACGATCTACATAACTAAGGTAAAACATTAGTGAGGTTATGGGCAATACTCTGATTGCAAAAGAGGGGGCAAATTGGGGTGTAAATACTTCATGGCCTCGTAAGGTACCCCTTTGTCCCTGTTGAAGGTTAGTGCAGAAATAGCAGGGGCGATTCTCATTTCGGTCTGTCACATAAATACCTCTGCAAACCAGGGATTGTTTGCTGGACTGTTCCCTTCCCTGCCTGCCTGGAACCTTCGCCTGCATCCTCGTCAGTATCCCCATCAAGTTCAACCGCTGGAGTGAGACCGGAGCATTGCCGCGCCAAGGGAAGAAACTATCTATCGTTGAGTTTGGAATTGTCTCTTTGTGTCGTCGTGTTTAGTGTCCGTGTTCTGTGTCCGTGCTCCCTTTCTGCTGCCATACCTAGATACAATATGTGACAAACGCTTCTCTTTCATACTATTCATAGACATCGCATCATTACACAGTTCCTTGAGAGAGAACAAGGTAAATCAATAATAAAATGCAGAATAAAGTGGAACAGCGACAGAGAAAGCACACTGCGGGTAAACAATAAGGTGGAGTGTCATAACGGGGTGGATTGTGAGGTCAAGCGTCCATCTTTTTTCACAAGGAAACCATTCAATAGACAGAACAGCGAGATTGAAATTATTCTTCAGAATGTGGTACGTGTTTCCTTTTTCGTGATCATTCTGCTGGAGTCTAATTGGTTTCATTCCACAAAAAATATCATGGTGTTTAAGAAGAGAACTGAACAAGGATTAAGTATGATCGCACTGGATGGGCAGCAGACTCGGGGCCGAATGACTGTGGCCATCAGACATTATCTGTGTCGCACTGCTCAGTTGTGATATGCAGGAAGGTTTGGACCTGAACACTTCTGCATTTTAAGTGGGGATGTAGCTCAGTGGAAGAGCGCATGCTTTGCATGTATGATGTTCCGGGTTCAATCCCCGGCATCTCCACGCTAGTGAGCATTGAATTTTGAACATTGCAAAACTCAAACCCAATCGTCAGGTGATGCGTTGAGTCTCAACGTGGACAAGACTAAAGAGATGATTCATTAGGCCAGGGGACCGCTCATTACTGCAAATAAACGGCTCCTCCAGAGAGAGAGAGAGTGGACCACCAAACCAGCGCTCTGAACGCCACAAAGAACAGCAAGAAAGCGCACCGGTGTGTCCACTTCCTGGCTTCAGTGAGACCTCCCCAACCCCTCTTCAATCTGTTTTTATTTCACAGGAGCATCATTGAGCGAGCTCTAACCACTTGCTAAACCGTCTGGTACGAGAATCGCAAGACATCCGACGGCAGGACTCTACAGAGGGGAGAGAGGACTGCTGACAGCAGCTCACTTTCACATTCAGACCCAGAGATTTGCGGACTATTGAAAACTGACGGAATTCTGACCTTCATTCGATCATATGGTCGGATGGGGAGGTGAACGAGACTCGGGACTGGACTAAATAAATCCCGGAGTGTGCGTGTATTCTCCGCTGCAACTCAGACTGCGGTCGCTGCTCGTTATGTCGGAGACTGACCGAAATAGCATACACAAATGGAGGAGAAATTCAGCGGGCCAGGCGGCATCTCGCACGAAACATCGACTGTTTACTGCTCCCCAGAGATGCTGTCTGACCTGGTGATTTGCTCCGGCATTCAGTGTTTGGGATTTCCAGCGCCTGTGTTTATAGCCTAAATAATAGCCCGCTGACAGAGAGAAGGAAGGCAAGGAGACACAGAGGGAGATAGCCAGTGTGTCTGACTGCAGGGCCGTAGGAATAGGGCCAGAATGATAATGAAAATCAGATCCGTTGCTGAAATGTCGGGTCGAGATATCCGGCTGGGTCGGAGCACAGAGACCGGATAATAACCGGACGGGGCAGGAACTGATGAACAGGGAAAGGAGGACGGGGAGGAAGGTAAAAGCGTGAGAGAGACACGAGGGAAATTAGACAGGGAATATAATCCAACAAACAAAACAATAGATAATCGGGGTAAAGCGTCAAAATTAACAAATAGAAAGACAGGAGAAGAACAGAGATATTTACCTATCAGCAGTATAGCGCAGCGGGAATGTGCTGGGCCCGTTATGCAGAGGCCGACACATCGAAACCATCGTCTGCTATTCTTCAACAGAATTTTTTTTACCGCAAATCGCCGTCACTTCACCTGTGTACACAACACACATTTAACTTAAAAAAGAAAAACTTGTACTTCTAACTGAAATTTCCGTCCACTCACTTCATCACTTTCTGAGATTTATTGAGAACGTCGCGGGTAAAACGACAATTCCTGCTGTGCTCAGCGTTTGTCCAACACATCCGGTTCTCCGCTGCATGAAGCTGTGTCTGGTATTGAACAGATTGAACAGAAAATGCTGGAAACACTCATCACCTCAAGAAACATTTGTGAGTGATGAAACGGGATTACGCTTTCTGATCTTGACACTTAATTAGAAATGATGAGAGAAGAAGATAGATTTCTGTGTCAAAGAAGGTGAGAAGTTGGGTGGGAAGTGAAACGGGGGACATCTCTGATAGGGCGACACCAATACAGGATGACGGTAAGACAAATAGGAAAGAGAAAAACTGGTCTAAAATGGCAGAAGAACGACGGGCAGAAATGTCATTTCATAGAGAAGGAAGTGATGTGGCTGAGTGATTCCAGGCCGAGACGTTTATGTGATAAGTGCTGAAAAACAGGTACAACTCACGGCAATCGCCAGGAATCGAACCCGGGTGAGCTGCTTGAAAGGCAGCTGTGCTCATCCCTATACCACTGTCGCTCCATGTTGCAGGAGTTTTGAGGAGTGAAGCGGCTCCCATGCGCCATGTGATTCCACCAGATCCCGAGCCGCTCTCTGTCGGATCAATCCTCACTCTGCAGCAGGTTTTATTCCTATAAAATGGCGCCGGCCTCACGCATCAGCAAATGGGAAAGACAATTCTGATTGTCCATGTTCTTTAGAAAAGCCGATGAATATGTAAGTATGAGTTGAGTTTAGGAATAAATAAAATAACCACCAACAACCACATTGCTGGGATTATACTGTAATTCTCTTCATAGCTGGTAAAATTCTGAGGAACAGATCTGCTGGCAAATCACAAAGAAATGTCATTTTGTAGATAGGGTTACAGCAATCAGACATTTCAACTTCTCCAAAATTAACCAGATCATTTTTTGTGCAAGATAAGAAATGGAATTTTTGAAGTGCATCTGGAAGAGTATTTTTGTTCCAGTCCATCGATAGTCCTATCGAACTTGGTTAGGAAATTCACTCTGTAACTTGTAAATACTGTAATCAAAACTCCCACTTTATTGTCTCTGCATAAACAACAACGTAACTGTGTCGACACCGGGCCAACAACTTAGAACAGGAATTCTGCTGTTCCCGCTGTGCCAATACTCACTCAGACTAATTTTCTCATCTATATCACCAAACTGGGGCATCTCAGTTGGCCAAGTGATGCATCCTTTCTTCTCCCAGTCACCGACTTGGGAGTTCTTCCTTGCGATGGTGGGTTTCTGGAAAGAGTTATCGCTGCTAGCACATTCGAAGTTTCCACTTTTATATTCATATTTTCCAGTTCAGTTATCCCATTCCAGTGTCAATGACTGTAGGCCATCTGATTGGCTTGAATTCTCCTGTTTGTTGACTCTGCTCCAGGTCAGCATCCATTTATTGCCCTCTTCTCAGCAAGCGTGAATCGGTAACTTACGGCTGTTTGTTCCCTTCAGGAACCAGTTTGTGTCATGGTCCGGTCCGTGAAGTCTGCATTCCGTTTCACAGTCCAGTCCGTAGACTCAGGACTCCCGGTCTTCCAACTATCCCTTGTTTTGATTGAGTTAATCATAGGCACCTGTTTCCCATCTTGTGGCTTAGAATATAAGTAGCCTTGGGGTTGAGTGCGGGCTGCTGGTTTGTCTTGTCATGATCCCCTGGGAGCAGCCTGCCTGTGGAAGGCTAGAGTGGCCATTTCCCATCTTTAGGCCGCGTTGGAGAACTATCTCTTCATGGAGCCTTGCTGTCGGTAGTCGGAGCTGTCTTTGCGATATGGATTCGGCTGTTTCCAGGGCCGGCTGAGTGGCTGCCAGCCACTCCGAGCTATGTACGGATCCGGTTGTTTCTGTAGCCAGCTGAGGTTCCTGGCCGAATTGCGACTCGGAGGAACCCCGATGCAGAGGTGGAACTTTCTGCAGTTCTTCGGTGTTTATCTCTTCTTGTCCTCGCCTCCGTGGGGGTAAGTCAGGCCGTTTCTTCCGTTACCTGCGGGGAGATCTGTCTTGTCTTGTCCTCGCCTCCGTGGGGGTAAGTCAGGCCGTTTCTTCCGTTGCCTGCGGGGAGATCTGTCTTGTCTTGTCTTTGCCTCTGTTGGGTAAGTCCGGCAGTTCTGCCGTTACCCGACAGATGGACCTGTCCCACCTTGGTGTGCAGATGAAGTTGAGTTCGCGCTTGTCGAAGGATAAGTCCCGGCTCTCTGTCTATGTACTGTCCTGTCTCATGTTAGTGTCGTGTTAAATATGTGTCCCGGCTTTTCGAAGTATAAGTCCCGGCTGTATGTTGATGTACAGTTCCCAGTCTGTCTCCGAGTTTCAGCCTTCGAGTTATCAGCCTCCGCCGGCCTCAAGAGCCAAGACGCCGGCCGGCCTCAAGAGCCAAGACGCCAGACCCCAGCCACGTCCTGTCCTGTCCTGTCCTTGCCTGGTTCTAGGGCCCGAGCCCTAGTCCAGACTCAGGTTCTGGGTCCTTGTCCAGTCTCTGGCTCGGAGCCCAAGCCCAGGCTCCTAGTGCATAGTTCCTTGTCCGGGTTCCCTGTCTTGTCCATGTCCTAACCCAAGTCTGTGTTCTTGTTCGTGCTCGTTTGCATCCTGTCACGTTCCTGCCCTAGTCAAGTCCTTTTCCTTGTACTTCAGTGTCTGTGTCTTCCTGTTGGGTCCGCTATCTACGCCCCCCTCCCATTGTGACAGTTTTAATCACTCCAGGCAGGCACTGACCCCAACATTCACACATTTGCATGTTATATTATATCAAAAACACCTCACAATTAACTTCTAATCTGGAAAAGATTTCTTAATCCGCAATTTACCTGAAGCAACGTTGTGTTTACTTTAAAATACCAAAATTTTCACCTCATAAAATGGAAGATGTAAAACGGTTCGACAAAATTACATATTCACTTCCAAATACATGTCTGGTACAAAGACACTTGTTCTGTCTGCTTCCACTGTCCTTGAGCCATTCGAGTTCTATGTTATGTTACATATTTGAAATCTTCCGTGGCCAACATCTCCTCCTTTCCGATTTTAGGAGAATTCTGGGGATCACATTACTGTTTATGTCTCAGTAAATATAGCACAAAAGGAAAAGCAGAATTCATGACTATATCAAAAAATACCGGTAAGGATTTAAAAATAATGTCATAACAAAAGCGTGAAGAAACATGATAACGTAACTAATTTCATAGCATATATCAAGGAATTTAACAGGAACTAATTATTTTAAAATACGACATAGCTATAAGAAATTAAACGAAATCAACAAAAAGGAATTTTAGAATGGCATGTGCTTTTCAAACACTGAACTTATTAAAATTGGCCTTAAAAAAACACCGGGGGAATACCTTGTGTAACCATCAGAACAAAGAGCAAAGCAATAATAACAGGGGAAGTAAAACATATCCATTTAAACCTCAGTTCCAAACTTTATTCCAAAAGGGATGGATTCTGCAAAACGTCATTAACTAAACCCACATAATATTTAATAGTCTTGGATAACAGATCCCATAGTTGAATAACATTTTTAAAACATTAAAAACCAAAAAAAAACTTTAACTTAGAGTTCCCTTCTTGTCAGATATGCTTGAAGTATCAATGCGATGAGTATTATTCACCACACCAAGCAAATACCAACATACATTAGCCTCATTTCCTTTCCACACTTCGTACTACATGCAACCTTAAGTGGAGCCTTCGACCATTCTGAGGCCACTCATTAGCAGAATTCCAGCACCAATCGCTTCTGAACAGCAGCGTATTTTAATTACTACTGTGTGTTTAATCCATTGATGGATTATCTACCTTGGCTTGTTCACAACAGCTGTCCAGACTGCAGTCAAGTTAGAGGCAACTTAAAAGCAACGTAGTCCAAAAAATTACACAACACCCAGTGCTGAATTGTTTATTCCCCAGTAGGCTCCACCAAACAGATATCTCGGAGGCATTTCACGCATTCATCAACTTGATTTTCCATCTATATGCTTTTTTGAAATACTCCCTCTGACGTAATCTGACCTTTCTTACATTTTTTTTCTGTCTCCCGCTGTAAATTGTAGACCAGATCCGTGGCTACAATCCGAAAACCTATAAAATACTCCCATCAGGGTCGTCTTAGCAGAGGAGTTTCTTAATCCCCTACGAGGATTCTACATCTTCCGATCCTGCTCTGCTCTGACTGAGATTCCATCCAATTCAGTGACTGATTTCCTGGTGAAAGGTCATTGAGCTGAACGTGAATTCGGTTTCTTTGTTCACAGCCGCTAACAGATCTGCTGAATATTTCCAGCAATCCCCGCTTTTAGTTCAGGATCAACCCTGTTTATCTGACTCCGGGATTTGAATCCAGCTGTGAAGAACTTGTAGTCGTGGCCGAGTGGTTAAGGCGATGGACTAGAAATCCATTGGGGTTTCCCCGCGCAGGTTCGAATCCTGCCGACTACGTGTTTATATCGGTTTAGACGCCTTGATTCCTCTCACGGATGCAGATTGTAAAAAGCCAGTCGAAACACCGATCTGTGTTCGCCGCCTCCAAAACCAAGAAGTGCCCATGTGTTCCGCTTTTATTCAGGTGGGCTCTACGACGCAATCCATCAGCGCGTTCGGCACTGTATCCGAAATGCTGGTGGTTCCAGTCTATTCAGGGACGCTGTTGATCCAGTGGCCTTCGCTGTACGCTCCGTGTGTTCCTAATACAGTCATTAAAAAAAAAACACATAGAAAACAGAGCACTACCAGGACCTGTCTTGCTTACATTCATGTTGACATAAACTTAATATATTGTACATGGACGATCAAACCAACAGAAACTCTTACAGGGCACCAATGTATTTCATGTTTAAATTTGTTATCGCCACTTGAACCAGAAGGATCAATTCACTGAACTTCACTCACACCAACACTGACTGTTTCCACAACTCACTTTCAAACTAGACATTTCGTCCTAGAGACATTTTTGCTTTGTTGTTATTATTATTACTTTCTCAGCTCACGCTAGCCTGAAGTACGGGGGTGCTGAAGCACACTCATTCTTCAATAACTCCGGACTTCGGACCATTCTACTGGTGTATAGTATAGTGGTTTTCAGCAGATTTACAGAAATATTGCTTTGCTGGCCTAACTGTTTAATGCTATTGTGTAGTGACTTTGAGATGATAGTTGTTGATATTACCATTAGGACAATATATACCCTGCTCATGCTCGATCGTCTTTCAGTTTCTTCTTTCAATTCAGCATAGTTCTGGTGCTTTTCACTTGTTAATTGGTGTACGTTATGTGTGTTTGCAATGGCTATATCGATTATGTACGTTGTTATTGCCTTTTAATCCAGTAATATTATATATGCAGACGGTTATTATGGATTGTCCTGTAATGGATCAGTCATAAAATAATTGTACGACTCTGACCCTAATCTAGAACAGGTTTGTACTTATAAAAGACACCATACCTTACTATGAGTTTGCATTTTAAAGCATGATTTTGGTGAATGATGTTTGCCAATTGACTGTCCCTGTGTAAGTAATCAGATTGAGTTAAACTGCTGCTCCATCCTGTAATGTGTTGGATTGTTTCTGGTGTCTCTTGTCATTTTCTGCAATTATCGACTTTAATTTGTTAGGCTTTTATTATGGATTTGTAACATTTGTGTTAAACACCTGGCCCTGTAATGCCACAACGAACCCCTCTGTTTCTGGGAAGAGGTCTCCAATTCTGACCCGAGCGTTCCACGTCTCCTTCACACCCTGTCTGCTCAGATCATGGGGATGTTTTCCATGGAGGGTTGCTGCTCCATTAGTTAACTTTATTTGATTATTATTTTACGTTTTTGTATTTTCGCAGTCTGTCATGTTTTCTGCATTGATTGTCCGTCTTGTGTGTACTCTTTCATTGATTATATTTTGTTTCTTTGCACTTACTGTGAATCCTCTCGAGAATATGCATCTAATGGTAGCATATTTGTGCTTTGACACTGAATTTACTTTGAACTCTGAAATGTTCTGCGCTGCTACACAGGACCCGGACCCTCGGTTCCCTCCAGTGGCCGGTCGCTGGTACTGCCTCACGGATCTCACTGCGACTCTCCTGGTCGTTTTGTGAACCCAGGAGCAGGGACGTTTCGTTTCTTGTTCACATCAACGTGCAAGTTAAATAAAGCGGCGACTTGCTGCTCCACTGCGAAGTTCACGGGTCGGTCAGATTAGTACAAAGGGAAACAGATAATGTTTCAGGCGGAGCCCCATTCGTCACCACTGGGAAAGAGAAAATAAATTATTTTTCAGTTTCAGATAAAGTGGGCGAATGTGATCAGGCAGAAGAAAAGCCGCGGATCTGGTGAGACCAAGTGAGTGACTGTGACTGTTATCATCGGGACTTTTGTTTCTGTTATATGAACAACAAAACTGTGGGGAATGCCCAGGACAGCAGTCTATGGCAATGAAAGGAGGGGGGAGGAAGGAATCAAAAACCAGGTGGGCGGCGATCAATGATGGGTATTTTTTGGCACAAGAATCAGAGTAACGCATACAAAACACTGGGGCATCTCAGCAGGTCAGTCAGCATCTATGGAGAGGAATAAAAAATCATGTTCCTTCATCAGTACTGGAAAGGAAGTGGGAAGAAGCCAGAATAAGAAAGTCGGGGAAGAGAAGGGGTTCACGCTACAAAGTGATAGGTGAAGCCAGGTGAGGAAGGAGGGTAGATATGATGAGGAAAGGGGAGTATTGAAAACTGGGAGGTGTCAGGTGAGGAAGGAGGGTGGATATGTTGGGGAAAGGGGAGATTGAAAACTGGGAGGTGACAGGTGAAGGAGGGTAGATATGATGGGGAAAGGGGAGATTGAAAACTGGGAGGTGACAGGTGAGGAAGGAGGGTAGATATGCTGGGGAAAGGGGAGATTGAAAACTGGGAGGTGACAGGTGAGGAAGGAGGGTAGATATGTTGGGGAAAGGGGAGATTGAAAACTGGGAGGTGACAGGTGAGGAAGGAGGGTAGATATGATGGGGAAAGGGGAGATTGAAAACTGGGAGGTGACAGGTGAGGAAGGAGGGTAGATATGATGGGGGAAGGGGAGACTGAAAACTGGAAGGTGACAGGTGAGGAAGGAGGGTAGATATGATGGGGGAAGGGGAGACTGAAAACTGGGAGGTGACAGGTGAGGAAGGAGGGTAGATATGATGGGGGAAGGGGAGATTGAAAACTGGAGGTGACAGGTGAGGAAGGAGGGTAGATATGATGGGGAAAGGGGAGATTGAAAACTAGGAGGTGATAGGTTGAGCCAGTTGAGAACAAGATGTAGATATGTTGGGGACAGTGCAGTATGGAAAACTGGGGGCCATAGGAGAAGCCAGGTTAAGATGGAAGTTAGATATGCTGGGTAAAGGGGAATATTTGTGAGGCTGGGCGGTGATTGGTGGAAAAGGAAACGACATGAAAGGCAGAAATCAGTTTGGAGGGGCGGGTTGACTAGAGAGAGGCGGTAAACATGCGGGGAAAGGAAGACGCAAGAGGGAATCCGGAATAGAAAATTAAAGCAAAGAGGAGAATGGAGAGATTAGCGGGTTAGAGAAATCGATGTACATTCTATCAGATTGAGGGTTACCCAGACGGAATATGAAGTGTTGCTCCTCCAACCCGAGCGTGGCTTCATCGTGTCAGTAGAGGAATTCATGGACCAACATGTCAGAATGGGAATGGGCAGCGGAATTAAAATGGTTAACCATTGGGAAATCCTACTCGTTGCGGACGCAGCAAAGTTGTTCGACAAAATGTTTCCCCAAACTATCTTGCGTCTTGCAGTTGTAGATGAGGCCGTATTGGGAGCACCCGATACAGTATATGGCCCAGAGAAACTCACAGCTGAAGTGTTTCCTCACCTGGAAGGACTGTTTGGGACTCTGAATGTTGTGAGGGAGGAGGTGAACGGGCAGGCGCAGCACTTCTTCCGTTTGGATAAATGCCAGAAGGGAAATCAGTGGGAGTGTGTAGTCGTGGCTGAATTGTTTCGCAATGCTCCGGAATCCATTGGGATTTCCTCGAGCAGTTTCGAGTTCTGACTACGGTGTACTTCCAGCATTTTCTGTTTGACTCTCTGATGCAAACCAGTCATGTAGATTGTGAAAAACCGGGTCCAGCCCAGCAGCGATTGTCGGTCACGTTCTACAACACCGAATTGAACCATTTATTCCTACTTTCCACAAAAGTTGTCTCTGCGGCGCACCGGTGAGCGCGTCCGGCTGTTAACCGACAGGCTGGCGGCCAGTGATCCAGCAGATTTGTTTCTGTTGTTTTTCATTGGCAGCTGGGAAACGCTGCGCTGAAGGGAGGCCGGGGCTCCCTACTGCGGCCGCGATGGGAATTTAAACTGTTATATTTTAGACACATGTACCGAGATACAGTGAAAACCTTCTCGGTCATACTGTCCATGGAGATGAAATCATTACACAGTGCATTGAGATCGCACAAGGTAAAGCAACAACAGAGTGCAGAATAAAGTGTAACAGCGACAGGGAAAGCACAGTGCAGGTAAATAATAAGGTGCAGCATCATAACGAAGTGGCTTGTGAGGACAAACGTACACCTTATCGTACTGAGAAACGATGCAGTAAATCAAACAGTGGGATTGAAACTATCCGTGAGCCTGTGATACGTTCTTTCAGGCTTTTGTGCTTTCTGCCCGATGGAAAGAGGATACAAACAGTCGCTTTTCAGGTAGGTAGGAAGTTTAAAAATACAAGAGTAAACCTCGGACGATGGCTTAATAAGCTTTTTGCGTCTGCCATTTTATGTTGATACCAGCAGTATGTTAGAAATTCCGGATGTCACCTGGACCAGATGAACTACACCGCGGGTTTATGAAAGAAGTGGGTGACGATATCACGGAAGCGTTAATAGTGATTATTCAGGAATGACTGGATTCTGGAATGGTTCAGACGGCAGGAAAATTGCAAAAATAATTTTAAATTTACAAAAGATAAGATATTACGGACTTGGCATGGATTTTATGTTGGGGAAAATGCTGTAGTCCATTCGTAAGGATGTGCTTTCAGGCTTCTGATAAAATAGTCCGGCCAACATGGTTTTCTTAAAGAGAAATCTGGCCACACAGATCTGTTGGAATTCTTTGGAGAAATAGCAGACGACATAGAGAAAGGAGAGCTCATGGTATTGCAGGAAAGATACGAGAATCGAAAATATATTGGCGACTGGTGGGAGGTAAAGTCTGGAAATAAATATGCATTTTCAGGCGTTTGTCGGTAACTAGGTGTCTTCTGGAGGGGTCTCTGCCTTGTACCTTATCTGTCAATGATCTGGATGGCTTTGTATGTGATAGAAAATTAGATGGAGGGGCTGGTAATATTGATGAGGCAGGAAGTCTGCAGAAGGTCTTGGAGAATGGGCAACTAAGTGGAAGCTCGGATACAGAGTACGATAATGTATGGTCAGGCACATTGAGAGAAAGACTATTTCCCAAATGGGGACAAATTCAGAAATCAGACGTGCAAATGTACTGGGGAGTTCTCGTGCAGGATTCCCTAAAGGATAAGTTGCGGGTTGAGTTGGTGGTAAGAAAGACAAATACAATTTTAGCATTCATTCCGCCAGGACTAGCATCTAAAAGCAAGGTTATAATGAAAATGAATTGTAAGACATTGATCAGATTCATTTGGAGCATTGTTGACAATTGTGGGCCCATTTCTGATAAAGGATGCGCTGGCATTGGAGTGGCCCCAGGGGAGTCTCACAAGAATGATCCTGGAATGAAATGGTGAAGATGCAAGGAGCATTTGACGGCTCTGAGCCTCTACTCATTGGAATTCAGATAAATGAGGGAGCATCTCATGGAAACCTATCAAATATTGAGCGGCCTGGATAGAGTGGATGTGGAGAGGATGTCAGTTCAGATTCTCTGACCCTCAGCGTTGATGTTGAGCCCAATCGACCCGGGACATGGTGATGGGATCCCATGAAAAATGTCCTTCTGCCTCACTATCTGTGTGGTAGCAGTTGTCATGGCCGAGTGATTAGGCGATACACCAGAAGTTTGAGGTTTCACTGCGCAAGTTCCACTGCGGGAGAGGCGGGTCCTCTCAGAGTAATCCGTGTCCACGTAATTTCAAATTTCTTCATTCCTTCTACCAAAGTGTTATTTGTTTCACCGTCTCGTGATGAAACTATGGAATAAGGAAATTAAAGCCCTTTATTCCATTGCGCTTCAAGGGTCTTGTTATGAATAAAGGGCGTTCATTGGAAATTCCATCGGGTGAGTCACTCTTGACATTCGAGAGATCATCTACCGCCAACATGGACTAAACTGCCTTCCTGTGGAGCCGCACATCTTCAGAATTCCGAATTTCAGAGTTCACTGAGTGTGTGAAGAAATTAGATTGTTCTGGAGACTATCGGCGATCAATGCCTGAGGTGTCCTGACTGGACAAATCTAGTGTCACTTTGCCGCACCCACTCGGTCATTTAAGGTATCCTTCCTCAGGTAGGGTCCCCTGACTACCGGCAAGCGAGCGGGGTTGTCTGGATCTCCCTTTCTCAAAGGGCGATAGAGGCAGTTTCTATTAATGAGTAATGATTCAACTATTCAAAACATATTTATTTTCAGATTTGCCTTCATCCAGGCAGCCACAAAACAAGAAACTCGAATAACCCAATTAAAAAAAAACTAAAAACCACTGCGCAGAGAAAGGAAAACAAAAACGTCATGCAAACAAGAGAAGCAAGCTAACAGCGTCTGGAAACAGACTGGGTAACAGATCTGCTCCCGGAGCAGCCGGAGTAGGCCGAAATCCTCAGACCCCAGTTTTCACCTCAGCAGGACAGAAAAGCACAGCAGCCCGATCTGCTGAGATCCTTTTGATTCTGTTATTTATTCAATTACCTATACGGCACGAGATGTTAACGTCACTTCTGGATACAATAAATTAACCCACCTAGGTGTGAGTCAACACATCGTAAAGTTCAAAATACCCTGTAATAGTGTCCTCCGATAATCTCGGCTGCAACGCAGCTGGTGTCCATTGTTCGAACCATTGATGTCTGTCCCAATGAACAACCCAGAGGCAAAGAGGGAGAGCGCGGAAGAGACACAGTGGAAGAGTAACTGAATGTGTAACAGCAGGGCCACTGAAACCGGACTCATTAAATAACGTAAAACACATTCACTGCTGACATGTCGTGAACAAGGCCTCCGGAAGGGTCCGAGCACAGAGAAAATAACAGGACGGGGCAGGAGGTAGCAAGCACTGAATGACAGACGGAGTCACGGGCAGAGAGACACGCGAGGAAATAAATCACCAAACAGCAGCTCGCAAGGGGAACGATGTGACGTCAGCAAAGAATCGACAAATAAAAATGAAGGAATAGAATGGGAAGCGTCCACAACGGAGCAGCTCAGCACCACGTTCAGCCAACAGCAGAGTGGCGCAGCGGGAGCGCGCTGGGCCCATGGTCGTCCATTCGGTAGAAACCAGCTACGACTTATCAAGTTTACCGCGGATTCGAGAATTGAAAACTTTGGACACTCTGTAAACTAACTGGAGAGTTGAATGCATGGGATGTTCGCAAGGATTTTGCCAGAGATGGAGAGTTCCGGTATAAACCGAGGCTGGATAGACTGCGGGCGTTTCCATGGAGCGCTGGTGATGGCGGAGGTCTTTGTAGGTCATATCAAATAAACGGGGGCCTTTCAGAATAGTAGGAAACTGTCCTGACGTGTGTAAACCGAGACAGCATGAGATGAAGAACTTCATGCAGATGGCGGCTGGAAACTGGAACCCATGCCTGAGTGGCTAGTGAAGGCACGTATTCCAACAGTATTAGAGAATTGACTGGACGAGCACCTGAATCATCAAGGCACTGAGGGCAATAGCTGATAAATAAGATTTTTTTCTGGTGAGATTGGTACTTGACTCTCAGCATCGACGTGGCGGGCCGAAAGGCCTGTTTCAGGGTTGAATGATTCTGTGATTCTATATTACATTTGTTAATCGCATTAAAGGGTTTAATTTAATCGTGTATTGGAGAGAGGGATCGCTCAGGATATAAATAGACAGAGTGGTGAGTGGACTGAGAACACTCAGTGTGAACATATCACCCGACATGTTTTGGTGTGTCCTAGTTTGTTGTGAGAATCTGGTTTATAGTGACAGCAGGAAGCTGCACTGGTCGGTTCATCGGGAAAATGTGAAAGACAGGAAATCCGCCCTTGATCCACTGGACAGTCCAGTGTGAGTAATAATTTTACACTCTCTCTTCGATTTAAATAATTTGGGGAATTCGTACCCGAGTTGGCAAGTTAGGCCCCTCGGACTGTAGAAGTCCGCACGGATCGGGTTCTATGAGACGTTTACATCTGATAGATTCGATGAAAGAATATTAAAAGTCGATTAACTACGATCATCGGAAATGGAACCTGCGTCAATTGCCTGGAAGACAGATATGTTCACCATTATATCACCATCGTTCCATCATTCTGCAGGAGACTCGTGTCCTGAACTGTCTCCAGTGGTTTATGACTGTGGCTCGCACTGCTTTCTGAATCTGGTCACTCTGATGCAGTTCCTGTTATGTCAAGTTGTGGTCGTCATCCTCCCACAGACCGGAGGTAAGTGGGTAAAATCCCTTCCAAACTCGAAGAACTGTACGTCGTTTCCTGCCTGTCGCATTACAAAACCGGAATAATATATGTTCGGATACCACGACCAATTCCTCGTTAGTATAGTGGTTAGTATCCCCGCCTGTCACGCGGGAGACCGGGGTTCAATTCCCCGACGGGGAGATACAAATTTTACTGCATTCTTCGAGCTCAATACTGTCTTAAAAAGACAAATAAAAGAGGACAAAGTATTCGGTGTTGAAGCGATCAGTCCATTGGACATTGGGGAGGTGAAATAGTTCGGGCTCTTGTGAGCTGATCCGCCTCTTCAGGTCAGTGAATGCCGAATCAGCCTCGGAACCCCAACAAAAAGGTCTGGTAGGCGAGGTAAGTCGGTAAGGAGCGCCGCCACTCGACTGTAATCCCTGATAAAACGGCGATAACAGTTTGCAAACCACCAAAACGCCTGAAGTTGATTGCGAGTCGTGGGTCTGGGCCATTCTTCCAACGCCCGGATCTTATCAGGAGCTGCCCTCACCTGCCCGCTCTCGATGATGTAGCCCAGGAGATGACCAAAGGGACGTGGAACTCACATTTCTTGGCCTCCACAAATAACTTGCTCTCCCACAGTCTCTGGAGGACTAGACGGATAAGGTGAACGTGTTTCTGGGGGCTGCTAGAAAATATGAAGATGTCATCTAGTTAGAAGAACACGAAGCGTTTAATGAAGTCCCGCAGCACATCACTGATTAGGGCTTGAAAAACGGCGGGGCATTGGTGTGGCCAAATGCCATGACCAAGTATTCGATGTGGCTCAGACGTGTATTAAAGGCCGTCCTCTACTCGGCTCCCTCCCTCATCCTGACTAGATGGTAGGCGCGACGAAGGTCCAACTTCGAGGAGATGGTGGCTACATGAAATGGTTCAAATGTCGAGTTAATCAGGAATAGTGGGTACTTTAACTTTTATATTGTTCAGGCCTCGGTAATCAATACAGGCACGAACCGGCCCATCCTTCTCTACAAAGAAGAAACCGGCGCCTACCGGCGAGGATAAAGGTCGTATAATTTCCTCCGCGAGGGATGCACTAATATATTTCTCCATGGCCTCTCTCCCCAGTCGGGATAAGCTATAAAGACGACTGGTAGGTAACGAGGCCCTGGCCAGCAGGAAGATAGTGCAATCATACGGGCGGTGCGGGGGCAGGGAAAAAGCCCGTTGTTTGCTGAATACCTGTCCCAGGTTATGCTATTCTGCGGGGACTCCGGACAAGTCGAGTGGTTCCAGTACAGGCGGGGTGTATTGTAATTAGCGGAACTGGGAAAGATTGAAAATCAGACAAGGGGATTAAGGCCCATTTGAGGAGGTAATAGCAAGATGGGGAATAGCCAGATGGGACTATGGCAATGGGTTAAACTTCAACTGCCACTTTTCAGCCCTGTTTTGCATCCTATCGATGTCCCGATTTAAACTTTGACAGCCCTCCACACTATCCAAATGTCCCCAACAATGTCAGCAAATTTAGTAACGTATCCCTCCAATTTCTCATCCAAGTCAGTGATAAAAATCACGATGAGAAGGGGTCCCTGAAAAGAACTGAGGCAGATCGCTGGTCACTGATCTCCAATCTGAATATGACCCGTCTACAACAATTTTTTGCTATCTGTGGGCAAGCCAATTCTGGGTCAACAAAGCAATGTCTCCTTGCATCCTACGTCTCCTTGCTTTCTTAGTTAGCCTTCCATGGAGTACCTTATCAAATGCCTTGCTGAAATCCATACAATTGCCAAGGTCGTTTTGCATAGTGAATAGTACCTGTGCTGTCTCCTCTGGTTCCGCACACACTTTTCCACTGTCACGTTTCATTGATCCTATTTTCTCACATCTTATCCTCTCGCCCTTCACAGACCTGTCGATTGCCTTAGGGTCTTCCTTAAACTGCTCGCCAAGGCCTTTTCATGGCCCCTTCTGGCTCTCCTAATTTCATTTCTCAAGCTCCTTCCTGCTAGCTTTATCATTTTATATATCTCTATCAATACCTAGTTTTTTGAACATTTGGTAAGCCTTTGTTTTCTTGACTATATTTTCATCATGTGTACACCATGGTTCCTGTACCGTAGCATCTCTTCTCTGCCTCATTGGCACCTATCTATGCAGAAAGCCACGCAAATATCCACTGAACATTTGCCACATTTCTGCCATGCATTTCCCTGAGAACTCTGTTCCTTCCAAGTCTCTGCCTGATAGCTTCATATTTCCCTCTTACTCCAGTTAAATGCTTTTGTTACTTGTCTGTTCCTATTCCTCTCCAATGCTATGGTAAAGAAGATAAAATTGTAATCACTGCCTCAAAAATGCACTCCCACTGTCATGGTCCGGATCGGGGTCCATTTAAAATTACTTTGTTTATGTTACGATCCGGACCGTTGACTCCCTGTTTCCCTTTGGTTCCCTGTTTTCCCGTATCCCTCGGGCTTGGTGATTGGAGGCAATTTACTCTCGGCTGAACCGGCAGTTTATGGTCTCCGGCTTTCAGCCGTTCGGCGCGACAGCGTTTGGAACGTCAGCAAAGGTACTGCGAGCCCATGTCATCTGGCCGGAGCAAGCCTAGTCTCCTCCCGGAGCAAGTGCCAGCAAGCCGCCTTCCCTTGTCAGTACGGGTCAGTCAAAGTTAACCCGCTGTGGTGAGTCATGAGCTCGCCGCGGCTTGGAGCGGGCTTGAGCCCCGTTATAGTTCTGTCCATTGTTGTGTGGTCTCCGTATCCATGTCGTACGTCTAAAAGCGATCCCGGCCTTGTACCAAGGAATACTGGGTCACTGTGTAAAGAAGGGCCCCGACTCCGTCATGTGTCTACGGAGGATTCCCGGCTCAGTGTTTTATGTTCTGTGTCTGAGTCTGTCCCGTGAATAAGAAAGAATTCCTGGCTCCGGAGGCCCCAAATCCCCGAGTCCTGGCCCTGGCGGCTCCAAGTCCCCGAGTCCTGGCCCTGGCGGTCCGTGATTCCGACTCCTAGCCCAGACCCTTATTCCCAGCCTTGTCTCAGGCCTGAGTCCTTGTCCAGTGCACTATTCCTGCTTCTGCTTTGCACCGAACAATAAACTTAATATAAGTTAACCCCACATGATGTGTTTGAGTCTTGCAGTTTGGTCCACCCTTGCTCATAGCACAGCCCACTGAGATACCTGACACCTGACCAGGTTCATTTACCAACAGCAGATCAAGTGCAGCCACTCCTCTTGTAGGCTTATCTATATATTGTGACAGGTAACCTTCCTGAACACACTTAAACTCTACCCCATCTTAACACCTAGCACCAGGGATATGCTAATCAATATTGGGCAAATTAAAATCTCCCACCACGTCAACCATTATTTGTTACACCTTTCCAGAATTTGTCTCCCTATCTGCTCCTCGATGTCCCTGTTACTATTGGATGATCTACATATTTAAAAAAAACACTCAGTAGAGTTATTAACCCCTTCCTGTTCCTATTGTCCACCCACGGAGACTCAGTAGACAAGCCCTCCATCACTTCCTCCTTTTCTGCAGCCGTGATGCTGTCTCTGATCAGCAGTGCCTCCATCCGATCTCTTTTGCCTCCCTGCCTGTCCTTTCTGAAACATCTGAAGCCTGGCAGTCTAAGAACTTAAGACAATAAGACCGTAAGATATAAAATCGTAAGCATTGTTATTCGGTACATCGAGTCTGCTCTGCCATTCAATCATGGGCTGATCCAATTCTTCCGGTCATGCCCACTCCTCTGCTTTCATCCTACACCCTTTGATGCCCTGGCTAATCAAGAGCTTATCTATATCTGCCTTGAATACACCCACTGACTTGACATCCACAGCCGCTAGAGGCAACAAATTCCACAGACGTACCACCCTCTGACTAAAGGAATCTCAGTTCTTAAAGGACACCTTCAATCCCGAAGTCGTGCCCTCTTGCCCTATAATCGACTATTATGGAAAATTGGAAAATAACTTTGCCATATCTAATGTCTTCAGACCTGTTAACATTCAAAATGTTTCTATAAGATCCCACGTACCACCTCCCCCTCTTCTGAACTCCGGGGAATACAGCTCAAGCGCTTCCAGACGTTGCTCATACGGTAACCCTTTCATTCCTGGAATAATTTTCGTGAATCTTCTCTGAACCCTTTCGAATGTCAATATATTATTTCTCAAATAAGGAGCACAAAACTGCTAATAATACCCCAATTCTGGTCTCACGAGTGCCTTATAGATCCTCACCATCACATCTCTGCTCTTGTATTCCATACCTCTGGAAATGAATGGCAACATTGCATTCACGTTCTTCACAACCGATTTAACCTGGAGGTTAACCTTTAGGTCATTCAGCACAAGGACTCCCAAGTCCCTTTGCATCTCTGCATTTTGAATTCTTTACCGATCTAAATAATAGTCTGCCAGTTTATTTCTTCAAGTGCATGACCATACACTTTCCAACATTTTCCTTCATTTGCCACGATTTTGTCCATTCCCCTAACCTACCCAAGTCTCTCTGGAGGCTCTCTGTTTCCTCAACGTTACCCGTTCCTCCACCTCTTTTTGTATCATCGGCAAATTTAGCCACAAATCCATTTATTCCGTAGTATAAATCATTGAATTACATCGTAAAAAGCAGTGGTCCCATCACCGACCCCGGTGAAATTCCAATGGTAACCAACAGCGAACCAGAATAGGATCCCTTTATTCTCATTCTCTGTTTTATGCCGACCAGCCAATGCTACGCCCAATCAAGTAACTTCCCTATAGTTCCATGGGCTCTTAGCTTGCTAAGCGCTTCATGTGCGGCACCTTATTAAAGGCCTTTTGGAAACCCAAGTGACCACGTCTACTACATCCCCGTTGTCCACCCTGCTTATAATTTCTTCAACGGATTACAGTACGTTTGTCAGTCAGGATGTCCCTTTCAGGAAACCATACTGGCTTTGTCCTACCTTGCGATGTCGCTCCAGGTATTCCGTAAAATCATTCCTAACAATAGATTCCAACAGCTTCCCAAGCACTGATGTCAGGATAACAGGTCTATAGATTCCTTCCTGATGACTCTCTGCCTTTTTAAATAGCTGAGTAACATTTGCAATTGTCCAGTCATCTCATACAATGCCAGAATCAATCGATTCTTGTATGATCATCGTTAATGCCTCTGCAATCTCTCCAGCAACTTCCTTCAGAACCCGAGGGTGCATCTGATCAGGTCCAGGAGATTCATCCACCCTCAGACATTAAATCTCCTGAGTACCTTTCTCTGTCGTAATTTTCACAGCAAAATTTCACTTCACTGACACTCTTGAATGTCCGGTACACTTCCACTGTGAAGACTTATGCAAAATAAACATTCAGTTTCTCTGCCATCTCTGCATCTGTCATTACAGTATCTCCAGCGTCATTTTGTATTCGTCCTATATTTACCCTCGACTCTCTTTTACCCTTTATATTCCTAAAAAATGCTTTTAGTATCTTCCTTTTTATTCGTCACCAGCTGCCTCGCGTTATTCCTTTTCCTTCCGAATGACCTTCTTAGTTTCCCTTAGCAAGTTTTCAAAAGCTCCCAATCCTCTACCTTCACGTCAGCTCTGGCTTCCTTGTATGCCGTCCTTTTACTTTGGCTTTGATTTCACTTGTCAGCCACGGTAGTGTCCGTCTTCCAACTGAAAATTCCTTCTTATTTGGAATATATCACTTCAAGCAGCATTGCTGCCCCTGAGCCGTACAAGTGTCTGTAATGGACACAACATCATAGCTCCAAGTACTGATCCACGATCTAAGCTCACTAGATTTGTTCAAGATACTCCTTGCATTAAAATACACATCTCGAAACATCGGTCTCAGCGCATCCCTTCTGTATCACCTACCTATCCTCTCTCTCACACAGCTTACAAGCTTTCTGTTTGAATGTGTGCGACGATTGGAAAGCGGACCTAACAGCAGGACACGGACACGGACACGTAAGTAGCATTACCGGAAGTGTGTTTTTTATTAATAGTTGCCAGGACAAAATGGAAGAGTGGATTCGATGCTTACATGGACACGGAGCGGGGACTCGGAACCTGTTCAGGGAGCTGCGACAAGAAACTTGAACACGGAGCCATGACTAGAAACTTGGACACGGAACCGGGACTTGGAGTCGGATTTGGACACGGAGCCTGGACTTGGACTTGGACTGGAACACAGAGACTGGACCTGGACTTGCACTGGATCACAGAGCCTGGACTTGCAATTGGACTGGAACACGGATGCTGGACTTGGACGTGGACTGGAACACGGATGCTGGACTTGGACGTGGACTGGAACACGGATCCTGGACTTGGACGTGGACTGGAACACGGATCCTGGACTTGGACGTGGACTGGACCACAGAGCCTGGACTTGGACGTGGACTGGACCACAGAGCCTGGACTTGGACGTGGACTGGAACACAGATCCTGGACTTGGACGTGGACTGGAACACAGAGCCTGGACTTGGACGTGGACTGGAACACAGATCCTGGACTTGGACTTGGACAGCGAAGAGATAGAATACCCAACTCGGAGTAGCCGCAAATGGCCGGACCTCCTCAGCTAGATACGAGAAGCCGAAACCAAAGAACAACAGACAGTTCTAGTCTGGGCACGGAGTAGCTTATGAAGCGGCAAACGGCCGGCAGTCACTCAGCTGGACACGAAGAGAGAGAATTCCCTACTCGGAGCAAAGGCAAACGGCTGGACCCACCTGGCTGGAAACGATTCAGCAAAACCAAACGATGACTGTCCATTTGTATCTTGGTTCGTTAGCAAATCTCGGAGGAACGTGAAAACAACAGTATTCGCATCTTGATTTTTAATGTCATTGGTTCCTCCATGCCAGACCATGATGTATCCAGTCAGGATATTCTCCACTATACACCTACAGAAGTTTGTCTAAGTTTTACACAACATAGTAAATCTGCTGAAACTGGGGAATGTTGGCTGTAAATGCCGGTAAATCGTTCCAGGATGCCAGGAAATTCTGCTCCTCAAAACTTTCACACTCAATGAATTCCAGTCAATATTGGGGAAATTATAGTAACACACTACTCTGTTGCTATTACATCTTTCCAATAGCCTGCATACATTTCTGTTACAGTTTTTCCTGCTGGCATTTTAAAAATAGTTGGAAATGGAAACACACAGCATCTCAAGATGCCACTTTATCAATTCTCCGTTACCTCCTGAAAGATGCCCACTGGGAGGGAGGGGGTTGATAGAGTCCATGAATTGCAGTCCATTATTAGGCTTGTACGGGCATCTGTCCTTGAAGTGCTGGGATAGTAGTAGAGTTTAACGGTGGAGTACTGGGTGTGTACATGTCCGTGCTCTCACTGCACAGTGCTGAGAGTTTTATTGGTCTGTATCGTGGAAGTGAATGTCTAGATATTGTGAAGTTCTTTGTCCCTGTAGTCCACTACTGACTGTTCTTGGACAGTCTCTTATGCAGGGCATTTTTATACCAGAGATTCAGCCTGGCCTTCCTCACCATTCTGAGCTGCAGCAGTCTGTTCCTGCAAATATTTTTGGTTTCCACTTGTCCGCCTCCTTGCTGCGCAGTGCTGGAGCTAAAGCGGGCAGTGTCCGTGTAGTCCAGAGCAGGTTTGTGCATGTCAGTGTTCTTGCAGTTTTGCAGGTGGCCGGTGTACAAGACGGGATGAGTATGGTCTGCGTTCGGCTGTGAATTTGCAGTACAATCTGGGTTTTTCATGTCTATATCTGTAGAACCAATGGGCTGGTGCTTGAAATCTGTGTCACCAAAAAGCAGTGCTGGGGTTGTTGTGATGTCTGTTCTTCTATTCTGCCCTGCTCTGGATCAATAGTAATATATTTTTATAAATCTCTCTCCTTGTATTAGAGTCGTGTACTGCCCCATACTCTCACTGACCAGTGTTGTGCTCTGGCAGCTCACTGTGCTTGGAATGCAGTGCCAGTGTTTTTACAGATTGCCTCATTATTACAGAAAGAAATACCTTGTACACCCAGGTAAATTAGATGTTTCCTGGAAGCAAGACTGAGAGTTTCAGATCATTATTGGACACAGGATCATTGGGGGATGCCCTAGAACATTCAATCCATCAATTCTATGCTATAGAGCATCAAGTCTATAGTTCAGCATTCCCACTGTCCCATTCCCAAATCTATTCCCACAGCTCAGCGGGTTATTTTTCCCGGAAGGACCTGTCCAGTTCCAATACGAACAATTTAATTGGCTATTCCCATCACCCCTGCAGGCAGTGTGTCCCAGATGAGAACCACAGTCAGTGTAAAAATAAGAATTTCATTACATGTTCCTTTGATTCTTTGTCCATTCTTCTCAAATCATTGAACAATTTACAGTGAGCAGAGCAGCACAGGAACAGTCCCCTCAGCTCACTGTGTGTGTGTTGACCATGGTGTCAGCTCGATCTGTATGTTTGCCCGCATGTGGTCAGTGTCCTCCAGTGGACTAATTCCCCCGAAGTATTATCCACCTTAATACACTTCGAGAGATCCAACAACACCTCCTCCTTAGGATCAACACGTCTGACAATGTCACCATACCCGCTTCCCGATCTCGCTTTCCTCCAGGTCCTTCTCCTGAGTGAACATCGATGAATGCAGAGTGTTCATTTTGTACCCCGCAGTATAAAAATCAAAATAATACGGATCATCCATTTAACAAACCGATCTCAGTTTTGGAGGGCACCACAGATCCGACAATGTCACACTATCTGTTTTTTTCTCTCTGTCTCTGTCTCTGTCTCGTCGTTTTCTCGTTCACTTTTAGTCATCCTGCATCTATTGTTCTTCCAAATTCGAGTACTGTTTTTTATTATTTTACCGGTCTTCCCATTCTGTTGCACGATAACACATTTCTTTCCAATTATCTTTTGACCTTTGTCAAATTTAAGATGCGTATAAAAGACTACTGCATCAGAAACTCCAAACACAAAATGCTAGAGGAACTCAGCAGAATTCTTGTGTGTTCCCTTGGATTTCCAGCATCTGCAGATTTTCTCGTGTTTTTAAATTAGCAACATGGTCAATTGATCGTTTCCATCCTGACATTTTTCTCTATTGTATCTTTATTGACGAGGATGAAGCTGAATGACTCAGTGACAGATCAAAATGGGAAACTACAGAAAAAGAAGTTAGGATTAGGACAGCGTCGCTATCTTCGTCGAATACTGAATAAATAGACAACAAAATGAAATCCCTAAATGTAGCTGCTCCGTGACAAGATTCAGTCCTTGTAATTAAAGAGACCGGCCTATTTCCACCAGAGACACTACTGTGTAATGGCAAATAATTTTCATGTAGACAGTATCTGTACATCAGAGACAATGGTGTTGAATCAAATTGTTTGTTCAAGTAACTGTAACCGAGAAAGTTAGTGAGGAGTATAACCGTATCTCTGGAGACTGACCCTCTGTATAAATCAGGGTTGATGTGAAGCTTCAGCTCAGTGTCTGCCGGAGCTGTGAATTCAGGAGCAATAGTAACCACAGATTCTCATGAAATGGTGTATCCAGTCATCTGGCGGATACGAAACATTTACTATCCTATTATTTCAGCCTTTGGAATACCCGGTAAGTCGCAGAGGCAGTTGCTGTTGGTGGGAAATGTTTATTCCCAGTGCTGTGATTGTTCCTTTCACTGCCACATTCCAGTTCCAGTATTCCACATTTCAGGTTTGGAATGGAAACACCGGGAATATGGATTGTGGGATCAGGATCTAAAATAAACGGCTACAGGAATTGAAGGATTCTGCCAGCATCTGTGGAACTGAGTGGGTCAGGCAGCGTTCTACCAACGGTTTGGGATCAATAATGGGATGTTCGTGTTTCTGTATTTTTGGTCTTGTAGCAGCTGCACCGCATTTGCAAATATTGTGTTGAAACAGCCCGCGAACATTCTACCAATTGATTGGTAGAATAACAATTTGTATATGAGCGATTGACTGAATTAGGTGCGGTGCTCAATCCATCGACTGGCAGTAACGCGTTAGCAAATGTCTGGAGTTCCATGATGTGTCACGAGCCTGTTCTGGATTTTTAATAACTGTGTACAATATCACTGAATATAAAGCAGTTGATGGACAACACAATAAACACGAAACCCCAAGCAGCTTGTACAGAACGAGAAAGCAGTTAACACACGTGTCTGGGGTCTATCCGAGGACAGTTCTGTGGAGAACTGTTTTACCACATATTCTGTTTTAGCCGAATTAGCGTTTCCAGCTTTTCCTGTTTTTGTTTCGTCCGCCGGCAGTTCTGTCGCTGAGAGTGATCGCCATGATTGTCTAATGGAGGAATCCCGCCATCAGCGTCCGAACGAGACGCGGAAGGCACCGGTAGAAAATGTTCCATCCAGTATTGACTCTGAGGAGGTAGTTACTCATTTTTAGCTTTCCGCTGACATTTCACATTTCAGTCACAGTAAGTAATCCGTATTCAAAGTATTTTACTATGTAAGCTCCTTCCTTGTCTCCGCCAGATCTGTGCCCTCCCTCGACCCTCCCATGCTAAATCCAACAATTAAGTGGCAATATCACAGGATCCCCTGAACCTGCTGCACTGGCTTCTAATCAGTATTTTCTCAACTTGTAGCCTCTCTCGTCCCTCCCACCACTAAATTCAAAAATTAAGTGGAAAGATTACAGGATCCGCTCGAACTGCAGAATTGGATTCTATTTGGAATTTCTCAAACTGCTGTTCCCTGTCTCTCTTCCAGCGAACTTGGTGGCGATTGTGATCCTGTCCCGAGGAAAGTGCGGTCTCTCCAAATGTATCACTCTGTACCTTGTGGGAATGGCAGCGGCCGATCTCCTGGTCGTTATTTCGAATCCGCTGCTGATGCGGACTGCTGAGATTTATTTTCCCCAATCATTCCTGCTCATCACTGCTGTATGCAGACCCGTCATGTGGTTGATGTTTGCGAGCACTGCGACCTCAGTCTGGCTGACTGTGGCTTTCACCGTCGATCGATTTGTGGCTATTTGCTATGAGAAGCTGAAAACAAAATATTGCACCGAGAGAACGGCGGCTGTGGTTATTGGGACAGTGAGTGTGCTGGCCTGTTTGGAGACTGTCCCCTGGTGCTTTGTGTTCGGGTCTGGAAAAATAATTGATGGTGTTTCCTGG
The DNA here is from genome assembly GCF_030028105.1 of Mobula birostris. NCBI lineage: Eukaryota > Metazoa > Chordata > Chondrichthyes > Myliobatiformes > Myliobatidae > Mobula > Mobula birostris. Next base: position 32,845,005 of record NC_092397.1, read on the forward strand.
TATTGTGTTTTATCACCGAGCTTCACAAACTCTCCCTCATGGGCCGCATTTGAGATTTTTCACCGCATTTTCTACCCTTGCGTCCCTTTCATTCTGATGTTGCTGTTCAATATTCTGACTGTCAGGCGGATTCTAGCGGCCAGTCGAGCCCGCAGGGGACTCCGGGGACAAAGGAGTGGAGAGAATGACAAGGACCGGGAGGTGGAGAACCGACGCAAATCCATCGTTTTGCTCTTCAGCATCACCGGTAGTTTCATATTGCTGTGGGGAACAATGGTAGTATTCATTATCTATAGACGGATTACAAACAGTTATGTTCTTTCTGTCACGGATGCCCGTTACGTCACAGACCAAACATCGACAATGCTGCAGGTTCTCAGTTCCTGCACCAACACGTGTATTTACGTCCTGACTCAGAGCAAATTCCGAGAGGAACTAAAGAATGCGGTGAAATACCCACTGAATCTGATTTTGAAACTCACGAAACGTTAGAAATAAATGCTGTAAAGTATTACAATTTAGCTGCCTTCATACGTCCTATTCTAGCTCCCCTCTTGTGGGTAAATGGTAACAATGTGATGAACAGAGTTACAAAACAAATACGAGAAAATCTGCAGATGGTCGCAATTCAAGACAACAAACACAAAATCAGACCCTGATGACGTTTCTCACAGAAAATGCTGCAGGAACTCAGCAGGTCTGGCAGCATCTATGGAAAAGAGTAAATTGTCGACGTTTCGGACCGCCACCCTTCATCAGAAACCTGACAACTGTTTACTCCTTTCTATTATGTGTGTGTTGCTTAGCTTGACAAGACAGCTGTTTAAAGCTGATCCCGCTGGCATCGCTGGCTTCACATTCCCAGAGAGATCCCCTTTACACCTCATGTCCCGCCATGCTAAAATTAAGCTCGAGGCGAACCTGTTGCCCCTGCTTCCAGGTTCTGACAAAACTGCCTGATCTTGGATAATATTTTCGACTGTATCAACCACTCCTGCTTCCGTCACAACCCGTCTTTTCAATCACCCTCTTTTCTCCTCCTTCTCTACCTGGAGTTGTCCCTTCTCATTGCCACCTTGAACTATCGCTATGTAACAGAGATTTTGTTTTTACAATTGAAGACAAATTACCATTACCTTCACTCGTAGCTCTGTGTGCGGGAGAGGGAGAGGGAGAGATCGTGAAGGAGTGAGCGTGAGAAGGGGACAGCGCCAGGTTTGACGATGGGAAGGAGAGAAAGTGAATGAGACCTGGCAAGAAAGGGGGCGCGGGGAAGAGCGCGCGAGATAGAGAGCCTGAGGGGAGCGATCGTGAAAGAGAGCACGAGGGTGAGAGCGTGCACAGGGGTGAGCGCGAGGGCAAGCGAGAGAAGCAGACATCGCGTTCGGAGAGAGGAGTGGGAGGGAGGGCGGGAGAGACAGAGTGAGAGAGAGAGAGCGCGAATGAGACTGGGATGGAGGGAGCGGGAGAAGGAGACAGCCCGAGGGCTGAGGGCGCGAAGGATAGTGAGCGAATGAGACATCGCGAGTAAGAGGGTGCAAGGGAGAGCGCAGGAGGGACAGGGCGTGAGCGAGGATGAGCATGAGAAGGAGTAATCGCGAGTGGGAGAGAGGTAATGAGACATGGCGATGGAGAGAGGGAGAGACAGAAAGGGAGAAGGAGAAGGGGAGGGACAGAACAGGCTGCATGGCATTGTCGGACCTCTATTTCCCTCGAACACTGAGATCGGACTGTGTGTGTGGTGGATGATCAGCATTATTTTGACTCGTGTATTGCTAGTATTGTAGACATTTGTGTTTCTTTCTGTACAAAATCCGAGTGAGTTCTAATAAAGTGTTTTGTTTTAACACGTGTGCAGTCTCCTTTGTTTGCGAATGCATATGTAAACAAACTGAGCTGAATCAAAATGAATACTGAATGAATTATAACACAATTTTCCTTACAAAGAGGCTATCAGATAAGTTCCTGAACATACAGGAAATAGATAGATATGAATCACATGCAGCAAACTCTTTAGCCGAGGAGATACAGACAGGAATATCTGTGGTAATGAGTGAGATTGCAGGAAAATGCGTTACCTTCATCATATTATGACCAAGGATGTCTGTGAAAAGGTACAGACCATTGTTAAAGGGTAGGATGAGCAGCCAGAAGTCATGGTCCTTATTAGAACTAACAACAGAGAGACAAGTTCCCAGAAGCAAAAGTTAAGGAGGTGAGCAGTGAGTTAAAAAATTTTAAAAAAAAAACTCTGGGGTGGTGATTTCAGGATTACTTTCGATGTCACATGCTTGCGACGTAAGTGATCACATGCTGGTGCACTTAAACGTGTGGCTCACAATCTGGGGCAGGAGGGAAGGCAGCAGGAGCACTCATCATTGGGCTCTCCCGTATAGGAAGGATGGCTTGCACTGTAGGGTAAATCATATTCCCACAAAGAATCTTCCTGGAGCCACCATGATGATTTTGATCATGTGGCATCTGGATGGGGGTTGGTGTCCAGAGTTACAGGTGAGTAGGTTGCATTGGTGGAAGGTAGAGATGAGGTCAAAGAAAACCTAAAGGAAGTCAAGATGGGGTCACCATAATGAGCACAGTGGCACCGAACAGCAAAAGTGAGTTTATTTCAGTGTAGGGGGAAAACTGTTAAGGCAGACATACCCAGATCCTGCATTTATACACGGCACGGTGATTCATCCGTTGCAGAGATCTAGTTGAGAGAAGGTCAGGACTGGTATCTAAACATTCCAGGATTTAGATGATTCAGAGAGTCCAGAGGGAGCTAAAGGAGGTTGAGGAGCCGCACTGCTGATCAGGCAGAATGTCACAGGTTCGAGTTCATTCCGGAAGCTCAAACAGTAAGACAATGTGGAGGGACTCAGGAATAAGAAAAGTATAATACTGTAGGCGTCACAATAGCCAGTAAGAGAGGGGAATGGACATGTCAGCAGGTTATTGACTGATGTCAAACAATAGAATACACTAGCTGGTGAATCTTCTCTCCAGAATGACTTGCACTTCCTTCCCACCTGAGGCTTGGACGGGGGATTATTTGTCAGGTGTATCTATGATGGTTTACAGAAACAGCATGTAAATGGTCCACCTGGGAGGGGACATACTTCAGATGTTAATGGGAAAATGACCCTAGCGAGATTAGTGGGGTTTCATTGAGATAGATTTACCGATTATAATTCTGGAGGTTTTCCGGTGGTTATTATGAAGGGTAAGTCTGAACCTGCAGGTGGACGAATCAGAATCAGGGTTATTATCAACGGCATGTAACGCGAAATTTGTTAATTAGTAGTCGCAGTTTAATGCAAAACATAATATAGAATAAAAAAGGAATAATCAATCAATCAATCAATAAACCTCAGTATACATATATTGAATATATGAGAAATTGTGCAAAAAACTTAAATACTATATATCAGAACAAGTCAGATGATGTCCAGGGGTCGAATGCCAATTTAGGATTCGGATGGCAGAGGGGAAGAAGCTATTAATGAATCACTGAGTGTGTGCCTTCAGGATTCTGTATCTCCGATCTGATGGTAACAGTGAGAAAGGGGCATGCCTTGGGTGCTGAAGGTCCTTAATAATAGATGCTGCCTTTCTGAGACACTGCTCCTTGGGTATTTAGTAGGTTTCTACCCAAGATGCAGCTGAGTAAATGTACAACCCTCTGCAGCTTCGTTCGGTCCTGTACAATAGCCCCCCATACCAGACAGTGAAGCAGCCTGTCAGAATGCTCTCCACGGTACATCAATTGACGTTTTTTGAGTGTACTTGTGGACATAACAAATCTCTTCAAACTCTAATGAAGTATAGTTGCTATCATGCCTTCTTTATAAAAGTATCGATATAGACATAGACATAGCATTGTACAGCACAGTACAGGCTTTTCGGCCCACAATGTTGTGCCGACCCTCAAACCCTGCCTCACATATAAGCCCACACCTTAAATTCCTGCATATACCTGTCTAGTAGTATATTAAACTTCACCGGTATCTGTGCCTCGACCACTGACTCAGGCAGTGCATTTCACGCACCAACTACTCTCTGAGTAAAAAAAATTCCTTCCTCTAAAATCCCCTTGAACTTCCCACCCCTTATCTTAAAGCCATGTCCTCTTGTATTGGGCAGTGGTGCCCTGGGGAAGAGGTGCTGGCTATCCACTCTGTCTGTTCCTCTTATTATCTTGTACACCTCTATGATGTCTCCTCTCATCCTTGTTCTCCCAAACAGTAAAGCCCTAGCTCCCCTAATCTCTGATCATAATGCATACACTCTAAACCAGGCGTCACCCTGGTAAATCTCTTCTGTACCATTTCCAATGCTTCCATATCCTTCCTATAGTGAGGACACCAGAACTGGACACAGTACTCCAAGTGTGGCCTAATCAGTGTTATATAAAGCTGCATCATTACATCGCGACTCTTAAACTCTATCCCTCGACTTATGAAAGCTAACACCTCATAAACTTTCTTAACTACCCTATCTACCCATGAGACAACTTTCAGTGATCTGTGGACATGTACCCTGAGATCCCTCTGCTCCTCCACACTACCAAGTATTCTGCCATTTACTTTGTACTCTGCCTTGGAGTTTGTCCTTCCAAAGTGTACCACCTCACACTTCTCCGGGTTGAACTCCATCTGCCACTTCTCAGCCCACTTCTGCATCCTATCAATGTCTCTATGCAATCTTTGAATATCCTGTGCACCATCTACAACACCACCAACCTTTGTGTCGTCTGCAAACTTGCCAACCCTCCCTTCTACCCCCACATCCAGGTTGTTAATAAAAATCACGAAAAGTAGAGCTCCCAGAATAGATCCGTGTGGGACACCACTATTCACAATCCTCCAATCTGAATGTACTCCCTCCACCACCACCCTCTGCCTTCTGCAGACAAGCCAATTTTGAATCCACCTGGCCAAACTTCCCTGGATCCCATGCCTGCTAACTTTCTGAATAAGCCTATCGTGTGGAACCTTGTCAAATGCCTTACTAAAATCCATATAGATCACAACCACTGCACTACCCTGATCTATATGCCTGGTCACCTCCTCAAAGAACACTATCAGGCTTGTTATACACGATCTGCCCTTCACAAAGCTATGCTGACTGTTCCTGATCAGACCATGATTCTCTAAATGCCCAGAGATCCTATCTCTAAGAATCGTTTCCATGACAGACGTAAGGCTCACTGGTCTATAATTACTCGGACTATCCCTACTATCTTTTTTTGAACGAGGTGTCAACATTTGCCTCTCTCCAATCCTCGGGTACCATTCCCATGGACAACGAGGACATAAAGATCCTAGCCAGAGGCTCAGCAATCTCTTCCCTCGCCTCGTGGAGCAGCCTGGGGAATATTCCGTCAGGCCCCGGGAACTTATCCGTGCTAATGTATTTTAATAACTCCGACACCCCCTCTCCCTTAATATCAACATACTCCAGAACATCAACTTCACTCATATTGTCTTCACCATCATCAAGTTCCCTCTTATTGGTGAACACGGAGGAGAACTATTCATTGAGGACCTCGCTCATTTCAGAGAGCGTACTACCAACGGTTTGAAATCAATAATGGGATGATCGTGTTTCTGTATATTTGGTCTTGTAGCAGCTGCACTGCATTTGCAAATATTCTGTTGAAACAGCCCGCGAACATTCTACCAATTCATTGTCCGTATTTGTATATGAACGATTGACTGAGTTAGGTGCCATGTTCAAACCATCGACTGCCAGTAACGCGTTAGCAAATGTTCGGAGTTCCATGATATTTCACGAACCTGTTGTGGATTATTGATAAATGTGTGCAACATAATTGAATATAAAGCAGTTGACGGACAACACAATGAAATATTTGCTGAGCAGATTATCTCAAGCGAGGGTCTAGTCAGATGGATGAACTGAGGGAATATATATATTAGTAGGGAAGTGGTGTTAAGTAAATTGAAGAGATTAAAGCCAAATAAATCCCTAGGGCCAGATGGTCTGCATCCCAGAGTGCTTAAGGAAGTAGCCCAAGAAATAGTGGATGCATCACTGATAATTTTTCAAAAATCCTTAGATTCTGGATTAGTTCCTGAGGATTGGAGGGGGGCTAATGTACCCCGCTTTTTAAAAAAAAAGGAGGGAGAGAGAAACCAGGGAATGATAGACCAGCTAGCCTGACATCGGTGGTGGGGAAGATTCTAGAATCAGTTATCAAAAATGTGATAACAGCACATTTGGAAAGCAGTGAAATGACCGGACAAAGATAGCATGGATTTGTGAAAGGGAAATCATGCATAACGAATCTCATAGAATTTTTTGAAGAAGTGAGTAGTAGAGTGGATAGGGGAGAACCAGTTGATGTGGTAAGTTTAGATTTTCAAAAGTCTTTTGACAAGGTCCCACAGAGAAGATTAGTGTGCAAACTTAAACCTCACGGTATTGGGGGTATGGTATTGATGTCGATAGAGAATTGGTTGGCAGAGAGGAAGAAAATAGTGGGAATAAACGGGACCTTTTCAGAATGGCAGGCAGTGACTAGGGGGGTACCGCAAGGCTCAGTGCTGGGACCCCAGTTGTTTATAATATATATTAATGATTTAGACGAGGGAATTACATGCAGTATCCCCAAGTTTACGGACGATTGGGAAAAGGGGAGGTGCAACGAGACCTGGGTGTCATTGTACACCAGTCATTGAAAGTGGGCATGCAGGTACAGCAGCCGGTGAAAAAGGCGAGTGGTATGCTGTCATTCATAGTAAGAAGATTCGTGTACAGGAGGAGGAAAGTACTACTACAGTTGTACAAGGCCTTAGTGAGACCACACTTGGAGTATTGTGTGCTGTTTTGATCCCCTAATCTGAGGAAAAACATTCTTGCCAATAGAGGGAGTACAGAGAAGGTTCACCAGATTGACTCCTGGGATGGCAGGACTTTCATATGAGGAAAGACTGGATCAACTAGGCTTATATTCGCTGGAATTTAGATAATTGAGAGGGGATCTCATTGAAACGTATAAAATTCTAAAGGGATTGGACAGGCTAGATGCAGAAAGATTGTTCCCGATGTTGGGGAAGTCCAGAACGAGGGGTCACAGTTTAAGGATATAGGGGAAGCCTTTTAGGACCGAGATGAGAGAAAAAAAAAACTTCTTCACACAGAGAGTGCGAATCTGTGGAATTCTCTGCCACAGGAAACAGTTGAGGTCAGTTCATTGGCTATATTTAAGATGGAGTTAGATATGGCCCTTTTGGCTACAGGGATCAGGGGGTATGGAGGGAAGGCTGGTACAGAGTTTTGAGTTGGATGATCAGCCATGATCATACTGAATGGTGGTGCAGGCACGAAGGGCTGAATGGCCTACTCCTGCACCTATTTTCTTTGTTTCTATGTTTCTATGTCCTAGACGAGACCCTCTATCCTAGCCTCGTCTAGGGCCTGTGTCATGTCCAGCATCGTTTCTTCCCCACTTCCCTTGCTTGCTTGACACACCAAGTCCTGTTCTAAGTACTTCAGTGTTGATGTCTTGCATTTGGATCCGCTCCCATCGTCCCCGTTAAGACAGAGCTGGAGCTTTTGGAAAGCATATAGTTGGATAAGTCACCGACACCGTACGGGATGTACCCCAGGCTACTCTGGAAAGTGAAGGAGAAGTTTGCTGAGACTCTGATGAATATCCTTGAATCATCAGTGAAGACGGGAGTTTTTCAGAGGATAGGATGGTTGTAGGTGTCGTTCCCTTATTCAACAAAGGGAGTTGGGATAGCCCAGGAAATTATAGGCCAACGAGTCTTACGTCAGAGGTTGGTAAGTTGGTGGAGAAGATCCTGAGAGTGTCACAAAGGTGGGGGCTTTGGGAGCAAGGGTGGACCCAAATGCAAGACACATCTTGTGAGGTTACTAAGATTTAGTTTATTGTTTGATACTAGGAGAGCAAGGCAGGAGCAGGAAAGAGCGAACTGGACAAGGACTCAGGACTACGACTAGGCTGGGACCAATGGTCTGGGCTTGGACTCGGAATCGGCTGCCAGAAGTAGAGGAGACATGAAGAAGCTAGGGTATGGACTCCGAGCCAGAGACTGGGCAAGGACCCAGTACATGGATCCTGCCTCGGACTCGGACCCCAGAACCAGGCAAGGACATGACATGCGCTAGAGAGAGGAGGAACATGGGAACACAGAGCCTCGGTCTCGGGGTGCAGGTACATGGAACCATGGACACATAAACAGAACACAGAGTCGGGACCCTACCTTGGGTACAGGACATAGGGCCGGGACTCATGACCCTCCGCGGGGCAACGGCAAGACGGCCTGACTTACCCCACGGAGGCGAGGACAGGACAAGACATGACTCCCCGCGGGGCAACGGCAAGACGGCCAGACTTACCCCACAGAGGCGAGGACAAGACAAGACAAGACCAACACGAATGGACACCAGATAGCACCTATCTAGCTCCGGCGATGAAACTAGACCGAAGTGCGGGCACGGGCTGCAGACGAGAGCTGGAGGCGAGAGGGGCAGAGTAGGTATTCAGACAAGGAGGTGGGACAGGAATCACAGACCGCCAGGGCCAGGACTTGACTCAGAACTGGGAAGCTGCCAGGGACAGGACTTGACTTGGTGCTTGAATGCCGCCAGGGAAAGGACTTGACTTGTGGCCTGAATGCCTCCAAAGTCAGGACTTGACTTGGTACTAGAATGCCGCCGGAGCCAGGACTTGACTTGGAGCCTCTGGGTAGGGGCGAGCTCTCGACTCGGCCCGGGAACAATAGACAGCGGTTCTTGATTCCCTCCGGCGGGTTAACTGACGGACCTACCTCTCGCTTTGGCGAGGTAACTGGACAGGGTTGCTCCGGTGAGGCGAGGCGAATTACCAGCACTCGCTTCGGGCGGAGACAAGGCTTGCTCCGGCCAGATGTCACTGGCACGCCGTAACTTTGCAGATGCTCCCGCGCCGAACGGCTGAAAGCCGGAGACTATAAACTATCGGTTCAGCCAAGCGTTAATTGCCTCTAATCACCAAAGCCAAGGGACACGGAAAAGCAGGGAATCAACGGTCCGGATCGTAACATAAACAAGGTAAATTTAAAGGGACCCCGATCCGGACCATGACAGAGAGGTAGGATTTCTGAACATTTGGACAGGAATAATATGATCAGGAATAGTCAGTATGGCTTTGTCAAAAGCATGTCTTGCCTTACGAGCCTGATTAAATATTTTGAGGATGTAACTGTGAATATTGTTGAAGGTAGAGCCGTCGATGTAGTGTATATGGATTTTAACAAGAAATTTGATAAGGTACCCCTTGCAAGCCTTATTGAGAGAATAAGGAGGCATGGGATCCATGGGATCCAAAGGATATTTTGATTGTGGATCCAGAGCTGGCTTGCCCACAGAAGGCAAAGTGTAATTGTACACGTGTCATGTTCTGCATGGGGGCCCGTGACCAGTAGTGTGCCTCGGGGATCTGTTCTAGAACAACTACTCTTTGCGATTTTTATAAATGACCTGGATGAGGAAGTGGAGGGAGGGGTTAATAGATTTGCTGATGACACAAATGTTGGAGGTGCAGTGGTTAGTGTGGCGGTCTGTATGAGTTTACAACGGGACATTGATAGGATGCAAATCTGGGCTCAGAAGTGGCTGATGGGATTCAACAAATTAAGTGTGAGGTGTTTATTTTTGGTAGATCAAATATGATGCCAGAATATAGCATTAATGAGAAGACTTTTGGCTGTGTGGAGGATCAGAGGGATCTTGGGGCCCGAGTCCATAGGTCACGCAAAGCTGTTACGCAGTTTGACTCTGAGGTTAAGAAGGCATACGGTGCATTAGTCTTCATCAATCGTGGGATTGAGTTTAACAGCCAAGAGCAGCTCTTTTGGACCCTGGTCAGACCCCACTTGTAGTACTGTGCTCAATTCTGATCGCCTGAGTACAGGAAGGACGTGGAAACCATTGACAGGACGCAGAGGGGATTTACAAGGATGTTGCCGCGATTGGGGAGCATGTCTTATAAGAATATTTTTAGTGAACTCGGACTTTTCTCCTTGGAAGGGCGGAGGATGACAGGTGACTTCATAGAAGTGTAGTAGATTAGGAGAGGCATTGATCGTATGGATAGTCAGTGTTTTTTCCTTTTTTTTCCCAGGGCTGAAAGATGGAAATCGGGAGGAGCTGAGGGCAATACAGAGGGACCTGAAAGCTAGGTTCAGGGAGGCTAAAGACAGGTACAGGAGGAAGCTTAAGTGGGAACTCCAGCAGTACAACATGACAGAGGTCTGGAGGGGGATGAGGACCATCACTGGGTTCCGGAAAACTAGCAACAGAGGAGCTGAAGGCAGTGTGGACAGGACCAACGAACTTAACCTGTTCTTTAACAGATTTGACATTGTGGCCCCTGCCCATCCCCCACATGGGTCATCTGTTGTCTGGCACCAACCAACGCATATTCCACTCTCCCCTCCTACCCCTCCTAACAGTCCCCCACTCTGCTCTCATGACTATACACCTTCCCCACATGAAATCACCACTGTGGGCTTCACAGCTGAACAGGTGAGAACTCAGCTGAAACGTCCCAACCCATGCAAGGCTGCAGGACCGGATGGTGTCAGTACCAGGGTGCTCAAAGCCTGTGCCCCTCAGCTAAGTGAAGTACTTTGCCATGTATTCAACCTGAGCCTGAGGCTCCGGAGTGTTCCTGTGCTGTGGAAGACGTCCTGCCTCGTACCTGTGCCAAAGACGCCGCGCCCCGGCGGCCTCAATGACTACAGACCAGTGACATTGACCTCCCACATCATGAAGACCCTGGAGAGACTTGTGCTGGAGTTGCTCTGGCCTATGGTCAGGCCACACTTAGACCCCCTCCAGTTCACCTACCTTCCCCGACTAGGAGCTGAGGATGTCATCGTCTACCTGCTGAACTGTGTCTACGCCCACCTGGACAAGACAGCGAGCACTGTGAGACTCATGTTTTTTGACTTCTCCAGTGCGTTCAACACCATCCGCCCTGCTCTGCTGGGGGAGAAGCTGACAGCGATGCAGGTGGATGCTTTCCTGGTGTCATGGATTCTTGATTACCTGACTGGCAGTCCACAGTACATGTGCTTACAACAGCGTGTGTCCGACAGAGTGATCAGCAGACCTGGGGCTCCACAGGGGACCGTCTTGTCTCCCTTTCTCTTCACCATTTACACCTCGGACTTCAACTACTGCACAGAGTCTTGTCATCTTCAGAAGTTTTCTGATGACTCTGCCATAGTTGAATGCATCAGCAAGGGATATGAGGCTGAGTACAGGGCTACGGTAGGAAACTTTGTCACATGGTGTGAGCAGAATTATCTGTAGTTTAATGTTAAAAAAGACTAAGGAGCTGGTGGTAGACCTGAGGAGAGCTAAGGTACCGGTGATCCGTGTTTCCAAACAGGGGGTCAGGGTGGACATGGTGGAGGATTACAAATATCTGGGGATACGAATTGACAATAAACTGACTGGTCAAAGAACAGTGAGGCCGTCTACAAGAGCGATCGGAGCCGTCTCTACTTCCTGAGGAGACTGAGGTCCTTTAACATCTGCCGGACGATGCTGAGGATGTTCTACGAGTCTGTGGTGGCCAGTGCTATCATGTTTGCTGTTGCGTGCTGGGGCAGCAGGCAGAGGGTAGCAGACACCAACAGAATCAACAAACTCATTCGTAAGGCCAGTGATGTTGTGGGGATGGAACTGGACTCTCTGACGGTGGTGTCTTAAAAGAGGATGCTGTCCAAGTTGCATGCCATCTTGGACAATGTCTCCCATCCACTACATAATGTACTGGTTGGGCACAGGAGTGCATTCAGCCAGAGACTCATTCCACCGAGATGCAACACAGAACGTCATAGGAAGTCATTCTTGCCTGTGGCCATCAATCTTTACAACTCCCCCCGTGGAGGGTCAGACCCCCGAGCCAATAGGCTGGTCCTGGACTTAGTTCCTGGCATCATTTACATATTACCATTTATGGTTTTATTACTACTTATTATTTATGGAGCAACTGTAACCCAAATCCAATATCCCCCGGGATCAATAAAGTATGACTATGACTATGACAATCACTAAATTGCTAGCATGAGAGGACATAGTTTTAATCTGTTTGAACGTCGGTACAGAGGAGATGTCAGGTGTAAATTGTTTTTTTTTTTGACGCAGAGAATAGCGAGTGCGTGGAATGGGCTGCCTGCAGCGGTGGTGGAGGCTGAAACGACAGGGACTTTTAAGAGACTCCTGGATGGCTACATGGATCTTAGAAAAATAGAGCGCTATGAGTAAGCCGAGGTAGTTCTGTTACGTCATCAGCAACAATTAATGTAGAATTGAGTCAGGCTTTATAAACAAACAATCACATTTATTAAACTCTGCTTAACAATAGAGAAAAGTATTCAAACGACTAACCTAACCAGAAGTTAACTGCTACATGGCAACTCTGGAACAGTTCTTAAAATGGTAAATACGAACAGTCTTAAAGTGGTAAATTCAAACACAGTCTTAAAATTGTAAATTCTGAAATCCAAGTGATTTACACAGTCAATAAGGAGAGACTTCTCTGGAAACGAATTTCTTCGAGGACGTGACGTTACTGTTGATTCTGTCCAAAGGATTCACGACGAAGGAAATAAAATGGCTTAAAGTAATTGACCTTTTCCTGGCGAATGAACACTACACAAAACTTCCTGATCTTACAGGGTTATCCCAGATGCAGGTCACTATTTCTGAACGAAGATTCAATAAGGTCGATCCTGTATTAAACCACCGAACGACAGCAACTTTACTCAATCCTTGAGGTTTTCGTACTTTAGTAAGGTCTTCACTCTCCAATGCTAGACTTACAATAGAAAGTAAAACTCCACCTTAAAACGAAACTGCGCTATGAGACAAATACGTAGCATAACGGAATAACTGACAAATTAAACAACGAATCAAACTGCGGAGCAACAGAGGTCTCCCTTTTATATACCTGTTGGGAACATGTCATCACGTGACCTCACACTGGCAGGAAAATTACATCACCCCTCCATCACCAGACTATTACATCGTGCTCACAAGATACTCAGTTACATCACGGTCATAGGACAATCACGAGATACACATGATGTACGTAACAGTTCTAAGGTAAGGATATCTTCAGCATAGTTTTGTGGGTCGAAAGGCCTGTACTGTGTTGTAGATTTACTATGTTTCTAACATTATCAATGTTTTAGGTGAAATTCTTAACTCTGCACAAACTTACATAGTATAGACCGTAAATGCTCGTAAATCCAACAAATTTCGCTCTAAAATAATCTGAGTCAATTTTGAAGAAATTGCAATGACACACTACTCAGTTGCTTTTACTATTTTCCATAACATGCCTACATTCTTGATCCTCTTTCAGCCCATGGCATTTCCAAAACTTTTGGAAATTGAAGCACAGATAATACAAAGTTCTCCTTTATCATCTCTGGGTTAATTCATCAGAGATGCCAAGTGAGAGGGAAGGCATTGACAGTGTCTGTGAATAGCAGTCCAATTATGAGGGTACAGGTGTCTGTCTTTGAAGTGACTGTGTTGTACAAGTGTTTAATGTTGAATTACTGTGCTGGGTATGTGCAGGTCAATGTGCTCACTTCACAGTGCTCTGAGTATTATAGGCCTGTGTCCTGGTAATGAAGGTCTAGATATTGTAAAGTTCACTGTCCCTGTATTCAACTACTGCCTTTCTTAAGCAGTCACATATGCAGGACATACAGGAGTTAGACTCTCCCCTTGTAGTACGGGCCAGATATTGTTAAGTTTTGTCACTATACAGTATGCTGCCAGCAGTTTAAACATCATATTTAACTGTATGTGGTCTGTGTATCCCAAAGGATCAAATAACCCAAATTATTTGCCCATCTAAATGGTCTTAGAGTCCCAACAGTACCTTCTCATTAGTATCAACACGCCAGAGAATATCACCATGCCCCCTTTCTGATCACGCTACCCTCCATGTCCTCCTCTATAGTAAACGCTATTGAATGCAAAATATTCATTTTCTACCTCGCATGCTAACTCTTGCCTCCAGGCAGAAACTCAGTGTATTCATTTTCTGGTTACTGTTCGCGCTCCTGATTCTCAGTGTGACTTGTTTCGTGCTTCTGGTATAATCCTCTAAGACACTATCTATTTTCATCTTCCACAACCTTACACATGACTGCTCTTGCATTTATAAAATAATACAATATTTCTCATCACATCAAGCTCTTGAACGACCCTGCCCTACTCTACCTTCCTCACAGGAACCGTGAACACCTGACTTCTGACCGGCTGGACGGTAAGTGACACTCGCATGTCCGACATCCCTTAAAACCAGCTCTATCCAGTAACATCAGCTCCCAGACTACTCTCTATGATTCCTGATCAATTCTTCCGCAATTTGTCTTCCACAAGCTTACATTCATGCACCTGCAGGTCCATTTTTATCCTTATCAATAACCATCTGAAAACTTTCTGCATTATCATCTTTAATTATTTTCCCAATCATCTTGCTAGGCTAATTTCCCAATAATTTGCCAAATATGTCCCTCACTCTGGCGGACCATCAATACACTATTTCTGGAAACCTTTCGGAATACACCACACAAATAATGTCCCATCCAGGCCTCTGGTGGTAAGGAAGCCCCAGTCATTCTGAGAAGATTATTCACCCACGGGATCTATCCTATTGTTTTTACATTAGTCCATAATCTGCTAACAAATCTTTTCCTCTCAGTTGCTGGCTATTGGGAGGCCTACAGTATAACCCCATCACAGTGTTTGCACCTTTCTTATTCCTGAGTTCCACTCTGATTGTCTTACGGGATATCCCTCTGGGATGACCTCAAACTTGTGACATTCTGCCTGATCAGCATAACAGCCCTCCAACCTCTTTTAGCACCCTGTGACACTGTGCCATTGCTAAACCAGGCTCTAAGTACACCTGCTTTCACTGTTCTACACTCTGCAGTGAAATAAACTCACTTCTGCCCTTCGGTGCCAGCTCTACCTTCCTCTCAATGCTACTTACTGACCTGTAGCTCTGGATCACAACAACCCCTCCACATGCCCCATGATAAAAATCATCAGGGTGGCTCCAGCAAGATTCTCTGAGTGAATATTAGTTTCCCTGCACTGTAACCCATCCTCCTTATACCAGTCCCACTTATTCTGCAAAGGAGTCCAATGTCCCATATTCCTGATGCACCTTCGCCCCCCACCTCCACTCCCGCACTAGATTATGAGCCCCTCATTTAGGTGTAGCAAATTACAATATCTTACCTCGCAAGCATGTGGCAATGGAAGAAATCCTGAAATCACCACTCCAGCTTTCCTACTTCTTCACTCCCTAAATACTCTTTGCAGGACCTTTTTTCTCTGTTGTTAGCTCTAATAAGGACAACCATTTCTGGCTGATAACCCTGCCCTTTCAGAATACCTTGTCTCTGGCATGATCCAGGTAACGCACTTCCTGCAATCTCACTTATTTCCACAGATACTCCTATTTATTACCACACCCACCACACCCCGGCTAAAGTGAGTGTTGCACACATCAAAGTTGCTGGTGAATGCAGCAGTCCAGGCAGCATCTCTAGGAGGAGGTACAGTCGACGTTTCAGGCCGAGACCCATAGAAAACCATAGAAAAACTACAGCATAGAAACAGGCCTTTTGGCCCTTCTTGGCTGTGCCGAACCATTTTCTGCCTAGTCCCACTGACCTGCACATGGACCATATCCCTCCATACACCTCCTATCCATGTATCTACCCAATTTATTCTTAAATGTTAAAAGAACCCGCTTTTAGCACCTCGTCTGGCAGCTCATTCCATACTCCCACCACTCTCTGTGTGAAGAAGCCCCCCCCCGACAATGTTCCGTTTAAACTTTTCTCTCCTCACCCTTAACCCGTCTTCTCTGTTTTTTTTCTCCCCTTACCTCAGTGGAAAGAGCCTGCTTGCATTCACTCTATCTATACCCATCATAATTTTATATACCTTTATCAAATCTCCCCTCATTCTTCTACGCTCCAGGGAATAGAGTCCTAACCTATTCAACCTTTCTCTGTAACTGAGTTTCTCAAGTCCCGGCAACACCCTTGTAACCTTCTCTGCACTCTTTCAACCTTATTTATATGCTTCCTGTAATTTGGTGACCAAAACTGAACACAATACTCCAGATTCGGCCTCACCAATGCCTTATACAATCTCATCATAACATTCCAGCTCTTATACTCAATACTTTGATTAATAAAGGCCAATGTACCAAAAGCTCTCTTTACGACCCTATCTACCTGTGACGCCACTTTTAGGGAATTTTGTATCTGTATTCCCAAAATCCCTCTGTTCCACTGCACTCCTCAGTGCCTTACCATTAACCCTGTATGTTCTACCTTGGTTTCTCCTTCCAACGTGCAATACCTCACACTTGTGTGTATTAAGCTCCATCTGCCATTTTTCAGCCCATTTTTTCCAGCTGGTCCAAGTCCTTCTGCAGGCTCTGAAAACCTTCCTCACTGTCTGCTACTCCTCCAATCTTTGTCTCATCAGCAAACTTGCTGATCCAATTTACCACATTATCATCCAGATCATTGATATAGATGACAAATAACAATGGACACAGCAATGATCCCTGTGGCCACCACTAGTCACAGGCCTCCACTCGGAGAAGCAATTCTCTACCACCACTCTTTGGCTTCTTCCATTGAGCCAACGTCTAATCCAATTTCCCACCTCTCCATGTATACATAGCGACGGAATTTTCCTAACTAACCTCCCATGTGGGACCTTGTCAAAAGCCTTCCTGAAGTCCATGTAGACAATATCCACTGCCTTCCCTTCATCCACTTTCCTGGTAACCTTCTCGAAAAACTCCAATAGATTGGTCAAACATGACCTACCACGCACAAAGCCACGTTGACTCTCCCTAATAAATCCCTGTCTATCCAAATACTTGTAGATTCTGTCTCTTAGTACTCCCTCCAATAACTTACCTGCTACCGACGTTAAACTTACCGGCCTATAATTTCCCAGATTACTTTTCAATCCTTTTTTAAACAACGGAACAACATGAGCCACTCTCCAATCCTCCGGCACCTCACCTGTAGACAGCAACATTTAAATATTTCTGCCAGGGCCCCTGTAATTTCAACACTAGTCTCCTTCAAGGTCCGAAGGAACACCCTTTCAGGTCTCGGGGATTTATCCACTTTAATTTTCCTCAAGGCAGCAAGCACCTCCTCCTTTTCAATCTGTACAGTTTCCATGATCTCACTCCTTGTTTCCCTTAATTCCATAGACTTTATGCCAGTTTCCTTAGTAAATAGAGACGCAAAAAACCTATTTAAGATCTCCCCCCTTTCCTTTGGTTCCGCACATAGCCAACCACTCTGATCGTCAAGAGGACCAATTTTATCCCTTGCAATCCTTTTGCTCTTAACATACCTGTAAAAGCTCTTTGGATTATCCTTCACTTTGACTGCCAATGCAACCTCATGTCCTCTTTTAGCCCTCCTGATTTTTTTCTTAAGTATTTTCTTGCACTTCTTATATTCCTCAAGCACCTTATTTACTCCCTGTTTCCTATACATGTCATACAACTCCCTCTTCTTCTTTCTCAGAGTTGCAATATTCCTTAAGAACCAAGGTTCCTTATTTCTATTCACTTTGCCTTTAACCCTGAAAGGAACGTACAAACTCTGACCTTTCAAAATTTCTCCTTTGAAGGCTTCCCACCTACCGATCACAGCTTTGCCAGAGAACAACCTGTCCCAATCCACACTTTTCAGATCCTTTCCCATTTCTTCAAATTTTGCCTTCTTCCAGTTCAGAACCTCAAATCATCAAGTTGAAACGAATGGTGTTATGATCACTGGAACAAAAGTGCTCCCCTACACAGACTTCCGTCACTTGTCCTAACTCGTTTCCTGACAGGAGATCCAATATTGCATCCCCTCTAGTTGGCCCGTCTATATATTGATTTAGAAAACTTTCCTGAACACATTTTACAAACTCTAAACCATCTAGACCCCTAACAGTATGGGAGTTCCAATCAATATATGGAAAATTGAAATCCCCTACCACCACAACTTTATGTTTCCTGCAGTTGCCGGCTATCTCTCTGCAGATTTGCTCTTCCAGTTCTCTTTGACTATTGGGTGGTCTGTAATACAATCCCACTAATGTGGCAATACCTTTTCTGTTTCTCAGCTCCACCCATAAGGACTCAGTAGACAAGCTCTCTTATCTGTCCTGCCTGAGCACTGCTGTAATATTTTCCCTAGCAAGCAATGCTACTCCCCTACCTTTCATTCCACTGCCTCGATCACATCTGAAACATTGGAACCCTGGAATATTAAGCTGCCAGTCCTGCCCCTCCTGTAGCCAGGTTTCACTAATTGCTATAACGACATAATTCCACGTGTCAATCCACGCCCTCAACTCATCCGCCTTCCCCGCAATACTCCTAGCATTGAAGTATATACAACTCAGAAGATTTTTACCACCACTCACAACTATTCTATTAGCGGATTTGCTTGAACTTTTAACATCATTTATTTTCACCCCAGCCACACTGTCAGCTCTGGCACTCTGGTTCCCATCCCCCTGGAAATCTAGTTTAAAGACTCCCCAATAGCACTAACAAACCTCTCTGAAAAGATATTGGTCCCCCTGTAGTTCAAGTGTAACCCGTCTCTCTTGTACAGGTCCTACCTGCCCCAGAAGAGGTCCCAATGATCCTGAAATCTGAAACCCTGCCCCCTACACCAGTTCCTCAGCCACTTGTTCATCCTCCAGAGCATCCTATTTTTACCCTCAATGGCACGTAGCATAGGTAGCAGTCCTGAGATTACCACCCTCGAGGTCCTGCTTTTGAACTTCCTACCAAGCTCTCTATACTTAGTCACCAGGACCTCCTCACTCTTCCTTGCTATGTCATTGGTACCGATGTGCACCACGGCATCTGGCTGATCACCCTCCTACTTCAGAATGTCATGCAAGCGATCAGACCCTGGCACCCCGGAAGCAACAAACCATCCTGGATTCTCTGTCACTACCACAGAACCTCCTATCTGTACCTCTAGCTATCGAGTCACCTATCACTACCGCTCTCCTCTTTCCCCCCCCCCCTCCTTCTTCACTGCAGAACCAGACTCAGTGCCAGAGATCTGGCTGCTGCAGCTTGTCCCACGTAAGACATCCCCCCAACAGTATCCAATGCGGTATACTTGCTGTTTAGGGGAATAGCCACAGGGGAACCCTGCTCTGCCTGCCCTGCCTCTTCCCTTACCTGAAAGTGACCCAATTTCCTGTGCTCTGCTCCTTTGGTGTAACTACCTGCCTGCAGCTACTATCTATAATCTTCTCATTCTCCCGAATGATCCGCAGGTCATCCAGCTCCTGCTCCAGTTCCCTAACGCGGTTTGTTAGGAGCTGCAGCTGGATGCTCCTCTTGCAGGTGTCGTTGTCAGGGACACCGGAGGGCTCCCTGACTTCCCACATCCTGCAAGAGGAGCATTCCAACATCCTGCCTGGCATTCTCTCTACTCTAAACAATCTGAACAAACAACTTACCGGAACCTACCCTGGCCTCTGCCTGTTGAGCCAAAACCGTCCCACTCTGACTCAGTCCACTCCGACGATGTCGCTGTATATGGTGGTCTGCTTTTAAACCTTGGCGCGCTACGTCACGCACCTGCGCAGTGCAGACCCTTCTCCCCGAGCAGTGTTTTTTTTAATGACTTTTCTACACCATTTCTTCACTCCCTTCTTCTCAGCTGCTTGCTTCGACTGGACTAACTGAAGGAAGAGCTATTAAGAGATTTGAAAGTGGAGCGGGAGGGGGTGATCCAAAATGATAGGAGAAGACAGGAGGGGGAGGGATGGAGCCAAGAGCTGGACAGGTGATTGGCAAAAGGGATATGAGAGGATCATGGGACAGGAGGCCCAGGGAGAAAGAAAAGGGGGAAGGTGGGAACCCAGAGGATGCGCAAGGGGTATAGTCAGAGGGACAGAGGGAGACAAAGGACAGTGAGAGAAAGAATGTGCAAATATAAATAACGGATGGGGTACGAGGGGGAGGTGGGGCATGAACTGAGTTAGAGAAGTCAATGTTCATGCCATCAGGTTGGAGGCTGCCCAGACGGAATATAAGGTGCTGTTCCTCCAACCTGAGTGTGGCTTCATCTTTACAGTAGAAGAGGCCGTGGACAGACATGTCAGAATTTGAATGGGATGTGGAATTACAATGTGTGGCCACTGGGAGATCCTGCTTTCTCTGGTGGACAGGGCGTAGGTGTTCAGTACAAAGATCTCCCAGTCTGCGTCGGGTCTCGCCAATATATAGAAGGCCACATCGGGAGCACCGGACGCAGTACATCACCCCAGCCGACTTACAGGTGAAGTGTCGCCTCACTGGGAAGAGTGAAAGTGAGTGGAAGGTGAAGTGAGTGCTGCATCTCATTTATAGCATTCGAGCTCTGTATATTCACGTGTCCTCAAATAGCCTCTTTGCAATGAATATTGTTTTAAATTTCATTCGCAGTTTGCATTTTTAATTCATTTATGGGTATTGAATTACGCATTCTCAAACAAAGGAGCCTGCACACGTGTTGAAACAAAGTTGCTGGTGAACGCAGCAGCCAAGGCAGTATCTCTAGGAAGAGCGAAATCGACTTTGTTGGAACTTGTAGGATTTTAATACAGAAAGAAAAAGAAATTTCTACAGTCGTAACAGTACGTAATTCAAAAAAAAAAATCATTCCCTGAACAATCCAATCTCAGTGATGGAGGGGAAACACAGATTCGACAATATCATGCAGCCTCTTTTCTCTATCTCTTTGTCGGTCTCTATCTCTATCTCTCTATATCTCCCTGTCTCACTCAATATCCAAATGGTTCACTCTCTCTCTCTTATTCTGTCTTTCACTGTCGCTCCCACGCGCCCTCTCTCTCGCGCTCACCGTCGCGTCATCTGCCTCGCGCCCTGTCCCTAGCGTGCTGTCGCTCACGTGCTGTCCCTCGCGCCCTCTGCCTCCCGCCAACTTCCACGCGCCATCCTTCTCGCCATGTCCGAGACGCTGTCTCCTTCGCGCCTTCGAGCCTGGTGCTCACTCCTTCAGGATGTTTTATTCGCTCCCCTCTCTCTCTCTCTCTCCCTCTCCCTCTCCCTCTCTCTCTCTGTCTCTCTCTCTCTCTCTCCCTCCCTCCCTCCCTCTCTCTCTCTCTCTCTCTCTCTCTCTCTCTGTCTCTCTCTCTCTCTCTCTGTCTCTCTCTCTCTCTCTCTCTCTCTCCCTCCCTCTCTCTCTCTCTCTCCCTCCCTCTCCCACACACCCACACACACACTCTGTCTCCACTCGCGATGTCTTCTGCCGCTCACCCTCGCTCGCTTCCTCTCCCTCTCGCCCTTTCCCTCGTGTGCTCTCCCTCGCGCTCTCTTTCTCGCGATGTCTCATTCTCTCTCTCTTTCGCGCCCGCAGCCATCGCACTCCCCTGCTCGGGCTCACTTTCTCTATCTCTATATCTCTCATGGAGCTACAAGTGAACGTATCGGTACTTTTTCTTCAATTGTAAAAATGTTAAAATTCTTATCACCGCTACTTTTGATACTAGTGATCGATCCATTGGCTGAGGCTATTCGGCGAGACCCCAGAATATCTGCTCCAGACATCGGACTAAAGTTACATGAAATTACATTGTATGCTGATGATGTTCTAATTTTCTTATCAAACCCTGCTGTTTCAGTGCACCGCCTTATACAGTGCGTCAACTCATTTAGCGCCTTTTCAGGTTATAAAATCAACTGTATTAAACCAGAGCCTATGCCTCTGGGGAATCTGCAGCAGGTACCTGACACGCAGGGCTCTCCTTTTAGATGTTTGCGGACAAGTTTTGTTTTCTTAGGCATATTTATCATACCTACGTTTGATCAATTGTCCAAAGCTAGCTTTGCACAGACATTTGACAATACCCAACAGGATCTTGAGCGATAGAGGACTCTTCCCAAGTCTTGGCTTGGCCGAATATCCTTGCTCAAAATTAACATTCTCCCTCGTCTGCTCTGCCCAATACGAATGATTCCAGTTATTTTTACCCAACAAATACTGAAACAAATATATGTTTTTTTTTCTTTATTTCATGTGGAACAAATACCCTGTATTAAAATGGCTAAGATGCAGCTTCCCAGTTGCCTAGGGGTTCTGGATTTTCCAGAAACAAAATACATCAATTAAGTTCCTTTTTATCTTATGTGGTTTCTTATGTACCACTAGGGTTCATTTATTTTTTCTGTGGACTGTCATTTTAAAACGCAGAGAGAATGAGACTGACGTTTGGATTTCTACTGACTACAAAGTTGCTTGGTTACTATGGTGAGAGAGGTGGCGTTGTTTGATGGACAATGGACAATGAATGTTTGTACAGGTTCGCGGCTTGTTTTGAATAAGCAAGGTCAGATGATCCTTTTAGACATACACACCGAGACAAATGCTCAGAGTTGAGATGGTTTTAGTCAATGAAAGGCAGGAGTGAGTCGGTCGCTGGTTTAAACTTCCAGGAGCCCAAAAGGGGTGAGCTGAGATCGACCCAGAGTATTGATAAACGGCTGTCACAGAGTACTGCAACTGGAAGAAGTTTCCAGAGAAAGAGGAAGGGAGAGAACGGTTTGAAACAGAAGAAATTTATTGATTAGAGATCACTTGGACTCTCTCCAAGTAGCCCGTAAGGGTGAGCTAGATTTCATTCGATTACGAAAGTGTCATTGTCACATAGTTAATCCACAGGAGTCGGTTCTCTTGTGAGCGGAAACGTTTGTGAATAGCACGTGATTTTACCCTTTGACTGGCTGTGGTAGTTCACCGAAAAAGGTACCCTGTGGCAAATCACTGTTGGAGTTATTTCGCACGTCGTGGAACTGGATAAGTGACTATTACGTTGTGTGTTTGGGGTAACCGTGTGGAATCTACCAGTGTGTCTACCCTTGCCTGGGTGGTGATTCCCTTGAAGAGGGTTCCGTTTGTTATAAGCTTCTGTTGGTGATAATCCGTACGTGGGTTAGGTTTGAGTATCCTGTGGCCACCACTTTAGGATGTCCCGTAGCTGAATTCGGGTGTGGTTCCACTAGTGTTGAAAGGATATTCGTTGAAGATCACTGTCGGTGATACTTCGTGTGTGGAGTGGAACAACATCGGAGATAAATCCTACTGTTATTCTTATTGTATTGCTGTCGTGGAATCTGTGGAATATCGACGTAATTGCCTTCTCACAACATTCGCCTTTCGATTACAAATATCTGCCTCATAACAACAATAACAAGTCTGTGCATTTGAAATGAATTGAACTTTCTTATGTCCCATCTAACCCTAACTCATGCCACCTGAGCCTGAATAAGTTTGGGAACTTTATCTATACACCTATATATGCATAACACTGCTGTCATTTGATCACCTGGTTAAGTTACGATGTTTAGTAGTTACTAATAAAGATGGTGGATTTTAATATCATAAACGGACTCCAGGTGTGTACTATTGCTGCTGATACTTTTTTAGTGTTGCATGCATGTAACCGATACCTTCCCCAGGGTTGCGTATACATAACAGATTGACTAGGTTTGCAGGGACCCCTCTTCAAACATTGAAGATTCAGAAGCAAAATGCCCTCTTATCAAATTGTTTTTTCTCAATAAGATGAAATTAGTCAAGGAGTATTGTCGCAATCCAATAAAAATGAATACAGTCTGGGACTGGAGGGCGATGCGACAAGTTGAAGGCAACACATCGAAAATATCACACTTCACTTCAAAAACCGGCAGTCCAGATTTTCAGCCCTATATAATGGTTTCTGGATTTAAATTTTGGATTTCTAAGGGTATTTTCCATGTAGGAGATTTGTTTGATGAAGGAACGATGATGTCTTTTAGTCAAATAGTACAGAAATTTAACATACACAACAAAGACCTTTTTCCTATTATTTCATTTAAGAGATTATATACAGAAGTAAACATAATTTTAACTGATTTCGATAGTTCTGACATAGAAAAGCGGGTGTTTTCTTCTAAGCGTGAAATCTCCATTAGTACTTTAAACAGCATCCTGAGGGAATGTTCTTGTGGAGAGGCTGAGCAGCTGGGAAGGGTCTTTGAGGAAGAGCTGGGAGTAGAAATTACAGCTGAAACATGGGAAGACATCTGTGATAATGCAAATAAAATTTCAGTTTGCAATTGAACTAAACCATTGCAACTCAGAATTCTGCATTGAGTCCATCTGACACAAGATCATCTCTCGAAATTTAAGACGGGGGTTTCTCCAATGTGTTCTAAATGTAAAGTAAATGCTAGAACTTTCTCCCACTGTCTTTGAACTTGTCCCAAACTGCAGGCATACTGCAGTGATATTTTGGGTGAAATAGAAAAGATTCTGAAGGTGCAGCTTGAACTGGACTCAGTGTCTTTTCTCTTAGGTTTACCCAGCAGAAAAAAAAATACACTTTTTTCAGATCCTTACTTTTTTGTGCGAGGAACAACTTTTTACTTTGTTGGATATCCTATAAGGCCCCTGGACTTTTTATTTTTGGTAAATTAATCATTGACTTTTTCCTTTGGACTTTTTGACATGTATGGTACACTCAAAACAAACAGTTATTTTATAAAATATGGCCAGATTTTCTGCAGTATGTAGATGTAAACCTGTCTGCTATACTAGGAAGGGCTTTTGTATCGGATGTTGTGGTGATGTCTATATTTTGATGGAAGTCGTCTGATTGATGATATCTGTGAGGGGAAGAAATGTAAGTGTAAATGTATCTGGAAATTGAAAGTTTTGTTATGCTGAGCAAAAAAAAGCAGTTCAAATTCTCTGACTGGAAGATTGTTCAAGGTGGCCTTGAGAAAGAGAACCTACAGGTAAAGAAGGAGGGGAAAAAGAGGTGAACGAAAGGACGGGTTACGACGTGAGCTGATACAGATTAAAATATACTCCAAGCTCAGGCAGATCCCCCAGGTAGCAGGGGTAACAGGTTAGGCTCAAAGTTCAATCTAACATGGCGGGACGTGGAATGCAAAGGGGATTTCTCTGGGGTAGTGAGGACAGTGATGCCATCGGGATCAGCTGTAAACAGCTGTTTTGTAACTTGTTGTTTTGTATTTCGAAGATTCATAGATTTTCTCGTGTTTGTTTTGTAACTCGGTTGCCCACATCGTTTCCATTTACCCACCTGGGGGGATATAATAGGGAGTATGAAGGCAGCTGTATTGACACACCTTACAGTATTTATTTCTAACGTTTAATGAGTTTG
This sequence comes from Mobula birostris, assembly GCF_030028105.1. Taxonomy (NCBI): domain Eukaryota; kingdom Metazoa; phylum Chordata; class Chondrichthyes; order Myliobatiformes; family Myliobatidae; genus Mobula; species Mobula birostris. The sequence continues at coordinate 32,870,322 of NC_092397.1, forward strand.
AAAATCCGATTCAGTGGGTATTTCAACGCATTTTTCAGTTCCTCTCGGAATTTGCTCTGAGTCAGGGTGTAAATACACGTGTTGGTGCAGGAACTGACAATCTGCAACGTTGCCGATGTGTGGTCTGTGATGTAACGGGGATCCGTGACAGAATCAACAAAACTCTTTGAAATCCGTTGAGCGATATAAAATGCCACCAGTGTTCCCCACAACAATAGGAAAGTGCCGGTTATGCTGAAGAGCAAAACGATGGATTTGCGTCGGTTCTCCATCTCCAGGTCCTTGTCATTCTCTCCACTCTTTTGTCCCCGGAGCCCCTGCGGGCTCGACTGGCCGCTAGAATCCAACTGACAGTCAGAATATTGAACAGTAAAATCAGAAAGAATGATATACAAGGGGTTAAATCCGGTGAAACATCTCAAATGCCGACCATGAGGGAGAGGTTTTGTAGCTTGGTGTAAAAACACATTCCCAGGGAACACCGTCAATTATGTCTTTACACCCGTATACAAAGCCCCAGGAGACAGTCTCCAAACAGGCCAGCACACTCACTGTCCCGATAACCACAGCCGACGTTCTCTCGGTGCAATATTTTGTTTTCAGCTTCTCACAGAAAATAGCCACAGATCGATGGACTGTGAAAGCGACAGTCAGCCAGACTGAGGCCGCAGTGCTCGCAAACTTCAGCCACCTGACGAGTCTGCACACAGGAGTGACGAACAGGAATGATCGGGGAAAATAAATCACAACAGTCCACTTCAGCAGCGGATCGGAGATAACGACCAGGAGATCGGCCGCTGCCATTCCCAACAGGCAGCGAGTAACACATTTGGAGAGTCCGCACTTTCCCCGGGACAGGATCACAATCGCCACCAAGTTCGCTGGAAGAGAGACAGGGAACAGCAAGTTAAGAAAATACTGAGCAGAAGCCAATGCAGCAGTTTGAGGGGATCCTGTAATATTTCCTCTTTATTGTTGCATTTAGCGGTGGGAGGGTTGCGAGAGGGCGCAGAGACAGAGAAAGACCTTACACATTAAAACAAAATCATTATGATCTGAATACGGATTCCTTACTGATGGCCGAAATGTGAAGTGGCCGTGGAAATCTAAAACTGGGTGACAACCTCCTGCGAGTCAGTACTGGATGGAACATTTTCTAGCGGCGCCTTCTGCTAATCGTCTGGATGAAATGAATAAATCCGGACGCTGATGGCAGGATTCTTCCATTAGACAATCATTAACTTCCATGACGATCCCTGTCAGCGACAGAACAGCCAAAAGATGGAACAAAAACAAGAAATGCTGGAAACGCTCATCCAGGCAAACAAGAATATATAGAAAAACAGTTAAAGTATCTCTCCTCCGAGAGACCCCTGACACGTGTGTTAACTGGTTTCTCTTTCCATACAAGCTGCTTGGGGCTTAATGTTTCCAGCATAACCCGAGTATGATTCCTATTCCAGCATTTGCCACCTCACGGACTTTACAGCAGAACATTTCCTGATTCCAACAGATATAGCGCAATCTGAGACAACCTGTCAAACAGACATGACGCCAACCACTGTATCCATCACAGGGAAGCGCGGGAGAGGAATTCAACGTCGAGCAGCAAACTCGGTGCCGTAGTCAGATGTTTGTAACAGTGTCAGATGTAGATATAATATAAAACATTTCACAGTATTGATAACGATGAAGCACCACATCTTATTAATTGGCTTAGCAACGGCTTCTGTCTGCTTTGCCTCCAGTCATATTGCAGACATCCACTGGGGCTCCACAGGGGACTGTCTTGTCTCCATTTCTCTTCACCATTTACACCTCGGACTTCAACTACTGCACAGAGTCTTGTCATCTTCAGAAGTTTTCTGATCAGTCTGCCATAGTTGGATGCATCAGCAAGGGAGATGAAGCTGAGTACAGGGCAACGGTAGGAAACATGGTGTGAGCAGAATTATCTGCAGCTTAATGTGAAAAAGACTGAGGAGCTGGTGGTAGACTTGAGGAGAGCTAAGGTACCGGTGATCCCTGTTTCCATTCAGGGGGTCAGTATGGACATGGTGGAGGATTACAAATACCTGGAGATATGAATTGACAATAAACTGGACTGGTCAAAGAACACTGAGGCTGTCTACAAGAAGGGTCAGAGCTGTCTCTATTCCCTGAGGAGACTGAAGTCCTTTAACATCTGCCGGACAATGCTGAGGATATTCTATGAGTGTGTGGTTGCAAGTGCGATCATGTTTGCTGTTGTGTGCTGGGGCAGCAGGCTGAGGGTAGCAGACACCAACAGAATCAACAAACTCATTCGTAAGGCCAGTGTGTTGTGGGGATAGAACTGGACTCTCTGACGGTGGTGTCTGAAAAGAGGATGCTGTCTAAGTTGCATGCCATCATGGACAATGTCTCCCATCCACTACATAATGTACTGGGTGGGCACAGGAGTACATTCAACCAGAGACTCATTCCACCGAGATGCAACACAGAGCGTCATAGGAAGTCATTCCTGCCTGTGGCCATCAAACTTTACAACTCCTCCCTTGGAGGGTCAGACACCCTGAGCCAATAGGCTGGTCCTAGACTTATTTCCTGGCATAATTTGCATATTACTATTTAACTATTTATGGTTTTATTACTATTTAATTATTTATGGTGCAACTGTAACGAAAACCAATTTCTCCCGGGATCAATAAAATATGACTATGACTATGACTATTATTAAAAAAATAACAGAACAGTTCCGTCTTACAACACGGAACTCGTCACATTTGCTAAAGTGTCACTACCAGTCGATGCTTTATTGTTGTACCGAACTCTGAAAGCTGCTCACATAAAAATGCAGACAATCAATTGATGAATCACCCTTATAAACACAATATTTGCAAATGCAATGTGGCTCCTACAAGACCAAAAGCACAGAGACAGGAACATCCCATTCTTGATCACAAACCGCTGCCTGACCCACTCAGACCCACAGAAACTGGTCGATTCGCTGAATTCCTGCAGATGTTTGTTTTTAGATCCAAATCCCAGCATCTATAGTCCCGGTGTTTCCACTCCATTCTTGAAATGCCGAATACCGGGACTGGAATGTGACAGTTTAAACCAGCGGCAGAATCAATCACAACATTGGAATTCAACTTCAACATCCGCCCACGACAGCTGACACTGCGGCTTACCAGGAATCCAAAGTCTAAAATAAAAGGAAAGTAAACGTCTTCTATCCGCCTGTTGACCGGATACACCATTTCAGTGCGAATCTGTGATTTTTGTTGTTCCTGTATTAACACCTCCGGCAGACAGCTGATGCATTCGAAGTGGCCTTGATTTATGCAGAGGATCTGTCTCCAGAGATAAGAATATACTCCTCACTATCTTGGTTAGTTATAGTTGCTTGAATAAACACTTCAATTCAATGCTATTGTCTCTAATGTAAATATTGGAGTGATTGGAAACAAATACATCAGCACTTTTTGGCATTACCTCAGCAGCGTCACTAGTGGAAATCAACCGATAGATTTAATTTCAAAACTGAGCTTCGTGACGGAGCAGCTACATTTGCAGATTTCATCTTTTTGTTGGCTAATTATTCATCTCTGAACGGAGACATGCGACACTGACCGATCCCTACCTCTGTCCCTGCAGTTTCCCATTTTGGACTGTCCTTCAGATTCTTCCTGGTGACACACACTCACTCACTCACACACATAGACTGTCTGTCTGTCTCTCTCTCTCTCTCACACACACACACACACACAGACTCTCTCTCTCTCTCTCTCTCTCTCTCTCTCTCACACACACACACACACACACACACACACACACACACACAACAATTGTACAATTGTGTTTCTATGTTATAGTGACTGTCCTGTTGTGCATTCTATTTATTATTAATTACTATAAATTGCACATTGCACATTGAGACGTAGACATAACATAAAGATTTTTACTCCTTATGTATATGAAGGATGTAATTGATAAAGTCAATACAATTCAAAACATACAAACACAAATTCGGACAAATATACAATAGAGAAACCGAGATCAGGATGGAACCGGTCAAATGAGCATGTTGCTGATGTACAAACAGGAGAAAATCTGCGGATGCTGGAAATCCAAGGCAACACAATGAACTCTGCTGATTCCTCCAGCATTTTGTGTGATGTAGCAGTCTTTAATGGGCATCTCAAATCTTGTCAAAGGACGAAAGAAATTGAGAAGAAATATTTCAGTCTGCAAAGGAAGAGGCAAACCAGCTACAGGAATAAATACAGTACTCAAAATAGGCAGATGAATGGATGCAGGAGATAAAACTGCGTAGATTGTATAAACACGGGAAAATCTGCAAATGCTTGAAATCCAATTTCCTCCAGCATTTTGTGTGTGATGTTGGTGATCTAATAGTCTTTAATGAGTATCTCAAATGTCAAAAGAAATTGAGAAATATTTCAGTCGGCAAAATAATGAGCAACACACATAATCATTGCTGGTGAACACAGCAGGCCAGGCAGCATCTATAGGAAGAGGTGCAGTGGATGTTTCACATCCCTGCTCTTGTACTCTCGACCTCTTGAAATGAATGCTATAATTGCATTTGTCTTCCTCACCACCAATTCAACCTGCAAGTTAACCCTTAGGGTGTTCTGCACAGGGATTCCCAAGTCCTTTTGCATCTCTGATTTTTTGACTTTCTCCCCATATGGAAAATAGTTTGCACATTTATTTCAACTACCAAAGTACATGACCGTGCCTTTTCTAACATTATATTTCATTTGCCACGTTCGTGCCCAGTCTCCTAATCTGTCTAAGTCCTTCTGCATCCCACCTGTTTCCTCAACACTAACTGCCACTCCACCAATCTTTGTATCATCTGCAAACTTGGCAACAAAGACATCTATTTCATCATCTAAATCATTATATACAGCATAAAAAGAATTGGTCCCAACACCGACCCCTGCAGATCATCACTAGTTACTGGCAGTCAACCTGACAAGGATACTATACTCCCACTAGCTGCATGCCTGTTCTTATCAGATGATTTTACAACTCGTTCTTTATTAACGTTTCCCTTATCTTACCCACAATACGCGTTAAATTCACTGGTCCATAGTTACAAGGGTCAGCGCAATCACCCTTCTTACATACCAGTAAAATGTTAGCCTATTTCAAGACCTTCAGGATTTTACCAATCTTAAGAGACTTTTGAATAATTCTTGTTAGGCCTTTGTATTTTCAATCCTAGACTAGTTTAAGTACCCTTGGATATATGTTGTCTGACACTGAGATTTATTAACTTTCAAGCTTTTCACTTTCTAAGATCTCTGAGTCACTTTAAGGAACTTTATTTTTCCCTAAATTTACAGGCGTATTGCTAAAATCTTTGCAGGTGAACACTTCAGCAAAATAAGAGTTGAGAGTATCTGCTATGTCCTTCTCTGCATAATTTAATACCCCACTGTTATTCCAAATACACTTAACTTCCTACTTGACGTTTCTTTTACAACTCAAGTATTGACAAAGTCCCTTGGGATCAATCTTATCATTATCAAGAATATCCTTCTCAACCTGTCTTTGGCAATCACAATTTCCCACTTGACTATAGCTCTCATATTTACATATGCCTTATGGTTAAACTTTATGACTATTTTTTCTGTAGTCCATATATAGATGTCACCCATGTACACAAGGAACAGTGTCCTACACCCAATGCCTGCACCATCCAGCTCGCCTTTGGACTCTGGAAGGAAACCGATGTGGTCACCTTCTATTTGCTCCATGCAACACTTGGCCTGTGGGCCTGATCTCCATGATCTTCAATGTCAAGAGCGTAGCAGTTTTTAAGCGAGGTTCTCAGACAGTCAGCCTGAGTCCACTAACACTTTTTGGAAACTTTTGCCTGTACCAGAGTCTATGAATTCTTGAAGTTAAAAGCCAGACAAAGGAATCCTGGTGGTTCCCCTGTGGCAGGGAAAGTAAAAGTCAGGCAGTGTGGTAGTGACAGGAGACTCAGTACTTAGTGAGGACAGGTAGGAGATACTGTGGCAGCAAAATAAACACAAGGATGGTGTGTTGCCTCCCTGGTGCTGGAGTCCAGGGTGTAGGGGTGCAGCTGTAGGATATTGTCAAGAGGAAGGGTGAAAAGCCAGAGGTCCTGTTGCAAATTGGCACCAATGTCATTGTCAAAAACTGAGAAGAGATCCTACATACTGAGTGTATAGAATTAGGAAAGAGGCCTCTTTCCACCTGTCACCCATGTACACAAATATCAGTATCTTGTGGCCAGAGAACACACCATCTGTCTTGCCTTTAGTCTCTGGAAGGAAACCAGTGCGGTCTGCAATAAGGTATAATTGCAGTTCCACTCAGAGCTCCTCCCCAGACCCAGGACAGCACACAATGGCAATACCGCAATTTGTGAGTGTAATCACACTTACAACAAAATATTCCCAACCGGCCACAATTTGACAACTCCACTGGTCCTGGGATCGCTGAGGTTTGCTCCCGGAATCAGGCACTGGCTCTCGCTGCTCTTCATCCTAGACCGAACTTCGCATTCTGACCGTGAACTTGGGCTCTGTCTCTGCAGGAAATAGCTGTTATTGGTTTGGCCCTGACCATATCCACAGTAACTGCATTACCTCATATCGCCACTTTCCTCCTCATTCCCAGGTACACGGAGGACAGTACCTTGTGGCCAGTGAACGGACCACCCAACTCGCTTTTAGTCTCTGGAAGGAAACCAATGCAGCCACCGACTATTCGCCAGTCAGCATGAGTCCACCAAAAATTTTGGTAACGTTTGCCTGTACCTGATTCAATGACATAAAGACAGACATAAAGATATGGAAGGCACTGGCGTGGAGGGTTGCGAACGACATGACGGAAATCTGGAAGTCGAACCTGACCAGAGGGCTGAAAAAGAGGATTTTCATTGCAGTTATAGAGTCCATTCTCATGTACGGATGCGAGACGTGGACACTCACCAAGACGATGCGAAAGTATCTAGATGGTTGCGATACACGAATGCTCCGGATGGCTCTTGACGTGAATTGGCAACAGCACATGATGAACTTCGAGCTCTATAACAACATACCGATGCTCACCACTAAAATCGAGGTGAGAAGACTGCAACTAGCGGGGTACTGTCTACGCCACCCCAAGCTATCTGCCAGCCTAGTCACCATATGGGAGCCCAAGCACAGGAGGATGACCCCTGGGCACCCTCCCAAGACTATGGCCAACACGCTCCGAGAAGACAGCGGCGTGGCTAGAGCAGATGAACTGAACAGACTGATGAGGGAGAGGGAGAAGTGCCCGACGCCGGCCCCCTAGGCCTGAGTTGACATAGAAGTGGTAGTAGTGATTCAATGATTTTTTTTTAAGTTATAAATGAGATTTTGAAACCCTGGTGGTTCCCTTGTGGCAGGGAAACGTACACTCATGCAGTGTTTTAGTGATTGGGAACTTGATAGTTAGTGGTACAAACGGGAGATACTGTGCACACAATAGAGACTCCAGGATGCTGTGTTGTCTCCTGGGTGCTCGGGTCCAGATGTATCAGGGTGGCTGCAGGATATTCTCAAGGGGAAGAGTGAACAGCCAAAGCTCGTGGTGCATAATGGCACCAATGTCATTACCAAAAAAGGGGATGAGGTTCTATAGACTGAGCATATAGTGACAGGAAATAGGGTGAAGAGAAGGTAATAATTTCTGGATTACTCCTGGTGCCATGGGCGAGTGTAGCTAGGAATGGGCTTATGGCATATTTGAATGAGTGACTGAGGAGATGGTGCAGGGGGCAGGGTTCACGCTCAGATCATTGGAACCTTTCACTGGTCAAGGACTGATCTGTAGAACAGGGACGGGTTGCACCTGAACTGGAGGGGAACTAATATGCTGGCTGGGAGTTTTCAGAGGGTTTAAACTAGTTTTGCAGGGGTCTGGGAAATGGAACACCAGGTCAGTAAGTGAAGGATTGGACCTGAAGGTAGATATCAGTGAAAGTATGGCCAGGCAAAATCATATTAACAGGTATTCTGAGACACATAGTTTCAATGGTGTGTATTTGAATGTCAGGAATGTTATGGATAAAGGTCAATAACATAAAACATGGATCAGTACATGGAACTACAATGTTGTGGCCATTACAGAGACTTTGTTGAGAGATGGGCAGGGCTGCATGATTAATCTACCAGGCTTTTGAGGTTTTTGAAAAGATAGAGAAGGAGGTTAAAAGAGGAGTGAGTTGGACTACCAGTCGGGGACAATATTACAGCTGCACTCAAGGGAGAACTAGAGGAAGGTTCAAACGTTGAGTCCATTTGGGTAGAACGCAAGAACAGGAAGGGTGCAATCTAACTAATGGGATTGTACTACAACCTAGCATTGGGTAATGAGTCTATTCAGGTGACTGCCCTCTCACTGGGTGAGCAGTTAGCTGACAGAGACCACAACTCCCTCACTTTCAAGATAGTTATAGATGAGGATGGGATAATTTTAACTGGAGAAGGCAAATTATGAGGGCATTATGCAGGGACTCAGAAGGGTTAATTGGAAATAACTTTTCTTCTGGAAAATCCATATCAGACATGGGGAGAGTGTTTAAAGATCAATTGCACAGAATACATCTCTTTGCAATTGATCTCTGTGGATCCGGATCTGGGCCCTACCCTCCAAATATCCGGACCTGTCTCTCGGTTTTTTTGCACTACCTTACTTTCCCTTTTCTACTTATGATTTATAATTTAAATTTTTAATATTTACTATCGATTTGTACTCCAGGGAGGATGAAGAGCAGAATCAAATATTGTTGTGATGATTGTATGCTCTAGTATCAATTGTTTGATGATAATAAAGTATAAAAGTAAAGTACAGGAAAGGTATATTCCTCTTGGAGGGAGGGACAGGGATGGAAAGAGAAGGGAAATTTGGATGCCCACAGAAGTGATAAATTTAGTCAAGAAGGAAAAGGAAAAGTATGTCAAGTTTTGGAAGTTAGTTAGATCAAATGGAGTAGATGAAGGTTATACAGATTTCAGAAAAAGAACTAAAAAAGGAAATTTATGAAAGCCAAGAGGGGCCATGAAAAGTCATTGGCAAGTAGAATTAAGGTGAATCTCAAGGTAACTTGTGAGAGGGTAGGACACCTCAAGGATAAAAAGAGAATCATTTGCTTGGATGTGCAGAATATGAGTGAAATACATCATAAATACTTTGCTTCAGTATTTACCAAAGGGGAAAGATTTGGACTCAGAGACAGCGCTGCATGCATAAATATGTTAGGGCGTTTGGAGGGCAAGGAGGAAGGTTCCTGTATCAGAGGCCAATGTTAAGCTGTCTTTAAAGAGAGTGAGAGCAAAGTGGATGGTCCCGATGGAGTACCTTCTAGGACTCTGAAAACCTGTGCCAACCAACTGGTGGGAGTATTCAAGGGCATTTTCAACCTCTCACTGCTTCGGGCAAATGTTCCAACTTGTTGCAAGAAGACAACAATTATATGAGTGCCTAAGAAGAATAATGTGAGCTGCCTTAATGACTATGGTCTGGTAGCACTAACATCTACAGTGATGAAATGCTTTGAGAGGTTGGTCATGACATGACTGAACTCCTGGCTCAGCAAGATCCTGGATCCATTGAAATTTGCCTATAGCCACAATAGTTCAAAGGCAGATGCAATCTCAATGGCTTGTCACATGGCTTTGGACCACCTGGACAACACAAACACCGTTGACAAGACTATTGTTCAGCATTTAATGCCATCATTCCCATAATCCTGATTAAGAAGTTGCAGAACCTGGGCCTCTGTCCCTCCCCCTGCAATTGAATCCACAACTCCCTAACCAGAAAGCCACAATCTGTGTGGATTGGTGATGACCTCTTCTCTTTGCTGACAATCAACACTGGTGCACCTCAGGGATGTGTGCTTAGCCCACTGCTCTACTCTCTCTATACTCTTGACAGTGTGGCTAGCAATAGCTCAAATAACATCTATAAATTTGCTAATGATATAATCATTGTTGGTAGAATCTCAGGTGGTGATGAGAGGTCCTACGGGCGTGAGATATGCCAGCTAGTGGAGTGGTGCCACAGCAACAACCTGGCACTGAATGTCAATAAGACGAAAGAGCTGATTGTGGACTTCCAGAAGGGTATGATGAACGAACACATACCAATCCTCATAGAGGGATCAGAAATGGAGAGACTGAGCAGTTTCAAGTTCATGGAAGTCAAGATCTCTAAGAATCTAACCTGGTCGCAACATATTGATGCATTTACAAAGAAGGCCAGACAGCAGCTATACATAATTTTGAATTTAAAAAGATTTGGTATGTCAACAAATACACTCAAAAATGTCTATAGATGTACTGTGGAGAGTATTCTGACAGGCCGCACCACTGTTTGGTAAGGGGTGGGGCGTGGTGTGGTGGGGAAGGTGCTACTGCACAGGACGGAAAGAAGTTGCAGAGGGTGTAAGTTGAGTCAGCTCCGTCTTGGGTACTTGCCTACAATGTACCCAGAAGGTCTTCAAGGAGCACTGTTTCAGAAAGGCAGCATCAAATAATAAGGACCTCCAGTGCCCAGGGCATGCCCTCTTCTAAATAATTCCACCAGGTAGGAGGTACAGAAGCCTGAAAGCACACATTCAGCGTTTCAGGAACAGCTTCCCCTCTGCCACCCAATTCCTAAATGGACTTTGAACCCTTAGACACTACCTCACTTTTTAAATATATATTATTTCTGTGTTTTTGCATGATGTTAATCTAATCAGTTTTCCTATACTGTTATTTATTTATTTATTATTTTATTTTGTTTTTTTTTTCTTCTTCTATCTTATGTATTGAATTCAGCGGCTGCTGCTACGTTAACAAACTGATTTTTATTCTGATAATAAGGGTAATGACACAATTGTATTGGAGACTTCAATATGTAAGGGGATTGGGAAAATCTGGTTGGTGTTCAATCACAGGAGAGGGAATTTGTTGAATGCCTATGAGATGGCTTTTAGAGCAGCTTGTGCTTGAGCCTGCTCGGTGAAAACCTATCTTTGGACTGCATGTCGAGTAATAGCCCCGATATCATAAGGGAGCTTAATGTGAAGGAATCCCTTAGGAGGCAGTTATCATAATATGATTGAATTCATACGGCAATTTGAGAGGGTGAAGCATTACTCACATATATCGGTATCCCAATTGAATAAAGGGATTTACAGAGACATGAGGGAGGACCTTGTCCAGGTGAATTGGAGGTTGATACTGGCAGGGATTACAGCAGAGCAGAGGTGGCTGAGGTTTCTGGGAATATTGCACAAGGTGCAGGATAGCTATGTTGCACAGAAAAGGATGATCTCACATTGACAGGAGTACCTATAAAGTAGGATACACACGTTTTTTGGGTTATATACAGAGTAAAAGGGAGGTGACGATTGATATTAAACGTATGGCAAATGATGCTGGTGAGATAAACATGGGGGACAAAAAGTAGAAGATGAACTTAATGAGGACTTCACATCTGTCTTCACTGTAGAAGATACTAGCTATGTTCCAGAGATCTGTGCATGTCAGGGAGCAAGAGTAAATGCCATTGTTAATAAAAGAAAACAAAAACTGCTGGGCAAACTCAGAGGTTTTAAAGTGGGTAAGTGACCAGGACCAGAGAGACTGCATCTCAGATTCCTGAGAGAGGTTGCTGATGAGATAACGGTCATGATCTTTCAAGCATCACTTGATTCTGGCATGGTCCCAGAGGACTGGGAGATTGAAAATGTCACTCCATTCTTTAAGAAGGTAGAAAGGCAAAAAAAAAAAAAAAAAAAAAAAAGAGAGGCCAGTTAGCCTAACCCTACTGGTTGGAAAATTGTTGGAGTCTTATTAAGGATGAAGTTTCGAGGTACTTGGAAACTAATGATAAAATATATCACAGTCAGCATAATTTCTATGAAGGGAAATCTTCCTTGATAAATCGGTTAGAATTCTTTAAGGAAGTAACAAGCAGTGTGGAAATTGTGGATGTCACTTAGTCGGATTTTCAGAAGATGTTGATAAGGTGCCACACATTAGGCTGCATAACAAGATAAAATCCTAGAGCATTACAGGAAAGATACTCGCATGGACAGTGGAATGGCTGACAGGCAGGAGGCAGAAAGTGAGAATTAAAGAGGCCTTTTGTGGTTGGCTGCCACTGACTGGTGGTGTTCCTCAGGGGTCTGTATTGGGACTGCTACTCTTCACATTGTTTATCAATGATTTAGATAATCGAATTGAAGGGTTTGTGGCAAAGTTTGCAAATGATATGAAGGTAGGTGGAGGGGTGAGTAGTGCTGAGGAAGCAATGTATTTGCAGCAGGACTTAGAGAAGTTGGAAGAATAGGCAAAAAAGTGGCAGATGGAATATAGTGTTGGGAAAGTTATGATAATGAATTTTGGTAAAAAGAGCAATAGTGCAGACTATTATCTAAATGGGGAGAAGGTTCAAACATCAGAGGTGCAGAGGGACATAGATGTCCTCATGAAAGACATCAAAAAAGTTATTTCATAGGAAGAGTCTGTGGTAAAGAAAGTAAATGCAATGTTGGCATTTATTTCAAGGGGAACAGAATACAAAAGCAAAGAGATAATTCTGTGCCTTTACATGCCACTAGCCAGGCCTCACTTGGAGTATTGACAATGGTTTTGGGCCTCATATCTTAGAAAGGATGTGTTGTCATTGGAGACAGTCCAGCGGAGGTTCACGAGGATGATTATCGGAATGAAGGGGTTCACATATGAGGAACGTTTGGCAACCTTCGGATGTACTCACCGGAATTGAGAAGAATACGGTTCATCTAATTGAAACTTACCGAATGTTGAAAAGAATAGATAGGGTGGATATGGAGAGGATGCTTCCTATTGTAATGAGCTGTGAGCATTTGCTGTTAATGTAATGGTTTTTTGTAATGTTCTCTGCTGGAGTAATGGTTTCTCTGTAGCAGTAATGTTTGGGTTATGGCTGGAGATAACAGGAGTATGGATGCATGTTAGCCAATCAGGATTTTGTTACCCTGAGTTGTAATTCTGGAAAGGTGTGGAAAAGTTAGGGCAGACATGCTTGGAGACAGGATTACTATGTGAAACAGTGAGTTAGCCATCGCAAAGATATAGCTGAGAGAAGGGCAGGACTGATGCTTAAACATTCCAGGATTCAGATGATTCAAACAGTCCAGAGAGAAGTGAATGATGTTGGGGAGCTGCACTGCTGATCAGGCAGAATGTCACGAAGTTGAGGTCCTCCAAGATGCTCATCCAGTAAGACAATGTAGGTAGCAGTCAGAAATACGGAAGGTGCAATCACTGTAATGAAATGATACTGTAGGCCTACCAATAGACGGTGAGAGAGATTAACAGATATGTCAGCAGGTTATGGTCTGATAAAATTTCAATAGAGTTGCTGTACTGGGGTGATTAATCTCCCCAGAATTACTAAGGCTCCCTTACTGCCTGAGGCTTGGATGGGGTTTTATTTGTTAGGTGTGTTCAGAAAGGTTTCCTGAAACAGCATCCAAGGGAGGGGGATATACTTCACTTAGTCTTGGTAATAAGCCTATAGAGATGATTGCAGTTTAATTGGGAAAGATTTAAGGATTATAAATCTGAAGGGTTTCAGATGGTTATTGATAAGGATAGACCTACAGGTCGATGAATGTAAGTTTGTGGATGGCAAGTTACATGAGAATTGGAAAGGAATCTTAGAGGGTAGTCTGGAAGTCAATGTTCCCGTTAAGTCCATCTGACATGTCAAAGTCACTCACTGTCCAGTCGATCAGAATTTTGGATTTCCCTGTCCATGTTAGGAAGGTAGAGAAGGACAAGGACTTTCAGGAATTTAGGAAGATGAAAGATATTGTATTTGTTTAAAAAAGTAGGAAGAGTCATATGTCAGATTTAGGAAGCTAAAATTGGACAGGACATTGGAAAAACACATAGGAAGCAAGAAACAAGTCAAACTGTGAATCAGAGAAATGGCATCTGAGGTGAGGTGTACTCTGCAAAGTCAAATTTCAGAGGTTTTCTTCAGAATCCCTCTCCCTGTTGCATAGCTGCAATGACAGCCGTGGCAGAGACGTTTTCTGCCTGAGAATCTGGGAGATCAGGGAGTTGGTCAGTGTCACCGATAACTTCATATGAGGGAATTTGCAGTAACTGCAGTTCCTGACTGATGATCTGATGGAAATGGAGGTTGTGATTGACAATTCTAAGATAGGTGGAGGGACAGGTGGTGTTGCAGAAGCAGTGAATCTGCAGGAGGACAGTCAGATTCGGAGAATGGACGAAGAAGTGCCAGATGCCAGGAACTGTATGGTCATGCTTATGAGCAGTAATGGTGTAGGCTATCTTCTAAGCAGGTTAAAAATTCAAAAAAGCAGATGTGCAAAGAGACTTGGGAGTCCTCCTGCAGGATTCCTAAAGGTTACCTTGCAGATTGAGTTTGTGGTAAGGAAGACAAATCAAATATTATCAATCATTTCAAGAGGACAAGTATACAAAAGCAAAATTTAATGCTGAGGCGTACAAGGCATGCAAGGTATACAAGGCATTGGTCAGACCACACTTGGAGTATTATGAAATGTTGTGGGCCCGTTATCTCAAAAAAGATATCCTGGCGTTAGAAAGGTTCTAAAGAAATTCACAGGATTGATTGGTGAAAATAAATGTTAATGCTTGAGGAGTGATTGGTGGCTCTAGGCCTGTACTCACTGGAGTTGATTAGAAATAGGGGGAATTTCATTGAGGACTGTTGAATATTGAAATACCAATATAGAGTGGATGTTGAGAAGATGTTTAATCTCTCCTTCTACAAGTATAGAGTGCCCTCCTGCTTCAAATTATCCACATTGTCCCTGTACCAGAAAAGACCAAGGTAACATGCCTCGACTGGCGTCCTTTCACACTCACAGCAATAGCAAGCAAATGCTTTGAGAGGCTGGTCAAGGATTACATCTGCAGTTTGCTACCACCCAAACTGGGCCCCCTATAATTCATCTACTGACACAACCAATCAACATACGACGCAATAGCCACTGTTCTACACACCGTCCTTACACATCTGGAGAAGAAGATTGCTTGTACGAGAATGCAGTTCTTGGAGTACAGTTCAGCATTCAACATCATAATTCCACCCAGGCTCGACAAGAAGCTCAGAGACCTCGACCTTGACACTGTCTTGTGCAGCTGTATCCTGAACTTCCTGTCAGACCACCAACAGGTGGTAAGATTGGGCTCCCTCACCTCCAACCCTCTGACTCTCAATACAGGAGCCCCTCAGGGCTGTCTTCTGCATCCCCTCCT
Source organism: Mobula birostris (assembly GCF_030028105.1). Lineage (NCBI taxonomy): Eukaryota > Metazoa > Chordata > Chondrichthyes > Myliobatiformes > Myliobatidae > Mobula > Mobula birostris. The sequence continues at coordinate 32,885,642 of NC_092397.1, forward strand.
TTACTCCCTGTCACTCACAGCTCTCATCTGCGAATTGAATTTGCCAACGACTCTTCATTGAGTGGCCTTATCTCAGACAATAACGAGGCGGCCAACAGAGAAGAAGTCATCTCTCTGACACAGTGGTGTCAAGAAAAGAACCTCTCCCTCAAAGTCGCAAAAACAAAGGAGCTGGTTGTGGATTACAGGAGGAATGGAGATGGGTTAGGCCCTATTGACATCAGTGGATCTGGAGTTGAGAGGATAACTAGCTTTATGTTCCTCAACATCCACATCATCATGGACCTCATGTGATGGGTACACACCAGCTGTGTGGTGAAAAAGGCACAACAACACCTGTTGCACCTCAGACAGTTTACAAAGTTTAGCTTGAGCCCCAAAACCCTAAAAACTTTCTACATGGGCACAATTGAGAGCATCCTGACTGGCATGGGAACTGTACCTCCCTTAAATGCAGGACTTTGCAGAGAGTGGTACAGACAGCCCAGCGCCTCTGTAGTTGTGAACTTCCCATGATTCAGGACCTTTACAAAGACAGGTGTGTACAAAGGGCCTGTAGGATCATTGGGGACCCAAGTCACCCCAACCACAATCTATTCCAGCTGCTGCCATCCGGGAAGTGGTACTGCAACATAAAATCCAGGACCAACAGGTTCCGGGACTGCTTCTTCCACCGGGCCATCAGACTAATTAATTCAGACTGATTTAAGTGTATTCTATATTACATTGACTGTTTGCTTTATTATAAATTATTATCAATTCCTATAATTGCACATTGCACATTTAGATGGAGAAGTCACGTAAAGATTTTTACTTCATCTATGTAAAGGATGTAAGAAATAAAGTCAATTCAATTCAATTCATTCCTATGGTGGAGGCATCTATGACCAGAGTGCACAGTCTCAGAGAAGAGCTATATCCATCTAGAACAGAAATGAAGAGGAATTACTTCAGGTTGTGGGTAGTGAAACTGGAATTCATTACCACAGACTTCAGTGGAGGACAAGCCATTCAGTATAAAATAAAGGTTGATAGATTTTTGATTCGTCAGTGCATCAATGGGGTGTGTGGAAAAGGCTAGAGAATGGTGTGAAGAGGGATAAAAAAAAACCTCAGCCATTCTGGAATGGTGAAGCAGACTGGATCTGGTTGAATGGCCTAATTCTGCCCCTACCCCTTGTGGTCCGATCACAGCCATAACAGAAACGTAGTTGAGGGAAGGGCAGAATGGGCAGCTAAATCTTCCAGGATACAAAGATGCAGGGAAGAGGGGAGGAGGAGTTAACAACTTGAATGCAGAGGACATAATAATCATCTGTAGGGAGAGCATCATTCTTACCTGAGTTGTCTGTTGAGGCCCTATCAGTACCACTTAGATATAAGGATATGGTATTATAGAAACCCTAACAGTCAGCAGCAATTGGAGTCACAGATATGTAGAGAGACTGCAGTTGTAAACATAATAAGGTAGTATTAGAAAGAGATTTTAACTTTCTCACATTGACTGGACCTTTCATAGTGTAAAAGGCATGGAGCTGAATTTGTGAAATGTGTCCAAGAAAGTTTCCTTCATCAAGACAGAGATGAACACTGCTTGAGAGGGCGCAACACTGGGACTGCTTCTGAGAAATGATGGAGGTAAGTGGCAGAATTGTCTGTCGGTGAGCAGTCTGGCTCCAATAACCAGAATTTTCATAATTTTTCAATGGTTATTGTGAACAATGCAATCCATTAAAAAGTTAAGTTCCCAAACAGGACCAGAACACAGTTAGGAGCTAATAAGCGCGATCTTGCAGTGGTTGACAAGAAAGATGCATCTGGCAAGTAGAAAACCTATAAAAGTGTGATGTCAGGAGTTCAGGGCCTTCTTGTTCCTTTTAGGGTAAAGAACAAGGCTCACTGGTTGATGAGAAATACCGAGGCCATGATTGAAAAAGTGGAAATAGCCTGCTTACATTTACTCTTGAGCCCAATGAAATTAGCTTCAGTCACCTTCACTTGCCCCATCATTGAAATATTTGCACAACCAACGAATTTACTTTCAAGGCCAGCTCATCGCATATTCTCGATATTTATTGATTATTTAATTATTGTTTCTTTTTTTTTGCATTTGCACTGTTTGTTGTCCTCCGTACTCTGATTGAATGTCCTAGGTGGATGGAATTTCATTGATTCTGTTATAGTAATTATTTACAGATTTGTTGAATAGGCAAGAAAATTAATCGGAGTTATATATAGGGACATATATGTACATTGAACTCTTGTCTAATACTTTCAACTCCTCCGTCCTTTTTAAAAGTTCCTTAACACTACCGTTCCTTATCTTCCTCACCAGGACAAATTTATCCCTAACATCTTGCAAACTGCAAGGTAACCTTCAGAAATCCTGCAGGAGGACTCCCAAGTCTCTTTGCACCACGGTTTTTGAATTTTTAACCTGCTTAGAAAAAGGCCCACGTCATTACTGCTTATATACATGACTATACAGTTCCCTGCAAGATATTCTATCTGCCACTTCTTTGTCCATTCTCACAATCTGTCTGTCCTTCTGCAGATTCCCTACTTCCTCAACACTACCTAACCCCCACCTATCTTCGAATTGTCTGCAAACCGGAATGAGAAGCCATTAATTCTGTCCTGCGACATGAAAGGAAGTGCCCCAGCAGTCCCGAGCACCCGTCACACCTGAGCACATCCACCTCACCTGTCAAGCCGCTTGCATCGAGTTCAAACTCATTGTCTTTCCTCTCTTTTGTCTGTACTCCTGTCTATCCCATTTACCAAATTAGCTCTCATTGGCAACAGTATTATCTCCTGCTCACGGTCACACTGACTGCAACTCACATTTACACTATTCTGCACATCACTCACAAATCTACAGGATACTGGTTCCCCTCCAGTTCAGGAGCATATAACCATATAACTATTACAGCACGGAAACAGGCCATCTCAGACCTTCTAGTCCGTGCCAAACCCCTACTCTCACCTAGACCCACCGACCTGCACTCGGTCCATAACCCTCCATTCCCTTCCTGTCCATATATCTATCCAACTTAACTTTAAACAACAACATCGAACCTGCCTCAACTACTTCTGCTGGAAGCTCGTTCCACACAGCTACCACTCTCTGAGTAAAGAAGTTCCCCCTCATGTTACCCCTAAACTTCTGTCCTCTAATTCTCAACTCAGAATCTATCTCTTCTGTACATGTCGCTCTACCACAGATGAAATAGCAATGATCCAAGAACTTCAATCTTGCTCCATGCCTCAGCCCCTCAGTGACATATTCATCTGAATCATCATTCTATTTTTATCCTCACCAATATGTGGCACAGCGTGTAATCTCGAGATTACTGCTCTGAAAGTTGAGCTTTTTAAGTTCTGTCCTAATTCCCCCTATTCACTTTGTAGAAGTTCAACCCTTTTTTTTACCATGTTTTTTTTTTTGGCATTTGATAAGGTTGCCCCATGCAAGGCTCCTTTAGACTGTATGGAGGCATGGAATACAAGCAGACTTTGCTTTGTGGATCTGGAATTGGCTTGCCCACGGAAACAAAGGGTGGTTGTAAATGCTTCATATTCTCCATGGTGGTCGGTGACCTATGATTTTCCACAGGAATCGATTCTGGAACCTATCCTCTTTGAAATTTTTATAAATGACCCGGATGAATTAGTAGAATGGTGGTAAGCTTACTGATGATACCAAGGTTGGGGTTACTGTGCTTTGTCTGGAGGGCTCTCAGTGATTAAAACGGACATTTATAGGATGCAGAACTGGGCTGAGAAGTGGTAGATGGATTTTAACCAAGAGAAATGTGAAGTGGTTAATTTGGTATGTCCAATTTGAGGACAGAATATAATTTAAATGTTAAGACTCTAGGCAGTGTAGAAGATCTGAGAGATCTTGGAGTCCGTTTCGATAGGACACTGAAAACTGCAGATTGACAGTGTTGTTAAGAAGGCGTATGTTCTGCTGGCATCATCAACCATGGGATTGAGTCCAAGAGTTGTGAGGTCATGTTACAGCTATATAAGACCTTGGTCCGACCCCACTTGGGTGTGTTGTGATCAGTGTGGAGAGCTGTCAGAGGTTACAATGGGACATTGATAGGATGCAAATCTGGGCTGAGAAGCGGCAGATGGAGTTCAACCCAGATAAGTGTGAGGTGCTTCATTTTGGTCGGTCAAATACGATGGCTGAATATGGTATTAATGGTAAGACTCTTGGCAGTGTGGAGGAACAGAGGGTTAGGGTTGCGAGACAGTGTGGTCTGAGTCCATAGGGCACTCAAAGCTGCTACTCAGGTTGACTCTGTGGTTAAGAAGGCATATGGTGCATTGGCCTTCATAAATCCTGGGATTGAGTTTAAGAGTTGAGAAGTAATGGTGCAACTATATAGGACCTGGTCAGACCCTACATGGAGTACTGTGCTCAGTTCTGGTCATCTAACTATAGGAAGGGCGTGGAAACCATAGGAAGGGCGCAGAGGAGACTTACAAGGATGTTGTCTGAATTGGAGAGCATGTTGTATGAGAATAAGTTGAGTGAATTCCGCCCTTTCTTCTTAGAGTGATGGAGGATGAGAGGTTACTTGATAGAGGTGTACAAGATAATGAGAGGCATTGATTGTATGGATAGTCAGAGGCTTTTCCCCAGGGCTGAAATGGTTAACACGAGAGAGTTTTAAAGTGCTTGGAAGTAGGTACAAAGGAGATGTCGGGGGTATGTTTTTTTTACGCTGAGAGTGGTGAATGAGTGGAGTGGTAGAGGCGGAAATGATATGATCTTTTAATAGACTCTGGATGGCGACATGGAGGTTAGGAGAATACAGGGCTATGGTTAAAGCCTAGGTAGTTGAAAGGTAGGGACATGTTCAGCACAGCTTTGTGGGCCAAAGGGCCTGTATTGTGCTGTATGTTTTCTTATGTTTCTACTTACATTAATTTACTGGATGACCTCAACCTTGTGACATTCTGCCTAATGAGCAATGCAGCTCCCCAACCGCATTCACCTCCCTCTGGACTGTTTGAATCATCTGAATCCTGGAATATTTAGCTATCACCCCTGCCTTTCTCTCAGCCAGATCTTTGTAGTGGCTAATTTACTGTGTCACAGAGTAATATTCGCTACAATTACATCTGCCTTAACTGTACTATACCTTGCACTGAAATAAACACACTTCAGCCCCTTGGAGCCACTGTGCTCATTAACAATGCCCCATCTTGACTTCTTGATGGGGTTTCTCGACCTCGTCTCTACCTTTTGCTCAATGCTACTTACTGACCTGTACTTCTGGTTCCCACCCATCTCCTTCCTCCACACACATGCCAAATGAGAAAACTCTGCAATGCTGCAACAAAACTCCCTGGCAGAATATTAGCTCCCCTCAGTACAGGTGTAACCCATCCTCCTTACACCAGTCCCACCTATCCTGGAAAACAACGCAGTGATCTGTGTACCTGATGCCATCCCTCTCGCACCAGATTGTTAGCCATACATTTCACCTTACACCTTACAATCTCTTAGCTCACAAGCATGTGGCCCCTGAATTAATACTGAGATCACCACCCCAGAGTCCTACTTCTTAAATTTCTACCCAACTACCCAGATGGTATTTGCAGGACCTTCCCTCTGTTGTAAGTTCTAATAAGGAACACAACTTCTGGCTGCTCCCCCTGCCCTGGCATGATGTAGGTAACACTCCTTTCAACAGATACTCTCAACTGTGTCCCCCACTCCCTACCAGCTAAAGTATTTTGCTGCATGTGATTCCAATCCTGTATATTCATGTATTTATCTGATTGCCTCTTTGTAATGAAAATTGTTTTAACAATCAGTCAGTGTTCTTTTTTATTTCAGCTCAGGGTATTTACATATGCGTTTGAAAAGAAAGGAATTTTGAGAACATCTTTTGGTATCCTGCTTTATACAGGTATTCCTGTCATTTTGAGGACATCTTTCTCTGTGCAACAGATTGACGGTGGATATGCAATGGCAAGCATTTAAAGGTTGCGTGGATGAACTACAACAATTGTTCATCCCAGTTTGGCAAAAGAATAAATCAAGAAGGTAGTGTACCTGTGGCTGACAAGAGAAATTAGGGATAGTATCAATTCCAAAGAAGAAGCATACAAATTAGCCAGAGAAAGTGGCTCACCTGAGGACTGGGAGAAATTCAGAGTTCAGCAGAGGAGGACAAAGGGCTTAATTAGGAAGGGGAAGAAAGATTATGAGAGAAAACTGGCAGGGAACATAAAAACGGACTGTAAAAGCTTTTATAGATATGTAAAAAGGAAAAGACTGGTAAAGACAAATGTAGGTCCCCTGCAGACAGAAACAGGTGAGTTGATTATGGGGAGCAAGGACATGGCAGACCAATTGAATAATTACTTTGGTTCTGTCTTCACTAAGGAGGACATAAATAATCTTCCAGAAATAGTAGGCGACAGAGGGTCCAGTGAGATGGAGGAACTGAGCGAAATACATGTTAGTAGGGAAGTGGTGTTAGGTAAATTGAAGGGATTGAAGGGAGATAAATCCCCAGGGCCAGATGGTCTGCATCCTAGAGTGCTTAAGGAAGTAGCCCAAGAAATAGTGGATGCATTAGTGATAATTTTTCAAAACTCGTTAGATTCTGGACTAGTTCCTGAGGATTGGAGGGTGGCTAATGTAACTCCACTTTTTTAAAAAAGGAGGGAGAGAGAAACCGGGGAATTATAGACCGGTTAGCCTAACGTCGGTGGTGGGGAAACTGCTGGAGTCAGTTATCAAGGATGTGATAACAGCACATTTGGAAAGCGGTGAAATGATCGGACAAAGTCAGCATGGATTTGTGAAAGGAAGATCATGTCTGACGAATCTCATAGAATTTTTTGAGGATGTAACTAGTAGAGTGGATAGGGGAGAACCAGTGGATGTGGTATATTTGGATTTTCAAAAGGCTTTTGACAAGGTCCCACACAGGAGATTAGTGTGCAAACTTAAAGCACACGGTATTGGGGGTAAGGTATTGGTGTGGGTGGAGAATTGGTTAGCAGACAGGAAGCAAAGAGTGGGAATAAACAGGACCTTTTCAGAATGGCAGGTGGTGACTAGTGGGGTACTGCAAGGCTCAGTGCTGGGACCCCAGTTGTTTACAATATATATTAATGACTTGGATGAGGGAATTAAATGCAGCATCTCCAAGTTTGCGGATGACACGAAGCTGGGTGGCAGTGTTAGCTGTGAGGAGGATGCTAAGAGGATGCAGGGTGACTTGGATAGGTTGGGTGAGTGGGCAAATTCATGGCAGATGCAATTTAATGTGGATAAATGTGAAGTTGTCCACTTTGGTGGCAAAAATGGGAAAACAGATTATTATCTGAATGGTGGCCGATTAGGAAAAGGGGAGGTGCAACGAGACCTGGGTGTCATTATACACCAGTCATTGAAAGTGGGCATGCAGGTACAGCAGGCGGTGAAAAAGGCGAATGGTATGCTGGCATTTATAGCGAGAGGATTCGAGTACAGGAGTAGGGAGGTACTACTGCAGTTGTACAAGGCCTTGGTGAGACCACACCTGGAGTATTGTGTGCAGTTTTGGTCCCCTAATCTGAGGAAAGACATCCTTGCCATAGAGGGAGTACAAAGAAGGTTCACCAGATTGATTCCTGGGATGGCAGGACTTTCATATGAAGAAAGACTGGATGAACTGGGCTTGTACTCGTTGGAATTTAGAAGATTGAGGGGGGATCTGATTGAAACGTATAAGATCCTAAAGGGATTGGACAGGCTAGATGCAGGAAGATTGTCCCCGATGTTGGGGAAGTCCAGAACAAGGGGGCACAGTTTGAGGATAGAGGGGAAGCCTTTTAGGACCGAAATTAGGAAAAACTTCTTCACACAGAGAGTGGTGAATCTGTGGAATTCTCTGCCACAGGAAACAGTTGAGGCCAGTTCATTGGCTATATTTAAGAGGGAGTTAGATATGGCCCTTGTGGCTACGGGGGTCAGGGGGTATGCAGGGAAGGCTGGGGCGGGGTTCTGAGTTGGATGATCAGCCATGATCATAATAAATGGCGGTGCAGGCTCGAAGGACTGAATGGCCTACTCCTGCACCTATTTTCTATGTTTCTATGTTTCTATATCTATCCTGTACCTTGTGAAATAATCCCAGAAACTTCAGCCATCTCTTCACTGCTCTAATCAGTGCCAATATCCTTCTCCAGCGTCCTCTGGGCAAGGTCCTCTCTCTGCCTCTGTAAATCTCTTTATTGCATATTTGTGAGTTATGTTTCACCCTCTCAAATTGCCACAGGAATTCAATCATATGATGATCACAGCCTCGTAAGGGTTCGGTTACTTTAAGTTCCCTTATGATATCGGGGCTGTTACGTAACATCCAATCTAAAGATAGATTTTCCCCGAGATTTTCAATCACAAACTGCTCTAAAAAGCCATCTCGTAGGTATTGAACAAATTCCCTTTCTTGTAATTCAACACCAACCTGATTTTCCCAGTCCCCTTCCATACTGAAGTTACCCATTAAAATTGTGTCATTACCCTTCTTTTCAGAATCAGAATCAGGTTTATTATCACCCGCATGTGACATGAAATTTGTTAACTTAGCAGCAGCAGTTCAATGCAATACATAAGAAAGAAGAAGAAAAAAACTGAATAATTCAGTAAATCAATTACAGTATACGAATATTGAATAGATTAAAATCATGAAAAAAACAGAAATAATATATATTAAAAAAGTGAGGTGGTGTCCAAGTGTTCAATCTCCATTTAGGAATCAGATTGCAGACGGGAGGAAGCTATTCCTGAATCACTGAATGTGTGCCTTTAGGCTTCTGTACTTCCAACCTGATGGTAACAGTGAGAAAATGGCACGCACTGCATGCTGAGTTCCTTAATAATGGACGATGCCTTTCTGAGATGCCGATCCTTGGAATATCCTGGGTAGTTTATGGCTAGTACCCAAGATGGATCCATCTAAATTTACAACCCTCTGTGACTGGTTCGGAAGTTGATGAAAAAAAAATCTTGAGAGGCAAGATTTATGAACATTTGGAGAGGCATAATATGATTAGGAATAGTCAGCATGGCTTTGTCAAAAGCAGGTTGTGCCTTACGAGACTGATTGAATTTGTTGAGGATGTGATGAAACACATCGATGAGGGGAGAGCAGTAGCTGTAGTGTATATGGATTTCAGCAAGGTATTGGACAAGTTACCCCATATAAGGCTTATTGAGAAGGTAAGTAGGATCCAAGGGGACATTGCTTGTGGAAAGCATAGACAGGGTGCAGAGGATATTTACAAGGATGTTTCCTGGATTTGGGATTACTCCTTATGAAAGCAGGTGAATCAACTTGGCCTTTTCTCCTTGGAGCGATGGAGGATGAGAGGTGACCTGACAGAGGTGAATAAGATGTTGAGAGGCATTGATTGTGTGGATAGTCAGAGGCTTTTTTTCCCAGGGCCAAAGTGGCTGACCTGAGATGGAACAGTTTTAAAGTGCTTGGAAGTAGGTACAGAAGAGACGTCGGGGTAAGTGTTTTTGCACAGAGAGTGGTGAGAGTGTGGAAAGGGCTGCCAGCAATGGTGGTGGAGGCAGTTACAATGGGGTATTTTAAGAGACTCCTGGATAGGTACATGGAGCTTAGATAATTTCTATAGTAAGGACATGTGAGGCACAGCTTTGTAGGCCGAAGGGTCTGTATTGTGCTGTAGGCTTTTTAACTTCTTTCTATCAGGTGCAGTAGTGCACCCATTCCCCCCGCCCCCACCACTTGCAAGACGGTGATGTAGCCTGTCAGAATGTTCTCCACGGTACATCTATGGAAGTATTTGAGTGTATTTGTTGACATACCAAATCTCTTCAAATTTTTAATAAAGCATAGCTGCTGTCTTGCCTGCTTTATAACTGCATCGACATGTTGGGACGAGGTTAGATCCTCAGAGATCTTGACATCCATGAATTTGAAACTGCTCACGCTCTTAACTTCTGATACCTCTGTGAGGATTGGTATGTGGTCCTTCATCTCTTTCTGAAGTAGCATCCACAATCAGCTCTTTTATCCTACTGACATTGAGTGCCGCGTTGTGCAGTGAAGCTACTTCACTAGTTGGCATTCCTTATACCTGTATGCCCTCTCGTTACCACCTGAGATTCTATCAAACATGGTTGTATCATCAACAAATTTATAGATGGTATTTGAGCTATGCCTAGCCACACAGTCATGGGTATAGAGAGAGTAGAGCAGTGGACATAGCACACACTCTTGAGGTTCACTAGTGTCAATTGTCGAGCATGAGGAGATGTTATCACCAATCCGCACAGATTGTGGTCTTCCGGTTAGGGAAACGAGGATCCAATTGCAGAGGGAGGTACAGGGGCCAATGTTCTGCAACTTCTCAATCAGGATTATGGGAATGATGGTATTAACTGCTGAGCAATAGTCGATGAACAGCATCCTGACATCGATGTTTGTGTTCTCCAGGTGGGCTAAAGCCGTGTGAAGAACCATTGAGATTGTATCTGCCGTTGAACTATTGTGGCGATAGTCAAATTGCAAAGTGTCCAGGTCATTGCTGAGGCAGAACTTCAGTCTAGTCATGACCAATTTCTCAAAGTATTTCATCACTGTATATGTTCGTGCTACCAGGCGGAAGTCATTAAGGCAGATCACATTATTCTTCTTAGGCACTGGCATAGTTGTTGCCTTTTAGAAACAACTGGGAACTTCTGCCCGTAGCAATGGGAGGTTGAAAATGTCCTTGAATAGTCCCACCAGGTGGTTGGCACAGGTTTTCAAAACATTTCCAGGCTCTCCATCGGGACCCTCCACCTTCAGCGGGCTCACCCTCTTTAAAAACAGCTTAACATCGGACTCAGAGACAGAGATCACTGGGTCATCAGGTGCAGCAGGCAACTTCACAGCTGTAGTTATATTCTCCTTTCCAAAGCAGGCGAGTTCATCTGGTAGTGAAGCTATTAGCTTTCACTTTGTATGAAGTAGTGTCTGGCAAACACTGCCAGAGTTACCATACATCCAATGTCACCTCCAAACTCATTCAAAATTGTTTCTTCACCCTTGATATACCCCGCCGCAAACCATACCTGGTTTTCTGGTACAGGCCTCGATCGCCAGAGTTGTATGCCATAGATCTAGCCTTCAGCAGATGACGTACCTCCTGGTTCATCTATGGCTTTTCGTTTGGGAATATAAGAACATGACTTTACAATCTCAACCCACATTTTGGCTACTATAAGGAGACCTATTTTCGATGACCAGTTTTTACCCTTGCAATTTCTTAAATCCGCCCACAAAGATTCAACATTCTCTGACCCTATGTCACCTCTATCTAAAGATGTAATTCCATCTTTTACTAGAGGAGCCACATCACTGCCTGTGCCACCCTTCCTATATTTTGATACAAAGTATATCATTTGATGTTACACTCTCAACTATGGCCTTCTTTCAGCCATGACTCAGTGATGCCCACAACACCAAACTGACCAGTCTCTAATTGTGCCATGAGTTCATTCACATTATGCCAAGTGCTACGCACATTGAAATACATCACCTTCAGTCCTGAATTATTTGTCCTTTTAAATGTTGTTCCTGTGGTACAATTTAACTCTTTGCTCTGTTTGGATTTGTACCCAATCATTACTTGTTCTTCTTTACATTCATGTTATACTCATCATCTACTTGTAAACCTGTTGGGTTACGCTCAGCTCTGTCATAATGGTTCCCAGTATATGGAACAAATCATAGAACAGTACAGCACAGGAACAGACTGTTTGGCCCATAATATCATGTCAAACCATCTGAAAAGTAAATCAGTAAACCCACAAAAACTAATCCTTCTGACCAACACAAAGTCCATCTCACCCCATCCTCCTCATATTAATGTACCTATCTCAACATCCCGTAAAAGTCGCTGATTTATTTAACTCCACCACCATAATTGGCATCCGGCACTCTCTGAGTTAAAAAAGAAAGCATCTCCCTCACATCTCATCACCTCTCATCTTCAATGTATTAGACACTTTACCCTACGATAAAGACACCCCATGTCTAGTCGATCCGTCTCTGACATATAGTTATAAATCTCTATCTGATCTCCCCTCAGCCTCTGCTACTCCAAAGAAAACTACCAAGTTCGTGAGACCACTTATGTTAGCACATGCCCTGTAAACCAGACAGCATCCTAGTAAACTTATGCTCCTTCTCCAATGCTCAATTCTCAAAATGGGTGAACTAGAACTATATTCGATAGTTCAAATGTGGCCTCAGTGGAGTCCTTTTACAGCTGAAACATCACTTCTTGAATTGAGCTCAGTAACTCAGCTAATAAAAGCAAGCATTTGATAAGCATTCTTAACCACAGATTGACCCGTGTAGTCACTTTCCAGGAGCTGTGAACTTGGACGTCAATCCTCTCTGTTCAGCAACACTGTTAAGAGTCTTCTCCTTAGCATTTAACTACTTGCTTTTGGTCTACCAAATTGCAACCCCTCACATTTATCCGTGTTCAGCTTGATCTGCCATTTCTCTGTCCTTATCTGTGAATAATCTATATTACGCTGTATTCATTGCCAGTCTTCTTCATTATACACAACTGCACCACTACTGGTATAATTCACAAACTGACTAAAGCACCCATCTACATTTTGATTTCGGTCATTTTCATTTCATGGTAAAAATCTTTTTGATTAATTATTATTCAAAATCAACAACAAATACATTAAAGTAATCAAGTGAACATGTCAATACGTACAATAAGAATTAAGTTAACAAATAAGTGATTAACAAAGCTAAACAATATATCAATAATAATAAGAAAAAAAATGTTAAAACTATTTTTTGGGAAAAGGAAAGGAGGAAAACAGAACCTCTACTAACTAAAACAAAAAAAAACTACTAAAAACAAACAAACAAACATTGGGAACAGAACCCCAGAGCTATACGCCATACAAGCTTCCATAAAAGAAAAACATCAATCCGCCAACCAGATCCATTTAAACAAGAATCTGAAGGGTCCATCAAAAGAACCCCACCTTTTCTCAAAGACAAATCGAGGATCAAAAGTCAGTTTCCAGGAGCTGTGACTTCTGATTTTCTCCAAACTAAGACATAACATCACCTGAGAGAACCATTGTATCAAAGTGGGGGCAGAGGCATCTTTCCATTTCAATAAAACAGCCCTTCTGGCCAATAATCTGACAAACGCAATTACGTAGAAATACCGTAAATATATTGAGGGATTATACCGAACAAAACTGTCAATTTATTAGGTTGTAGGTTAATTTTTGAAGCTTTAGAAGTTGTAGAGAAAATACATTTCCAAAACTGTTTCAATACAGAACACGACCAAAACATATGTGTCAATGTAGCGGTCTCAGGTTTACATCTATCCCACTGACTTTCAACATTAGGAAATATTTTAGACAGTCTCTCCTTTGTCAAATAGTAACAATGTACAATTTTAAATAGAATTAGAGAGTGACTGGCATAAATCGAAGAAGATTTAACAAACTTCATAATTCGCAACCAATCCTCTGTTATCAAGTCATGTTAAGCTGTCTTTCCCAATCTTGCTTAATCTTAAGTAAAGGATAATTGTACTGTTGTAATAGTAAATTATAAGTTTTCCCAATAAAACCTTTCACTAAAGGTTTCATTTTTAAAATATTGTCTAACCGGTCAGAATCTTGTATATATGGCAAATTACTTAAAGATTTTTGTATGAAATGTCTGACCTGAAGATATTGCAAGAAATGTGAGTACGAGAGAGAATATTTAGTTGCTAACTACTCAAAAGACATCAATTGGCTTTCTTGGAACAGATCCATGAAGGAATAGACCCCTTTATTCCTCCAACGAGAAAAGGTAGGATCACTAAGTGAAGGTTTAAATAAATACTTTTGATAAATTAAACTAAGAAGGTTAATTTTTTAAAGATTATAAAAATTACAAAACTGGTACCAAATTCGTAATGACTGCTTAATCACAGGATATAAATTTAGAATAGAAATTGTTGCTAATTTTACAGGTAAAGAAGCTCCTAATGACGAAGTTAAGTAAAATTGTTCACAGCTTTCAATTCCAAATCAACCCAAGGTGGTCCTTCATTTTTATCAGTCCAATATAACCAAGAGCACACATAACATATTGTTGTTCGTCCATCGTTGACGTCGAAGAGGACCTCGACACCATAATGATGGTGTCGAGACTAGCGCGTGATTTGGATTTAAGCGAGGGAGAGTTGCGCAGCGTCAGCCTCACTCTCTCTTCCCAATTCCCATCTGGATCCAGTGGCAAGACAGAGTCTAGACGGCTGGAGATGGGACTAGGCGCAGTGTGACCAGGACGTCTTCTGTGTCTTGTCCTGCTCTACACGTTCCACGACGCTTGCAGAGACCGCCTTCTTGACCTTTGGACCTTCCATTGGTCTCGTCCGTTCAATCCGCCGGAGTCTGTCTTCACATGCTGGGATAGACAACTCCCTATCTCACCGAGGGTTTGAGACCCGTCGGCTACCCTCACCTGGTTTAGCCGGCTTGTCGAAGCCGTTGCCTGGGGTGTGGCCGCTGTCGCATGCAAACAGCTATGGGGAGCCACAGGTGAGAGCTGAGTGCCAGGTGGGGACCAAAGGTGGACTAACCGCCCTGAAAAGGACGCGACATGTTCCCCCACCAGAGGGGCTACCCCTCCCTGACACTCCATATACCCCACACATAATATATATTAACAGCCCAATAATACATTCTTAAATTAGGCAGAGCAAGACTTCCATCCTTTTTTAAATTTTTATAAATGATATTTTCCAATTCTTGGTCTTTTATTATTCCAAACAAAAGATGAAATGATAAAATCAGCCTGATATAAAAACTCCTTAGTTAGAAAAAAGGAATATTTTGAAATACATATGAAAATTCGGTAAAATCACCATTTTAACTGCATGAATTCGGCCAGCTAACGAAAGTGTAAGTGCATTCCATCTACAAAATAATTGCTTCATAACATCCTCTAAGGCAACCAAATTAGCTCTATAAAGGTCTCCATAATTTTTAGTGATGATAATACCTAAATATTTAAAAGAGTCCGTGACGTTACAAGGAATATCATCATATTTCGGAGCAGAATCATTGAGAGGAAATAATTCACTTTTATAAAGTGCTACGTAACCAGCAACAATGATTATCAATCGAGACAGGTTATATAAAAACAACCAAACATTTGTTAAACACGGATAAACAATAAAAAAACAAACAAACACCTTAACCAGAAGTTAACCGCTATGTGGCTGTTCAACAAATCGTCACTCGGTACTGATTCTTAAAGCGACAAATGCGAAAACAGTTCTTAAAGCGGTAAATTCAAACACAGTTCTTCAAACAGTAAATTTTAAAGTCCAAGAGATTTATACAGTCAATTAGGAGAGACTTTCAGGAAGTAACGAATTCCTCGATGACACGGCATCACTGCCACTCCCAGATGGAAACTGCCTTTTCCACAGGTTTCACGGCGACGGAAATAAAACGATTTTAAAGGCACTGACCTTCTTCCGCAGAAGAACATTGCACAGCCTTCCTGCCACTTTCAGTAGAGTCTATCTCATGCAGATTACTCCTTCTTGAACGAATTCTGTAATGGTTGATTCTTTCCAAACCCGTCGAACGTTTCCTTCAGGGTCCCATCTTCACTCTCCAATGTTACTGAAAAGATACATTAATAAACCTAGCAGCGATTGTCATACTGCTGGCTCAGACGTCTGTACCTTATGTTAGAACATAAAACTCTGTTTAAAATCAAAACTCCGTCATAATGCAAATACACAGCGGAGCGGAGTACCTCATTAACGTTCAAACTGGAAAAACTAACAGCGTCATCAGAGGTCTTCCCTTTTATACTCGTGGTGAACATGAGGTCCTCACGTGACCTCACATCGGCGGGAAAACTACATCAGCTGACATCCAAAAGACCATTCCATCATTCTCACAAGATCTCCTTGAGGTATGTAACACCTCCCTCCATAAAGAAATGGGTCTCTTAAAGAGCAAAATTTTGACAAATAACAATTTACACAAAAAATACAAAGGTATAAAATTTACAACATACACAATATATAGTCTTATCTTTCAACACTTTACAAACTAATATACTGTAGGAGTGTTAGGAACGTTAAAATATCACTCCATAAAAAAACTTTTCATTGTACATTTACCATCTAGATTGACAATCAGCGATCACATTATCTTTACCCTTAATATGAGTAATCAAAATATTGTACTCCTGTAACATTAAACTCCAATTTAGTAATCTTCTATTTTTGTTTTTCATCTTATCAAAAACACCAATGGATTATGATTGGTATAAACTGTGAGTGGTTTATGAGTAGTACTAACATACACTTAAAAATGTTGTAAAGCCAAAACAAGAGATAATATTTTTTTTCTCTATTGTTGAATAATTTCTTTGATGGGCATTAAATTTCTTAGAAAAATAAGCTACTGGACGATCAACTTCTTCACCATCATCTCTTTGAAGTAACACTGCTCCTGCAGCTTCATCACTAGCATCTATAGCTAACGAAAATGGTTTTTCAAAGTCAGGAAATTTAAGTACAGGTTGACTACATATTATAGTTTCAATTTATCAAATGCCTCCTGACAAGCTTCTGTCCAAACAAACTTTGCATTTTTCTTCAAGAGATTAGTTAATGGAAGAGTAATGTTTGCAAAATTCTTACAAAATTTTCTGTAATATCCTACCATATTCAACAATCTTCTGAGAGTTTTTCTACTAGTTGGAGTGGGTACTTCTAAAATTGCCTGAACTTTCGTCTCAACAGGTGCTAATTTTCCCTGACCCACAACATAACCAAGGTAGGTCACTGTGGCATGGCCAAATTCACTTTTAGCTAAGTTAAGAGTTAAGTTAGCTTTTTAAAGTCTCTCAAATAGTTTCTCCACTGCAGTAATATGGGCTTTCCACGTATTATTTCCTAACTAAATCATCAATATAGGCATCTGTATCTCTTAATCCCTGAATCACGCTATTAATCATCCTCTGAAAAGTACCTGGTATTTTTTTGGCATTCTTCATCCCAAATGGAAGAACATTATATCCTTATGTTACGTACCCCATAACTGGGTTGCCAAACCAGCAGAAATGGACCACTTAGTTGGAGTCTGGATTACTGGAACTAAGAAAGTTTTATTAAAGAAATAAGTAACACAGTACTCTAAATGTAAGGATATAAATGCAACGGGTTAGCAATGATAAAACACACATGTACACAGAACTAGGATAATAGGAATCAATCAAGCTCTATCGCAGTCTAGGGGTAAAATGATCAGTCTCAAGTGACGCAGAGTTCAGTTCAGCTCAGTACAGTTCACAGCAATTGCTGTTGTGCCGTTGGAGAGAGAGAGTGAGAGCGAATGATGATATGCAAATCAAATCCAGACAGACCTTGATGTTCCTGCACAGTTAGCTTTCGGGCGAGCCCTATTTTTAATGTCTTCTGAGGTCACCGACTGTGACCCCTCCGTTCCGGATACGTTCGTTCTTCCGTGGTGAACCCGGCACCCAGGCAAGGGCGGACACACAGACCAGGTTCCTGCCGATCATACCTTTTCACCCTGTGCGTTCTATGGCCGGTCCCGCGACGAGACCTCCAAAACACCCAGCAACTTGTGGGGGCACACCGCACTTCCAGGGTCTCGTTATCTGGTGATCTCGTGGTGTCCCTTGCCTTAGCGAACCTGTTCCTTTTATTCCCCTGCTGGGGTATCGCCTGTCCATCAAACTTCAAACAGTTCAGGTTCACAGCAACCGGTCTGACAATACTCGGAACTGTGTCTGTTTTCATTAATCTCTCTCGTCTCTCATTAACATTTCCGAATGCTGCTCCATTGTCTCACTTATCTCTCTCATTAGCATCAATCTTCTAATAACTTGGTCTTTCGTCACACCCCTATCCTTCAAAGGATTTTTACCGGGGTAAAAATTATAGGCATGAATACATTATTAGATACACACAAACATACATTGGTCATCAGCTATTTGGCTAATACAGAGAACTTTAAGTTGTCAACACCTTGACAGACAGTCAGCAATCACATTTTCTGTTCCTTTTATATGTTTTATTTTAGTAATCCTCTAAGACCAGGCTCCAATTTAGCAAACTTCATAGTGGCCAAAAACACTAATGAGTTGTGATCAGTGTAACTTCTCGGTGGTTTTCGTCCCGGACAAAGATAACAAGGGTCGTCCCACACCAAATTTGCATTCTTTGGCAAGAGCTTAGTAAGCGGGAGGGTAATATCTGCAAAGTTTTTTTTTGCAAAACTTCCGATAGTACCCCACCATCTCCAATAACCTTCTCAGGGCTCTCTTGTCTGTCGGGGTGGGGACTTCAGAGATAGCCCGCACCTTAGCCTGCATCGGTGCCAGCTGCCCCTGTCTTCCCACCAATCCCGGATAGGTGATCTTTCCGCGGCTGAATTCACTTTTTGCGAGGTTCACTGTCAGGATGGCTTCAAAAAGCTTTTTAAACAGCTCCTCCCACGTGTCACTCCAGACAACTACATCGCCAATATACGTTTCTGCGTTCTTTAGCACTTTTGACACTGAATTAATCGTCCTATAGGGGTGTTGCTCACTAGGCTGACCTGATGTGACAATAACACCATCGGGGGTTAAGGGAGAGACCTTATCAGCAAAGCTGGCCAAAACAATAGACTTCTCCCATCTGGTCAGCACCATACTCATCTTTTCAAAATGGGTTTTCCCCTTATCAGGTGGCACCCTAGCCTCATTAATTTTCATGATAACACCGACTAGGTCTGTTCGCCTATCGTGGCGAGCTGTCAGCATATCAAAAGCCTGTAACTGTGTTAGCTCACGTCTACAATAGTCAATAGTATCCTTTATCCTGTGCCGTCAGTAAAACTCTTTCATAATTCTGTCGACTGTCTTCCTCACCCCAAAATGTCCACCGAGGGGTATCTCATGGGCTGGGTTAAAAATCTCGCCCCTATAAATTTTCGGCACCTCATTTCGGTTCCTCATCTGCGGGCATGGTACTTGGTCTCCATTTCCTCCTTAGTACTCTCTCCTTCACATAATAGCCCACAGACTCCCTTTTTAATTCTGCTTCAGAAAGAGCTGTCTCCGTCAAAACCATCAGCTCCGCGTCTCGCTCCTGTGCCAGTACAAATTCCTTCCTTGCTAACCCCTCCTGGTACAAGGCTGGTAAAAACGTCTCTGCTAAATCTATATTAGCTTCGGCAGCCTTTCTGGACATGCGCCGAGTCACTGCGCAAACAGGATAAACCTGTGAGTCCATGGGCGGGGCCTCAATGCTGGCAGGCTGGCTTGTCAGTACTGCTGGGTACACCTCTCCGCCGGCGAGGTCATTACCGAGTAAGACCTCCACATCTTCCATCGGTAGTTCGGGCCTCACCCCGATCGTGACCGGTCCGGAGACCAAGTCACTTTTTAGGTGTATCTGGTGCAAAGGTACTGCTTCAGTCCCTTTTCCAATGCCTTTTATCACCCTGACCTCACCAGTCTGGGTCTCTGAACTAAAGTCTAACACACACTTTAATATCAATGACTGACAAGCTCCAGTGTCTCTCCAGATCCGTACTGGAACCGGGTATAACCCCTCCTTCACCGACACCAATCCGGCCGAGATAAACTTCTCGCGCCCTTCCTGAACTTTATCAGACCTCTTCTTCCCTAGCGGTCTGTTTACAAGCTCAATACAGCCAGTCGGAACCGTCGTTTTCCCTTTCCCCATCTCCTTCTTTGGGGCAAAGCACCTGGACGCAAAGTGTCCGACTTTCCCACCACTATAGCATACGATCCCAGGAGACTTCCTACCAAACTGCTCACGGTCTACCTTATCCTTCTCACTAGTCCCCGGCTTACTTTCTGACTTTTCTGGCGGACTTTCTCCACCGTCCTGACTACTCTTCTGGTAGCCTTTACTTGGGGTAAACTTTGTTTTATGTGTCAACGCGTACTCATCCGCTAACTTAGCAGTTGCGGCTAAGGTGTCTGCCTCTTTCCCATCTAGGTAGGGTCTCATACATTCAGGAACACAACCTTTAAACTGCTCAGTCAGGATTAGCCGTAGCAGTCTGTCATAATCCCCACTGACCCCTTTCGAGGCGCACCAACGCTCACAATACATCTGCATCTCACAGGCAAACTCTAAATACATGCGGCCCCATTGCTTCCTCGCATCCCGGAACCTCTACCGGTGTGCCTCCGGGACCAACTCATAAATCCTGAGCATGGCCTCCTTCACCACATCATACCACTGGGCACCTTCTGCGGACAAAGCCGAGTAAGCTTGTTAGGCTTTTCCTTTAAGTACACTCTGAAGCAAAACAGCCCACTTATCCCTCGGCCAGTCCTGACTTGCAGCAACTTCTTCAAAATGGAGAAAGTACCGATCAACATCGGTCTCCTCAAATAGGGGAACCAGCCTAACCTCCTGGGTTGCCCTGAACCCTCCACCTTGGTTCGGCATGGGCCCCAGCGCTGCCGTCATCTTTAACTTCTCCATCTCAAATTCCCTTTCCCTGTTTCTCTCTCGCTTGTCGTTCTAACTGCTTGTCCCTCTCTTCTCGCTCCAACTGTTTTACCTAGAACTCGTGCTCGAGTCTCAATTTTTCAATCTGCAGCTGTACTGCTTCTGCACCAGGTTTTCCCATAGATACCACCTCCAGCTCCCCTTGGGGAAACACACTTTTAGATACATAATGCTCTATGATAGCTCTGTGCATCTCCACTCTCCTCATTGTCCACTTCCCCTTAAAACGATTCAACCATTTGGCCACAGCTGCCAATTCTGATTTCCTGACATCCTCTAATGCCTCCAAGATCGGTGCCTTTAGAAATTCCTCAATCTCCATTTCTGCTGCTTGCCCTTTCTTTCTTTCGGGAATTTTAACCTAATCAATTTACCCTGTCCCAAATTTAGCATTCAAAATCGCGGACGAGAACCCCACTTATATTACATACCCCGTAACTGGATTGCCAAACCAGCAGAAATGGACCACTCAGTTGGAGTCTGGATTACTGGAACTAAGAAAGTTTTATTAAAGGAATAAGTAACACAGTACTCTAAACGTAAGGATATAAATGCAACGGGTTAGCAATGATAAAACACACATGTACACAGAACTAGGATAATAGGAATCAATCAAGCTCTATCGCAGTCTGGGGTAAAATGATCAGTCTCAAGTGACGCAGAGTTCAGTTCAGCTCAGTACAGTTCGCAGCAATCGCTGTTGGGGGGGAGGGAGAGAGAGAGAGAGAGGGGGAGGGAGGGACGGAGAGAGAGAGAGAGAGAAAGAAAGAAAGATAGAAAGAAAGAATGAGAATGATGATATACAAATCGAATTCAGACATACCTTGATGTTCCTCTACAGTTAGCTTTCGGGCGAGCCCTTTTTTTAATGTCTTTTGAGGTCACCGACTGTGACCCCTCCGTTCCGGATATGTTCATCCTTCCGTGGTGAACCCGGCACCCAGGCCAGGGTGGACATACACACACCAGGTTCCCGCTGATCGTACCTTTTCACCCTGTGCGTCTATGGTCTGTCCCGTGATCAGACATCCAAAACTCCCACCAACTTGTGGGGGGGGGCACACCGCACTTCCAGGGTCTCGTTATCTCGTGATCTCGTGGTGTCCCTTGCCTTAGCGAACCTGTTCCTTTTATTCCCCTGCTGGGGTATTGCCTGTCCATCAAACTTCAAACAGTTCAGGTTCAAAACAACCGGTCTGACAGTACTCGGAACTGTGTCTCTTTTCGTTAATCTCTCTCGTCTCTCATTAACATTTCCGAATGCTGCTCCATTGTCTCACTTATCTCTCTCATTGGAATCAATCTTCTGATAACTTGGTCTTTCTTCACACATATAATCCAGATGGGGTTACAAATGCAGATAACTCTCTACCTCTATCTGTCAAAAGAATACATGAATAACCTTGTAGCAAATCAATCTTTGTAAGGAATTTGGCTTGTCCAACTTCATCCACACAATCATCTACCCAAGTGATTGGATATGCTTCAGTTTTTGTCACAGCATTCACCTTCCTGTAATCCTTACAAAACCTAATACTATTGTCTGGCTTGGGCACCATAACAAACGGTGAACTCCAATTCGAATTAGAATGTCTCATCATATCATTTTCTAACATATACCTAATTTCTTGTTCAGCAAGTTCACATTATTCCCTGTTCATTCGATATGGATGTTGTTTTGTGGGTTTTGCGTCTCTAACATCTACATCATGTGTAGCTACGGTGGTTCTTCTAGGAACGTCTGGAAATAAATCTCTATATTTAAAAATTAACGGTTTCATCTGCTCTCTCTGCTCTGGCTGTAAATGAGCTAATTGTTCATCAATATTTTCTAGAATTTTTGAATTTGGTAACCTGGCTGAAATAATGTTGGGTTTAAAATGAGTTTCAGATGAATCATCCATTAAGGTTTTATCAAGATCAGACTCATTATTGACCACGACAGTCATAGTAGCAACTTCCCTCTCATAATACGGTATTATCATATTTATATGACACAGCTGTGTTGTTTTTCTATGATCTGGGGTTTTTACCACGTAATCCACATCATTCACCTTAGATTTAATCTCATAAGGACCACGAAATTTAGCTTGTAATGAGTTTGTTTGCACCGGGAAAAGAACCAACACCTTATCTCCAGGCTTAAATAACCTCATCCTTGCTTCCCTATCATACCAAGTCTTCATCTTCTCTTGAGCCAATTTTAAATTTTCCTTTGCCAAGCTACAAGCTTTATATAATCTTTCTTTAAATTTTAAAACATAATCTAGCAAATTAGTGTGTACTTCTTTATTAATCCACTATTCCTTCAACAAAGCCAAAGGTCCTCGAACTCTATGCCAAAACACAAGTTCAAAAGCACTAAAACCTAATGATTCCTCTACTGCCTCTCGTACTGCAAAATGTAGTAAATGTATACCTTCATCCCAGTCCTTTTCATTTTCCACACAATATGTTCTAATCATAGTTTTTCATGTAGAATGAAATCTCTCCAGCGCTCCTTGCGATTCTGGATGATAGGCTGATGAAATAATCTGTTTTGCTTCCAGTTTATAAACTATCTGCTGAAACAATCCAGATATAAAATTACTACCTTGATCTGATTGTATTTCCTTAGGCAACCCAAAATAAGTAAAGAATTTTATAAGAGCCTTTGTCACAGTTTTGGCTGTTATATTCCTAAGAGGTAATGCATCTGGAAACCTAGATGCTGTACACATAATAGTTAACAAATATTGATGTCCAGTTTTAGTCTTTGGCAAAGGACCTACACAGTCTACAATGATTTTTCAGAACGGCTCACCAAATGCTGGAATTGGATGTACTGGGGCCACTGGAGAAACTTGATTAGGTTTACCCACAATTTGACACGTATGAGACGTTCTACAAAATGTCGCCACATCTTTTCTTAAACTAGGCCAATAAAAATGTTTAGAAACCTTGTTCATAGTTTTCTTTACACCTCAATGACCACCCAAAGGAATACTATGAGCCATAATTAAAATTTCATTTCGATAAATTTTAGGAACTACTACCTGATGATTAACTTTCCATTCCTCACTAGCAGGAATTGTAGGTGATCTCTACTTTCTCATTAATACTCCCTTTTCAAAATAATATCCTACTGGCACTTTTTCAATTTCACTATCTGGAAGAGCTTGTTCTTTTAATTTGCCTATCTCAGGATCTCTACCCTGCTCTGCTATCATCTCCTTCCACAATAAAGACAAATCTCCATGGTGAGACTTACTACCAAAATCCTGATCAAATAATGTAGGTAAGAAAGTTTCTGATACATCCTCAAAATTCGAATCTTGAATTGAACAGTTGTGGGTAACAACCTCATCCTGTATATCGGTCTTTTTAGCTTTAGCTCTTGTTACAACACATGAAGAATCTGTGTTAGAATCCCTCTGTCGTTCCTCAGAATTTGGATTTACTGTCAAATGCACTTCAGGAAAAACTTGTCCACCTGCTAAGTCGTTCTCTAACAAAAGAGAAACATCATTCACAGGTAAACTGGATTGCAGTCCTACTTTAACAACCCCTGTAACTAATCCTGACCTTAAATTTATTCTATGTAAATGTACTGGCATAAGGGAACTCCCAACTCCTCTTATATAATTTACCTCACCAATGTCAGACTCATCACTAAACTTTAGCGCACTGTCTAGTATTAGTGATTAAGCAGCTCCAGTGTCTCTAAGTATTCTTATTAGTACTGAATTGGATCCTTCTTTCAAGGATACAAACCCTTCTGTTATAAAAACTTCATATCCCTTCTTAACTTGGTCAGACTCTGACACATCTTCATTAGTATTTTCTAAATCCTGTGAATTTACAGATGTTTCAATATGCTGCACACAAGCATCTGGGATGGCTTATTTCCCTTTTTTTTAATCTGGTTTACCTTGCCTCTCTGTGCTATTTTTCCTTTTAAAAATTCTACCTGGAGAAAATTTATTCTTATGAATTAAAGCATGCTCATCAGCTAATTTAGCAGTCTCCTGCAATGCAGAAGTATCTCTTTCATTTAAGTATGTTCTCCCTTCAACAGGAATGCTTCTTTTAAATTCCTCCAGTAAAATCAACTCTTTTAATTTATTATACTCCCCATTCACATTTTTAGAGGAAACCCATCTCTCAAAACACACAGATTTCTCATAGGCAAATTCCACATAAGTTTTTTCCACAGATTTCTTCAAATGTCTGAATCTTTCTCTACATGCTTCCGGAACCAACTCATATGCCTTTAATATTAGCTGTTTAACAATATCATAATCCAGTGCTTGATCAGCATTTAAAGCTGTATAAACTTGTTGTGCCTTGCCTTTAATTATACTTTGTAATATCACTGGCCATTGCTCTTTCTGCCACCCTAAACTCAGAGCACAATTTCGAAATGCTGGAAATATTTGTCCACTTCAGCTTCATTAAATGGAAGAGCCAAAATAACCTCACGACTAGCAATAAACTGTTTATTAGAACCAGAAGACTAATTTCCCCTCCTTAATTTCTCCATCTCTAACTCAAATTTCCTCTGGTTTTCACCTTCTCTTTCTTTACCTTCCCTTAGTTTACTTTCCTCTTTCTTTAAATTCCCTTAATTTATTTGCCTTTCTTTCATCAAATTCCCTTTTTTTATTAGCCTCTCTTTTGCCATTTCCGCTTTAAATCTTTCAAACTTTATCTGTTCAAGATGTAACTGCGTTTCCAGATTACTCATTGGAAACCTACCTAACACCTCATCATCAAACGTTTTCATACAGATATAATGCTCAGTGAATTTTCTTTGTATTAAAGCCTTTGTGGTATTCTTCGTAATTCCCTTAATATCTAACTTCCTAGAAATCTTCAATACAACAGGTTTTCTCACATTCTCTAAAAACACCGGGTCAGGTGTGACCATAAAATCATCAACATTCATTGCTGCCGAATACCGCTCACACACCAATGAAACTAAAAAAAACAAGGGGTATTTCCCTTTGCCAAATCAGAATGGCAATTACCAGCACTTAAACTCAAAAATTTGGAACAAGATCCCGGACAAGCCCCCACAAATTACGTTACGTAACCGGCAACAATGAATATCATTATTAAACACGGATAAACAATAAAAAAATAAATGAACACCTTAACTGGAAGTTAACCACTATGCGGATGTTCAACAATTCGTCACTCAGTACTGATTCTTAAAGCGATAAATGTGAAAACAGTTCTTAAAGCAGTAAATTCAAACACAGTTCTTCGAATGGTAAATTTTAAAGTCCAAGAGATTTATACAGTCAATTAGGAGAGACTTTCATGAAGTAACGAATTCCTCGAAGACACGGCGTCACTGCCACTCCCAGCTGGATCCTGCCTTTTCCACAGGATTCACGGCGACGGAAATAAAACGATTTTAAAGACACTGACCTTCCTCCGTAGAATAATCTTGCACAGCTTTCCTGCCACTTTTAGCAGAGCTATCTCATGCAGATGACTTCTTCTTGAATGAATTCAGAAATGGTCGATCCTTTCCAAACCTGTCGAACGTTTCCTTCAGGGTCCCGTCTTCACTCTCCAATGTTACTGAAAAGATACATTAGCAAACCTAGCAGTGTTTGTCAAGCTGCTGGCTCAGACTTCTCTAAACAATGTAATCTCTAATGAAGAAAAATCTCTTTATCCCTTTGACTTACTGCCCGATGAAAAAACACTGGTTGTAGCAGAAAAACTGAAACTAATTATCTATTTTTGAGCACTCCTCGCTATATATATATCTATGAACAATTCTCTATGAACTCTGAAAACTATCACTTAATTAAAGAAGAAAAGGAAGAATAAAAACAGACAATCAAACCAGTTAACAATCTGTCCGCTGTGTATACTCAGTATACCAAACAGACTTTGAAAAAGTCATTCATCAGTCAAATCAAGAAGTTCACATCTTCTTTCAATAGCTCATCAATCAAAGGATATCTTCAACATATCAGAAATCTTCAAAGCCTGTTTTCTTTCAGAAAATTATTCAGCAGACTAATACCATTCAGACCTCGGCCACCTCCAAAATAGAATTAACATAGTCCAATGCCGCATTGGGGTTCCAAAAAAATACGTGGAGTCGAATCTTTGCAAATAATTTTAATCGGGCTGGATAGCGAAGTGATGGGAATAATCCCTTATCATGGGCTATCTTCATAGCTGGAAGGAATTTGAACTGCTGTTCCATAAATTCCCGTGGATAGTCTTGAAAAAAACTAATCTCGGAACCCATAAATTTAAAAACTCTGTGTTTCCTTGCATATGTTATGATTTGGTCTTCAACTTTGAAATGAAGAAAACTGACCAAAACTGACTTTGCTTTATCCGGATCTTGAGATTTTGAAGTGAGAATTCTATGCACTCTTTCAATATCGGGAGGCTGAGGTAGAATATCCAGAAACAGAGATTGAAACAAATTAGCAAAATAGCCCAATAAACTCCCACTCTCAGATCCTTCCTCCAGTCCAAAAATTGGAATGTTATTCCGATGAGACCTTGCTTCCAAATCGATAATCTTGCGTTGAGCCCGTTCCAAGTGGGCTGAAATATCCGTTATCTGATGCTTCGACTCTTTAAGCTCAGTATTCAAGGAAATGATATTCTCCTCTAAGAACTGAAAGCTCTGTCGAAATGACTTCTTCTCAGAAGTGTTATTGTCTACTTTACTGTCGAGAGCCATCACCGCATGTTCTAAACTCTTATCCCAGATAGGCATATCTTCTGATTTTTCTTTCGAAGTTTTTCCCTTTCTGTTGCTGGATTCAGAAAGCTGCCTTCTACATCTTAAAGATTGTGACATAATGACAACTAACCCCTCTAATATCCGACAAATAAAAGTTAAAAATTCAAACTGTAAACTGGGGAAAAGGAGAAATTAAAAGCAGCCACAGAATTTATGTGTTAGCCTATTGAGCTGCAGGCTGAGGTCCCAGAAGAGATCCCTGCAGAACACCACTAATTACAGATCTCCAGCCCGAAAAAGGCTCTTCAAACACTACTCTCTTAATTTTACCAGGAGGGACTTCATTAAATGCTTTAGTAAAATCCATGTAGATTGATATCCTCTGCTCTACCATCACCAATCTCTTTCATCACTTTGCCAGAAGACTCAAGTTGTGAAGATGGGACCTGCCCCAAATGTAGACATGATGGCTCTCCCTAATTAGGCCCTTACTTCTAAGAGCTCATATATCCTATCATGAAGAAGTTTCTCCAGCAATTTCCATCTGCAGGTCTGCAGTTCTCCAGATTTCCCCTTGTTCCCTTCTTACATGCAGGTATAACATTCACGACTCACCCGTCCTCTGGGTCCTCATCTGTGCCAAGTGTGGATATGAAGCTACTGATCAAGACCCCAGCAATCTCGTCTAATGTTAATACTCATTAGGAGACCCAATACTTTCTCCTTATTGACGTCCAAACTCCCTGACGTGTTTATGCATGCAGCACTGTCTCCCACTCCACACCTTTTCCCTTTGGTAAATACAGAAGGAAAGTACTTATTATGTACTTCACTCGCAGCTATCTACAGCTATCTTTAAAGTTGGGTAGTTGTGTTCTCTGCCACCTAACTGCAAACCCACTGAAAGGGCAGTCAGCCGAATAGACTTATTATCCAACACCAGGTAGTAGAACAATCCCATTAGTTTGATTGCACCCTTCCTGTTCCTGAGTTCTACTCAATGGACTGAGTCTGAACCCTCCACTATGTCTCTGCTGTGCGTACCTGCGATAATTTCCCTGATAAGTAGTCCAACTCACATCTCTTTTACCTCCTTCTCTATATTTTCAAAAACTTCAAAAGCCTGGAAAATTAATCACGCATCCCTGCCCATCTCTCAACCAAGTCTCTGTAATGGCCACAACATTGTAGTTCCACATACTGTTAAATGTTCTATGTAAATCACCTTCCGTCATAGTACTCCTTACGTTCAAATACACTCCATTCAAACATTCAAATACACTCCATTTAAACTATATCTCTCATCATACCTGTTAATTTGATTTTGCCTGGCCATGCTTTCACTGATATCTACCTTCATGTCCAATCCTTCACTTACTGACCTGGTGCTCCGATTCCCAGCCCCCTGCTAAACTAGTTTAAACCCTCACTAGTAGCGTATTAGTTCCCTTCCAGTTAAGGTGAAACCTGTCCCTCTTCTACAGGTCATCCCTTGCCCAGAAAAAAGGTTCTAATAATCCAAGCTGGAAACCCTGCCTCCTGCACCATCTCCTCAAGTCACTCATTTATTTATGTGTTATGCTATTCCCACCTACACAAGCCCATGTTACCAGGAGTAATCGTGAAATTATTACCTTGGAGGTCCTTCTCTTCACCCTATTTCCTAACTCTATAAACTCAGTCAGTAGAACCTCTTCCCCTTTTTTGACAATGACATGGTGCCAATATGTATCACGGCCTCTGGCTGTTCATCCTTCCCCTGCAGCCGCTCTGATACACCTGGACCCTAGCACCCGGGAGGCAACACAGCATCGTGGAGTCTCTTTTGTAGCCACAGTATCTCCTGTTTGTACTCCTAACTAATAAGTCCCCAATCACTAATGCATTGCCTAACTTTATCCTTCCCTGCCACAGGGAAACCACCATTGTTTCTTTATCTCGCTTCGAACTTAAAGGAATTTGTAGAATCAGGTACAGGCAAAAGTTTCCAAAAAGTGTTAGTGGACTCAAGCTGACTGCCTGAGAACCTCGCTTAAAAACTGCTACACCCTTGACATTGAAGATCACGGAGATCAGGCCCACAGACCCGGTGTTGGATGGTGCAAATAGAAGGAGACCACACCGGTTTCTTACAGAGACCAAAGGCGAGCTGGTGGCGCGTTTATTGGCTGTAAGATACTGTCCCTTGTGTACATGGGAGACAGGAGGAAAGAGGGGGTATGAGACAGGGGAGTTACCGTAGACAGGGTCAGGGCCATAGCCATGAGAGTTATTTCCTTCTGAGACCAAGCGCAAATTCATGGTCCAGGGCTGAATTAGAGTCTCACCTTCCCTGTGATGATTCGGAAGAAATATGACATACTATTAGACCAATATGAGATGAATGAATGAAAAAGGATCTGCTGCTTTCCCAACATATTTGACAAATAAACTTTTCTCAGGATTCCGGCCCGGTGTAGGTATCAAATATAACCGAAGTCTCGATGCCAACAGGCATCAATCCTGATGAGGGTGGCAGAGTTTGTCATCAAAACATTGGTTGTAATCGGCACCGGTTACACGGCTGGAAGCCCACTATGAATAAATATTCTAATAGTACTCGCCTTGTGTGACTTTCCTTTCCTTTGAGCAGAGGAAGGTAAGATTGATGTTTGAGATTTTAAAAAGTGGTGAAGGTCATAGGTGGATTAATAATAGGAAGTTTTTAATTGAAATCTGATGTTTCACATCCATGCAGAAGTGAGGCAATGCAGACGGAGTGTCTAAACAAGGCCAGGGGATGCATTGCAAATGGTGGAATGTGAAGAAACACAGAGGGCCAGAGTGACTCTGGAAAGCATGAGGACAGATCTCCAAAGGTAGGGGTTGAGTTTGATTGGTCAGTTAACAGATGGATGGAGAGTTGCCTTTGTTTGGTGATGGAATGAGAAGAAACACAGAGGGCCAGATGGACTCTGAAAAGCATTTAGATAAATCTCCATTGATAGGGGCTCAGTTCAGCTGGTCATTTCAAGTCTGCGTGGGGACTTGCCTTTGTTCATTGCAGGTACTGAATGCCAGAGAAGGTGGCTCTGCTGGGACTATAGAAGCACAAGTTGGGCCACACATGAAGCGCTGTATACAGTCCTGGTTATTACACCACAGGGATATACAGACAGACCAACATTAAAATTAGGAGGAAGAATCCCCATTCTGCTGCACTAGCGCACTTCTCCATTCAATATTAGACAAGAATTCATTGGAACCCCAACTCCATATCCCCGTATACCCACGGTAAACATTCACCACTTTGTTTGTCAAATACCCACCAACCGCTGTCCGAAAGGTATTCAGTTCTACGCTCATATCTCCCTTAAGGGAGAAATAAAAGTTGCAAAGCCACAGGAATCATTAAGAAATCACTCTAACAGCACGTACCACAGGGCTTAATGACAACATTTATTGCACTGCTATGAGACTAGCACTATGTAATGAATGATTAGCCTCACAATCTGCCTCCTAAAGATCTTGCACCTTATGGTTTACCTTTCTCTACAGATGTTATACTTTACTCTGCACTGGATTGTTTGTTTGACCCAGTATGCTAATACACCAACAAGTCGGGTGGCCTGTCCACATCTGACATTCTGTAACATTCAAGGGATAATTTTGAGTTAGGAAGTTGCTGAGCCTTTAGGAACACAAGGTCATAATATAGTTAATCTTGAAGTACTTTGGGGAAACGTATCAGTAAAAAACAAAGCCATGAAATTGAACTTCAGGAAGTCAAGGTTTGTGCTGACATGGCAAAGACCTCGGAAGGTTCACTGGAAGGAACTGCTTGACATTGAGTCAGTTGAGGGACAATGGCATCGAGTCACTGCAGGAAATCTCCATGGCCAAGGTCAGGAGAAGCAATAAATCAATAGATAAACTATATGGATGAATAAATATATGTTCAAAAATGAAGAAAAGGCAGCTGTATAAAGAATACAGAAACAGAAAGTAATAAATTTTACCATTGGGGATATTAAAATATGCGAGCTACAGCCATGTGGGAAATTCGGATTGCCAATGGCAGGTTGAGAAGGATATTGCTGATAATGGCAAGACTGATCCCGAAAATTTTGTTAATACTGAAGTCATGAAAGAAACTGTAAGGAGGTACTTAGGCGCATTCAGTATAACAGTGACCTGTGAAGTTATGCTGTGGAAGACAGAGAGGATATTCCTAACTCTTATTTTTCCAAAGTGTTCACCTGTAGAGTCATCAACATGCTAGTAAGTGTAGCAAGAATTAAAGTTGCTTAAAGTGACTCCGATCTTAGAAAATGAGGTCCTGTCTCAGCTGAAAAGGCTGAAAGTTTATAAATCTCAGTGTCAGACAACATATATCCCAGGGTACTTAAAAAATGTCTGTGATTAAAAATACAGGTACCTAACAAGTATTTTTCAAAATTCTGTGAAGATAGGTGAAATCCGTAAAGACATGAAATGGACTAACATTTTCCCAGAATATAAGAAGGGTGACCGCACTGACCCTGGTAATTATGCTCCAGTAAGCTTAAGATGTGACGTAGGTAAGAACAGGATACACTAATAAAGAGCAAGTTTGAAAAGCAGCTGATAAGAACTGGCATGTTAAGAGAAAGCCAGCATGGGTTCAGAAAGGATAAGCACGTCTTGCTAATACACTGCAGTTCTATGAAGAGGCAACTAAAATTTATTATAACAATAGAGAGGTTGATATCATTTATTTGGACTTCCAGAAGGTTCTTGACACAGTACTCCAGAAGAGGTTAATAATCAAATTACGGGAGGTACGGATTCAGGTATGGGATGCGAATGTGAGCAGAATTGGCTCAGAAACAGAAAACAGAGAGTTATGGTGAGAGGATCGTATTCATCCTAGAAGATGTTAAAAGAGGGGTTCCACAAGAACCATTCTTAGGGGCGCTGCTGTGTTTAATTAACATTAATGATTTGGATAAGCACAGAACAAATTCGTTTGCAGATGACACAAAATTAGAGTGTTGGACTGATAACATTCAGGCACAGAATCAATACAGGTGGATCTAAACACAATCCGGATGTGGGCAGATAAATGGCAGATGAAGTTCAATGTAAGTAGTATTACATACAGGAAGTAGAATTACTGGATATAAATATACAATGGGGGTCCTCAGTCAGAAAGTGCATTGTATGAGAAAGATTTTGGCGTTCCGGAAGACATCACTATCAACATCTAGACAATGCATTGAAACAATTCGGAAGGCTATTAGAATGTTGGGCTATATAATATGCTCAGAGGAGTTCTCGCGACATTCTCCTTAAGCTGTGTGATGCACTTGTGAGGATACACATTAAGCCTTGTGTACAATTTTGATTCCCATATTTTGTGAGGGATGTGAAGGCTCTGGAGAGAGTTCAGAGAAGGGCGACTAGACTCATTGCAGGATGTGAACTATGCAGAAAAACTGAGCATTACATATGTTCAGCCCACTTTGACGTAAAATGAGAAAAGATGCAATAAAAGTGTTCAGAATCATTTTGCGTGGAGGTAAGTTGGATGCCAGCTACTACTTCAAAATTAATGCTTCAACAAGGAAATAGGGCCACATGTGGAGACTGGTTAAAGGGAGATTTCAGACTAAAATCATGAAGACGTTCTGTACAAAGTGATTTGACAGATACAGAATAAAACCCACACTCTCACACTGTATCATAGACTGACCGGTAGAGAATCAACCCTACACTTACACAAGGCGCCAGAAACTGACCAGCAGAGATTGACTCTTACACCCTCACTCTGTAGCAGAGACTAGGAGACAGACACAGGAGCAACATCTCAATCCTGCAGCCTACTTTCTGGCTGTCTGCCTAATTGCCTGTCTGTCAGTCGATCTCTCTCTCTCTCAGCTAACGTGTTATCTCACATTTGCCTTTTTTTCTCCTTTACCTATTCATCTCCCTGTTTGGAGTACTTTTCTTTATTATTCAACCAGTTTGCCCATTCCTTTGCAGATTGAAATATTTCTTCTCAATTTCTTTTGACATTTGACAGATTTGAGATGCCTATTAAAGACTGTGACTTCAGCAATATCACACACAAAATGCTGGAGGAGCTCAGCAGAATTTCTTGTGTTGACTTGGATTTCCAACATCTGCATATTTTCTCTTGATTGTATGTTAGCAATGTGCTCATTTGACCATTTCCATCCTAATCGCGGTCTCACTATTGTATCTTTGTTCGAATCTGTGGTTGTGGGTTTTGAATTGAATTGACTTTATAACTTACATCCCTCATTTACACGAGGAGTAAAAATCTCTACGTTACTTCTCCATCTAAATGTGCAATTTATAGTAAGCATAGAGCATAGAACAGTACAGCACGGTACAGGCCATTCGGCCCACAATGTTGTGCCGACCCTCAAAGCTTGCCTTCCATTCAACTCCTCACCTTAAATTCCTCCATATACCTGTCCAGTGTGTACAACAGGACATTTGATATAGCATAGAAATACAATAGTACAATTGTCTCTCTCTCTCGGTGTGTGTGTGTGTGTGTGTGTGTGTGTGTGTGTGTGTGTGTGTGTGTGTGTGTGTGTGTGTGTGTGTGAGAGAGAGAGAGAGAGAGAGAGAGAGAGAGAGAGAGAGATCGATCAGGAAGAAGCTGAAGTACTAAACAACATTTACAAAATGGGAAACTGTAAGGACGGAAGTGGAGATCGGTCTGTGTCGCTGGTGTCCGTTCAGAAATCAGTAATTAGCCAACAAAATGACGAAATATGTACATGTCGCTGCTTCGTGACAAAACTCAGTCTTTGTAATTAAATCAACCGGCCTATTTTCACCAGAGACTCTGCTGAGGTGATGCCAAAGAATTTTCATGTATTTGTCTCCAATCGCCCGAATATTTACAATAGAGACAAAGGTACTGAATGGAAGTGTTTGTTCAAGCAACTGTAACTGAGCAAGTCAGTGAGGTGTATAACCGTATCTCGGGAGACAGATCCTCTGTATAAATCGGGACCGCTTTGAATGCATCAGCTGTCTGCCGGAGCTGTGAACACAGGAGCAACAGAAATCACAGATTCTCACTGAAATGGTGTATCCAGTCATCTGGCGGATAGAAGACGTTTACTATCCTTTTATTTCAGCCTTTGGAATTCCCGGTAAGCCGCAGTGTCAGCTGCCGTGGGCGGATGTTGAAGTTTAATTCCAATGTTGTGATTGATCCTGCTGCCGGTTTTTAAACTCTCACATTCCAGTCCCGGTATTCCGCTTTTCAGGAATAGAGTGGAAACACCGGGACGACAGATGCTGGAATGTGGATCTAGAAACAAACCGCTGCAGGAATTTAGCGAATCCGCCAACATCGGTGGAACTGAATTTGTCAGACAGTGTTCTTCCAGCGGTTTGTGATCAGTAATGGGATGTTCCGTCTCTGTGCGTTTGGTCTTGCAGCAGTTGCACTGCATTTGCAAATATTCTGTTTATAGAGCCCGCGGAGATTATACTAATTGATCGTCTACATTTGCATGTGAGCGGATTTCTGAGTTAGGAGCAAGACTCAAACAAATAATTGGTAGTAACAATTTAGCAAATGTGTGGACTTTCGTGTTGTAGATCGAATCTATTGTCGATTTTAAATAAATGTCTGCGGTATGACTGAATGTAAACAGCTGATGGAAAACAGACTGAACTCATTGCAGAGTCAATTAACAAAGCCGGCCTAGTGCTTCAGAGTGAAACGTCTTCCATCTGACAGACATCTGACTACGGCACCGAGTTTGCTGCTGGACGTTGAATTCCTCTCCCCTGCTTCCCTGTGATGGAATCAACGGGAGGCGTCATGTCTGTTCGTGAGGTTGTGTAATTTATTTTACTGTGTAAACTCCTTCTCTGTCTCCACCAAACTGCTGCATTGGCTTCTGCTCAGTGTTTTCTCAACTTGCTGTTCCCTGTCTCTCTTCCAGCGAACTTGGTGGCGATTGTGATCCTGTCCCGGGGAAAGTGCGGTCTCTCCAAATGTGTCACTCGCTACCTGATGGGAATGGCAGCGGCCGATCTCCTGGTCGTTATCTCCGATCCGCTGATGAAGTGGACTGCTGCGATTTATTTTCCCCGATCATTCCTGCGAATCACTCCTGTGTGCAGACTCGGTGAATGGTTGATTTTTGCGAGCACTGCGACCTCAGTCTGGCTGACTGTCGCTTTCACCGTCGATCGATTTGTGGCTATTTGCTGTGAGAAGCTGAAAACAAAATATTGCACCGAGAGAACGGCGGCTGTGGTTATCGGGACAGTGAGTGTGCTGGCCTGTTTGGAGACTGTCCCCTGGGGCTTTGTGTACGAGTCTGGAGAAATAATTGACGGTGTTCCCTGGGATTGTGTTCTGACACCGAGCTACAAAAACTCTCCCTCATGGGCGACATTTGAGGTGTTTCACCGCATTTTAACCCCTTGTCTCCCACTCTTTCTGATGTTGCTGTTCAATATTCTGACTGTCAGGCGGATTCTGGCGGCCAGTCGAGCCCGCAGGGGGCTCCGGGGACAAAAGAGTGGAGAGAATGACAAGGACCGGGAGATGGAGAACCGACGCAAATCCATCGTTTTGCTCTTCAGCATCACCGGTAGTTTCATATTGTTGTGGGGAACAATGGTGGGATTTTCTATCTATCAACGGATTTCAATGAGTTTTCTTTATTCTGTCACGGATCCCCGTTACATCACAGACCACGTATCGACAATGCTGCAGGTTCTCAGTTCCTGCACCAACACGTGTATTTACGCCCTGACTCAGAGCAAATTCCGACAGGAACTGAAGAATGCGGTGAAATACCCACTGAATCTGATTTTGAAACTGATGAAACGTTAGAAATAAACGCTGTAAAGTTTTACAATTCAGCTGCCGTCATGCTCCCAATTCTATCCCCCACTTGTAGGTGAATGGAAACAATGTGATGAACAGAGTAACAAAACAAACACGAGAAAATCTGCAGATGCTCGAAATACAAAACAACTCACACAAAATCACATCCTGATGAAAGGTGTCAACCCGAAACGACGACTGTTTACTATTTTCCTCACACAAGATGCTGAAGGAACTCAGCAGGCCAGGCAGCATTTATGGAAAAGAGTAAGTTGTCGATTTTTCCTGCCGAGACCGTTCATCAGAATCCTGTCAACTGTTTAATCTTTTCCAGTTCTGTGTGTGTTGCTTTAGAGTTACAAAACAACTGTTTACAGCTGAGCCCGACGGCATCACTGACCTCACCATCCCAGAGAAACCCCTTTTGCGCCTCACCTCTCGCCCTGTTAAATTGAAGCTTGAGGAGAACCTGTTTTCCCTGCTTCCCGGTTCTGACAAAACTGCCTGATCTTGCAGTTTATTTTCGTCTCTATCAACCACTCCTGCTCCCGTCAAAACCCGTCCTTTCCTTCACCTTCCTTTTCTCCTCCATCTCTACCTGTAGGTTCTCCCTCTCACTGCCAACTTGAACTATCTTCCTGTAGGAGAATGCTCCTGTTTTACAATTGAAGACAGAGAACCGATCCGTTCACTTGTCTCTCTGTGAGAGATGGAGAGACAGAGAAAGTGAGCGCGAGGGCTGAGGGCGCGAAGGAGAGAGCGAGTGACACATCGCGAGGAAAGGGCGCGCGGGAGAGCACGTGAGGGAGAGGGCGCGACGGAGAGGCTGCCATGGAGATGACGTTAGAGTGAGCGTGATGGAGAGGGCCTGAGGGAGAGCGTGCGGGCGATGGTGAGCGCGAGGGAGAGCGACAGAAGGGGACATCGCGAGGGGGAGAGCACACGAGGGAGTTGGCGGGAGGCAGAGGGCGCAAAGGAGAGCACGTGAGGGAGAGCGCGCGAGGGAGAGGACACGAGGAAGATGTCGCGAGAGTGAGCGCGAGGGAATGGGCGTGTGGAGAGACAGAGAATAGAATGAGAGAGGGAGCGAGATAGTAAAGCGACAGAGACATCGTGAGGGAGAGGGAGAGGGAGGGAGGAAGGAAGGAAGGAAAGAAGCAAGGAAACCGGCTGTGTGACATTGCCGGATCTGCTGTGGTTCCACTCTTTCACAGAGATCGACTTGTTTGTGGATAAGTATTATTTCGAATTATGTATAGCTATACTGTAGATATCAGTTTTCTTTTTGTTCTATATCAAAATCGTACGAGTTCTAACAAATTCTGTGGTTTCAACACATGTCCAGTCTCCTTTGTTTGCGAATGCATAAGTAAATTGCCTGAGCTGAACCAGAGAAGAATACAATGAATGAATTTTCAAACAATGTTCATTACAAACAGAAAGCACAAAAGTACACGGGGATGGAAAGATATGAATCACATGCAGCGAACACTATAACTGGGGCACAGACAGGAGTATGTGTGTACATGAGTGAGATTGCAGGATGATGCGTTACCCCAATCATGCCATGGCCAAGGATGTCTCTGAGAAAGTAAGGGCCATTTTGAAAGGGCAGGATGAACAGCCAGAGGTCATGTTCCTTAGTAGAACTAACAACAGACAGACAAGGTCCTGCAAAAAGAATTTAAGGAGTAGGGCATAAAGTTAGGAAATAGTAACTCTTGGGTGGTGATTTCAGGATTATTTCAGGTGCCACATGCTTGCGAGGTAAGATATGGTACGTTGGTACACTTAAATTTCTGGCTAACAATTTGGTGCAGGAGGGAGGGCATCAGGAACACAGATCATTGGGCTTTCTTCCTGGATAACTGCGGCTGGTGTAACAGGGATTGGTTACAGTGAAGGGGAAGTAATATTCTCACAGGGAAGCTTGCTGTAGCCACCCTGACAATTTTTATCATGAGGCATGTGGAGGGGGTTTTGGGATCCAGACCTACCGGTCCGTAAGTAGCATTGAGCGGATGGGGTATTATTTGTTTGATGTGTTCAGGAAGGTTTCCAGAAACCATATGTAGATGGTCCACCAGGAAGGGAGACATACCTGACATATTGAGAAATTAACCTAGCAAGACGATTGGAATTTAATTGGGAAAGTTCTATGAATCTTAATTCTGGAGGGTTTCAGATGATTATTGATAAAAATATGTTTGGACCTGCAGGTCGAAGATTATAAATTTGTGGAAGAATTGGGCAGGTGTCATAGAGAGTTGTCTGGGAGCTGATATTACTGGTTGTTACTGGATGGAGCTGATGTCAGCTGATGTCTGATACCGTGAGAGTCACATACAGCCCTGCCGGTCAGGATTTAGTAGTTCCCTGTTCCTATGAGGAGGGTAGAGAAGGACAAGGATGGTCAGGAACTTAGGGTGATGAGAAATATTGTATTTGTTTAAAAACGTAAGAGGAGTCATAAGAGGAAGATGAAATTAGACGGACTTGGAGGAACATACAGGAAGCAAGAAACAAGTCACACAGCATATCAGGAGAGTGAAGAGTTATCAAGAAATGTCCTCATTCAGGAGGATCACTGAGAATCCCAAGGCATCTTATGCATACACAGAAAACAACAGTATAGTGGGGAGAGGACAGGACCACCCGAGGACAAAGGTGGGAGTTTATGCCCCGAGACAGGGTTAGCATGCGAGGTAGAAAATGAATACTGGTGATCACTAAGGGAAAGGACAAGGAGGAAAGTGTGATGAGAAAGGCTGTATGGTGTTATTCTCCAGCGTGTTGATACTAAAGGGGAAGTGCTGTTTGGTCTCAAATAATTTTGATGGGTCAGTCCTTTGGGGGAATTTAGTACATTGGGAGACCCAGACCACATGCAGTTAAATGTGATGTTTAAACTGCCGGCACCGTACTGCAACAACAAACATCGTAACAACATCTGTTTAACAACCGTTAAACACTAGGACAACCACAGCATTTCAATGACAGAGAGCTGTACAACCGTGATAATGGACTTCAATTCATGGACAGTATCTATACTCCCAATCCCACTGGACATCTTTCAGGATATAACAGAGAGTTGAAAAAGAGAACATTGAATGATGTGTGCTTCAATTTCCAAAGATTTTTGAGATGCCAGCAGCAGAAAGAGGAACAGAAATGTAGGCAGGTTCTGGAAAGTAGTGAAAACAACAGAGTAGTGTCTGACTGTAATTTCCCCAACATTTGCTCAGATTGTCTTATCAGAGAGGCCTCGAGGAGTGGAATTTGTTGGCATCGTGGAAATATTTCCCAGCATTTACAGCCTATACTATGTCAGTTTGTGCAGATTTAGCATGTGATCTAAAACTTTGACAATGTTCTCTGGAAAACACAGGGGCTTATATTGATGATCTGGTTGTAGGGAATGACACGTGGGAAGAGCATATTGCAATGGTAGAAAAACTGTTTGAAAGGTTGTCCAAGGCTAATCTTACTGCGAACCTCGCTAAAAGTGAGTTTGGTCATGCTACAGTTACATATCTGGGTTATGCAGCAGGCCAAGGCCAACTGGCTGCTGTACAGGACAAGGTTCAAGCTATTGCTGAGGTTCCCGTTCCAACTGGCAAGAAAGCTTTGAGAATGTTTTTAGTAATGGTTGAGTATTATCGTAAGTTTTGCAAGAACGTTGCTGACATCATTCTCCCCCTAACGAAATTACTTGGGAAGAGTGAAAGATGTGTATGGAATGATCCTTGCCAAGAGGAATTTGAACATCTGAAAGCCATCCTGTGTTATCATCCTCTGCTCAAAGCACCTGATTTTTCAAAACCATTCTCTATAGCAACAGACACTAGTGACGAAGCTGCTGGGGCAGTATTGTTACAGAAAGGTGTGGATGACATTGAACACCCAGTAGCTTATTCCTCACAGAAATTTAATGTGCATTAGGAAAATTATTCCACTGTTGAAAAGGAATTGCTAGCACTTATTCTGGCATTTTGAAGACTATGTTTGTCCTGACCAGAGACCACTTGTGGTTTACACGGATCACAATCCGTTGGTGTTTCAAACTAAGATGAAGGATAGGAATAGAAGGTTAGTAAATTGGACTCTGATATTGCAAGAATATGACCTGACAATGAAACATGTGAAAGGTACTGACAACATTATAGCTGATAGTTTATCTAGATGTTAAGTTAGAAATTCTACACGTTTTTGCTCTATTATCTGTTGATTATACATGTTTCAAACTTTATAATTTTCAGTTAAAGTAAAATTTTGCCTGCGTCAGAGAGAGAGAGAGAGAGAGAGAGAGAGAGAGAGAGAGAGTGAAAGTGAGTAAGTGAGTTGTGGAACAAAGACACCTTGTTAAAAAGAGAGAGAGAGAAAGAGAGAGAGAGGCAAGGACTGCTCACAGTTTGTTTATACCTTCTACAAGGATACTAGCAGCATCCATGTTCTTACAGAGAGAGAAGGGAGGAGCTGCTCTATGGACAGTTGGTATTCAGCGTGGTGAGATAAATAGAAGGTCAGCTGTTAGACCTACAGACACATGGTTTTGGACACTGAATGAGCTTTGTTGTGCCCACAGAAAAGTTGGGTTTTGGAGGATTGATCAGGCGGATCGATCAGTGGCTCTAGCAGTGCAAAAAGGGTGTGACCGGTGGGGAGTTATTCATGTGCCACCCTTGCTGGGTTGACAATTCCACCACAGAAGAACGGTCTGAGTTTGTTGTGGTCACAGTCGGTGACTTCGAAAGGATTTTCGAGGACAACAGGAAGATTGACGGCGTCAGCTCACCTGAAGGCTCAGATTTCTCCCTCTCTCTCGCTCCATCACTACTCAACTCAATACCACGAACTGAACTGAACTTTACTCTCATCGGAAGACTATCTATTTACCCCTAGACTTGATGAAGCTTGTTTTTCATATATTTCCACATTTACTTATACATATATATATATATATATATATATAAAATCACTGCTAACCTGTTTGATTTATCTGCACTTATATTACTGAATTACTTAGTAACTAATATATACCATTAGTTATTTGCAATACTGGATTCCAAAGTGCTTTCCATTTCTGCTGGTTCTTTAACCCGTGACAATAGATATATTGTATGTGCAGAGTAAGTAATTTCATATATTCCTTTCCATTCTAAAATTAAAGGATATAATTTCGTGGTGAAATTTGCTGACATGGATTAACAATCTTTTGACTGACTGGAAACAGACCAAGGGAGTTTCTTCTCTTCTCTGTGGCAGACATTTACTCTTGGGCCAGTGAAGGGATTGGAGTTTTGAAACAGCTGCTCACAATCCACATGTCACCTGGCCAAGTTAACTACATTTAGACACTCCAAGTTCACAGACAGCAGGGAGCTGGGAATGGAATTTAAGAACAGATCGATGGGGAGATACTGAGCAATTATGCAATAGGTTAGTTTAGGCATACCTGGAGTACTGTGTTTGTGAAACAAATTTGCATCCCCTGTTCACTCACCTGTCGATCTGTTAACTTCCTGAATCCAGCCCGGCAGAGGTATCGTCGTCAT
Source organism: Mobula birostris (assembly GCF_030028105.1). Taxonomy (NCBI): domain Eukaryota; kingdom Metazoa; phylum Chordata; class Chondrichthyes; order Myliobatiformes; family Myliobatidae; genus Mobula; species Mobula birostris. Next base: position 32,927,367 of record NC_092397.1, read on the forward strand.
CTCCTAACAATTCACCTTCATTCCATGTCTTTTCCTTATCATTTCCCTGGTCAGTGATGCCATCTCTCCCTGACCGGCTTACTTTTGGCAAAAGTACATTCACCGGGAAGCATAGGAAAGACACTCCAGTGGTGGCACTCATCTCACGCACAATGGACAACAATGGTGTTTCTTACCATCAATCACTGCAGGGACAGGATTTCTCTGAAGGAATTCCTCACATCTGTCCCTTGGGCTCAAACATCTTCAACTGTATCCTCAATGACTTTTCTTTCACTGCAAGATTTGAAGAGTGATATCACAAACACGAGAAAATCTTGAGATGAGGGAATTCCAATTTAAACACACACAAACTGTTGGAGGAACTCAGCAAGTCAGGCAGCATCTGTGGATCAGACGCCATCTGTGTAAAGTTACTATTGTATATGGAGCAGATAGCTCGGCTGTTTTTTTTAAATGCAAAGTGATGTGTGTTTTCAGCATTGTCAGTTTTGGTTTCCAAGTTCATTGTCTCCAGCATGTTCTTCAATTTTTGACACCATCTGATTGAAACATATAAGATTATTAAGGTATTGGACATGCTGGAGGCAGGAAGCATGTTCCCGCTGATGGGCGAGTCCAGAACCAGAGGCCACAGTTTAAGAATAAAGGGTAGGCTATTTAGAATGGAGTTGAGGAAAAATTTTTTCACCCAGAGTATCGTGGATATGTGGAATGCTCTGCCCCAGAAGGCAGTGGAGGCCATGTCTCTGAATGCTTTCAATAAAGAGATGGATAGAGCTCTTAAAGATAGCGGAATCAAAGGTTATGGGGATAAGGCAGGAACTGGATACTGATTGATGATCACCCATGATCACAGTGAATGGCAGTGCTGGCTCGAAGGGACGAAGGGCCTACTCCTGCACCTATTGTCTATTGTCTAACCCAAACGGCACCAGCCTGTCACTCTTCCCAAACCCCACACACCACCAGCACAGTTTGTGGCTGGACTTGTACTGACCAGGACTTCGTCCCTCTCCTTCCAAAAACATCTAATAATAAAGCCCTGCACTCCGGCCGCTCAAATCTACAACACTGAGCCTTGCAATTCTACTTCATGCTAATCCAGGTTGTTTGTTGTTTAACAGAACTACTGTCACAGCAATTCCTACACGCATTCGTAATGTGAATTCTGTCTGCGGAAAACACCTGTTGATCGTATCTGATCCCGGGACCTCTATATTCAATAATGCTGAACTAACAGAATTATTTTGTGCCATTCTGATGGCAGTTTTTCAACTGGTAAACCTTGTCTCTCCAGGGATTCGGTGTAGCCTGCCGAACGTTCCCAGAGTTCTTAGTCTTCCCGTTCAAATTAAAGAAATTTGTAGAATCAAGCAGGGGGCCAAAGTCACGAAGAGCGTCAGTGGATTCGGTCTGACTTTCTGAGAATTTTGCTTATAAACTGCTACACCCTGACACAAGATCTCGGATGGCAGACCCACAGGCCATGGAGTAGATCATGAGAATAGAAAGAAACTGCACCAGTTTCCTTCTAAAGACCATTGGGCACTAGATGCCATCCCTTCTGATCATGGAATATAGAAAGAAACTTCGAACTACAGTACAGGACAAGGCGGTTTGACCCCCAGTGTTGTGTGGAACCAACTGAAAACTATATCAATAAATCTCCATGAAGTGATCGCTCCGACCCACACAATGTCATTATCCCAGGCTGCAGATTGTGAGCATCCTCCACCCTCTAAGCAAAAAACTTAACCCTCATATCTCCTCTGAATCTACACCCTCTCACCTCCAATGCATGCCCTCTGTTACTGGAGATTTCTATCCTGGGAAAAAGAAACTCCATCTCTGCTTGATCTGCGCTTCACATAATCTTACAAACCTCTATCAGATCTGCCCTCAGCCTCCACCGATCCAAAGAAAATAACCCAGCTTTGCCAAGCCTCTCGTAATAGCCAGTCCCCTAAACCAGGCAGAAACCTGGTAAACCTCTTCTGCACCCTCTACACTACCTCAACATTTTTCCTATCTTGGGGCGAGTATAACTGTATGTAATGCTTCAGATGCGGCATAACCAGGGTCTTTTTAAATTACCTCGTGACATTTGAATTCAAGGCCTCAAATAATAAAACAAGCAGTCTATAAGCATTGTTAACCACATGATCAACCTGTGTAGCCACTTTGAAGGAGCTATAAACGTGGGCCCCAAGATCTTGCCATAAAGATTACTGTCTCCTTGCATTTGTCCAACCATTTATTTGCGCTGAACTCCATCTGACATTTCTCTGCCCACACCTGCAACTGATCAAAATCACACAGACGCCGTAGCACAGATCCCTGCAGAATACTGCTGACCACAAACCTCGAGCTCCAGGCGGGCGAGCTTGTTGTCCTTCTTGGATGCGAGGAAGGGGAAGAAACGGCAGTTTGAGGCGTGAATCCGGCGGAGAATGAAGTGTAGGAGAGGTCCATGGCAGACGGTGGAGAGAGGGTCCCAGAGTGGTGGCAGAGAGGGACAGGGCCCGTAGGTATTTCCGCATGGCAGCGAGCGTGGCGCGGAGAATCCTGTGGGAGCAGCGGAACGAGCTGGGTCAATGAAACAGAGGTCCCTGGGATCCTCGCTGGGCCCGAGCTGGGAGGCCTGGAACCGGAGCTGGAATCCCTGTGGTAACAGATGGCGGCAGAGACACGTTCCCAGGAAGGAGCCGTAGCTATGGTAGCGGGTCTGAGTCAGGATGTGGTCGAAGAGTCGGAGAGAGGCAGAGATCACAGAGTGGGAGCAGTGAGGGAGGGTCTCATTGAACTCCCGTCGAAGAGAGGATTTAAACTTCTTCAGGGTAGGCATACCTTGAAGAGACTTTGCAGCGGAGTAGCAAATCGTAAAGACAAAATAATCTGCAGATGCTGTTGTCAAAGGAACACTCACAATGCACTGGAGGAACTCAGCAGGTCAGTCAGCATCAGTTGAAAAGATTAGTCGATGTTTCAGGTCGAAACCCTTTGTCAGGACTGAAGGAAGAACTTTGGGGAGGGTTTCAAGAATGCTGGTAGTTGAAAAAAACAGTAATTTGAAAGACAAAGGGGTGGGGGAGGGGAAGCAGGGAGGTGATTGGCAGGAGAACAATGCGCAGTAGTAGAAAGAGGTGGAATTATGAGGGCAGTGATGTGAAATAGGGATAGAGGAAGGGAGGGGGAGGGAATTACCGGAAGTTAGAGAATTTTATGTTAATAACAAGGGGCTAGAGACTACCTAGACGGTATATGAGGTGTTGCTCCTCCAACCTGAGTTTAGCCTCATCATGGCAGTAGAGGAGGCCATGTATGGACATATCCGAATGGGAATGGGAAGCAGAGTTGAAGTGGGTGTCTACCGGCATATCCTGTCTGTTGTGGCGGACGGAGTGGAGGTGCTTGATGAAGTGGTCCCCCAATCTGCGTTGGGTTTCACCGATGTAGAGCAGGCCGCACCGGGAGCACCGGATGCAATAGATGACCCCAACAGATTCACAAGAGAAATATTGCCTCACCTGGAAGGACTGTTTGGGGCCCTGAATGGTGGCAAGAGAGGAGGTGTTGGGACAGATGTAGCACTGATGCTTACAGGGTTAAGTGCTGGGTGGAAGATCTGTGAGGATTCACGTGCAGATAAGTGAGTCTCGGAGGGATCGATCCCTGCGGAAGGCGGAGAGGGGTGGAGAGGGAAAGATGTGCTTATTTTCTTAGTGCTTAGCCTGTTGCTAATATTGTACTGCAGGGGTCGAGACATTTTCCTCCCTGCTACAATCACATGAGAGATGTAAAGGATGAGAGAAGAGTAAGCCATTCAAGGACCTTTGAGAAACAGAATGAGATCATGCGAATGAAAATACTGTAACACCAGACAACAGATGACAGCTGCTGAAGATGAAGGACTTGAATACCGAATTCAGCCGACCTAGTCCTTCACACGCATATTGTAGTGTTTTAGTCACACCAATAGAGGGCACGGATCCCATCAAGTCCAAGTCAGTACTCTGGAGGGATATCCATTCCCCCTCCAGACAGCTTGCAGGCCATATCCTTCAACTGCCAATGCTATTTCCATTTGAAATCACATCTACTTCCAACAACCTAAGACATCAGATTCCTGGACTTGCCTCTTGCTGTATCAAAAAGTTCTTCATTCACATCCTTTATTGGTTGCCCAAAACCTCAAATCCATCTCGTCTAATTCAGAAGTAAATTTATTTGCCTTACCTAATGGCTTGATATTAGATTATATTATGTGGACACTCAGTCCTCGTTTATTGTCATATAGAAATGCATGCATTGAGAAATGATACAATGTTCCTCCAGTATGATGTCACCGAAACACAGGACAGACCAAGACTAAAACTGACAAAAACACATAATTATAACATATAGTTACAACAGTGCAAAAGAATACCGTAAATTGATAAAGAGCAGACCATGGGCATGGTAAAAATAAAAGTCTCAAAGTCCCGATAGCCCCAGCATCTCACGCAGATGGTAGAAGGGAGAAACTCTCCCTGCCATGAGCCTCCAGCGCCGCAAACTTGCCGATGCAGCATTCTGGAAGCACCCGACCACAGCTGACTCTGAGTCCTTCCGAAAACTTCGAGCTCCCAACCAGCACTCTGACACCAAGCACTGTCTCTGCCGAGCGCTTCGACCCTGCCCCGGCCGCCGAGCAACAAGCAAAGCCAAGGACTCGGGTCCTGCCTCTCCGGAGATTTCGGATCACACAGTAGCAGCAGCAGCGAAACAGGTATTTCAGAAGTTTCACCAGATGTTCCTCCGTGCTCTCACGTCTGCCTCCATCAAATCAGAGTTGTGCACGGCACCCTACTTGATAGATAACAGATATTCATCACGGAGTGGCTGCTGTGCACCGCGTCGCGTCGCCATTTTCTCCTCTCCAATTTAACATCAACATATCAAATGGAGCCTGGACAATGATACAATGTCTGCCTTAGGATTTGAGTGCAAGATTGCTCACTTCCACTCTGGCTCCTCTATCCCGATTTCACATCACCTCCCTCATAGTTCCACCTCCTTCTACTACTGTGCATTGTTCTCCTGCCAAGCACTTCCCTGCTTCCCCTCCCCCACCCCTTCGTCTTTCAAATTACTGTTTTGTTCAACTACCAGCATTCTTCAAACACTCCCCAAAGTACTTCCTTCAGTTCTGACGAAGGGTTTCGACCCGAAACGTCGACTAATCTTTTCAACTGATGCTGACTGACCTGCTGAGTTCCTCCAGCACATTGTGAGTGTTCCTAAGAGTACCGTCTGTGGTCCTATCCACCTGGGGGCAAACCCCGGCCTTTCTGGCAGCACCCTCACCATAACTTGTTCACCGGGCTGTGGAAAAACCATCCCCTCTCCCTCTGGCTCTTTTTGATCAGCGATTCACTGTTGTTGTTTCGCTCGGTCCTTTAATACTTTAAGTTGGTTGCAAAGGTCTTTCATGTATTGGGTCATTCTATCCCTGATTGCCCCAGGCTCCCCGCAACCCATAATTACCCCATAAGGGAGTCGCATTGCTCACCCCATCAATAATTCGTAGGGGCTGAGACCCAAAATGCAGTTCAGAGTTGCGTGCAATCTCATCAAGATTCCTGGTAATACATCAACCCATGTCTTTCCTGTCTCAGCTATAGCTTTGGCTAACGCATTCTTGATTGCTCGGTTCATCCTTTCTACCATCTCTGAACTCTGGGGGTGGTAGGGTATGTGGAACCGTTGTCAAAACCCTAGTAGTTGGCACATTTCCTTCATCACTTTCCCCGTGAAATGTGCTCCCTGATCTGAATCCACCTGAACTGGGGTTCCCCAGCTTGGGATGATTTCCTGAACTAGGATCCATGCAGCAGTGCGGGCGGTGCAGTCACTTGTTGGGAAAGCCTCTACCCACCGAGTGACGTGATCCATAATTACCAGACAGTAGCTTTTCCCCCGGCTTTTTAGCAGGGGCCCTGTGAAGTCTATCTGGATGTTTTCCCAGGGTCCCCTCAGCTGAGGCTGATTTGCCAGTTGTAGCTTTCTGCCCTTACCAGGGTTATGCTGGGCACAAATGATACAACGGCGGCAGAATTTCTCAACATCCCCACCCATCCCTGGCCACCACCAGTCCTGCTGGAGGGTTGTGATCATGCTCTGCCTTCCCTCATGCATCGCCCCATGATAAAACTTTAGTAGTATCTGTCTAATACAGGGTGGGTCCATCGCGACTATTTCCTCCCCGTGTGTCCAGCACCCATCTGATCCCTCCTTTGCTCCTTTTCTCGTCCATTTTTCCTTCTCTTCTGCCTCTACCTCTTCATATAATTTTACTAAGCTAGCTTCTGTCGTTTCCTCCTGCACACTTGCAATTTCAGTTGCCTCTTGCCCCCCTGCTGCCTTATTCGCAGCAATGTCTGCCCTCAGAGGAACTGGGAAAACTTTATATTCTGGAGTGGCCGCAGTCTCTCTGAGTTTCCCTGGTGTTTTTGTTCCTTCGCTATACCCTGAGCAGCAGTCAGTGTGTCATTTTGTATAGGGTCCTGCTTAAGGGGTTTATACAGACCCTCCTCTTTTTAACTGGGTTTATCTTCACCTGCCCACAATCTTGCTTGTCTCTAGCCCACACTGCTGGGAACTGTTGACAAGGTAACCCATAGACACCATCCTGGCTCCAGTCTCTAATGATCGGGGCAGCTGCGCCTACGCTAGCCAGGCCGTGTATTCTGTTGGTTGTGCGCGTTCACTGCCCCTGACTCGTCCACATTATTTCTCCCTTTCTCGAATCTACAAAAGCTCCTGCTTCCCTAAGGATGTCTATTCCAAGGATCGTGCCCTTATTATTTGGACATACCCAGAAATACACTGGAAGCTGTACTCCCCCGATTTCTAGTACCTGCAATTCGCTTCTTTCTGCTTTTACTGTTTTCCCTCCTACATCCCTGATATAACTGGCCTGTCTGGTTTCTGGTAAGGGTAAGTTTGTTATCGATACCGATGCCCCTGTGTCCACTAACATATTGCATTGCCAACCCCTAACAATGCCGTTGTGTACACCCGCGGGTCACCAGCGCTGGCAGGGCAGCCCGCTGCCACATCTATTTCTGTCTTAAGAGGCACCGTTACCAGCTCTTTTATCTGATCGACAGTCAGACCGGTTGCTGATGGGGTGAGTGACTGGGTGTCTGCCGTGACCGTCGCCTGGGTTTTCCCCCCTCCCTTCTGGACACTGTCTCCTGCCATGCCCCGATAGGCCACAGCTGTAGCATATCAACTCCTTCACTGCCTTATACTTGGTCCGGCAGTCCTTTGCTGGGTGCCCTGGCTGCCGGCAAGCAAAACAAGCCCTCCGGGACATCACAGCAGCTGCATCCACTATACCCACTTTACGATTTCTCTTGCCTTTTCTATGGTCTATCTCACTGGCCCACAAAACTATCTCAGAGTAGTTGGACCCTATCGTTATGCCAAAATCTAAAACTTCCTGGTGGGCTGAGCTCAGGCCTTCCTTCAGCATTTTTAGGAAGACTGGGTCGTCCCTCCCTGGGTTATCCAACCCGGAATACTCCTCGTACACTCGGTATTTACGTTCTGCATAATCCATGGCTGTCTCGTCAGCCCTCTGGGTCACTGCCATTATCATTCCCCAGCTACTCTTGCCTCCCCCCAGCCACTGCCTCACTTCCCCTTTAAAAGAGCGATATCTTTCTTCATCACTGGTGCTCCCGGTAGCTGTCCATGTACCATCCTGCACCCTCTGGGCCATCCTGTCCTACATATTCCTCGGGCACTTGGCTTTCACTAACCCATGTACATCTTTAGGGTGCATCTGGTGAATTTCAACCATTTCCTTGAGTTTGCGTCAGAACTCTGATTTCCCACAGGCAACTTTAAGTGAGGGCAACTTGGACAAAATGCTCTGTTTCTCCCCGGGGGTGAAGGGCTTATGAATAGTCGTAATCAAGGTCAAGGGCTGGCTCGGATCATCAGAGTTCTCAACCTGATGTTGCCTGACTTCAATAGGTGCCATTCTGGTTGATCTCTCTGGGTAAAACCTCTCCCTGAGATATCTCCACACTAATTCCCACACTACGCAAAATATAAAATCGCAGAGTATGTATTCCACAATCTGCCAATTTTGAGTACCCAAACTCATGATGCCTGCTGTATTCCCTCGCATCGCACTTGCAAACGCATACACTAAAATGCAGCTCCCCGAACGAGTACACACGCCCCCACTCTGGCGTCTCGAACCGTACCGTTGGTTACCACCTTTCGCAACTGGTGGTTCAAGTCTCACTAAGTTAACCAAGTTAACATGCAAAGGTTCCTCACTTATATAAACACACATGCACACGCCCACACTACTTTAATATCTACCAGTTCAGCTCTCCACTTTCGTCATACCTCGTGTTCCCGTGTGTCTGCCGACCGAACAGATCCAACTGCGAGTGTTATTTTAGAAAAATACTCACCAACTTAGACTGCTAGGATCGCTGACCACACGACAGATCACGAAGTATCCCACTCCTGACACCAAATGTTGTATCGTGGGTGAAATCATCAGACAGACAGAGACACTGGTAGATACAAAGCAGCTTCTTTATTCAACACAACAAGGTACAGCAGGCATCTTACGGACGGAGACACTTTCCGTAGAAAGGTCTGCTAGCTCAATGTGGGCTCAATATTTATATACTTTATACTTTATTGTCGCTAAACAATTGGTACTAGAACGTACAATCATCACAGCGATATTTGTTTCTGTGCTTCACACTCCCTGGATTACAAATATTGAAAATTAAAAATAGTTAAAATTTGTAAATATTAAAAATTTAAATTATAAAACATAAATAGAAAGTAGAAAATGGGAAGTAAGGTAGTGCAAAAAAACCAAGAGGCAGGTCCAGATATTTGGAGGGTACCGCCCAGATCCAGGTCAGGATCCGTTCAGCAGTCTTATCACAGTTGGAAAGAAGCTGTTCCCAAATCTGGCCGTACGAGTCTTCAAGCTCCTGAACCTTCTCCCGGAGGGAAGAGGGACGAAAAGTGTGTTGGCTGGGTGGGTTGAGTCCTTGATTAACCTGGCAGCACGGCTCCAACAGCGTGCGGTGTAAAGTGAGTCCAAGGACGGAAGATTGGTTTGTGTGATGTGCTGTGCCATGTTCACAATCTTCTGCAGCTTCTTTCGGTCTTGGACAGGACAACTTCCATACCAGGTTGTGATGCACCCTGGAAGAATGCTTTCTACGGTGCATCTATAAAAATTCATGAGGGTTTTAGGGGACAGGGCAAATTTCTTTAGTTTTCTCAGGAAGTAAAGGCGCTGGTGGGCCTTCTTGGCAGTGACCTCTGCTTGGTTGGACCAAGTCAGGTCATTTGTGTTATTGACCCCGAGGAACTTAAAGCTTAAATATGCTAAACACAATGGCAATCGCTACTTGAAAAGTTGCAGACAATGCATAGGCAATGCTTCCTTTTGAAGGTACATACAAAATATCACACCATCCTTTCCTTCTGACGCCAACATATCTGGGTTGGTATCCACAGCCTTTAGGATTTACTTGGCATTTTGCGTGCTAACATAGAAGACAATTAATATTTATAATGTGTAGATAATACTGTCTTCAAAACTACAACATTCGGTCAAACTATGGCGCCAGAAGCATCTGGTATTTACACCTTTTAGGAAGCCCATCGTGGTGGACTCAATCCACAGTCCTTTGTCAAACAGTTAAAATAGAAATCTGGTGGCCAAAGGCATTTAAGTGTAAACATATCATCTACCCAAAAAAAACTCACTCTAACAGCATGAATACTTTTCATAGGCACTTTACATGTCGGGACAGTGATGGTGAAAGGGGGAGGGAAAGAAGACATGGGGAGGAGTGGTCTCAAGATCCTCAGGTGTTCCTCCCGATGGGATAAAAGCACCAAGAGGGGAAATATCAAAGGTTGATGAGAATGGAACTGTGATTGTCATGAGAGATTTAATCAGAAGCAGATTAGGGTAGCACTGTATCCAGTGCCTTTGCTCTGTGAGCTGCTACAACCACGATCTGCTGGTGACAACCCATTCCAATTGAGTTTCTGATTCACATACCGACATATCGGTCCCTTACAGCTGTCTTAATCGGTGGTGGGGTAGTAATGGGACAAGCTCCCACTTCCCATCAAATGCTGACAATGGTGTGCGCCTCAAATTGCCTCTGTCAATCAAGTCCAGCTCCTGGCTTTTACATGTGGCTTCGCGACTACACCCAATGAACTGTTTCTAGTGCCAGGGGAAGGTGCAACTGGATTTACTGGCGTCATATAACGAACCGCTATGGACAGATGGGGCTCCTCAGCCATACTTGGCAGCTCAAGTGGAAGAAAAATTCTGATCTCAAACCTCCACTGGCCTGTGGCTAGACCCATTCATGGGGAAGACTTCGGGAGTAAACCCTGAGGAACAGTCCGGAGCTGGATTCCCTGTCGGTCCTGTGTTCAATGCAGACTGGCAATCCTGCAACACCGCTGGTGCCTGACTGCATCGGTCTCTGCCGTTGTTTTGGATTCATCAGCTGTGTGGAGAGCAGGGGCCCCTGCATGGGCAACTGCTTGCTTTACATATCACACTTCCCTGACTTACATATCGACTTCAACACCGGGGTGCAATATCCATGGTCGACCCTGACCAGCGGAAGGCCATCACTAACATGTCTGTATACGGCCTCCTCTCCTGCTACAGTGAGGCCGAGTACAGGTTGGATGAGCAACGCCTCATATTCTGACAGTGTAGTCTCCAATCTCGATGGGATGAACATTGATTTCTCCAAATTCAAGAATAACTACCTCCTGTTTCCACAACACACCTCCACTTTTCTTCTGACTTTTCCCCCATTCTGATGGCCAATTAACCCCTTCACCTCTCCTCACGCACCCTGACCTGCTCATCATCTCTCTCTGGTTCTCCACCTCCTCCGTGTCATCCCATGGTCCAACATTCTCTCCTATTAGATTTCTTTCTCTTCATCTCTTTGCCTTTTCTGCCTGTCACCCAGCTCCCTCCACAAACCACACGTTCCCCACCCCTCACTTGTCCTCCTCCCCCTCCCCTACCACCTTATTCTGGCTTTTGCCCCTTTCTTTCTAATCCCGATGAAGGTTCTCAGCCCGAAATGTCGACTGTTTGCTGAGTTCCTCCAGCATTTTCTGTGTGCTTGCTTCAGTCTCTGTATTGATTAAGCTAATCAAACTGGTACAGTGGAAGAGGAATTTGTGGAATGGTCAGAGACAGTTTCTTACAGCAGTATCTTACCCACGAACGGGCCATTTCAGATGTAATCTGTGTAATGAGGTGGGATTACAGATAGATCTTGTGGTGAAGGGTCCCTGAATAAGTGATAACAATGTGGGAGATCTCCAGATCGCAGATTGAGGGTGAGCACCAGGTCAGAACCAGTGTCCTCAACCTAAATAAAGATAATTACAGAGACGTGACAGTGGAGTTGTCTGGGGCAGATGGGGTAAATAGGCTCAGGGACAGGTCAGTAATGAGCAGTGGCAGATGTTTAAGGAGACTGTTTGTAACACTCAGCAGACATTGATCCCAATTAGACAGAGGGATCACAGAGAGCAAAGAACATTCTGTGGTCAAAGGAGGCAGACAAGAGGATCAGGATTTTTCCAGGAACCAGTAATGAGACAAAATTTAAAACCAACAAGGGAAAAGCAGAGAGGTTAACTCCAATAATTTGCATTAGTGTTCACAGTGGGGGCACAACAAACATCCCACAGATATCTCATGGTGACATTTCAACATTGTGCCATAATGTGTAACAATCACCATCACGAGGGAAAAACTAATGGGACTAAAATCAAACATTACTTGGTCCCAAAGACCTGCACTGGAGGCTTTCACAGGAAGTCTGGAGAGAAAGTAGAGACATTGAAGTCTGTCAAAACTCACTGTTACAGAAAGGTCCCAGTGGAGTTGAAAGCCATTGTTGAAGAAGGGTGGAAGATGAAAAGCAGGTAACTGTAGTCCAGTTAACTTCACTACAGGCACTGGACTCTATAATCTATGAAGAAATAATGTAATTTAGAAAAGTTTAGTGTCATTGAAATAAGTCAACAGGATTTACAGTCAAATTCACACAGCACAGAAACGAGCCCTTCAGCTCAAATGGTCCATGCTGACCAAAGTTCCCATCTGAGCTCGTGGTCTGTAACCCCCTCACCACCACATTATGATCAAGGTTATCCTCCTCTTTGTCCCATTTCCTTCCATTTGACCCATATCCTTCAAAACCTTTCCTTTCCATCTACCTGCCCAAGTGCCTTTTTAATGTACCTGACTCAACCACTCCCCATAGCAGCTCATTCCATTTACTGACCAGTCTGTGTGTGGAAAAGTTGCCCTTCAGGTCCTTATTAAATCTCATCTTAAACCAATGCCCTCCAGTTCTTGATTCCCCAACACTGGCAAAAAGACTATTCTCTTTGACCCAACCTGGTCCCTCATGAATTTATACGCCTCTGCAATATCAGCACTCATTCTCCAACATTCCAGAGAAAATTGTCTAAAATCCTTTCCACAACTCTCCTCTGCACTCTTTCCAGCTTAATGCTGTCTGTCATACTGCGAAGTGACCAAAACAAATCATTCTGGTCGCCAGTGAATCTTCTCAGCTCCAGGGTGGACAAGGTCAATTGTGTAATAAGGACACACTTCTGTAAAAAGCTGACACTGTATACCAAGCACACTGAGCTGCCAGAGCACAGCATCGGCCAGCGAGGACACAGACCAGTACAACACCCGGCTCTCTACTACAAATTTCAAAGCTGAAAGTAAATGTATTATCAAAATACATTTCTGTCACTGTATACAACCCTGAGATTAGTTTTCTTGTGGGCATACTACCAGTTTGTTAGAGCGGTAGGGGAGGATGAAACTAATTTGGCGGGGGTGGGTCGTAGAAACCAGAGTGGAGGTACTCAGGATAGGAGGGAAGGTAAAAAAGCAAAGATAGCATGCAATTACACTGTCAGATGATAGGACATCACCGCAGCCAGCAGGGTGAGTATCAGTGCATGAGGGATCAGAATCAAAGGGTAGCGATACTGTACTCAGAGTGTTATATCTCTATCCACAGAGTATAAGAAATAAGGTGGATGATCTTATTGCCCTATTACAGATTGTCAGATATGATGTCATGGCCATCGCTGAGTCGTGGCAGAAGGATGCTTGCAGTTGGGAGCTAAATGTCCAAGGTTACATGTTGTATCAGAGAGATAGGAAGGTAGGCAGAGGGGGTGGCATCAATTCAGTAGAAAGATGTGATATAGGATCAGAAGATGCTGAATCATTCTCCATTGAGTTAAGAAACTGCAAGGGTAAAAGGACCCTGATGGCAGTTATATACAGGCCTCCAAACAGTAGCCTGGATATGGACCACAGATTACAACAGGAAATAGCAAAGACGTGCCAAAGGGCAACGTTATGATAGTCATGGGAGATTTCAACATGCAGATGGATTGGGAAATTCAGGTTGGAAATAGATCTCGGGAGAGTCAGTTTGTTGAATAGCTACAAGAAGGCTTTTTAGAACAGGGATGAGCTACATTAGATTGAGTGTTATATAATGAAACCAGGGTAATTAGGGAGCTTAAGGTAAAAGAATCCTTAGGAAACAGTGATGACAATATGATTGTGTTCAGCTTGAAATTTGATAGAAAGAAAGTAAAGTCTGACATATCAGTATCTCAGTGAAGTACAAGATATTACAGTGGTACAAGAGAGGAGTTGGCCAAAGTAAATTGGAAGCAGATACTGGCAAAGATCAAGCAAAGAAGCAATGGTGTGAGTTTGTGGGAAAAATGAGGAAGATGCAGGATAGATGTATTCCAAAAAATGAAGAAACACTCAAATGGCAAAATGGGGCTGATGAGGGAAGTCACAGCTAATGTAAAAGCAAAAGAAAGTGCATCCAACAATGCAAACATTAGTGGTAAGACAGAGGATTGGGAAGCTTTTAAAAGCCTACAGAAAGAATAACAGGAGGGAAAAGATGAAATGTGAAAACAAATAGCAAACAATATCAAAGTGCGTAGTAACAGTTTTTTCAAGTATGTTAAAAATAAAAGAGAGATGAGAGTGGATATCGGACCACTGGAATACGAGGGTGGAGAAATAATAAAGGGGGACAAGGAGATGGCAAATGAACTAAATGGATATTTTGCATGCGTCTTTGCAGAAGACACTAGCAGTGTGCCAGATATTGATGGGTGTGAGGGAAGAGAAATGAGTGCAGTTACTATTACAAGTGAGAAGGTGCTCAAAAAGCTGAAGGACTTGAGGGTACATGTCACCCGGACCAGATGTACTGCACCCTACAGTTCTGAAAGAGATAGCAATAGAGATTGTGAGATCATTAGTAATTATCTTTCAAAATTATTGGACTCTAGCATGGTGCCAGATGACTGGAAAACTGCAAATGTCACCCCACTCTTTAAGACTCTAGGAAAGGAAGGGAAAGGAAATTATAGAGCAGTTAGCTGAACTCAGTGGTTGGGAAGTTGTTGGAGTCAATTTTTAAGGGAGAAGTTATGGAGTACTTGGAGACACAGAACAAGATAGGACAAATACTCAAACAACAGGAATTCTGCAGATGCTGGAAATTCAAGCTACACACATCAAAGTTGCTGGTGAACGCAGCAGGCCAGGCAGCATCTCTAGGAGGAGGTACAGTCAACGTTTCAGGCCGAGACCCTTCGTCAGAACTAACTGAAGGAAGAGTGAGTAAGAGATTTGAAAGTGGGAAGGGGAGGGGGAGATCCAAAATGTTAGGAGAAGACAGGAGGGGGAGCAATGGAGCCAAGAGCTGGATAGGTGATTGGGAAAAGGGATATGAGAGGATCATGGGACAGGAGGCCCAGGGAGAAGGAAAAGGGGGAGGGGGGGAAACACAGAGGATGGGCAAGGGGTATAGTCAGAGGGGCAGAGGGAGAAAAAGGAGAGTGAGAGAAAGAATGTGTGTATATAAATAACGGATGGCGTACGAGGGGGAGGTGGGGCATTAGCAGAAGTTAGAGAAGTCAATGTTCATGCCATCAGGTTGGAGTCTACCCAGACGGAATATAAGGCGTTGTTCTTCCAATCTGAATGTGGCTTCATCTTTACAGTAGAGGAGGCCATGGATAGACATGTCAGAATGGAAATGGGATGTGGAATTAAAATACCTATGTGGGCACTGGGAGATCCTGCTTTCTCTGGCGGACAGAGCGTAGGTATTCAGCATAACGATCTCCCAGTCTGCGCCGGGTCACACCAATATATAGAAATCCACATCGGGAGCACCAGACGCAGTACATCACCCCAGCCAACTCACAGGTGAAGTGTCGCCTCACCTGGAAGGACAGTCTGGGGCCCTCAATGGTGGTAAGGGAGGAAGTGTAAGGACATGCGTAGCAGTTGTTCCGCTTACAAAGATAAGTGCCAGGAGGGAGATCAGTGGGGAAGGATGGGGGGGGACGAATGGACAAGGGAGTTGCGTAGGGCGCGATCCCTGCGGAAAGCGGGGCAGGGGGAGGGAAAGATGTGCTTAGTGGTGGGATCCCGTTGGAGGTGGCGGAAGTTACAGAGAATAATATGTTGGACCTGGAGGCTGGTGGGATGGTAGGTGAGGACCAGGGGAACCCTATTCCTAGTGGGGTGGCAGGAGAATGGAGTGAGAGCAGATGTGTGTGAAATAGGGGAGATGCGTTTGAGAGCAGAGTTGATGGTGGAGGAAGGGAAGCCCCTCTCTTTAAAAAAGGAGGACATCTCCCTCATCCTGGAATGAAAAGCCTCATCCTGAGAGCAGATGCGGCAGAGACGGAGGAATTGCAAGAAGGGGATGGCATTTTTGCAAGAGACAGGGTGAGAGGAGGAATACTCCAGATAGCTGTGAGAGTCAGTAGGTTTATAGTAGACATCAGTAGATAAGATGTCTCCAGAGATAGAGACAGAAAAATCTAGAAAGGGGAGGGAGGTGTCGGAAATGGACCAGGTAAACTTGAGGGCAGGGTGAAAGTTGGAGGCAAAGTTAATAACCACATGGGTCCGAGCTATGCCTACCTTTTTGTTGGCTTTGTCGAACAATCTACATTCCGAACCTATTCTGGCATCTGTCCCCCACTTTTCCTTTGCTACATCGGCGTTGCTTCCTGCACGCATGCTGAGCTCGTTGACTTTATTAACTTTCCCTCCAACTTTCACCCTTCCCTCAAGTTTTCCTGGTCCATTTCTGACAGCTCCCTCCCCTTTCTAGATCTTTCTGTCTCTATCTCTGTAGACAGCTTATCTACTGATGTCTACTATAAGCCTACTGACTCTCACAGCTATCTGGACTATTCCTCTTCTCACCCTGTCTCTTGCAAAAATGCCATCCCCTTCTCGCAATTCCTCCGTCTCTGCCGCATCTGCTCTTAGGATGAGGCTTTTCATTCCAGGACGAGGGAGATGTCCTTTTTTAAAGAAAGGGGCTTCCTTTCCTCCCCCATTTTACGCACATCTGCTCTCACTCCATCCTCCCACCACCCCACTAAGAATAGGGTTCCTGTGGTCCTCACCTACCACCCCACCAGCCTCCGGGTCCAACATATTATTCTCCGTAACTTCCGCCACCTCCAACGGGATCCCACCACTAAGCACATCTTTCCCTCCCCCTCCCCCGCTTTCCGCAGGGATCGCGCCCTACGCAACTCCCTTGTCCATTCGTCCCCACCATCCCTCCCCACTGATCTCCCTCCTGGCACTTATCCTTGTAAGTGGAACAAGTGCTACACATGCCCTTGCACTTCTTCCCTTACCACCATTGAGGGCCCCTGACAGTCCTTCCAGGTGAGGCGACACTTCACCTGTGAGTCGGCTGGGGTGATGTACTGCGTCCGGTGCTCCTGATGTGACCTTCTATATATTGGCGAGACCCGACGCAGACTGGGAGATCGTTTTGCTGAACACCTCAGCTCTGTCCGCCAGAGAAAGCAGGATCTTCCAGTGCCCACACATTTTAATTCCACATCCCATTCCCATTCTGACATGTCTATCCACGGCCTCCTCTACTGTAAAGATGAAGCCACACTCCAGTTGGAGGAACAACACCTTATATTCTGTCTGGGTAGCCTCCAACCTGATGGCATGAACATTGACTTCTCTAACTTCCACTAATGCCCCACCTCACCCTCGTACCCCATCCATTATTTATGTACACACATTCTTTCTCTCACTCTCCTTTTTCTCCCTCTGCCCCTCTGACTATACCCCTTGCCCATCCTCTGGGTTTTCCCCCCCCTCCACCTTTTCCTTCTCCCTGGGCCTCCTGTCCCATGATCCTCTCATATCTCTTTTTCCAATCACCTGTCCAGCTCTTGGCTCCATCCCTCCCCGTCCTGTCTTCTCCTATCATTTTGGATCTCTCCCTCCCCCTCTCAAATCTCTTACTAGCTCTTTCTTCAGTTAGTCCTGATGAAGGGTCTCGGCCTGAAACGTCGAATGTACCTCCTCCTAGAGATGCTGCCTGGCCTGCTGCGTTCACCAGCAACTTTGATGTGTGTTGCTAGGACAAATACTGCATGGTTTCCTTAAGGGAAAATCTTGCCTGATGAACCTACTGGAATTCTTTGAGAAGATTACATGTAGAATGGGTAAAGGGGATGCAGTCCACGTTGGATATTTGGACTTTTAGAAGGCATTTGACAAGGTGCCACATATGAGGCTGCTTACCACATTAAGAGCCCATGGTATTACAGGGAAGGTACAAGCATTGATTGACTGGTAGAAGGCAGCGAGTGGTAATAAAAGGATCCTTTTCTGGTTGGTTGCCAGTAAGTAGTGGTGTTCTGCAGGAGTCAGTGTTCAACCGCTTCTTTTTATGCTGTATATCAATGATATAGATGATGAAATAGATGGCTTTGTTGTCAAGTTTGCAGATGATATGAAGATTGGCGGAGGGGCAGGTAGTGTTGAGGAAATGGGTCGGCTGCAGAAGGACTTAAACAGATCAGAAGATGGGCAAGAGAGTAGCGAATGAAATACAATGTCAGAAAATGCATGGTCATGCTCTTTGGTAGTAGAAATAAATGTGCAGACCTTTTTCTAAATGGGCAGAAAATCCAAAAATCTGAGATGCAAAAGGAATTGGCAGTCCTCGTGCAGAACAACCTAAAGGTTAACTTGCAGATAGAGTTGGTGATGAGGAAGGCAAATACTATAATTAACATTCCTTTCAAGGGGTCTCAAATATAAGAGCAGGGATGTGATGCTGAGGCTTTATAAGGCACTGGTGAGACCTCACCTTGAGTACAGTGAACAATTTTGGGCTCCTCATCTGGAAAAGATGTGGTGGCATTGGAGAGGGTTCAGAGGAGGTTCATAAGGATGATTCCAGGATTGAGAGTGTTAGCCTCTGAGGAATGTTTTATAGCTCTGGGTCCGTACTCACTGGAATTTAGAAGGATGAGGGGGGATCTCATTGAATCCTTTCAAATGTTGAATGGACTAGACAGAGTAGATGTGGAAAAGCTGTTTCCCATTTTCCATGGCGAGGGAGTCTAAGACAAGTGGGCACAGCTTCAGGGTAGAGGGGCGCCCATTTAAAACAGAGATGCAGAGAAATTTCTTTAGCCAGAGTGTGGTGAATTTGTGGAATTTATTACCAGAGGCAGCTGTGGGGGCCAGGTCGTTGGGTGTATTTAAGGCAGAGCTGGATAGTTTCCTGATTGGATGGGGCATCAAAGGCTTCAGGAAAAAGGCCGAGGAGTGAGGCTGAGGAGGAGAAACAAGGGTCAGCCATGATTGAATGGTGGGGCAGACTCGATGAGCCAAATGGCCTAATTCTGCTGCTATGTCTTATGGTCTTGCTCAGTAAATCCAAGAATCACAACATAATAAATGAGACATCGCACCCAACCCGGTAACCAAATAACCAATGTGTAAACGACAACAACGTGTGCAAATACAAGAGAGAAAATAATAATAATCATAAAGAAATGAGAAATAAATAGAGAACATAAGATGCAGAAGTCGTGAAAGTGAGCCTATAGATTGTGGGAAGCAGTTCAGTGATGAGTTTAGTGAAGTTAAATGGAGTGATCTCCACTGGTTCTGGTTTAAGGTGACACTGGTGAATCTCTTTTTCTAGTAAATGAATAGCCTGTAACCTCCCTTTGGACTTGGAGGCAATTTGATGTGGCAGAACAGAGGTGAGACAGCGGACCCGTCACTGAGAGTGAGGAAGACACGAATTTCGGCTGATTTAAACGCCGGGCCCAAATGGAAAAGTCAGGTACAGGCCAAATGGAGGCAGCGGGGACCAGGCCCCAGATCGTATCGAAGCAACTGAACCCAGTGTTTGGATGATGATTTTGGTGCCAGGCCAGATTGAAATGGTCAGTGTGTTGGGCCCGAGGCCAGGGATGAGCTGGTTCAGCTCGCTGCTCCATTCTGTGCTGAACTAAGCATCTGTGGAATGGACTCTCTGAGGATTTCAGTTCAAAATGCTACAGTATTTGCTTGTGTTTATTGTTTGCATGATTAATTTTCCTTTCTGCACATTGGGTGTTTGACAGTCTTCTTGCTTTATTAGTGGGTTCTTTTGGCTTTCTTTGTTTTATGGCAGCCTGTTTGGAACGAACCTCAAGTTTGTAGAATATAAACATACTTTGATAATAAATGTACTTTGAACTTTGGTTCAAAAACCTGATGGTTGAGGGTTAAAATCAGTTCAAAAATTTAACAAAACTCAAAACTGATGATCTTTGCATTACAGGCCAGCATGCAGAAGAGTGGAAAATGACAAATATTCTTCCCCTTTTTAAGAACTTCAATCGGGACAAGACAGGAAACTATACCCTGGTGACTCTTACATTAGTGGTAGGGATATTCTTGGAAATGATTTTTAACAATAGGATCAACTTGTATCTGAGAAAGCATAAACACATTCAGAGTAGCGAAAATCTCTTTGCATGGGCAACGTCAAGTCTTGCAAACTTGGTTGAATTTTTAAAGTGAGAAATTCAATTGCTGAGGGCCGGGTAGTGGCTATAGAACATGTGGACTCTGGTGAAGCTTTCAACAAATGCCCTGATCAAAAGCAGGAAGGCATACGGGCTGAACAGATATTTGGTAGAATATATTCAAAGTGTAGCTTGGTCAGAGAACACAGAACGTAATGGTTGAGGGGTGTGATTCTGACTGGAGACCTGTGAACAGTGGTGCCCCACAAGAATCAGTGCTGGGAACTCTGTCCTGACGAAGGGTCTCGGCCTGAAACGTCGACTGTACCTCTTCCTAGAGATGCTGCCTGGCCTGCTGCGTTCACCAGCAACTTTGACGTGTCTGCTCTTTGTGAAGTGATGTGGATGAAAATTAAGCTGGGCTGATTTGTAGGTCTGAAGAGACACAGAAATTAGTGGAGTTGTGGGTACAGAGTAAGGTTCACACAGGATAGACATAGACATACTTTATTGATCCCGAGGGAAACTGGGTTTTGTTACAGCTGCACCAACCAAGTAGAGAGCAGAATTATAGAAATACAAAAACAACAAACAATCAAACACTAATATGCAAACTATGCCAGATGGAAATAAGTCCAGGACCAGCCTATTGGGTCAGGGTGTCTGACCCTCCACGGGAGGAGCTGCAAAGTTCGATGGCCACAGTCAGGAACAACCTCCCATGACGCCTAGTTGTATCTCGGTGGAATATGGCCAGAGTCCAACAGCAAAAAGTTCAATATCCAGGCTACAAACACGTTCCTCGATCGCAATATGACCAGGATTGCACCATCCGTTGCTAACCAGAACAGCAAGCCCCCAACTCCTTTACGCTTACCGCTCTCAGTGCACTTCCGGTCAGCCTGAACGGTCTCGAAGCCCTCCATGGAAAAGTTTTGGTCGGGAATGTCCACGTGCAGTCCAAGTGGAGAACTCCTCTTCTCCATATGCCTCGGTTGTCTCGACCCGGTCCGCTTTCCTCATTCAGGATGCAGCAGAATATAGACCAGCTGTAAATGCGGACAGAGAAATGGCAGATGAGCCAAAGAACTTTGGGAAGTCAGATTTCAGAGGTTTTCTTTGGAATTCCTCTCCCTGTTGGAGTAGTTGAAATGGCATTTATGGTAATGACAAGCTCCACCTCAAGATGTGGGAGATCAGGGAGTCAGTCAGTGTCCCTGACAACTTCACATCAGGGAAATGCACCATCTGCAGCTCCTGACTGACCCTGTGAAGGACACGGAGCTGGAGATGGACAGATCTCGAGTTTCCAGGATGCTGAGACCAGAGTTTCAGTGAGTTGGTCACACCTGAGATCAGGCTGCAGATAGTTTAGAGACAACCATGACTGGAAAGAGGAAGGGACACAGAGTGCAATGTCTCCCTGTGGCTGTACACTCCTTTGGATATCCCTGACAGGATGACAAACCAGAGCACAGCAGCCCGTCAGGTCGGTGGTACTGACAGCCCGGTCTGATGCTCTGCATGAGGAAAGGACAAGCAGAGCAGTAATGACAGCACTCTCACAGTACAGGGGACATGCAGGAGATTCTGTGGCAGCAATAGAGA
The DNA here is from genome assembly GCF_030028105.1 of Mobula birostris. Lineage (NCBI taxonomy): Eukaryota > Metazoa > Chordata > Chondrichthyes > Myliobatiformes > Myliobatidae > Mobula > Mobula birostris. The sequence goes on from NC_092397.1 coordinate 32,948,961, forward strand.
TGCCAGGATAATGTGTCACCTCCTGGGTACCAGGGTCAGGTACGTCTGAGATATGCAGGATTTCCAAAAGATAGACTTGCCGGTAGAGTCGGTGGGAAGGAAGCCAAATGCAATGTTTCATTCATCTCCAGAGGACTACTGCACAGAAGCAAGGATGTAATGCTGAGGATTGATGAGGCATTGGCTCAATCACACTTGGAGTATTGTGAACTGTTTTGGGCCCCTTATCTAAAAGAGTATGTGCTAGCATTGGAAAGGGCCCAGAGGAGGTTCACAAGAATGATCCCAGCAATGAAAGGGTTAATGCATGAGGATGTTTGATGGCTCTCGGCCTGTCTGTACTCACTGGAATTTAGAAGAAAGAGGGGATTTCATTGAAACCTATCAAATATTGAAAGGCCGAGATAGAGTGGACGTGGAGAGGATGTTTCTGATAATGGGGCATCTACAACCACAGGGCACATCCTCAGAATACTAGGACATCCTGTTAGAACAAAGATATGGAGTAATTTCCTTAGTAAAGGGTAGTGAATCTGAGCAGCCTATGTCAGGATGCTGTTCATTGAATACAGCTCAGCGTTTAACCCCATCATTCCCACAATCCTGATCAATAAGCTACAGAACCCGGTCCCTCTGCAATTGGATCCTCGACTTACCAACCGAGAGACCACAATCTGTGTGGATTGGTGATAATATCTCCCCCTCGCTGATGATCAACACTGGTGCACCTCAGGGGTGTGTGTTAGCCCGCTGCTCTACTCTCTATATACCCATGACTGTGAGGCTAGACATAGCTCAAATACCATCTACAAATTTGCTGATGACACAACCACTGTTGGTAGAAACTCAGATGGAGATGAGAGGGCACAGAGGAATGAGATATACCAGCTGTGGTGTCGCAGCGAGAACATTGCACTCAATGTCCGTCAGACAAAAAGAGCTGATTGTCGACCTCAGGAAGGGTAAGACAAGGGAACACGAACCAATCCTCATGGAGGGATCAGAAGTGGAGAGAGGAAACAATTTCAAGTTCCTGGATATCAATATCCCTGAGGATCTAACCTGGTCCCAACATATTGATGCAGCTACAGTACAAAGAGGGCAAGACAGTGGATATATCTCATCAGGAGTTTGAAGATTTTTGGTTTGTCACTTTAAAACACTCAAAAACTGCTATAGGTGTATTCGATGCATAGCATTTATAATACACGTTATTTCTGTCTTTGCACTCTAGTTAATCTACATAATATACATATCCATATACACACATACTGATCTATTTATTCTTTCTATATTATCATGTACTGCATTGAACTGCTGCTGCTACATTAACAAATTTCATGACACACGCCGGTGGTAACAAACCTGATTCTGGTTCTGACTCTGAATTCATCCCCACAGACGGCTGAAGCCAATTCACTGGGTATATTTCATGTGGAGGTTCTCGACTGTGGGGAGGAAAAGAGGGTCTGAGAGTGTTCAGAGATCTGTCATGATCTCTTACTCCTGGCAGAATGGTGCAGCAGACTGGATGGGCCAAATGGCCTAATTCTACTCCTGTGTTTTATGGTCTGATGGTCTCCGAGCAGCTGCAGGACATTTCAAATGGAAGGCTGAGCAGCCAGACATCGTGGTGGACGGTGCATGTTGGTAATAGCAATGTAGGGAGGAGGAGGGTTGTGGTCCTGTGCAGTGAATTTAGAGAAATAAGACAGAAACTAAGAAATAGTAAGCTGTGTATTACTCCCAGTGACACTTGTTAGTGCAGGGAGATATAGAAAGATACCACTGATGAATGTGTGGCTGAGGAGCTGGTGCAGGGCAAGAGATTTAGTTTGATCGATCAATGGGGATAACTTCTAGGGATGATTGACAGAAACTGTTCACTCCCTCGGGTCTTCATGGGAAGGAACAGTTTTCTCCCTCCTGAAACTGCAGGGAATAGTTTTAACGTGACAGGTTGGAGGTTGAAGGAGGATCTGAAAGGTGAGGTGATGGAGGTGGATAAATTTATCTGAGACATGCAGAGGTCAGAGAGACAGAGACAGTTTCCCTCGGTATAGGTGTAAATCTAAAGGGAATAGTTTTAATGTGAGGGGGGAGAGATTTAAAGGGGATCTGCAGGGTAAATATTTCACACAGAGAATAGCCGGTAATCCAAATGAGTCAGAGGAGATGGTGGAGGCAGAAACACACAAAGTCTCTGTTCACAAACACTTCTCAGAACCTATCATTCACTGTGTACATCCTGCCCTGGTTGAACTTCCAGGTGCTGGGCCCATTGTTGTTTTCCACCTGTATTAATGATCTAGATGAGAATGTGGTGAACTGGATCAGGAAGTTCGCAGATGACACCAAGATTAGTCGTGCAGTGGACAGTGAGGAAGGCTAACAAATCTTGACATACGATGTGGACTAGCTAGAAAAGTGGCAGATGGAATTTAATACACACAAGTATGAGGTGTTTTGAACATAGGATTAACGAGAGAAATGTATGGTTTAAAGAGGATCTGATGAAAACTGTCCTCTTTCCCCTTTCCCCAGAAGGAGGTTACAATCTGGAACACACTGTCTGAGGGGGTGGTGCAGGCTGGTATTTAAGGACCATCTGGATGAGTGTTTGAATCACCAAGGCAGGGTAGGAGACAGACCAAGTGCTGAGTTAGTGGAGACAGATTCTTGATGGTCAGTGTGGACATGCAGAAACCACTGACTGTGAAAGTGCAGTGGGAACCTGAAACACAGAACTTCAGGATGGACTCAGCTAAAACATTCAGAACCCAGTACGACGGATTTTTCTTGTACAAAGGTATTAATGGTCACATACTGAACCAAACCCCTCAAAAGGTGACCAAAATGTTGTGGTCAGGCTTTCATATCCCTCTGGGCCTTCCTTACTGAAGCCCCTGTGCATGTGCCTCTAATATTGTTACACAGTTCCCTGTATGTGGCATCACAGGTAGACAGGGTTGTGTGTTCTACTTGCCTTGTCAGCCAAAGAACTGCCTCTCATTAGAGTAGGACAAAACTGTTTAAAGACAGATTTAAAGTGGATCTGAGGGGTAAATATTTCACACAGAGAAGAGCTGGCATCCGGAATTAACTCCCAAAACAGAGTCACTGGTTTATACAGAAATGAAACAGTCCCTTCAGTACAACTCATCCACGCCGACCAAGTTGTCGACCTGAACTCGGCCCATCTGCCTGCATTAGGCCCGTATCCCTCTCAACCTTTCCCATCCATGTGACTGTGCAAATATGTTTTAAATATTGTACCTGAGGCAGAGAGCCGGTGCAGTGAGGCGCTGACAGACACTCACTGTTCCGCAGGCAGGAAGAGGAGAGGCGGATCCCACAGCGGAGCCGAAACCCCAACAAGTAGAGACCGGCTCCACCATCTCGGACTTCCCGCCCTGGACCGTTTCCAAGGAAACGACGGCGGTGACGGTGGGACCCCTGTGACGTCACCACGTGTTTGTCACGTGAGGGGGCAGCGGGAGCTGTCAATCAGTGGAGCCGCCAGAAAACTTGGGAGCATCGTAAATAGAATCGGTCTGGGGAGGGTGGGGGCGGATTTCCAGGAACGTGACTCTCCCACCCCACTTCCGGGAAGTGACTGTAATATTCACATTTAATCTGACTCTTCGGTCCTAGAAATATTTAATGTTTGTTTTTTGTATATTTCTGCGTGGATAGTCCTTTTAATTTTGGGTAAAAAACGTTGGAACTATATCACCTTCATCAACCTTCCTGGTAACTTCCTCAAAAACACTCTACAAGATTGGTTAGACATGACGTACCATGCACAAAGCCATATTATCTATCCCCAATCAGTCCCTCTCTATCCAAATAATTATATCTATGGTTGCTTAGAATACCTTCCAATAACCTTCCAACAACTGATATTAGGCTCACTGGCCTATGATTTCTTGGCTAATTCGTATACCCTTCCTTAAACAACAGAACAACATTAACTATCTTCCAATCCTCTAGTACCGCACCAGTGGATGAGGAGGTTTAAGATATCTCTGCTTGCACCCTGCAATTTCTGCATTATTCTCCCACAAGGTCTGTGGGACCACCCTGTTGGGCCAGTAGATTTATTCACCCTAAGGCAGCAAACTTTTCCTCTTCTGTGATCTGTGCAGGGTCCATGACCTCGCTGCAGCATTGTCTCACATATGTGTCCCTCTCCTGAGGATTTACAGCTGAACAAAATCTATCTCCTACAACTCTTGTGGCTCCAAATATAGAATACCAATCTTATCTTTCAGAGGACCAGTCTTGCCCCTTTCTATCCTTTTGCTCTTAATATATCTGTATAAATGCTTTTGATTTTCCTTCATCTTTTATGCAACAGTAAACACGTTTTCTTTTCACCTTCCTGATTTCCTTCTTACGTCTTCTCCTGCATCTCTTAAACACCTTAAGTACCCCATTTGTTCCTGCCTCTTGAGACCTGCTACATACCGTACATCTGTCATTTTCTTAATCCACTCTCAATTTCTCTCAGAAACAAGGGCCAAGGTTCAATCTGTTAGCCTTGCCTTTTATTCTGAAAGAAGATACAAATTCTGTGCTCTCAGAATTTCACTTTTGAAATCCTCCCACTTACAAATCACACCTTTGCCAGAAAATAACCTATCCCAACCCACACTTGCCAGATCCTCCTGGTACCATAAAATTGGCCTTTCTCCAATTTTGAATCTCAACCTGAGTACCTGATCTATCCTCTTCCATAATTACATTGAAACTAATGGCATTATGATTACATGATCCAAAGTATTCCCCTGCACAAACTTCTGTGACCTGCCCTGTCTCATTGTCTAATGGAGTTCTGGTACCACACTCTCTCCAGTTGAAACTTCTGTGTACTGATTAAGGAAACTTCCCTGAGACAAATTTGACAAACTCTTCCCATCCAGCCCTTTTATGGTATGGAAGTCACACTCAATACATGGAACATTGAAATCACACACTATTACAACCTTAATTTTTTGTCTGTGATCTCTCTACAAGTTTTCTCTCCTAAATCCCACGGACTGTTGGGTTGTCTATAATATAATCCCATTCCTTTCTTAATTCCTCAGTTCTACCCATATAGCCTCATGAGACAAGCTCTCCAGTCTACCCTGACTGAGCACTATCGTGACATTTTCCCTGACTAGTAATGCCACCTCACCCCCTTTAATCCCTTCTGCTCTATGACATCTAAAACAATGGAAGCCTGGAACACTGACCTGCCAGTCCTGCCCCTCCTGCAATCAAGCCTCACTAATGACATAATTCCACATGTTGATCCATGCACTGACCTCATCTGTCCTTTCCTACAATACTCCTTGTGTTGAAATATACGCAGCTCAGGACATCAATCCTACCTTGCTCAAGCTTTTCATTCCTGACTTTGTACGTGGGGTTAACAACATCTTTTCCCACAACCACTCCACTATCTGTTCTGGTGCTCTGGTTCCCATCCCCTTGAAACTCTCATTTAAACCAACACCCCTAGTAAACCTTCCCACTAGGATATTAGTCCCCCCAAGTTCAGAAGAGAACTCAGTGATCCAGAAATCTGAAGCCCTCCCTCCTGCACCAACTCCTGAGCCTCTTTAAACTGTATGATCTTCCTATTTCTGACATCACTGGTATGTAGCACAGGTAGCAATCCTGAAATTCACAACCCTGTGGATCTTGTGCTTTACGTAGCACCCAACTCCCTGAACTCACTTTGCAGGACCTCGTCAATAACCCTCACCAGGTCATTGGTACACAAGTGAATCACAACCTCAGGCTGCTCACCCTCCCACTTAAGAATGCTGTGAAATCGACCTGAGATGTCTCTGATCCTGGCAACCGGGAGGCAGCAACCATCTGGGAATCTTGTTCTCATTCATGTAAACTCCTTTCTATTCCCCTAACCAATGAACCCCCATCACTACAGCTCGCCTCTTCTCCCCACTTTCCTCCTGAATTACCGAGCCAGACTCAGTCCCAGAGACCTGACCCATGTGGCCCACGGTATTCCAAAGTGGTATACGTGTTGTTGACGGGAACAGCCACAAGGGTACTCTGCACTGCCTTCCTATTCAGTCTCCCCCTCCTGACAACCATCCCGCATCTTGGGTTTAATCACTTCCCCCATGTGCTGTCTATCAACAACTCAATCCCTCGGGGGATCCAGAGTCCATTCAGTTCAATCTCCAACTCCTCAGCACGGCCTGATAAAAGTTTCAGCTTTATGCCTTCTAGCAAGAGTAGTCATCAAGGACACTGGATGTCTCCATTTCTTCGGTCGTAGAAGAGAGCATAACAGAGGGTCATTCACTGATGGGGTTATAGCACAGACCTCCCAAGACAGTCTTGTTACATGCACGTGCAGTTCAACTCTTTGAATGATAATGCAGAAAGTTTGAAGTTAATAACTCATCTCCTTCTACCTTCGGCCATGAACTTATCAATTACCCCTCGTATGTCTATTTTAATGCGAGAAGTATTATAAATAAAGCAGATGAACTTAGATCGTGGATCAGCACGTGGAGCTATGATGTTGTGGCCATTACATGGATGGTACAGGAGCAGGAATGGCTTTAGGTGTTACAGAAAGGATAGGGAGGGAGGCAAAAGCGGTGGGGGTTTGGCACTGTTGATCAAGGATAGTGTCACAGCTGCAGTAAAGGAGGAAGACATGGAGGGGTTGTCTATGGAGTCTCTGTGGGTGGAAGGTAGGAACAGGAAGGGGCCAAAAACTCGACTGTGTGTTTTTATAGACCACCCAATAATAACAGGGACATCGAGGAGCAGATGGGGAAACAGATTCTGGAAAGGAGTAATAGTAAGTGTTCTTCCAGTGGGAGATTTTAATTCCCCAAGTATTGATCAGCATCTCCCAAAAGTGAGGGTTTAGATGGGGTAGAGTTTGCTAGGTGTGTTCAGGAAGGTTTCTTGACACAACATGTGGATAACCCTACAAGAGGAGAGGCTGTATTTGATCTGGTATTGGGAAGTGAACCTGGTCAGGTGTCAGGTCTCTCAGTGGGAGAGTATTTTGGAGATAGTGATCACAATTCTATCTCCTTTACCATAGCACTGGAAAGAGATAGGAACAGACAAGTTAGGAAAATGTTTAATTGGAGTAAGGGGAAATATGAGGCTATCAGGGAGGAACTTGGAAGCATAAATTGGAAACAAATGTTCTCAGGGAAAGGTACGGAAGAAATATGGCAAATGTTCAGGGGATATTTGCGTGGGATTCTGAATCGATATGTTCCAATGAGACATGGAAAGGATGGTAGGGTACAGGATCCGTGGTGTACAAAAGCTGTTGTTAATCTGGTCAAGAAGAAAAGAAGAGCTTACAAAAGGTTCAAAAAACTTGGTAATAATAGGAATCTAGAAGATTATAAGGCTTGCAGGAAGGATTTTAAGAATGAAATCAGGGGAGCGAGAAGCGGCCATGAGAAGGCCTTGGAGGGTAGGATTAAGGAAAACACCAAGGCATTCGACAAGTATGTGAAGAGCCAGAGGCTAAGACGTGAGACAATAAGACCAACCAAGTGTGACAGTGGAAAAGTGTGTATGGAACCGAAGGAGATGGCAGAGTAATTAATGAATACTTTGATACAGTATTCACTACGGAAAAGGATCATAGCGATCGTAGGGATGACTTGCAGCAGATTGAAAAGCTTGAGCATGTAGATATGAAGAAAGAGGATGTGCAGAGCTTTTGGAAAGCATCAGGTTGGATACATCACCGGACCAGAAGAAATGTACCCCAGGCAACTCTGGGCGGCGACGGAGAAGATTGCTGAATGTCTGGCGATGATCCTCGCATCATCAATGAGGATGGGAGAGGTTTCGGAGGATTGGAGGGTTGCAAATGTTGTTCCCTTATTCAAGAAAGGGAGTTGGGATAGCCCAGAAAATTATAGGCCAGTGATTCTTACTTCAGTGTTTGGTAAGTTGATGGAGAAGATCCTGAGAGGCAGGTTTTGTGAACATTTGGAGAGGCATAATATGATTAGGAATAGTCAGCATGGCTTTGTCAAAGCAGGCTGTTCCTTATGAGCCTGACTGAATATTTTGAGGATTTAGAATGTATTATTGGGCTGTTAATATACTTTATGTGTGTTCTTGGTTATATTGGACTGATAAAATTAAACAACCAACTTGGGTTCATTTGGAATTGAAAGCTGTGAAACAATTTTCTTAACTTTGTTATTAGGAGCTTCTTTACCTGCGCAATTAGCCAAAATTTCTAATCCAAATTTATATCCTATCATTAAGCAGTCATTATGAATTTGGTACCAATTTCATATTTTTTTTAATCTTAAGAAATTTAACCTTCTTAGTTTAATTTATTGAAACTGTTTATTTTAACCTTCACTTAGTGATCCTACCTTTTCTCTTTGGAGGAATAAAGGAGTTTATTCCTTCATGTATCTGTTCCAAGTTGCTTAAGGACAACAAAGTCACGGCATTGGAGTGGCCATCACAAAGCCCTGACATCAATCCAATAGAAAGTTTGTGGGCAGACCTGAAAAAGCGTGTGCAAGCAAGGAGGCCTACAAACCTGACTCAGTTACACCAGCTCTGTCTGGAGGAATGGAACAAAATTCCAGCAACTTACACTGAGAAGCTTGTGGAAGGCTACCCAAAACGTTTGACGGAAGTTAAACAATTTAAAGACAACACTACCAAATACTAACAAAGTGTATGCAAACTTCTAACCAACTGGGAAACTGATGAAAGAAATAAAAGCTGAAATAAATCATTCTCTCCACTATTATTCTGACATTCACATTCTTAAAATACAGTAGTGATCCTAACTGACCTAAAACAGGGAATATTTTCTCGGATTAAATGTCAGCAATCGTGAGAAACTGAGTTTAATTGTATTTGGCTAAAGTGTATGTAAACTTCTGACTTTAACTGTAGTATTAATGGCAAGACTCTTGTCCATGTGGAGGATCAGAGGGACCTTGGGTTCCGAGTCCATAGGACACGCAAAGCTACTACTCAGGTTGACTCTGTGGTTAAGAAGGCATACGGTGCATTGGCCTTCATCAACAGTGGGATTGAGTTTAAGAGCCAAATGATAAGGTGCAGCTCTACAGGACCCTGGTCAGACCCCACTTAGAGTTATGACGAAAGACCAAGTTATTAGAAGATTGATGCTGATGAGAGAGATAAGAGAGACAAAAGGGAGTAGCGTTCAAAATGTTAATGAGAGACGAGAGAGATTAACGAAAAGAGACACAGTTCCGAGTATTAACAGAACGGTTGCTTTGAACCTGAATTGTTTGAAGTTTGATGGACAGGTGAAACCCCAGCAGGGGGATAAAAAGAACAGGTTCGCTAAGGCACAACAGACATCACGAGATCACGACATAACGAGACCCTGGAAGTGCGGTGTGCCCCCACAAGTTGGTGGAAATTTGAAGGTCTGGTCGTGGGACTGACCATAGACGCACAGGGTGAAAAAGTACAATCGGCGGGAACCTGGTGTGTGTGTCCACCCTTGCCTGGGTGCTGGGTTCACCGCAGAAGAACGATCGTATCCAGAACAGAGGGGTCACAGTCGGTGACCTCAGAAGACATTAAAAAGGGCTCGCCCTAAGGCTAACTGTGAGGAATATCAAATGTCTGTTTGAATCCGATTTGCATATCATCATTCGCTCTCTCTCTCTCTCCAACAGCACCACAGCAATTGCTGCGAACTGTACTGAGCTGAACTAAACTCTGCGTCACTTGAGACTGATCATTTTACCCCTAGACTGCGATAGAGCTTAATTGATTCCTATTACCCTAGTTCTGTGTACATGTGTGTTTTATCATTGCTAACCCATTGCATTTATATCCTTACGATTAGAGTACTGTGTTACTTATTTCTTTAATAAAACTTCCTTAGTTCCAGTAATCCAGACTCCAACTAAGTGGTCCATTTCTGTTGGTTTGGCAACCCAGTTATGGGGTACGTAACATAAGTGGTGGCTCATCTGGGATTTTGAACGCTAAATTTGGGACGGGGTAAATTGATTGGGTTAAAATTCCCAAAGAAAGAAAGGGCAAACAGCAGAAATGGAGATTGAGGAATTTCTAAAGGCGCCGACCTTGGAGGCATTAGAGGATGCCAGGAAATCAGAATTGGCAACTGTGGCCAAACATTTGAATCTTTTTAAAGGGAATTCGACAATGAGGAGAGCAGAGATGCACAGAGCTATCGTAGAGCACTATGTATCTAAAGGTGTGTTTCCCCAAGGGAAGCTGGAGGTGGTATCTATGGGAAAACCTGGTGCAGAAGCAGTACAGGTGCAGATTGAAAAATTGAGACTCGAGCACGAGTTCTGGGTAAAGCAGCTGGAGTGAGAAGACAAGCAGTTAGAACGCGAAGAGAGAATAAAACAGTTGGAGCGAGAAGAGAGGGACAGGCAGTTAGAACAAGAAGTGAGAGAGAAACAGAGGGAAAGGGAATTTGAGCTAGAGAAGTTAAAGATGACAATAGCACAGGGGCCCATGTCGATCCAAGGTGGAGGGTTCAGGGCGACCCAGGAGGTTAGGCTGGTTCCCCCATTTGAGGAGACCTATGTTGATGGGTACTTTCTCCATTTTGAAAAAGTTGCTGCAAGTCAGGACTGGCCGAGGGATAGTGGGCTGTTTTCCTTCAGAGTGTACTTAAAGGAAAAGCCCAACAAGCTTACTCAGCCTTGTCCTCAGAAGAAGCCCAGAGGTATGATGAGGTTAAAGAGGCCATACTCAGGATTTATGAGTTGGTCCCGGAGGCATACCGGCAGAAGTTCCGGAATGCGAGGAAGCAGTGGGGCCCGCACGTATTTAGAGTTTGCCCGTGAGATGCAGATGTATCGTGAGCGTTGGTGCGCCTCGAAAGGGGTCAATGGGGATTATGACAGACTGCTACAGCTGATACTGATTGAGCAGTTTAAAGGTTGTGTCCCTGAAGGTATGAGGCCCTACCTAGATGAGAGCAAGGCAGAAACCTTTGCCGCAATTGCTAAGTTAGCAGATGAATACGCGTTAACGCACAAAGCAAAATTTACCCCGAGTAAAGGCTACCAGAAGGGTAGTCAAGGGGGCGGGGAGAGTCCGCCAGAAAAGTGAGAAAGTTAACCGGGGACTAGTGAGAAGGATAAGGAAGACAGGAAGCAGTTTGTTAGGAAGTCTCCTGGGGTTGTATGCTATAATTGCGGGAAAGCCGGACACTTTGCGTCCAGGTGCTTTGCCCCAAAGAAGGAGACGGGGAAAGGGAAAACGATGGTTCCGACTGGTTGTATTGAGCTGGAAAACAACCCGCTAGGGAAGGGAAGAAGAAGTCTGATAAAGTTCAGGAAAGGCGCGAGAGGTTTATCTCAGCCGGATTGGTGTTGGTGAAGGAGGGGTTAAATCCAGTTCCAATACGGATCTGGAGAGACACTGGAGCTTATCAGTCATTGATATTAAAGAGTGTGTTGGACTTTAGTTCAGAAACCCAGACTGGGGAGGTCAGGGTGATAAAAGGTATTGGGAAAGGGACTGAAGCAGTACCTTTGCACCAGATACACCTAAAAAGCGACTTGGTCTCCGGACCGGGCACGATCGGGGTGAGGCCCGAACTACCGATGGAAGACGTGGAGGTCTTACTTGGTAATGACCTCACCGGCAGAGAGGTGTACCCAGCAGTAAAACTGACAACCCAGCCTGCCAGTATTGAGGCCCCGCCCATGGACTCACAGGTTTATCCTGTTTGCGCAGTGACTCGGCGCATGTCCAGAAAGGCTGCCGAAGCTAATATAGATTTAGCTGAGACGTTTTTACCAGCCTTGTACCAGGAGGGGTTAGAAAGTAAGAGAGAGCGTAGTGAAACAGGAGGAAGTGAAGGAGTTGAGTTAGATTTATCATTGGCAAGGAAGGAATTTGTACAGGCACAGGAGCGAGACGAGGAGCTGATGGTTTTGACGGAGGCAGCTCTCTCCGAAGCAGAATTAAGAAGGGAGCCAATGGGCTATTATGTGAAGGAGGGAGTACTAAGGAGGAAATGGAGACCAAGTACCGTGCCCGCAGATGAGAAATGGGGGGAGGTGCCGAAAATTTATGGGGATGAGATTCTTAACCTGGCCCACAAGATACCCCTGGGTGGACATTTTGGGGTGAGGAAAACAGTCGATCGAATCATGAAAGAGGAAGTCATGAAATCATGAAACAGTCATCGAATCTAACTGGCCGCACATGAGGAAGGATGTTATTGACTATTGCAGACGTGAGGTAACACAGTTACAGGCTATTAACATGTTAAAAGCCTACCACGATCAGAAAGCAGATCTAGTTGGTGTTATCACGAAAATTAATGAGGCTAGGGTGCCACCTGATAAGGGGAAAACCGATTTTGAAAAGATGAGTGTGGTGCCGACCAGATGGGAGAACTCTATTGTGTTGGCCAACTTTGCTGATGAGTTCTCTCACTTAATCCCCGAACAAAGTGAGCTGCCGATAAAGCCAATTAAACCGCATGCACACGTATGACCGGATGTCCCGAGGCGATGCAAAGAGCCGGGATATGGTGTTGTTGTCACATCAGGTCAGCCTAGTGAGCAATACTCCTACAGGATGATTAATTCAGTGACAAAAGGCTAAAGAACGCAGAAGCGTATATTGGTGATTTAGTGGTCTGGAGTGACACGTGGGAGGAGCACATTGTGGCACTGTTTAAAAATCTGTTTGAAGCCAGCCTGATAGTGAACCTCGCAAAAAGTGAATTCGGCCACGGAAAAATCACTTGTCTGGGACTTGTGGTAAGACAGTGGCAGCTGGCACTGATGCAGGCTAAGGTGCGGGCTATCTCAGAAGTCCCCACCCCGACAGACAAGAGAGCCCTGAGAAGGTTCTTGGAGATGGTAGGGTACTATCGGAAGTTTTGCAAAAAAATAACCTTGCAGATACTACCCTCCCTCTTACTAAGCTCTTGCCAAAGAATGCTAAATTGGTGTGGGACGACTCTTGTTATCTTCGTCCGGGACGAAAACCACTGAGAAGTTACACTGATCACAACTCATTAGTGTTTTTGGCCACTATGAAGTTTGTTAAATTGGAGCCTGGTTTTAGAGGATTATTAAAATAACACATATAAAAGGAACGGAAAGGTGATGGCTGACTGTCTGTCAAGGTATTGACAACTTAAAGTTCTCTGTATTAGCCATATAGCTGATGACCATGTATATTTGTGTGTATCTAACAATGTATTCATGCCTATAATTTTTACCCCAGTAAAAATCCTTTGAGGATAAGTGTGTGATGAAAGACCAAGTTATCAGAAGATTGATGCTGATGAGAGAGATAAGAGAGACAAAAGGGAGAAGCGTTCAAAATGTTTATGAGAGACGAGAGAGATTAACGAAAAGAGACAGTTCCGAGTATTGACAGACCGGTTGCTTTGAACCTGAACTGTTTGAAGTTTGATGGGCAGGTGATATCCCAGCAGGGGGATAAAAGGAACAGGTTCGTTAAGGCACAACAGACACCACGAGATCACGAGACCCTGGAAGTGTGGTGTGCCCCCACAAGTTGGTGGAACTTTGGAGGTCTGTCGCGGGACCGACCATAGACGCATAGGGTGAAAGGGTACGATCGGCGGGAACCTGGTGTGTGTGTCCGCCCTTGCCTGGGTGCCGGGTTCACCGCGGACGAACGATCGCATCCAGAACGGAGCGGTCACAGTCGGTGACCTCAGAAGACATTAAAAAGGGCTCGCCCGAAAACTGACTGCGAGGAATATCAAAGGTCTGTGTGAATCCGATTTGCATATCATCATTCTCTCTCTCTCTCTCTCTCTCTCTCTCCCCAACGGCACAACAGTGATTGCTGTGAACTGTACTGAGCTGAACTGAACTCTGCGTCACTTGAGACTGATCATTTTACCCCTAGACTGCGATAGAGCTTGATTGATTCCTATTATCCCAGTTCTGTGTACATGTCTGTTTTATCATTGCTAACCCATTGCATTTATATCCTTACGATTAGAGTACTGTGCCACTTATTTCTTTAATAAAATTTCCTTAGTTCCAGTAATCCAGACTCCAACTAAGTGGTCCATTTCTGCTGGTTTGGCAACCCAGTTACGGGGTACGTAACAGAGTACTGTGATCAATTCTGGTCACCTCACTAAAGGATGTGGAAACCATAGAGAGGGTGCAGAGACTTACAAGGATGTTGCCTGCAGTGGGAGCATGCCTGATGAGAATAGGCTGAGTGAACTCTGCCTTTTGTCCTTGGAGTGACGGAGGATGAGATGTGACCTGATAGAGGTGTAGAAGATAACGAGAGGCATTGATCATGTGGATAGTCAGAGTTTTTTTTTTCCCAGGGCTGAACTTGCTCACGCGAGAGGACATAGTTTTATAGTGCTTGGAAGTAGGTACAGAGGAGATGTCAAGGGCAAGTTTTTTTTTTATGCAGAGAGTAGTGTGTGTATGAAATGGGCTGCCAGCAGATGGATACATGGAGCTTAGAAAAATAGAGGGTTATGGGTAAGCCGAGGTAGTTCTACAGTAAGGATATCTTTGGCACAGTCTGCATTCTTGTTTCTCTTTCTGCTGGTGGCATTTCCAAAATGTTTGGAAATTGAAACACACATAATTCAAGGTTCTCCTTTATCAACTCTCTGTTACTTCCTGAGAGATGCCCAGTGTGAGGGAGGGGATAGATAGTGTCTGTGAATAGCAGTCCACTATCAGGGTTGTATAGGTGTCTGTCCTTGAAATGCCTGTGTTGTAGAAGTGTTTAATGGTGGAGTACAGTGCTGGTTATGTACAGGTCCGGGTGCTCACTGCACAGTGCTGTGAGTATCATAGGCCTGTGTCCTGGTAATGAAGGTTTAAATATTGTAAAGTTCACTCTCCCTGTATTCAACTGCTGCCTTTCTTGAGCAGTCACATATGCAGGGCATGTTCATACCAGAGAAAGACTCTTTCCTCCCCCTTGCAGTATACGCCAGATATTGTTACGTTCTGTTTCCTTACAGTACGGTACCAGCAGTTTAAACATCATTTTTACCTGCATGTGGTCTGTATATCCCAACGGACTAAATAACCCACAGGATTTATCCATCTAAATGGTCTGAGCGTCCCAACAGCACCTCCTCTTTAGTATCAACATGCCAGAGAATATCACCATACCCCCTTTCTGATCATGCTGTCCTCCATGTCTTTCTCCTTAGTGAACAACAATGCAATGTGTTCATCTTCTACCTCGCATGCTAACTCTGGCTCCAGGCATAAACTCAGTGTATTCATTTTCTGGTCACCATTTACTTTCCTTATTCACAGTGTAACTTGTTTCTTGCTTCTGGTATGGTCCTCCAAGACCCTGTCTAATTTCATCTTCCTCAACCTTACACATGACTCCTCTTGCATTTTTAAACATGTACAATATTTCTCATCAACCTTTGTTCCTGAATGTCCCTGTCCTTCTTTACCTTCCTCACAGGCACAGGGAACTCCTGAATTCTGACCGGCTGGACTGTAAGTGTCGCTCGCATGTCAGATTATCACTTAACATTATCTCCATCCAGTAACATCAGCTCACAGACAACTCCCTATGACTCCTGCTCAATTCTATAATATGTCTTCAACAAACTTACATTCATCTAGTTGCAGGTCCATTTATCCTTATCAATAACCATCTTAAAACTTTCTGCATTATCATTGTTATTTATTTTTCCCCGATGAATCTCCAATCATCTTGTCAGGCTTATTCCCCAATACTACACCAAATATGCCCCCACACTGGTGGACCATCTATACACTTTTTCTGGAAACCTTCCTGAACACACCTCACAAATAATGCCCCGTCCAAGCCTCAGGTGTTAAAGGAGTCCCTGTCATTCGAGAAGATTATTCACCCACTACAGCTACTCTATTGTTTTTACATCAGCCCATAACCTGCTGACTCATCTTTTCCTCTCTCTTACTGGCTATTGTAAGGTCTACAGTATAATCCCATCACAGTGATTGCGCCTTTCTCATTCCTGATTTCTACCCACATTGTCTTACTGGATGAGCCTCTGGGATGACCTCAAACTTGTGACATTCTGCCTGTTCAGAGGTACAGCTCTCCAAACAACAGGAATTCTGCAGATGCTGGAAATTCAAGCAACACACATCAAAGTTGCTGGTGAACGCAGCAGGCCAGGCAGCATCTGTAGGAAGAGGTGCAGTCGACGTTTCAGGCTGAGACCCTTCGTCAGGACTAACTGAAGGAAGAGTGAGTAAGGGATTTGAAAGTTGGAGGGGGAGGGGGAGATCCAAAATGATAGGAGAAGACAGGAGGGGGAGGGATGGAGCCAAGAGCTGGACAGGTGATTGGCAAAAGGGGATACGAGAGGATCATGGGACAGGAGGTCCGGGAAGAAAGACAAGGTGGGGGGGTTCCCAGAGGATGGGCAAGAGGTATATTCAGAGGGACAGAGGGAGAAAAAGGAGAGTGAGAGAAAGAATGTGTGCATAAAAATGAGTAACAGATGGGATACGAGGGGAGGTGGGGCCTTAGCGGAAGTTAGAGAAGTCGATGTTCATGCCATCAGGTTGGAGGCTACCCAGACGGAATATAAGATGTTGTTCCTCCAACCTGAGTGTGGCTTCATCTTTACAGTAGAGGAGGCCGTGGATGGACATGTCAGAATGGGAATGGGATGTGGAATTAAAATGTGTGGCCACTGGGAGATCCTGCTTTCTCTGGCGGACAGAGCGTAGATGTTCAGCAAAGCAGTCTCCCAGTCTGCATCGGGTCTCGCCAATATATAAAAGGCCACATCGGGAGCACCGGATGCAGTATATCACCCCAGCCGACTCACAGGTGAAGTGTTGCCTCACCTGGAAGGACTGTTTGGGGCCCTGAATGGTGGTAAGGGAGGAAGTGTAAGGGCATGTGTAGCACTTGTTCCGCTTACACGGATAAGCTCTCCAACCTCTTTTAGCTCCCTCTGGACTGTTTGAATCATATAAATCCTGGAATGTTCAGATATCAGTCCTGCCCTTCTCTCATCCAGATCTCTGTAATGGATGAATCACCATGACATTACTAATCCAGGCTCTAAGTACACCTGCTTTCACTGTTCTATATTCTGCACTGAAATAAACTCACTTTTGGCTTTCAGTGCCACTCTGCTCATTAATGTGGCCCCATCTTTACTTGCTTTGGGGGTTCTTTGACCTCACCTCTACCATCCGCTCAATGCTACTTACTGAACTGTAGCTCAGGATCCCAACACCCTCTCCACATGCCCCATGATAAAAATCATCAGCGTGGCTCCAGCAAGATTCCCTGTGTGAATATTAGTTCCCCTTCACTGTAACCCATCCTCCTTACACCAACCCCACTTATTCTGCAAGAGAGCCCAATGTTCTGTGTTCCTTATGCATTCCCCCACCCCCATCCCCAGCACCAGATTGTTAGACACTCATTTAAGTGTACGAAATTACCATATCTTTCCTCGCAAGCTTGTGGTAACTGAAGAAATCCTGAAATGACCACCCCAGCGTTCCTACTTCTTAACTCCCTAAATACTCTTTGCAGAATCTTGTCTCTCTGTTGTTAGTTCTAATAAGGATCACGACTTCTCGCTGTTCACCCTGCCTTTTCAGAATGGCCTGTACCTTCTGAGAGACATCCTTGTCCCTGACATGATCGAGGTAACGCACCTTCCTGCAATCTCACTCATTTCCACAGATACTCCTGTTTATTACCGCCCCCCACCTCGGCTAAACTGATTGCTGCATGTGATTCTTTGCATCCAATCTCTGTATATTCATGTGCCTTCAAATAGTCTCTTTGTAATGAAAATTGTTTTGAAATTCATTCATTGTATACTTTTTAAAAATTCAGTTAACGGTATTGAGTTACGCATTCGCAAGCAAAGGAGCCTGCACACGTGTTGAAACAAAACTCTTTGTTAGAACTCGGACGATTTTAATACAGAAAGAATAAAATTCTACAGAAGCAGCAGTACATAATTCAAAATAATACTTATCATTCACTAAACAAGCCAATCTCAGTGATGGAGGGGAAACACAGATCCGACAATATAATGCAGCCTCTTCCCTCTCTCTATCTCCCTGTCTCACTCACGATGGCAGTGAGAAAGAGAACCAAGATCAGGAGTGATTGATACAGACTAGAATAAACTCCATAAACTCCAGTTTTGTCAGAACCGGGAAACAGGGGAAACAGGTTCGCCTCAAGCTTCAATTTAACAGGATGAGATGCAAAGAGGATTTCTCTGGAATGATGAGGCCAGTGATGCCGTCGGGATCAGCTGTAAACTGCTATTTTGTAATTCGAAGGCAACACACACAAAATGGAAAAGACTTGACAGGACTCTGATGAAGGGTTTCGGCCCGAAACATCGACAATTTACTCTTTTCCATAGATAATGCCTGGCCTGCTGAGATCCTCCAGCATTTTGTGTGAGGAAAAGGTTAAACTTCCGACGTTTCCGGCCGAGACACTTCATCAGGATCTGATTGTGTGTGTGAGTTGTTTTGTATTTCCAGCATCCGCAGATTTTCTCGTGTTTGTTTTGTTACTCTATTCATCACATTGTTCCCATTTACCCACAAGTGGGGGTATAAAATAGGGAGCATAAAGGCAGCTGAATTGTAAAACTTTACAGCATTTATTTCTAATGTTTCATGAGTTTCAAAATCTGATTCAATGGGTATTTCACCGCATTCTTCAGTTCCTCTCGGAATTTGCTCTGAGTCAGGGCGTAAATGCACGTGTTGGTGCAGGAACTGAGAATCTGCAGCATTCCCGATGTGTTTTCTGTGATGTAACGGGGATCTGTGACAGAATAAACAAAACTCATTGAAATCCGTTTATAGATAGAAAATACCACGTATGATCCCCACAACAATATGAAACTACTGGTTATGCTGAAGAGCAAAACGATGGATTTGCGTCGGTTCTCCATCTCCCGGTCCTTGTCATTCTCTCCACTCTTTCGTCCCCGGAGCCCCCTGCGGGCTCGACTGGCCGCTAGAATCCGCCTGACAGTCAGAATATTGAACAGCAACATCAGAAAGATTGGTACACAAGGGGTTAAAATGAGGTCAAACATGTCAAATGCCGCCCATGAGGGAGAGTTTGTGAAGCTCGGTGTAAGGACACAATTCCAGGGAACACCGTCAATTATTTCTCTGGGCCCGGATACAAAGCCCCAGGGGACAGTCACCAAACAGGCCAGCACACTCACTGTCCCGATAACCACAGCCGCCGTTCTCTCGGAGCAATATTTTGTTTTCAGCTTCTCACAGCAAATAGCCACAAATCGATCGACGGTGAAAGCGACAGTCAGCCAGACTGAGCTCACAGTGCTCGCAGACATCAACCACAGACCAAGTCTGCACACAGGAGTGATTCGCAAGAATGATCGGGGAAAATAAATCAGAGCAGTAATCCTCAGGAGCGGATCAGAGATAACCACCAGGAGATCAGCCACTGCCATTCCCACCAGGTAGAGAGTGACACATTTGGAGAGACCGCACTTTCCCCGGGACAGGATCACAATCGCCACCAAGTTCGCTGGAAGAGAGACAGGGAACAGCAAGTTGAGAAAATACTGAGCAGAAGCCGATGCTGCAGCTTGAGGGGATCCTGTAATATTTCCACTTTATTGTTACATTTAGCGGTGGGAGGGTCGAGAGAGGGCGCAGAGCGGCGGGACAGAGAATGAGTTTACATAGGAAAATAAATTCAGTATGATCTGAATACGGATTCCTTACTGGTGAGCGGAATGCAAACTGGCAGCGTAAATCTAAAACTGGGTAACTACCTCCTGAGGGTCAATACTGGATGGAACATTTTCTACATCCGCGTCTCGTCTGGATGAAATGAATAAATCCAGGCGCTGATGGCGGGATTCTTCCATCAGACAATCATCAGCTTCCATGGCGATGCCTGTCAGCGACAGAAAAGCGGAAGGACGGAACAAAAAAAAAGGAAATGCTGCAAACACTGATACAGGTAAAACAGAATATGTGGAAAAACAGTTAAAGTATCTGTCCTCAGAACTGTTCTCAGAGAGACCCCTGCCACGGGTGTTAACTGGTTTCTCTTTCCATACAGGCTGCTTGGGGCTTAGTGTTTCCAGCATTCCCCGAGTTTGTTTCCTATTCCAGCATTTACCACCTCACTGACTTTAGATCAGAACACTGACTGATTACAACAGATACAGCGCAGTCTGACACAACCTCACAGACAGACATGACGCCTCCCGCTGAGTCCATCACAGGAAAACAGGGGAGAGTAGTTCAACGTCGAGCAGCAAACTCGGTGCCGTAGTCAGATATCTGTAACAGAGTCAGATGTAGGTGTAATAGAATACATTTTACAGCATTGATAACGATGAAGTACCACATCTTATTAATTGGCTTAGCAACGACTTCTTTCTGCTTTGCATACAGTCATATTGTAGACATTTATTAAAAATCCATTACAGTTTCGTCTTACAACACGGAACTCCTCACATTTGCTAAAGTGTTACTATCAGTCAATGCTTTATTGTTGCACCTAACTCTGAAAACTGCTCACGTAAAAATGCAGACAATCAATTGATGAATCACCCTTATAAACACAATGCAGCTCCTACAAGACCAAATGCACAGAGACACGGATATCCCCTTGTTGATCACAAACCGCTGCCTGACCCATTCAGTCCAACAGAAATTGGCCGATTCGCTGAATTCCTGCAGATGTTTGTTTTTAGATCCAAATCCCAGCATCTATAGTCCCGGTGTTTCCACTCCATTCCTGAAATGCCGAATACCGGCACTGGAATGTGACAGTTTAAACGGGCGACAGAATCAATCACAACATTGGAATTAAACTTCAACATCCGCCCACGGCAGCTGACACTGTGGCTTACCGGGAATTCCAAAGGCTGAAATAAAAGGATAGTAAACGTCTTCTATCCGCCAGATAACTGGATACACCATTTCAGTGCGAATCTGTGATTTTGATTGCTCCTGTATTCACAGCTCCGGCAGACAGCTGATGTATTCAAAGCGGCCCTGATTTATACAGAAGATCTGTCTCCCGAGATACGGTTATACACCTCACTAACTTGCTCAATTACAGTTGCTTGAAAAAACACTTCAATTCAATACCATTGTCTCTGGTGTAAATATTGGAGTGATTGGTGACAAATACATCAAAACTCTTTGGCATTACCTCAGCAAAGCCTCTGGTGGGAATCAACCGATAGATTTAATTTCAAAGACTGGGCTACATTTACAGATTTCATCTTTTTGTTGGCTAAATATTCATCTCTGAACGGAAACCGAACCCTGCAATTTCCCATTTTGAACTGTCCTTCAGTCCGTCAGCTTCTTCCTGGTGACACACACACACAACAATTGTACAATTGTGTTTCTATGTTATAGTGACTGTCCTATTGTGCATTCTATTTATTATTAATTACTATAAATTGCGCATTGCACATTTAGACCTAGACGTAACATAAAGATTTTTACTCCTCATGTATCTGAAGGAAGTAATTGATAAAGCAATACAATTCAAAACATACAAACACAAATTCGGACAAAGATACAATAGAGAAACCAAGATCAGGATGGAAACGGTCAAATGAGCATGTTGCTCATGTGCAAACGCGAAAAAATCTGCAGATGCGAGAAATCCAAGGCAGCACAATGAACTCTGCTGATTCATCCAGCATTTTGAGTGATGTAACAGTCTTTAATGGGCATCTCAAATCTCGTCAAAGGACAAAAGAAATAGAGAAGAAATATTTCAATCTGCAAAGGAAGAGGCAAACCGGCTACAGGAATAAAATCAGTACTCAAAATATGCAGATAAATGGATGCAGGAGATAAAACTGCGTAGATTGTATAAACACGGGAAAATCTGCAAATGCTGGAAATCCAAGTTCCTCCAGCATTTTGTGTGTGATGTTGCTGATCTAATAGTCTTTAATGAGCACCTCAAATGTCAAAAGAAGTTGAGAAATATTTCACTCGGCAAAATAATGAACAACACACATAAAAATTGCTGGTGAACGCAGCAGGCCAGGCAGCATCAATAGGAAGAGGTACAGTGGACGTTTCACATCCCTACTTTTGTATTTTCGACGTCTTGAAGTGAATGCTAACATTGCATTTGCCTTCCTCACCACCAATTGAAACTGCAAGTTAACTTCAGGGTGTTCTGCACCAGGATTCCCAAGTCCTTTTGCATCTCTGATTTTTGGATTTTCTCCTGTTACGTACCCCGTAACTGGGTTGCCAAACCAGCAGAAATGGATCACTCAGTTGGAGTCTGGATTACTCTGGAAATAAGGAAGTTTTATTAAAGAAACAAGCAACACAGTACTCTAATCAAAAGGATAATAAATGCAACAGTTCAGCAATGATAAACACACATGTACACAGAATTAGGATAACAGGATCAATCAAGCTCTATCGTCGTCTAGGGGTAAATGACCAGTTTCAAAGTGATGCAAAGTTCAGTTCAATTGAGTTCAGTTCAGTTCACAGTAATCACTGCCGTGACGATGGACAGTGGGGGGAAGGAGAGAGAGAGCAAAAACGAATGAATATTCAAACGGCTTCCACACAGACCTTCGATATTCCTCGCAGTCAGCTTCCCGGCGAGCCCTTTGTCTTCTGAGGTCACCGACCGTGACCCCTCCGTTTTCAGATACGATCGTTTCTCTGAGGTGAACCCGGCACCCAGGCAAGGGCGGGCACATAACAGGTTCCCGCCGATCGTACCTTTCCACCCTGTGCGTCTCTGGCTTGGTGCCAAAGACTCCCACCGACTTGTGGGAGGCGCACCGCTTCCAGGGTCTCGTTACCTCGTGGTGTCGTGTGTGTGTCCTGCCTTAGCGAACCTGTCCCTTTTTATCCCCCTGCAGGGGTATCGCCTGTCCATCACTTCAAACAGTTCAGGGTTCAAAGAGGAGCCGGTCTTGACAGTTCTCCCGTCTCTTCATTAACATCTCCAACTGCTGCTCCATTGTTTTCCTTATCTCTCTTTCTCTTGAAGACAGATGGCAGACCAACTGCTGATCCCACTGGTGCCATAACAGGACAGTTAACATCTTAGTCTATGTGTACTTCCGTCACACCCCTCACCTTTAAGGATTTTTACAGGGGTAAAAATTACGAACATGAATACATTATTTGATACACACAAATATACATCTTTATCAGCTATTTGGCTAATACAGCGAATTTTAAGTTGTCAACACCTGACAGACAGTTAGCAATCACATTTTCTGTTCCTTTTATATGTGTTATTAATAATCCCTTAAACCAGGCTCCAACTTAGCAAACTTCATAGTGGCCAAAAACACTGATGAATTGCGATCAATGTAACCTCTCATTGGGTTTCGTCCCGGACCACAATAACAAGGGTCATCCCATTCCGACTTAGTTTTCTCTCGCAAGGGCTTAGTAGGAGGGGGAGGGGTAGAAACCGCAGAGTTATTGCAAAACTTCCTACAGTACTCCACCACCTCCAAGAGCCTTCTGAGGGTCCTCTTGTCTGTCGGGGTTGGGATGTCAGAGATAGCCCGCACTTTAGTTTGCATTGCTGCCAGCTGCCCCTGTGTTACCACAATTCCCAGATAAGTGACCTTCGTGTGGCCGAACTCATTTTTTTCAAGGTTCACTATCAAGTTGGCTTCAGACAGCCGTATTACATCGCCAATATACACTTCTGTGTTCGTCAGCCCTTTCGTCACTGAATTACTCATTCTATAGGAGTATTGCTCACTAGACTTACCTAGCATTACAAACACCACCCAACGTCCCAGTTCTTTGCATCGCCCCGGGACAATCAAACACATGTGTGCGAGCCATTTAATTACTCCTCCTAAAGAGTCGCTTTGTTCGGGGATTAAGGGAGAGACCTTATCAGCAGAGCTGGCCAAAACAATAGCCTTCTCCCATCTGGTCGATACCATACTCATCTTTTGAAAATGGCTTTTTTCTCTTATCAGGGGGACCTTGCTTCATTGATTTCCGCACTAACACCGACTAGGTTTGTTAGCATATCAAAAGCCTGTGACCGTCTCAGTTCGCGTCGGCCATAATCAATAACATCCTTCCTCCTGTACAGCCGGTAAACCTCTTTCATGACTCCACCAACTGTTTCCTCCAGCAGCTCAAAATGTCCACCGAGGGGTACCTTGTGGGCCAGGTTAAAAATCTCATTCCCATAACTCTTTTGCACCACCCCCCATTCCTCGTCTGCAGGTACGGTACTTGATCTCCCTTTCTTCCTTAACATCCTCATCCACACAATAGCCTACTGGCTCCCTTCTTAATTCTGCGTCAGAGAGAGCTGTCTCCGCCAAAACCATCAGCCCCTCGTCTCGCTCCGGCGCCTGCACACATTCCTTCCTGGCTAATGCTAAGTCTGTCTCAGCTCCCTCACTACCCCTTGTTTCACTACACTCCTTCTTTTCACTTTCTACCTCCTCCTGGTACGTCTCAGCTAAATTTACTTCGGCAGTCCCGAGATGAACCTGTGAGTCCATGGGCGGGGCCTCAATGCTGGCAGGCTGACCTGTCAATCTCACGGCTGGGAACACGATTCCCCCGGCGAGGTAATTACCGAGCAAGACTTCCACGCCTTTCATCGGTAATTCGGGCCTCACCCCGATCGTGACTAGTCCAGAGACCAGGTTGATTTGTCGGTGTATCTGGTGCAAAGGGACTGCCTCTGTCCCTCCCCCAATACCTTTTACCTTGACCTCCCCAGTCTGGCTCTCTGAGCTAAACTCTAATACACTCTTCAATATCAATGACTGACACGCTCCCGTGTCTCTCCAGATCCGCACTGGAACTGGGTTTAACCCCTCCTCCACCGACACCAATCCGGCCGAGATAAACCTCTCGCGCCCTTCCTGAACTTTGGCAGACCTTTCCTCTCCTAGCGGTTCGTTTACCAGCTCGGTACAGCCAGTCAAAATCGCCGTTTTTCCTTTTCCTGTCTCCTTCTTTGGGGCAAAGCACCTGGACGCAAAGTGTCCGACTTTCCCACAATTATAACAGACGACCCCAGGAGACTTCCTACCAGACTGCTCCCGGTCTACCTTATCCTTCTCACTAGTTCCCGGCTTACTTACTGACTTTTCTGGCGGACTCTCCCCGCCGTCCTGACTACCCTTCTGGTAGCCTTCACTTGGGGAAAACTTCATTTTATGCGTCAACGCGTACTCATCCGCTAACTTAGCAGCTGCGGCTAACGTGGCTGCCTCTTTCTCATCTAGGTAGGGTCTCATACCCTCAGGGACACAACCTTTAAACTGCTCAATCAGGATCAGCTGTAGCAGTCTGTCATAATCCCCATCCACCCCCTTCGAGGCAACCGACACTCACAATATGTCTGCATCTCACGGGCAAACTCTAAATACATGCGGTCCCACTGCTTCCTCGCATTCCGGAACCCCTGCCGTTATGCCTCCGGGACCAACTCATAAATCCCGAGGATGGCCTCTTTCACCACCTCATACCTCTGGGCATCTTCCGCGGACAAAGCTGAGTAAGCTTGTTGGGCTTTCTCTTTCAGTACACTCTGAAGCAAAACAGCCCACTTATCCCTCAGCCAGTCCTGACTTGTAGCAACTTTTTCGAAATGGAGAAAGTACCGATCCACATCGGTATCGTCAAATGGGGGAACCAGCCTAACCTCCTGGGTCGCTCTGAACCCTCCACCTTGGTTCGGCATGGGCCCCTGTGCTGCCGTCATCTTTAACTTCTCCAGCTCAAATTCCCTTTCCCTCTGTTTCTCCAACTGCCTCTCTTCTCACTCCAACTGTCTCTCTCTCTCTCTTGCCTTTCTAACTGTTTCTCTTTCTCCTGCCTTTCTAACTGTTTCTCTTTCTCCTGCCTTTCTAACTGTTTCTCTTTTTCCTGCCTTTCTAACTGCTTCTCTTCGTGTACTAACTGCCGTACCTAGAACTCATGCTCGAGTCTCAGTTTTTCAAGCTGCACCTGTACCGTGTCTCCAGCAGGTTTTTCAATAGACACCACCCCCAGCTCGCCTTGGGGAAACACACCTTTAGATACATAGTGCTCTACGATAGCTCTGTGTATCTCCTCTCTCCTCATTGTCCACTTCCACTTAACAAGATTCAACCGTTTGGCCACAGCTGCCAATTCCACTTTCCTGGCATCCTCTAATGCCTCCAAGGTTGGCGCCTTTAGAAATTCCTCAATCTCCATTTCTGCTGTTTTTCTTTTCTTTCTTTTGGGAATTTTAACCCAATCAATTTACTCCGTCCCAAATTTAGCGTTCAAAATCGCGGACGAGAACCCCACTTATGTTACGTACCCCGTAACTGGGTTGCCAAACCAGCAGAAATGGATCACTCAGTTGGAGTCTGGATTACTGGAAATAAGAAAGTTTTATTAAAGAAACAAGCAACACAGTACTCTAATCAAAAGGATAATAAATGCAACAGTTCAGCAATGATAAACACACATGTACACAGAATTAGGATAACAGGATCAATCAA
This sequence comes from Mobula birostris, assembly GCF_030028105.1. Taxonomy (NCBI): domain Eukaryota; kingdom Metazoa; phylum Chordata; class Chondrichthyes; order Myliobatiformes; family Myliobatidae; genus Mobula; species Mobula birostris. Next base: position 32,975,488 of record NC_092397.1, read on the forward strand.
GCTCTATCGTCGTCTAGGGGTAAATGACCAGTTTCAAAGTGATGCAAAGTTCAGTTCAATTGAGTTCAGTTCAGTTCGCAGTAATCACTGCCATGGCGATGGACAGTGGGGGGAGAGAGAGAGAGAGCAAAAACGAATGAAAATTCAAACGGCTTCCACACAGACCTTCAATATTCCTCGTAGTCAGCTTTCGGGCGAGCCCTTTGTGATGTCTTCTGAGGTCACCGACTGTGACCCCTCCGTTTCCAGATACGATCTTTCCTCAGCGGTGAACCCAGCACCCAGGCAAGGGCGGACACACATCAGGTTCCTGCCGATCGTATCTTTCCACCCTGTGCATCTCTGGCTTGGTCCCGCGACCAGCCCTCCAAAGACTCCCACCGACTTGTGGGAGGCGCACCGCTTCCAGGGTCTCGTTACCTCGTGGTGTCGTGTGTGTGTTGCCTTAGTGATCCTGTCCCTTTTTATCCCCCTGCTGGGGTATCGCCTGTCCATCACTTCAAACAGTTCAGGGTTCAAAGAGGAGCCGGTCATGACAGCTCTCCCGCCTCTTCATTAACATCTCCAAATGCTGCTCCATTGTTTTCCTTATCTCTCTTTCTACTGAAGACAGGTGGCTGATCAACTGCTGATCCCACTGGTACCAGCACAGGACAGTTAACATCTTAGTCTATGTGTACTTTCATCACACTCCCCATACAGAAGATAGTTCACACATTTATTTCAACTACCAAAGTACATGACTGTGCATTCTCTAACATTATATTTCATTTGTCACTTTCCTGCCCATTCTCCTAATCTGTCTAAGCCCTTCTTTTACAACTCATTCTTTATTAATATTTCCCATACCTTACCCACAATACACGTTAAGTTTACTGCTCCATAGTTACAAGGGTCAGTGCAGTCACCCTTCTTACATACCGGTAAAATGTTAGCCCATTTCAAGTCCTTCAGGATTTTACCAATCTTCACAGAATTTTGTATAATTCTTGTGAGGTGTTTGTGTTTTCAATCATAGACTAATTTAAGTATTCTTGGATATATGTTGTCTGACACTGAGATTTATTAACCTTCAGCCTTTTCACTTTCTAAGATCTCAGAGTCACTTTAAGGAACTTTATTTTTCTCTACCCTTACTGGCATATTGCTAGCATCTTTGCAGGTGAACACTTTAGCAAAATAAGAGTTGAGAGTATCCGCTGTGTCCTTCTCTGCATAATTTAATACCCCACTGTTATTCCGATACACTTAACTTCCCACTTTACGTTTCTTTTACAACTAAAGTATTGACAAAGTCTCTTGGGATCAATCTTAGCATTATCAGGAATATCCTTCTCAACCTGTCTTTGGCAATCACAGTTTTCCACTTGACTATAGCTCTCATATTTACATATGCCTTATGGTTAAACTTTATGACTATTTTTTCAGTATTCCATATATAGATGTCACCCATGTACACAAGGAACAGTGTCCTACACCCGGTGCCTGCACCATCCAGCTCGCCTTTGGACTCTGAAAGGAAGCCGATGTGGTCACCTTCTATTTGCTCCATGCAACACTTGGCCTGTGGGCCTGATCTCCGTGATCTTCAATGTCAAGAACGTGGCAGTTTTTAAGCGAGGTTCTCAGACAGTCAGCCTGAGTCCACTAACACTTTTTGGAAACTTTTGCCTGTACCTGATTCTATGAATTCTTGAAGTTCAAAATGAGACAAAGGAACCTTGGTGGTTCCCCTGTGGCAGGGAAAGTAAACGTCAGGCAGTGTGGTAGTGACAGGAGACTCAGTAGTTAGAGGGACAGGCAGGTGATGCTGTGGCAGCAAAATAAACACAAAGATGGTGTGTTGTCTCCCTGGTGCTGGGGTCCAGGGTGTAGAGGTGCAGCTGTAGGATATTGTCAAGAGGAAGGGTGAAAAGCCAGAGGTCCTGTTGCAAATTGGCACCAATGTCATTGTCAAAAACTGAGAAGAGATCCTACATACTGAGTGTATAGAATTAGGAAAGAGGCCTCTTTCCTTCTGTCACCCATGTACACAAAGATCAGTATCTTGTGGCAAGTGAACACACCATCTATCTTGCCTTTGGTCTCTGGAAGGAAACCAGTGCGGTCTGCAATAAGGTATAATTGCAGTTCCACTCAGAGCTCCTCCTCTGACCCAGGACAGCACACAATGGCAATATGGCAATTTGTGAGTGTAATCACACTTACAATAAAATATTCCCAACCAGCCACAATTTGACAACTCCACTGGTCCTGGGATCGCTGAGATTTGCTCCCAGAATCAGGCAATGGCTCTCGCTGCTCCTCATCCCAGACCGAACTTCGCAATCTGACTGTGAACTTGGGCTCTGACTCTGCAGGACTTAACTGTCATCGATATGGCCCTCACCATATCCACAGTAACTGCACTGTCTTATATCGCCACTTCCTCCTGTCTCCCATGTACACAAAGGACAGTATATTGCGGCCAGTGAATGCACCATCCAACTCGCCTTTGGTCTTTGGAAGGAAATCGATGCAGTCACCGACTATTTGCCAGTCAGCACGAGTCCAACAACAATTTTGGTAACTTTTGCCTGTACCTGATTCAATGAATTTCTTGAAGTTAAAAATGAAATGAAGAAACCCTGGTGGTTCCCCTGTGGCAGGGAAAGGTAAAGTCATGTAGTGAATTAGTGATAGGGAACTTGATAGTTAGTGGTACAAACAGGAGATACTGTGCACACAAAAGAGACTCCAGGATGCTGTGTTGACTCCCGGGTGCTAAGGTCCAGATGTATCAGGGCGGCTGCAGGATATTCTCAAGGGGAAGAGTGAATGGCCAGAGCTCGTAGTGCACATTGATGCCAATGTCATTGCCAAAAAAGGGGATGAGCTTCTACAGACTGAGCATATAGAGACAGGAAATAGGGTGAAGAGAAGGCCCTCCAAGGTAGTAATTTCCGGATTACTCCTGGTGCCATGGGCGAGTGTAGCTAGGAACGGGATTACAGCATAATTGAATGATTAACTGAGGAGATGGTGCAGGGGGCAGGGTTTCACGCTCAGATCAATGGAAACTTTTACTGGGCAAGGACTGATCTGTAGAACAAGGACAGGTTGCACCTGAACTGGAGGGGAACTACTATGCTGGCTGGGAGTTTTGCTAATGCTACTCAGAGGGTTTAAACTAGCTTTGCAGGGGGCTGGGAATCAGGACACCAGGTCAGTAAGTGAAGGATTGGAACAGAAGGTAGATATCAGTGAAGGTATAGCCAGGCAAAATCAAATTAACAGGTATTCTGAGACATATCGTTTCAATGGTGTGTATTTGAATGTCAGGAATATTATGGACAAAGGTGATTAACATAGAACATAGATCAGTACATGGATCTACAATGTTGTGGCCATTACAGAGACTTTGCTGAGAGATGGGCGGGGATGCACATTTAATCTACCAGGCTTTTGAAGGTTTTGAAAAGATAGAGAAGGAGGTAAAAGAGGTGTGAGTTGGACTACCAGTCGGGGACAATATTACAGCTGCACTCAGGAGAGATCTAGTAGAGGGTTCAGACGCTGAGTGCATTTGGGTAGACCTCAAGAACAGGAAGGGAGCAATCAAACTAATGGGATTGTACTACTACCTAGTGTTGGGTAATGAGTCTACTCAGTGGGTGAGCAGTCAGCTGACAGAGACCACAGCTCCCTCAGTTTTAAGATAGTTATAGATAAGGATGGGGTATTTTTTAATCAGAGAAGGGGAAATTACGAGGGTATTATGCAGGGACTCAGAACGGTTAATTGGAAATAACTTTTCTTCTGGAAAATCCCTATCAGACATGGGGAGAGTGTTTAAAGATCAATTGCACAGAGTACAGGAAAGGTATATTCCTTTTAGAGGGAAGGACAGGGATGGAATGAGAAGGGAAACTTGGATGCCCACAGAAGTGATAAATTTAGTCAAGAAGAAAAAGGAAAAGTATGTCAAGTTTTGGAAGTTAGGATCAAATGGAGTAGATGAAGCTTATACAGAATCCAGAAAAGAACTAAAAAAGGAAATTTATGAATACGAAGAGGGGCCATGAAAAGTCAATGGCAAGTAGAATTAAGGTGAATCCCAAGGTAATCTGTACATACATCAAGATAAGAAGATAATTTGGGAAAGGGGAGGACACCTCAAGGATAAAAAGAGAATCATTTGCTTGGATGTGCAGAATATGAGTGAAATACATCATAAGTACTTTGCTTCAGTATTTACCAAAGGGGAAGGATTTGGACTAGGAGACAGTGCTGCATGCATAAATATGTCAGGGAGTTTAGAGGGCAAGGAGGTAGATCCCTGTCTAAGAGGCCAATGTTAAGCTGTCTTTAAAGAGAGTGAACTCTCGCAAGGTGGAATGTCCCAATGGCGTACCTTCTAAGACACTGAAAACCTGTACCAACCAACTGGCGGGGGTATTCAAGGGCATTTTCAACCTCTCACTGCTATGGGCAGATGCCTTAATGACTATGGTCTGGTAGCACTAACATCTACAGTGATGAAATGCTTTGAGAGGTTGGTCATGACATGACTGAACTCTTGGCTCAGCAAGATCCTGGACCCATTGCAATTTGCCTATCGCCACAAGTGTTCAGCAGCAGACGCAATCTCAATGGCTCGTCACATGGCTTTAAACCACCTGGACAGCACAAACACCGATGACAAGACTGTTGCTCAGTGTTTAATGCCATCATTCCCATAACCTTGATTGAGGAGTTGCAGAACCTGGGCCTCTGTCCCACCCTCTGCAATTGAAATCTCAGCTTCCTAACCGGAAGGCCACAATCTGTGCAGATTGGTGATAACCTCTTCGCTTTGCTGGCAAACAATACTGGTGCACCTCAGGGGTGTGTGCTTAGACCACTGCTCTACTCTCTCCATACTCTTGACTGCGTGGCTAGCAATAGCTCAAATACCATCTATAAATTTGTTAATGATATAAACATTGTTGGTAGAATCTCAGGTGGTGATGAGAGGTCCTACAGGCGTGAGATATGCCAATTAATGGAGTGGTGCCACAGCAACAACCTGGCACTGAATGCCAGTAAGACGAAAGAGCTGATTGTGGACTTCCAGAAGGGTACGACGAACGAACACATACCAATCCTCATAGAGGGATCAGAAGTGAAGAGACAGAGCAGTTTTAAGTTCATGGGTGTCAAGATCTCTGAGAATCTAACCTGGTCAAAACATATCGATGCATTTATAAAGAAGACCAGACAGCAGCTATTCATCATTTCGAATTTAAAAAGATTTTGTATGTCAACAAATACACTCAAAAATGTCTATAGATGTACCGTGGAGAGTATTCTGACAGGCCACATCACTGTCTGGTAAGGGGAGGGGTGGTGGTGGAGGTGCTACTGCGCAGGACTGAGAGAAGTTGCAGAGGGTCATAAATTGAGTCGGCTCCATCTTGGGTACTTGTCTACAATGTACCCAGGAGATCTCCAAGGAGCGCTGTCTCAGAAAGGCAGCATCCAACACTGAGGACCTCCAGTGCCCAGGGCATTCCCTTTTCTCACTATTTCCATCAGGTAGGAGGTACAAAAGCCTGAAGGCGCACATTCAGTGTTTCAGGAAAAGCTTCCAGTTTGCCATCCGATTCCTAAATGGACTTTGAACCCTTGGAAACTCCCTCACTTTTTAATATATATTATTTCTGTGCTTTTGCATGATGTTAATCTAATCAATTTTCCTATACTGTAATTGATTTACTTCTTTATTTATTATTATTATTTATTATATTATTTATTTCATTTTCTTTTTTTTCTTCCTCTGTGCTAGGTATTGCATTGAACTGCTGCTGCTAAGTTAACAAACTTGATTCTTATTCTGATAATAAGGGTAATGACACAATGGTATTGGAGACTTCAATATACAAGGGGATTGGAAAATCAGGTTGGTGCTGATTCACAGGAGAGGGAATTTGTTGAATGCGGATGAGATGGCTTTTTAGAGCAGCTTGTGCTTGAGCCTGCTCAGTGAAAACCTATCTTTAGACTGCGTGTTAAGTAATAGCCCCGATCTCATAAGGGAGCTTAATGTGAGGGAACCCTTAGGAGGCAGTTATCATAATATGATTGAATTCATAGTGCAATTTGAGAGGGTGAAGCATTACTCACATATATCAGAGAGGACCTTGCCCTGGTGGATTGGAGCCCAAGAGGATTGGAGGTTGATACTGGCAGGGATTACAGCAGAGCAGAGGTGGCTGAAGTTTCAGGGAATATTGCAGAAGGTGCAGGATAGCTATGTTGCACAGAGAAAGATGATCTCACATTGACAGGAGTACCTACAAAGTAGGATAAAAAAAGTTTATTTTTGGTTATATATCATGCAAAAGGGAGTTGAGGGTTGTTATTGAACCAATGGCAAATGATGCTGGTGAGATAGTATTGGGGGACAAAAAATAGAAGATGAACTTAATGAGGACTTCACATCTGTCTTCACTGTAGAAGATACTGGCTATGTACCAGAGTTTTGTGAGTATCAGGGAGCAGGAGTAAATGCCATTGTTAATAAAAAAAACAAAAAGTGCTAGGCAAACACGGAGGTCTTAAGGTGGATGGGTCACCAGGGACTACATCTCAGATTCCTGAGAGAGGTTGCTGAAGAGATAAAGGTCATGATCTTTCAAGAATCACTTGATTCTGGCATGGTCCCAGAGGACTGGGAGATTGCAAATGTCACTCCACTCTTTAAGAAGGGAGAAAGGCAAAAGGAAGGAAATGAGAGGCCAGTTAGCCTAACCCGAGTGGTTGGGAAAGTACTGGTGTCTTATTAAGGATGAGGTCCCGAGGTACTTGTAGAGGGGTGATAAAATATATCACAGTCAGCATGATTTCTATGAAGGGAAATCTTCCTTGATAAATCGGTTAGAATTCTTCAAGGAAGTAACAAGCACTGTGGAAAAAGTGGATGTCACTTTTTCAGAAGGTGTTGAAAAGGTGCCACACATTAGGCTGCATAACAAGATAAAATCCTAGAGCATTACAGGAAAGATACTCGCATGGACAGTGGAATGGCTGACAGGCAGGAGGCAGAAAGTGAGAATTAAAGAAGCCTTTTGTGGTTGGCTGCCACTGACTGGTTGTTTTCCTCAGGGGCCTGTATTGGGACTGCTACAATTCACATTGTTTATCAATGATTTAGAAAATCGAATTGAAGGGTTTGTGGCAAAGTTTGCAAATGATATGAAGGTAGGTGGAGGGGTGAGTAGTGCTGAGGAAGCAATGTGTTTGCAGCAGGACTTAGAGAAGTTGGAAGAATAGGCATAAAAGTGGCAGATGGAATACAGTGTTGGGAAAGGTATGATAATGAATTTTGGTAAAAAGAGCAATAGTGCAGACTGTTATCTAAATGGGGAGAAGATTCAGACATCAGAGGTGCAGAGGGACATAGATGTCCTCATGAAAGACATCAGAAAAGTTATTTCATAGGCTGAGTGTGTGGTAAAGGAGGTAAATGCAATGTTGGCATTTATTTCAAGGGGAACAGAATACAAAAGCAAAGAGATAATTCTTTGCCTTTATCTGCCACTAGCCAGGCCTCACTTGGAGTATTGACAACAGTTTTGGGCCTCATATCTTAGAAAGGATGTGTTGTCGTTGGAGACAGTCCAGAGGAGGTTCACGAGGATGATTACGGGAATGAAGGGGTTCACATATGAGGAATGTTTGTCAACCTTCAGATGTACTCACCGGAATTGAGAAGAATATGGTTCATCTAATTGAAACTTACCAAATGTTGAAAAGAATAGATAGGATGGATATGGAGATGATGTTTCCCATTGTAACGCACTGTAAGGGTTCACTGCTAATGGAAAAGTTCACTGCTGGAGTAACGGTTTGTCTGTAGCAGCAATGTTTGGGTTATGGCTGGAGATAACAGGACTGCTGGATGCATGTTAGCCAATCAGGATTTTGTTGCCCTGGCTTGTGATTCTGGAAGGGTGTGGAAAAGTTAGGGCAGGCATACTTGGAGATAGTGTGAAACAGTGGGTTAGCCATTGCAAAGATCGGGCTGAGAGAAGGGCAGGACTGATGGTTAAACATTCCAGGATTTAGATGATTCAAACAGTCCAGAGAGAGGTGACTGAGGTTGGGGAGCTGCACTGCTGATCAGGCAGAATGTCACAAAGTTGAGGTCCTCCAAGATGCTCATCCAGTAGGACAATGTAGGTAGAAGTCAGAAATACGGAAGGTGCAATCACTGTAATGGGATTACACTGTAGGCCTACCAACAGACAGTAAGAAAGATTAACAGATATGTCAGCAGGTTATGGTCTCATAGAATATCAATAGATTTGCTGTACTGGGGTGATTAATCTCCCCAGAATTACTAGGGCTCCCTTACTGCCTGAGGCTTGGATGGGGCTTTATTTGTTAGGTGTGTTCAGAAAGGTTTCCTGAAACAGCATCTAGATGGTCACCAGGGAGGGGGATATACTTCACTTAGTCTTCGTAATAAGCCTATAGAGATGTTTGCAGTTTAATTGGGAAAGATTTAAGGATTATAAATCTGAAGGGTTTCAGATGGTTATTGATAAGGATAGACCTGCAGGTCGATGAATGTAGGTTTGTGGATGGCAAGTTACATCAGAATTGGAAAGGAATCTTAGAGGGTAGTCTGGAAGTCAATGTTCCTGTTTTCCATCTGGCATGTCAGAGTCACTCACAGTCCAGTCGGTCAGAATTCCGGATTTCCCTGTCCATGTTAGGAAGGTAGAAAAGGACGGGGACTTTCAGGAACTTACGAAGATGAAAGATATTGTATTTGTTTAAAAAAGTAGGAAGAGTCATATGTCAGATTTAGGAAACTGAAATTGGACAGGGCATTGGAAAAACATATAGGAAGCAAGAAACAAGTCAGACTGTGATTCAGAGAAATGGCTTATGAGGTGAGGTGTACTCTGCGAAGTCAAATTTCAGAGGTTTTCTTCAGAATTCCTCTCCCTGTTGCATAGCTGTAATGACAGTTATGGCAGAGACATTTTCTGCCTGAGAATCTGGGGGATCCTGGAGTCAGTCGGTGTCACTGATAACTTCATATGAGGGAATTTGCAGTAGCTGCAGTTCCTGACTGAAAACGTGATGGAAATGGAGGTGGCGATTGACAATTCGAAGATAGGTGGAGGGACAGGTAGTGTTGCAGAAGCAGTGAACCTGCAGGAGGACAGACAGATTCGGAGAATGGACAAAGCAGTGCCAGATGCCGGGAACTGTATGGTCATGTGTATAAGCAGTAATGGTGTAGACTATTTTCTAAGCAGGTTAAAAATTCAAAAAAGCAGATGTGCAAAGGGACTTGGGAGTTCTCCTGTAGGATTCCTAAAGGTTGCCTTGCAGTTGAGTTTTTGGTAAGGAAGACAAATCAAACATTATCAATCATTTCAAGAGGACAAGTAAACAAAAGCAAAATTTAATGTTGAGGTTCAACAAGGCATTGGTCAGACCATACTCAGAGTATTATGAGCAGTTGTGGGCCCGTTATCTCAACAAAGGTATCCTGGCATTAAAAAAGGGTCTAAGGAAATTCATGTGATTGGTGAAAATAAATGTTAATGCTTGAGGAGTGATTGGTGACTCTAGGCCTGTACTGACTGGAGTTGATTAGAAATAGGGGGAATTTCATTGAGACCTATTGAATATTGGAATAGAAATATAGACTGGATGTCGAGAAGATGTTTAATCTCTCCATCTACCAGTATAGAGTGCCCTCCTGCTTCAAATTATCCACATTGTCCCTGTACCAGAAAAGACCAAGGTAACATGCCTCAACTGGTGTCCTGTCACACACTGCAATAACAAGCAAATGCTTTGAGAGGCTGGTCAAGGATAACATCTGCAGCTTGCTAACACCCAAACTGGACCCCCTACAATTTGCCTACCGACAGAACCAATCGACCGACGACGCAATAGCCCTGTTCAACACACAGTCCTTACACATCTGGAGAAGAAGATTGCTTGTATGAGAATGCTGTTCTTGGAGTAAAGTTCAGCATTCAACATCATAATTCCATCCAGGCTCGACAAGAAGCTCAGAGACTTCAATTTTGACACTGCCTTGTGCAGCTGTATCCTGAACTTCCTGTCAGAGCACCAGCCTTTACTCCCTGTACACCCACGACTGCATCGTCACCCACAGCTCTCATCTGCTAATTGAATTTGCCAACGACTCTACATTGAGTGGCCTTATCTTAGACAATAACGAGGCGGCCAACAGGGAAGAAGTCATCTCTCTGACACAGTGGTGTCAAGAAAAGAACCTCTCCCTCAAGGTCGCAAAAACAAAGGAGCTGGTTGTGGATTACAGGAGGAATGGAGATGGGCTAGGCCCTATTGACATCAGTGGATCTGGAGTTGAGAGGATAACTAGCTTTATGTTCCTCAGCATCCACATCATCATGGACCTCATGTGATGGGTACACACCAGCTGTGTGGTGAAAAAGGCACAACAGCACCTGTTTCACTTCGGACAGTTTACAAAGTTTGGCTTGAGCCCCAAAACCCTAAAAACTTTCTACATGGGCACAATTGAGAGCATCCTGACTGGCATGGGAACTGTACCTCCCTTAAATGCAGGACTTTGCAGAGAGTGGTACAGACAGCCCAGCGCATCTGTAGTTGTGAACTTCCCATGATTCAGGACCTTTACAAAGACAGGTGTGTACAAAGGGCCCGTAGGATCATTGGGGACCCAAGTCACACTAACCACAATCTATTCCAGCTGCTGCCATCCGGGAAGTGGTACTGCAACATAAAATCCAGGACCAACAGGTTCCGGGACTGCTTCTTCCACCGGGCCATCAGACTAATTAATTCAGACTGATTTAAGTGTAATCTATATTACATTGACTGTTTGCTTTATTATAAATTATTATCAATTCCTATAATTGCACATTGCACATTTAGATGGAGAAGTCACGTAAAGATTTTTACTCTTCATCTATGCAAAGGATGTAAGAAATAAAGTCAATTCAATTCAATTTATTCCTATAGTGGAGGCATCTATGACCAGAGTGCACAGTCTCAGAGAAGAGCTATATCCATCTAGAACAGAAATGAAGAGGAATTACTTCAGGTTGTGGGTAGTGAAACTGGAATTCATTACCACAGACTGCAGTGGAGGACAAGCCATTCAGTATAAAATAAAGGTTGATAGATTTTTGATTCGTCAGTGCATCAATGGGGTGTGTGGAAAAGGCTAGAGAATGGTGTGAAGAGGGATTAAAAAAAAACCTCAGCCATTCTGGAATGGTGAAGCAGACTGGATTTGGTTGAATGGCCTAATTCTGCCCCTACCCCTTGTGGTCCGATCACAGCCATAACAGATACGTAGCTGAGGGAAGGGCAGAATGGGCAGCTAAATCTTCCAGGATACAAAGATGCAGGGAAGAGGAGAGGAGGAGTTAACAACTTGAATGCAGAGGACATAATAATGATCTGTAGGGAGAGCATCATTCTTACCTGAGTTGTCTGTTGAGGCCCTATCAATACCACTTAGATATAAGGATTTGGTATTATAGAAACCCTAACAGTCAGCAGGAATTGGAGTCACAGATATGTTGAGAGACTGCAGTTGTAAACATCATAAGGTAGTATTAGAATGAGATTTTAACTTCCTCATATTGACTGGACCTTTCATAGTGTAAAAGGCATGGAGCTGAATTTGTGAAATGTGTTTAAGAAAGTTTCCTTCATCAAGACAGAGATGAACACTGCTTGAGAGGGCGCAACACTGGGACTGCTTCTGAGAAATGATGGAGGTCAGTGGCAGAATTGTCTGTCGGTGAGCAGTCTGGCTCCAATAACCAGAATTCTCATAGATTTTCAATGGTTGTTGTGAACAATGCAATCCATTAAAAAGTTAAGTTCCCAAACAGGACGAGAACACAGTTAGGAGCTAATAAGCGGGATCTTGCAGTGGTTGACAAGAAAGATGCATCTGGCAAGTAGAAAACCTATAAAAGTGTGATGTCAGGAGTTCAGGGCCTTCTTGTTCCTTTTAGGGTAAAGAACAAGGCTCACTGGTTGATGAGAAATACCGAGGCCATGGTTGAAAAACTGGAAACAGCCTGCTTACATTTACTCTTGAGCCCAATGAAATTAGCTTCAGTCACCTTCACTTGCCCCATCATTGAAATATTTGCACAACCAACGAATTTACTTTCAAGGCCAGCTCATCGCATATTCTCGATATTTATTGATTATTTAATTATTATTTCTTTTTTTTGCATTTGCACTGTTTGTTGTCCTCTGTAGACAATAGATGCAGAAGTAGACCATTCGGCCCCTCGAGCTTGCACCGCCATTGTGAGATCATGGCCGATCATCTACTATCAATACCCAGTTCCTGCCTTGTCCCCATAGCCCTTGATTCCCCTATCCATAAGATACCTATCTAGCTCCTTCTTGAAAGCATCCAGAGAATTGGCCTCCACTGCCTTCTGAGGCAGCACGTTCCACACCTCCACAACTCTCTGGGAGAAGAAGTTCCTCCTCATCTCTGTCCTTAATGACCTACCCCTTATTCTTAAACCATGCCTTCTGGTACTGGACTCTCCCAACATCTGGAACATATTTCCTGCCTCTATCTTGTCCAATCCCTTAATAATCTTATATGGCTCAATAAGATCCCCCCTCAATCTCCTTAATTCCAGCGTGTACAAGCCCAGTCTCTCTAATCTCTCTGCGTAAGACAGTCCGGACATCCCAGGAATTAACCTAGTGAACCTACGTTGCACCTCCTCCACAGCCAGGATGTCCTTCCTTAACTCTGGAGATCAAAACTGCACACAATGCTCCAGGTGTGGTCTCACCAGGGCCCTGTACAATTACAAAGGATTTCCTTGCTCTTGTACTCAATTCCCTTTGTAATAAAGGCCAACATTCCATTAGCCTTCTTCACTGTCTGCTGCACTTGCTGATTCACCGTCAGAGACTGATGAACAAGTACTCCTAGATCTCTTTGTATTTCTCCCTTACCTAACTCCACACCGTTCAGGTAATAATCTGCCTTCCTGTTCTTGCTCCCAAAGTGAATAACCTCGCACTTATTCACATTGAACGCCATCTGCCAAGTTTCTGCCCACTCATCCAGCCTATCCAAGTCACCTTGAATTCTCCTAACATCCTCATCACGTCACACTGCCACCCAGCTTAGTATCATCAGCAAACTTGCTGATGTTATTCACAATGCCTTCCTCTAAATCATTGACGTAAATCATAAACAGCTGTGGTCCCAATACCGAGCCCTGTGGCACCCCACTAGTCACCACCTGCCATTCCGAGAAACACCCATTCACTGCTACCCTTTGCTTTCTATCTGCCAACCAGTTTTCTATCCATGTCAATATTCTCCCCACAATGCCATGAGCTCTGATTTTACCCACCAATCTCCTATGTGGTACCTTATCAAATGCCTTCTGAAAGTCAAGGTACACCACATCCATTGGATATCCCGTGTCTATCTTCCTGGTTACATCCTCGAAAAACTCCAATAGATCAGTCAAGCATGATTTGCCCTTGGTAAATCCATGCTGGCTCGGCCCAATCCTATCAATGTTATCAAGATATGCCGCTATTTCATCTTTAATAATGGACTCTAGCATCTTCCCCACTACTGATGTTAGGCTAACAGGGAGATAGTTCTCTATTTTCTCCCTCCCTCCTTTCTTAAAAAGTGGGATAACATTAGCCATTTGCCAATCCTCAGGAACTGATCCTGAATCTAAGGAACATTTAAAAATGATCACCAATGCATCCGCAATTTCCAGAGCCACCTCTTTTAGTACCCTAGGATGCAGACCATCTGGACCTGGGGATTTGTTAGCCTTCAGTCCCATCAGTCTACTCATCACCGTTTCTTTCCTAATGTCAATCTGTTTCAGTTCCTCTGTTACCCTATGTCCTTGGCCCATCCATACATCTGGAAGATTGCCTGTGTCTTCCCTAGTGAAGACAGATCCAAAGTACTTATCAAATTCGTCTGCCATTTCTCTGTTTCCCATAACAATTAACAATTTCTCCCAGTTCATTCTTCAAGGGCCAAACATTGTTCTTAACTATCTTACTTCTCTTCACATACCTATGTTACGTACCCTGTAACTGGGTTGCCAAACCAGCAGAAATGGATCACTCAGTTGGAGTCTGGATTACTGGAAGTAAGAAAGTTTTATTAAAGAAATAAGCAACACAGTACTCTAATAGTAAGGATATAAATGCAACGGGTTAGCAATGAATAAACACACATGTACACAGAACTAGGATAATAGGATCAATCAAGCTCTATCGTCGTCAAGGGGTAAATGACCAGTTTCAAAGTGACAGAGTTCAGTTTAGTTCAGTTCGCAGTTATCGCCGTCGCCGTGGGAGAGAGAGAGAGAGAGAGAGAGTGAATGAATATTCAAATCAGATTCCAATCAGACCTTCGATATTCCTCACAGTCAGCTTTCGGGCGAGCCCTTTGTAATGTCTTCTGAGGTCACCGACTGTGACCCCTCCATTTCAGATACGATCGTTCCTCTGCAGTGAACCTGGCACCCAGGGAAGGGCGGACGCACACCAGGTTCCCGCCGATCGTACCTTTCCACCCTGTGCGTCTATGGCTTGGTCCCGCGACAGCCCTCCAAAACTCCCACCGACTTGTGGGAGGCGCACTGCTTCCAGGGTCTCGTTATCTCGTGGTGTCGTGTGTGCTGCCTTAGTGAACCTGTCCCTTTTTATCCCCCTGCTGGGGTATCGCCTGTCCATCACTTCAAACAGTTCAGGGTTCAAAAAGGAGCCGATCTTGACAGTTCTCAGACCGGTGTCTCCTTCCGTTAAACTCTCTCGTCTCTTCATTAACATTTCCAAATGCTGCTCCATTGTCTTCCTTATCTCTCTTTCTCCTGAAGACAGGTGGCAGATCAACTGCTGATCCCACTGGTGCCAGCACAGGACAGTTAACATCTTAGTCTATGTGTACGTTTTGTAACCCTCTTTCGTCACACCTAAAAAGAAAAACTTTTGCTATCCTCCTTTATATTCCCAGCTAGCTTGCATTCATACCTCATTTTTTCTTCCTGTATTCTCTTCTTGGTTAAGTTCTGTTGCTCCTTAAAAATTTCCCAATCATCCGTCTTCCCACTCACCTTAGCTCTGTTATACTTCTTTTTTAATGCTATGCTATCTCTGACTTCCTTTGTCAACCACTGTGGCCACTTTCCCCCCTTTGAATCCTTCCTTCTCCAGGGGATGAACTGATTTTGCACCTTGTGCATTATTCCCAAGAATATCTGCCATTGCTGTTCCACTGTCTTTTCTGCTAGGATATCCGACTACTCAACTTTGGCCAGCTCCTCCCTCATGGCTCCATAGTCTCCTTTGTTCAACTGCAATACTGACATTGCTGATCTGTACTCTGATTGAATGTCCTAGGTGGATGGAATTTCATTGATTCTGTTATAGTTATTATTTACAGATTTGTTGAATAGACAAGAAAATTAATCGGAGTTATATATAGAGACATATATGTATATTGAACTCTTGTCTAATATCTTCAACTCTTCCTTCCTTTTTAAAAGTTCCTTCATCCTACCATTCCTTATCTTCCTCACCAGGACAAATTTATCCCTAACATCTTGCAAACTGCAAGGTAACCTTCAGATATCCTGCAGGAGGACTCCCAAGTCTCTTTGCACCACAGTTTTTGAATTTTTAACCAAAAGGCCCACGTCATTACTGCTTATATACATGACTATACAGTTCCCTGCATGACATTCTATCTGCCACTTTTGTCCATTCTCACAATCTGTCTGTCCTTCTGCAGATTCCCTGCTTCCTCAACACTACCTAACCCCCACCTATCTTCGAATTGTTTGCAAACCGGAATGAAAAGCCATTAATTCTGTCCTGCGACATGAAAGGAGGTGACCCAGCAGTCCCGAGCACCTGTCACACCTGAGCGCATCCACCTCACCTGTCAAGCCGCTTGCATCGAGTTCAAACTCATTGTCTTTCCTCTCTTTTGTCTGTATTCCTGTCTATCCTGTTTACCGAATTAGCTCTCATTGGCGACAGTATTATCTCCTGCTCACGGTCACACTGACTGCAACTCACATTTACACTATTCTGCGCATCACTCACAAATCTACAGGATATTGGTCCCCCTCCAGTTCAGGAGCATACAACCATATAACTATTACAGCACGGAAACAGGCCATCTCGGCCCTTCTAGTCCGTGCCGATCCCCTACCCTCACCTAGATCCACCGACCTGCACTCGGTTTATAACCCTCCATTCCCTTCCTGTCCATATATCTATCCAACTTAACCTTAAACGACAACATCGAACCTGCCTCAACTACTTCTGCTGCAAGCTCGTTCCACACAGCTACCACTCTCTGAGTAAAGAAATTCCCCCTCATGTTACCCCTAAACTTTTGTCCTCTAATTCTCAACTCAGAATCCATCTCTTCTGTACATATCGCTCTACCACAGAACAAATTGCAATGATCCAAGAACTTCAATCTTGCCCCATGCCTCAGACCCTCAGTGACGTATTCATCTGAATCATCATTCTATTTTTATCCTCACCAATATGTAGCACAGCATGTAATCTCGAAATTACTGCTCTGAAAGTTGAGCTTTTTAAGTTCTCTCCGAATTCCCCCTATTCACTTTGTAGAAGTTCAACCAACTTTTTACCATGATTTTTTGTTAAGGCATTTGATAAGGTTGCCCCATGCAAGGCTCCTTCAGACTGTATGGAGGCATGGAATACAAGGAGACTTTGCTTTGTGGATCTAGAATTGGCTTGCCCACAGAAACAAAGGGTGGTTGTAAATGCTTCATATTCTCCATGGTGGTCGGTGACCCATGATTTTCCAGAGGAATCGATTCTGGGACCTATCCTCTTTGCGATTTTTATAAATGACCTGGATGAATGAAGTGGAATGGTGGTAAGTTTACTGATGATACCAAGGTTGGGGCTACTGTGCTTTGTCTGGAGGGCTCTCAGTGATTAAAGCGGACATTTATAGGATGCAGAACTGGGCTGAGAAGTGGTAGATGGATTTTAACCGAGGGAAATGTGAAGTGGTTAAATTGGTATGTCCAATTTGAGGACAGAATATAATTTAAATGGTAAGACTGTAAGCACTGTAGAAGATCTAAGAGATCTTGCAGTCCATTTCGATAGGACACTCAAAGCTGCAGTGCAGATTGACAGTGTTGTTAAGAAGGCGTATGTTCTGTTGGCATCATCAACTGTGGGATTGAGTCCAAGAGTTGTGAGGTCATGTTACAGCTATATAAGACCTTGGTCCGACCTCACTTGCAGTACTGTGTTCAGTTCTGATCACTTCACTACAGGAAGGATGTGGATACCGTACAGAGAGTGCAGAGGAGATTTACAATGACGTTGCCTGGATTGGAGCATGTACCTTATGATAATAGGTTCAGTGAACTTGGTCTTTTTTTCCTTGGAGTGACGGAGGATGAGAGGTGACCTGATAGAGGTGTGTAAGATGATGACGGATATTGATCGAGTGGATAGCCAGAGGCTTCTTTTCCACGGCTGAAAAGGTTGACCAGAGGGGACATAGTTTTATGGTGCTTGGACATAGGTACCGAGGGGATGCGAGAGGTAAGTTTTTCACACAGAGGCTGCTGGGTGTGGGAAATGCACTGCTAATGCTGGTGGTGGAAGTGAATACAATAGAGTCTTTTAAAAGCCTCTTAGATAGGTACATGGAGGTCAGAAAAATAGAGGGCTATTCAGTAACAACATTTTTGGTGGTCTCTTGAGTAATCTACATGGTTAGTACAATATTGTGGACCAAGGGACCTGTAATGTGCTGTAAATTTCTATGTTCTATATGTACCAGGAGCACTTGAGAATTTTCTGCAGCTGCTGCAACACGTTCCTGATTCTGGTTCTCTGGAGACAGCACAACATCCCTGTATCCCTTGTACAGCCACTGAAACTTGAGTCTTCTCTTGAATGCTGCTCTGCCTGGGTGTGTTGTGATCCGTGTGGAGGGCTGTCAGAGGTTACAATGGGACATTGATAGGACGCAAATCTGGGCTGAGAAGCGGCAGATGGAGTTCAACCCAGATAAGTGTGAGGTGCATTGTTGTCGGTCAAATACGATGGCAGAATATAGTATTAATGGTAAGACTCTTGGCAGTGTGGAGGATCAGAGGATTAGGGTTGCGAGACGGTGTGGTCTGAGTCCATAGGGCACTCAAAGCTGCTACGCAGGTTGTCTCTGTGGTTAAGAAGGCAGATGCTGCATTGGCCTTCATCAATCCTGGGACTGAGTTTAAGAGCCGAGAGGTAATGTTGCAACTATATCGGATCCTGGTCAGACGCCACTTGGAGTATTGTGCTCAGTTCTGGTCACCTCACTATAGGAAGGGCGTGGAAACCATAGGAAGGGTGCAGAGGAGACTTAGAAGGATGTTGTCTGAACTGGGGAGCATGCCGTATGAGAATAAGTTGAGTGAATTCGGCCCTTTCTCCTTGGAGCGACGGAGGATGAGAGGTTACTTGATAGAGGTGTATAAGATAATGAGAGGCATTGATTGTATGGATAGTCGGAGGCTTTTCCCCAGGGCTGAAATGGTTAGCACGAGAGGGTTTTAAAATGCTTGGAAGTAGGTACAAAGGAGATGTCAGGGGTATGTTTTTTTTTTACGCTGAGGGTGGTGAATGAGTGGAATTGGATACCAGCAGCGATGGTGGAGGCAGCAACGATAGGGTCTTTTAAATGTGAGGGGATCCAGGAGTACCCCTAATAACTGTTTGGAGAGAGACATTTATCACTGATGGTTTGTTTGGAAAGGAGAGAGAGACAGAGTTATTTACCACTGATATGTTGCTTTTGAAAAGAGAGAGACAAAGGTTAACAGTGGACTGTCACTTTAAGGCATTGGAAGCAACTTTGGATTTTTACTGAGTTGGGAGTTGAAGACAGCACCGAGCAGTTCGAAGGTTGCTATGGTGACTGAAG
This sequence comes from Mobula birostris, assembly GCF_030028105.1. Classification (NCBI taxonomy): domain Eukaryota; kingdom Metazoa; phylum Chordata; class Chondrichthyes; order Myliobatiformes; family Myliobatidae; genus Mobula; species Mobula birostris. The sequence goes on from NC_092397.1 coordinate 32,994,506, forward strand.
GCGGTTGACACTCGATGTTATGATTTTCAGCTGGTTGTTGATGCTACTTCCAAGGACTTGCTGCGTGCTTGTGCACTCCTTTACAGACAAAGGAAGGGGGGACTCTTTGAATGACAGGTGATGCTCAGCCTGGTGAAATAAATGGGAGGTCAGATGATACAGACCTCAGACACATGATCTGGACACTGAATGAGCATAGTTGTGCCCGCAGAGAAAGTGGGTTTTCGAGGATCAATCAGGCGGATTGATCCAAATTGCTATTCCAGTTTGAAGGAGAAGGGGTTGACTGGTGGGGAGTTGTTGATTTGTCCACCCTCACCTGGGTGATAGCTCCACCACAGAAGACCGGTCCCCCTGGTTAAAGTCACAGTTGGTGACTTGTAAAGGGCTTCGGAGGATGACGAGAAGATCGACGGCATCAGCTCACCTGAAGACTCAACTCACTCTCTCGCTGTCTCTCCCCATCACTACTCAGCTAAATACCACGAACTGAACTGAACTTTACTCAACATCGTAAGACTGTATCTTTTTACCCCTAGACTTAACAAAGCTTGCTTTTTCATACATATATATTCCACACTTAAGTTTATATATAATCATTGTTAACCTGCTTGATTTATTTACATTTATATTACTGTATTGTGTAGTTACTAATAAATATTATTAGTTTATAGCAATACGAGGCTCCAAAGTGTTTTCCATCTCTGCTGGTTCTTTATCCCCGTCACAGGGTACATGACATAAGAGACTCCTGGATAGCTACATGGAGGTTAGGAGACAGGGCTATGGTTAAAGCCTTGGTAGTTGAGAGGTAGGGACATGTTCGGCACAGCTTTGTGGGCCGAAGGGCCTGTATTGTGCTGTATGTTTTCTACGTTTCTACCTACATTAATTTACTGGATGACCTCAACCTTGTGACATTCTGCCTAATGAGCAATGCAGCTCCCCAACCTCAGTCACCTCCCTCTGGACTGTTTGAATCATCTGAATCCTGGAATGTTTAGCTATCACCCCTGCCTTTCTCTCAGCCAGATCTTTGTAGTGGCTAATTTACTGTGTCACAGAGTAATATTTGCTACAATTACGTCTACCTTAACTGTACTATACCTTGCACTGAAATAAACACACTTCAGCCCCTTGGAGCCACTGTGCTCATTAACAATGCCCCATCTTGACTTCCTGATGGGGTTTCTCGACCTCGTCTCTACCTTTTGATCAATGCTACTTACTGACCTGTAGCTCTGGTTCCCACCCATCCCCTTCCTCCACACACATGCCAAATGAGAAAACTCTGCAATGCTGCAACAAAACTCCCTGGCAGAATATTAGCTCCCCTCAGTACAGGTGTAACCCATCCTCCTTACACCAGTCCCACCTATCCTGGAATATAACGCAGTGATCTGTGTACCTGATGTCATCACTCTTGTACCAGATTGTTAGCCATACATTTCCCCTTACACCTTACAATCTCTTAGCTCGCAAGCATGTGGCCCCTGAATTAATCCTGAGATCACCACCTCAGAGTCCTACTTCTTAAATTTCTACCCAACTACCCAGATTGTACTTGCAGGACCTTCTCTCTGCTGTAAGTTCTAATAAGGAACACGACCTCTGGCTGCTCCCCCTGCGTGGCATAATGCAGGTAACACTCATTTCAACAGATACTCTCCACTGTGTCCCCCACTCCCACCCACACCCCGCTAAAGTATTTGCTGCCAGTGATTCCAATGCTGTATATTCATGTATTTATCTGATTGCCTCTTTGTAATGAAAAATGTTTTAACAGTCAGTCAGCGTTCTTTTTTTATTTCAGCTCAGGGTATTTACATATGCATTTGAAATCAAAGGAATTTTGAGAACATCTTTTGGTATCCTGCTTTATACAGGTATTCCTGTCATTTTGAGAACATCTTTCTCTGTGCAACATATCTATGCTGTACCTTGTGAAATAATCCCAGAAACTTCAGCCATCTCTTCACTGCTCTAATCACTGCCAATATCCTTCTCCAGCGTCCTCTGGGCAAGGTCCTCTCTCTGCCTCTGTAAATCCCTTTATTGCATATTTGTGAGTTACGCATCACCCTCTTAAATTGCCACACGAATTCAATCATATTATGATCACAGCCTCGTAAGGGTTCAGTTACATTAAGCTCCCTTATGATATCGGGGCTGTTACGTAACATCCAATCTAAAGATAGATTTTCCCTGAGATTTTCAATCACAAGCTGCTCTAAAAAGCCATCTCGTAGGTATTCAACAAATTCTCTTTCTTGTAATTCAACACCAACCTGATTTTCCCAGTCCCCTTCCATACTGAAGTTACCCATTAAAATTGTGTCATTACCCTTCATTTCAGAATCAGGTTTATTATCACCCGCATGTGACATGAAATTTGTTAACTTAGCAGCAGCAGTTCAATGCAATACATAAGAAAGAAGAAGAAAAAAACTGAATAATTAAGTAAATCAATTACAGTGTATGAATATTGAATAGATTAAAGTCCTGCAAAAAACAGAAATAATATATATTAAAAAAGTGAGGTGGTGTCCAAGTGTTCAATCTCCATTTAGGAATCAGATTGCAGACGGGAGGAAGCTATTCCTGAATCACTGAATGTGTGCCTTTCGGCTTCTGTACCTCCTACCTGATGGTAACAGTGAGAAAATGGCATGCACTGCATGCTGAGTTCCTTAATAATGGACGCTGCCTCTCTGAGACGCCGATCCTTGAAATATCCTGGGTAGTGTATGGCTAGTACCCAAGATGGATCCAGCTAAATTTACAACCCTCTGTGACTGGTTCAGAAGTTGATGGAAAAAAACTTGAGAGGCAAGATTTATGAACATTTGGAGAGGCATAATATGATTAGGAATAGTCAGCATGGCTTTGTCAAAAGCAGGTTGTGCCTTACGAGACTGATTGAATTTGTTGAGGATGTGATGAAACACATCGATGAGGAGAGAGCAGTAGCTGTAGTGTATATGGATTTCAGCAAGGTATTGGACAAGTTACCCCATATAAGGCTTATTGAGAAGGTAAGTAGGATCCAAGGGGACATTGCTTGTGGAAAGCATAGACAGGGTGCAGAGGATATTTACAAGGATGTTTCCTGGATTTGGGATTACTCCTTATGAAAGCAGGTGAATCAACTTGGCCTTTTCTCCTTGGAGCGATGGAGGATGAGAGGTGACCTGATAGAGGTGAATAAGGTGTTGAGAGGCATTGATTGTGTGGATTGTCAGAGGCTTTTTTTCCCAGGGCCAAAGTGGCTGACCTGAGATGGAACAGTTTTAAAGTGCTTGGAAGTAGGTACAGAAGAGACGTCGGGGTAAGTGTTTTTGCACAGAGAGTGGTGAGAGCGTGGAAAGGGCTGCCAGCAATGGTGGTGGAAGCAGTTACAATGGGGTATTTTAAGAGACTCCTGGATAGGTACATGGAGCTTAGATAATTTCTATAGTAAGGACATGTGAGGCACAGCTTTGTAGGCCGAAGGGTCTGTATTGTGCTGTAGGCTTTTTAACTTCTTTCCATCAGGTGCAGTAGTGCACCCATTCCCCCCGCCCCCACCACTTGCAAGACGGTGATGTAGCCTGTCAGAATGCTCTCCACGGTACATCTATAGAAGTTTTTGAGTGTATTTGTTGACATACCAAATCTCTTCAAATTTTTAATAAAGCATAGCTGCTGTCTTGCCTGCTTTATAACTGCATCGATATGTTGGGACGAGGTTAGATCCTCGGAGATCTTGATTTCCATGAACTTGAAACTACTCACGCTCTTAACTTCTGATACCTCTGTGAGGATTGGTATGTGTTCCTTCATCTCTTTCTGAAGTAGCGTCCACAATCAGCTCTTTTATCCTACTGACATTGAGTGCCGCGTTGTGCAGTGAAGCTACTTCACTAGTTGGCATTCCTTATACCTGTATGCCCTCTCGTTACCACCTGAGATTCTATCAAACATGGTTGTATCATCAACAAATTTATAGATCGTATTTGAGCTATGCCTCGTCACACAGACATGGGTATAGAGAGAGTAGAGCAGTGGACAAAGCACACACTCTTGAGGTTCACCAGTGTCGATTATCGAGCATGAGGAGATGTTATCACCAATCCGCACAGATTGTGGTCTTCCGGTTAGGGAAACGAGGATCCAATTGCAGAGGGAGGTACAGGGGCCAATGTTCTGCAACTTCTCAATCAGGATTATGGGAATGATGGTATTAACTGCTGAGCAATAGTCGATGAACAGCATCCTGACATCGGGGTTTGTGTTCTCCAGGTGGTCTAAAGCCGTGTGAAGAACCATTGAGATTGTATCTGCCGTTGAACTATTGCGGCGATAGTCAAATTGCAATGGGTCCAGGTCATTGCTGAGGCAGAACTTCAGTCTAGTCATGACCAATTTCTCGAAGTATTTCATCACTGTATATGTTCGTGCTACCAGGCGATAGTCATTAATGCAGATCACATTATTCTTCTTAGGCACTGGCATAATTGTTGCCTTTTAGAAACAACTGGGAACTTCTGCCCGTAGCAATGAGAGATTGAAAATGTCCTTGAATAGTCCCACCAGGTGGTTGGCACAGGTTTTCAGAACCTTTCCAGGCTCTCCATCGGGACCCTCCACCTTCAGCGGGCTCACCCTCTTTAAAAACAGCTTAACGTCGGACTCAGAGACAGAGATCACTGAGTCATCAGGTGCAGCAGGCAACTTCACAGCTGTAGTTATATTCTGCTGTTCAAAGCCGGCGAGTTCATCTGGTAGTGAAGCTATTAGGTTTCACTTTGTATGAAGTAGTGTCTGGCAAACACTGCCAGAGTTACCATACATCCAATGTCACCTCCAAACTCATTCAAAATTGTTTCTTCGCCCTTGATATACCCCACCGCAAACCATACCTGGTTTTCTGGTACAGGCCTCGATCGCCAGAGTTGTATGCCATAGATCTAGCCTTCAGCAGATGACGTACCTCCTAGTTCATCTACGGCTTTTCGTTTGTGAATATAAGTACATGACTTTACAATCTCAACCCCACATTTTGGCTACTATAAGGAGACCTATTTTCGATGACCAGCTTTTACTCTTGCAATTTCTTAAATCCGCCCACAAAGATTCAACATTCTCTGACCCTATGTCACCTCTGTCTAAAGATGTAATTCCATCTTTTACGAGAGGAGCCACATCACCGCCTGTGCCACCTTCCTATATTTTGATACAAAGTATATCATTTGATGTTACACTCTCAACTATGGCCTTCTTTCAGCCATGACTCAGTGATGCCCACAACACCAAACTGACCAGTCTCTAATTGTGCCATGAGTTCATTCACATTATACCAAGTGCTACACACATTTAAATATATCACCTTCAGTCCTGAATTATTTGTCCTTTTAAATGTTGTTCCTGTGGTACAATTTAACTCTTTGCTCTGTTTGGATTTGTACCCAATCATTGGCTTCTTCTTCTTTACATTCATGTTATACTCATGATCTACTTGTAAACCTGTTGGGTTACGCTCAGCTCTGTCATAATGGTTTCCAGTATATGGAACAAATCATGGAACAGTACAGCACAGGAACAGACTGTTTGCCCCATAATATCATGTCAAACCATCTGAAAAGTAAATCAGTAAACCCCCAAAAACTAATCCTTCTGACCAACACAAAGTCCATCTCACCCCATCCTACTCATATTCATGTACCTATCTCAACATCCCCTAAAAGCCCCTAATGTATTTAACTCCACCACCATAATTGGCATCCGGCACTCTCTGAGTTAAAAAAAAGCATCTCCCTCACATCTCATCACCTCTCATCTTCAATGTATTAGACACTTTACCCTACGATAAAGACACTCCATGTCTAGTTGATCCATCTCTGACATATAGTTATAAATCTCTATCTGATCTCCCCTCAGCCTCTGCTACTCCAAAGAAAACTATCAAGTTTGTCAGACCACTTATGTTAGCACATGCCCTGTAAACCAGACAGCATCCTAGTAAACTTCTGCTCCTTCTCCAATGCTCAGTTCTCAAAATGGGTGAACTAGAACTATATTCGATAGTTCAGATTTGGCCTCAGTGGAGTCCTTTTACAGCTGAAACATCACTTCTTGAATTGAGCTCAGTAACTCAGTTAATAAAAGCAAGCATTTGATAAGCATTCTTAACCACAGATTGACCCGTGTAGTCACTTTCCAGGAGCTGTGAACTTGGACGTCAATCCTCCCTGTTCAGCAACACTGTTAAGGGTCTTCTCCTTAGCATTTAACTACTTGCTTTTGGTCTACCAAGTTGCAACCCCTCACATTTATCCGTGTTCAGCCTGATCTGCCATTTCTCTGTCCTTAGCTGTGAATAATTTATATTACGCTGTATTCTTTGCCAGTTTTCTTCATTATACACAACTGCACCACTATTGGTATAATTCACAAACTAACTAAAGCACCCATCTACATTTTGATTTCGGTCACTTTCATTTCATGGTAAAAATCTTTTTAATTATTATTGAAAATCAACAAATACATTAAAGTAATCAAGTGAACATGTCAATACGTACAATAAGAATTAAATTATTGTGACAAGAATACACATCGATTAAGATGTAGCTGTCCTGTGCTGGCACCAGTGGGATCAGAGTTGGTCTGCCACCTGTATTCAGAAGAGAGAGAGAGATAAGGAAAACCATGGAGCAGCATTTGGAGATGTGTAATGAAGGGACGGGAGAGAGAGTAACAGAAGGACAGAGCTGTCCAGATCGGCTCCCCCTTTGAACCCTGAACTGTTTGAAGTGATGGACAGGCGATACCCCAGCAGGGGGATAAAAAGGGACTGGTTCACTAGGGCAACACACACGACACCCGAGGTAACGAGACCCTGGAAGCGGTGCGTCTCTCACAAGTCGGTGGGAAGTTTTGGAAGGCCGGTTGCAGGACCAGGCCATAGACACACAGGGTGGAAAGGCATGATCGGCGGGAACCTGGTGTGTGTCCACCCTTGCTTGGGTGCCGATCTCACCGCAGGGAAACGATTGTATCTGGAAACGGAGGGGTCACGGTCGGTGACCTCAGATGACATCACAAAGGACTCGCCCGAAAGCTGACTGCGAAGGTCTGTGTGTGGAAGCTGTTTTGAATATTCATTCGTTTTGCTCTCTCTCTCTCCTTCCCTTCACTATCTGCGAACTGAACTGAACTAAATTGAACTGAACTTTGCGTCACTTTGAAACTAGTCATTTACCCGTAGACATTGATAGAGCTTGATTGATCCTGTTATTTTAATTCTGTGTACATGTGTGTTTATCATTGCTGAACTGTTGCATTTATTATCCTTTTGATTAGAGTACTGTGTTGCTTGTTTCTTTAATAAAACTTTCTTAGTTCTAGTAATCCGGACTCCAACTGAGTGATCCATTTCTGCTGGTTTGGCAACCCAGTTACGGGGTACGTAACACTATCAAATAAGTGATTAACAAAGCTAAACAATATATCAATAATAATAAGAAAAAAAATGTTAAAACTATTTTTTGGGAAAAGGAAAGAAGGAAAACAGAACCTCTATTAACTAAAACAAAAAAAAACTACTAAAAACAAACAAACAAACATTGGGAGCAGAACCCCAGAGCTATACGCCATACAAGCTTCCATAAAAGAAAAACATCAATCCGCCAACCAGATCCATTTAAACAAGAATCTGAAGGGTCCATCAAAAGAACCCCACCTTTTCTCAAAGACAAATCGAGGATCAAAAGTCAGTTTCCAGGAGCTGTGAGTTCTGATTTTCTCCAAACTGAGACATAACATCACCTGAGAGAACCATTGTATCAAAGTGGGGGCAGAGGCATCTTTCCATTTCAATAAAACAGCCCTTCTGGCCAATAATCTGACAAATGCAATTACGTAGCAATACCATAAATATATTGAGGGACAATATCGAACAAAACTGTCAATTTATTAGGTTGTACGTTAATTTTTGAAGCTTTAGAAATTGTAGAGAAAATACATTTCCAAAACTGTTTCAATACAGAACACGACCAAAACATGTGTGTCAATGTAGCAGTCTCAGGTTTACATCTATCCCACTGACTTTCAACATTAGGAAATATTTTAGACAGTCTCTCCTTTGTCAAATAGTAACAATGTACAATTTTAAATAGAATTAGAGAGTGACTGGCATAAATCGAAGAAGATTTAACAAACTTCAAAATTCGCAACCAATCCTCTGTTATCAAGGTCATGTTAAGCTCTCTTTCCCAATCTTGCTTAATCTTAAGTAAAGGATAATTGTACTGTTGTAATAGTAAATTATAAATTTTCCCAATAAAACCTTTCACTAAAGGTTTCATTTTTAAAATAATGTCTAACCGGTCAGAATCTTGTATATATGGAAAATTACTTAAAGATTTTTGTATGAAATGTCTGACCTGAAGATCTTGCAAGAAATATGAGTACGAGAGAGAATATTTAGTTACTAACTACTCAAAAGACATTCGCATTCTTGGAACAGATCTATGAAGGAATAGACCCCTTTATTCCTCCAAAGAGAAAAGGTAGGATCACTAAGTGAAGGTTCAAATAAATAGTTTTGATAAATTAAACTAAGGTGGTTAAATTTTTTAAGATTATAAAAATTACGAAACTGGTACCAAATTTGTAATGACTGCTTAATCACAGGATATAAATTTAGAATAGAAATTTTTGCTAATTTTACAGGTAAAGAAGCTCCTAAAGACGAAGTTAAGTAAAATTGTTCACAGCTTTCAATTCCAAATCAACCCAAGCTGGTCCTTCATTTTTATCAGTCCAATATAACCAAGAGCACACATAACATTGTTGTTCGTCCATCGTTGACGTTGAAGAGGACCTCGACACCATAATGATGGTGTCGAGACTAGCGCGTGATTTGGATTTAAGCAAGGGAGAATAGCGCAGCGTCAGCCTCACTCTCTCTTCCCAATTCCCATCTGGATCCAGTGGCAAGACAGAGCCTAGACAGCCGGAGATGGGACAAGGCGCAGTGTGACCAGGACGTCTTCTGTGTCTTGTCCTGCTCTACACGTTCCACGACGCTTGCAGAGACCGCCTTCTTGACCGTTGGACCTTCCGCTGCTCTCGTCCGCTCAATCCGCCGGAGTCTGTCTTCACATGCTGGGATAGACAACTCCCTATCTCACCGAGGGTTTGAGACCCGTCGGCTACCCTCACCTGGTTTAGCCGGCTTGTCAAAGCCGTTGCCCGGGGTGTGGCTGCTGTCCCATGCAAACAGCTATGGGGAGCCACAGGTGAGAGCTGAGTGCCAGGTGGGGACCAAAGGTGGAATAACCGCCCTGAAAAGGACGCGACATGTTCCCCCACCAGAAGGGCTACTCCTACCTGACACTCCATATACCCCACACATAATATATATTAACAGCCCAATAATACATTCTTAAATTAGGCAGAGCAAGACCTCCATCCTTTTTTAAATTTTTATAAATGATATTTTCCAATTCTTGGTCTTTTATTATTCCAAACAAAAGATGAAATGATAGAATCAGCCTGATATAAAAACTCCTTAGTTAGAAAAAAGGAATATTTTGAAATACAAATGAAAATTTGGTAAAATCACCATTTTAACTGCATGAATTCAGCCAGCTAACGGAAGTGTAAGTGCATTCCATCTACAAAATAATTGCTTCATAACATCCTCTAAGGCAACCAAATTAGCTCTATAAAGGTCTCCATAATTTTTAGTGATGATAATACCTAAATATTTAAAAGAGTCCGTGACGTTACAAGGAATGTCATCATATATAGAAGCAGAAACATTTAGAGGAAATAATTCACTTTTATAAAGTGCTACGTAACCAGCAACAATGAATATCAATCGAGACAGGTTATATAAAAACATCCAAACATTTATTAAACACGGATAAACAATAAAAAAACAAACAAACACCTTAACCGGAAGTTAACCGCTATGTGGCTGTTCAACAAATCGTCACTCGGTACTGATTCTTAAAGCGACAAATGCGAATACAGTTCTTAAAGCGGTAAATTCAAACACAGTCCTTCGAACAGTAAATTTTAAAGTCCAAGAGATTTATACAGTCAATTAGGAGAGACTTTCATGAAGTAACGAATTCCTCGATGACACGGCGTCACTGCCACTCCCAGATGGAAACTGCCTTTTCCACAGGTTTCACGGCGACGGAAATAAAACTATTTTAAAGGCACTGACCTTCCTCCATAGAAGAACCTTGCACAGCCTTCCTGCCACTTTTAGCAGAGTCTATCTCATGCAGATTACTCCTTGTTGAACGAATTCAGTAATGGTTGATCCTTTCCAAACCCATCGAAAGTTTCCTTCAGGGTCCCATCTTCACTCTCCAATGTTACTGAAAAGATACATTAACAAACCTAGCAGCAATTGTCAAACTGCTGGCTCAGACTTCTGTACCTTATGCTAGAACACAAAACTCTGTTTAAAATCAAAACTCCGTCATAATGCAAATACACAGCGGAGCGGAGTACCTCATTAACGTTCAAACTGGAAAAACTAACAGCGTCATCAGAGGTCTTCCCTTTTATACTCGTGGTGAACATGAGGTCCTCACGTGACCTCACATCGGCGGGAAAACTACATCAGCTGACCTCCAAAACACCATTCCATCATTCTCACAAGATCTCCTTGAGGTATGTAACACCTCTCTCCATAAAGAAATGGGTCTCTTGAAGAGTAAAATTTTAACAAATAACAATTTACACAAAAAAATACAAAGGTATAAAATTTACAACATACACAATATATAGTCTTATCTTTCAACACTTTACAAACTAATATACAGTAGGAGTGTTAGAAATGTTAAAATATCACTCCATAAAAAACTTTTCATCGTACATTTAACATCTAGATAGCCAATCAGCGATCACATTATCTTTACCCTTAATATGAGTGATCAAAATATTGTACTCCTGTAACATTAAACTCCAATTTAGTAATCTTCTATTTTTGTTTTTTATCTTATCAAAAACACCAATGGATTATGATCGGTATAAACCGTGAGTGGTTTATGAGTAGTACTAACATACACTTAAAAATGTTGTAAAGCCAAAACAAGAGGTAATAATATTTTTTTCTACTGTTGAATAATTTCTTTGATGGGCATTAAATTTCTTACAAAAATAAGCTACTGGACAATCAACTTCTTCACCATCATCTCTTTGAAGTAACACTGCTCCTGCAGCTTCATCACTAGCATCTACAGCTAACGAAAATGGTTTTTCAAAGTCAGGAAATTTAAGTGCAGGTTGACTACATATTATAGTTTCAATTTATCAAATGCCTCGTGACAAGCTTCTGTCCAAACAAAGTTTTCATTTTTCTTCAAGAGATTAGATAATGGAAGAGTAATGTTCGCAAAATTCTTACAAAATTTTCTGTAATATCCTACCATATTCAACAATCTTCTGAGAGTTTTTCTACTAGTTGGAGTGGGTACTTCTAAAATTGTCTGAACTTTCATCTCAACAGGTGCTAATTTTCCCTGACCCACAACATAACCAAGGTAGGTCATTGTGGCATGGCCAAATTCACTTTTAGCTAAGTTAAGAGTTCAGTTAGCTTTTGAAAGTCTCTCAAATAGTTTCTCCACCACAGTAATATGTGCTTTCCATGTATTATTTCCTAACTAAATCATCAATATAGGCATCTGTATCTTTTAATCCCTGAATCACGCTATTAATCATCCTCTGAAAAGTACCTGGTATTTTTTTGGCATTCCTCATCCCAAATGGAAGAACATTATATTCTTATGTTACGTACCCCGTAACTGGGTTGTCAAACCAGCAGAAATGGACCACTTAGTTGGAGTCTGGATTACTGGAACTAAGAAAGTTTTATTGAAGAAATAAGTAACACAGTACTCTAAATGTGAGGATATAAATGCAATGGGTTAGCAATGATAAAACACATGTGTACACAGAACTAGGATAATAGGAATCAATCAAGCTCTATCGCAGTCTAGGGGTAAAATGATCAGTCTCAAGTGACGCAGAGCTCAGTTCAGTTTAGTACAGTTCGCAGCAATTGCTGTTGTGCCATTGGAGAGAGAGAGTGAGAGCGAATGATGATATGCAAATCAAATTCAGACAGACCTTGATGTTCCTCCACAGTTAGCTTTCGGGCGAGCCCTATTTTTAATGTCTTCTGAGGTCACCGACTGTGACCCCTCCGTTCCGGATACATTCGTTCTTCCGCCGTGGACCCAGCACCCAGGCAAGGGCGGACACACACACCAGGTTCCTGCCGATCATACCTTTTCACCCTGTGCGTTCTCTGGCCGGTCCCGCGACCAGACCTCCAAAACTGCCAGCAACTTGTGGGGGCACACCGCACTTCCAGGGTTTCATTATCTGGTGATCTCGTGGTGTCCGTTGCCTTAGCGAACCTGTTCCTTTTATTCACCTGCTGGGGTATCACCTGTCCATCAAACTTCAAACGGTTCAGGTTCACAGCAACCGGTCTGACAATACTCGGAACTGTGTCTGTTTTCGTTAATCTCTCTCGTCTCTCATTAACATTTCTGAATGCTGCTCCATTGTCTCACTTATCTCTCTCTTTCTTTCTTTTTAAAACTTTTTTCATTGAATAAGTATACAAAAAGGTAAGCCATATAGGCACTAATACACTGTTAGAATATAATAAAATTACAGGAGATATTAATGCAGAAAGAAAAAGAGATACAAGCAATGTAATTTAAACATAACATACTAAGGTAACATTATAGTATACTAATTTATATATATCAATAGAGAAAAGGAAAAAAAAAACCCAAAAAAACCCACCGTGCAACTAAACTGAAAGCAAAGCAAAGCAAATGGGCTAACTTGGAACCAAGTCCAGTTAAAGAACTTAAAATCACGTCCTCAAACCCGACCTCCCTTAAAAACAGTAAAAAAAAACAAGAAGGGTATATAAATATGGAGCAAAAAAGAGAAGAAAAAAAAAGTTACATTAAATGAAAATATTGAATAAAAGATCTCCAGGTCTGTTCAAATTTAAGTGAGGAATCATAAAGATTGCTTCTAATTTTCTCCAAATTCAAGCATAATATTGTCTGAGAAAACCAAAAAAAGGTGGTTGGAGCATTAAGCTCTTTCCAATGTTGTAAGATACATCTTTTCGCCATTAAAGTAAGAAATGCAATCATTCTACGGGCTGAAGGAGAAAGATTACTGGAAACTTTAGGTAGTCCAAAGAAAGCAGTAATAGGGTGAGGAGAGATATCTATATTCAATACCTTTGAGATAATATTAAAAATGTCTCTCCAAGAAGTTTCCAGAGAAGGACAAGACCAAAATATATGAGTTAAAGAGGCTATCTGCTCCGGACATCTATCACAAAAAGGATTAATATGAGAATAAAAGTGAGCTAATTTATCTTTGGACATATGTGCTCTATGAACAACTTTAAATTGAATTAGGGAATGTTTAGCACAGATAGAGGAAGTATTGACTAATTGTAAAATCTGCCCCCAGTCATCCACGGAAATGATAGAACCAAATTTCTGTTCCCAATCTACCCTAATCTTATCAAATAGAACTTTCCTAAGTTTCATAATAATATTATAAATCATAGCCGATGCACCTTTCTGATATGGATTAAGGTTAATTATAGTATCTAAAATGTATGTAGGAGGAAGCATTGGAAAGGAAGAAAGTATAGAACTTAGGAAATTTCTAACTTGTAGATATCTAAAAAAATGTATTCTTGATAGATTATATTTATTAGATAATTGTTCGGAAGACATAAGGGAACCATCTAAAAATAAATCCAAAAACCGTGAAATACCCTTAGTCTTCCAAATTTGAAAAGCACGATCCGTAAAAGAGGGAGGAAAAAATATGTTACCTAAAATAGGAATCGCTAGCCCAGATTGGTTAAGATCAAAAAATTTTCTGAATTGAAACCAATTACGTAAAGTATATTTAACTATCGGGTTAGGATACCTGTTTGAGGCGTTTCAAATCAAAAGGAAGAGAGGAACCTAAAATAGAGCCAAGTGTATAGCCCTGAACAGATTGTAATTTCAATGCTACCCATTTAGGAATGGATAGTATATCTTGGTCAAGTAACCAAAATTTCATATGTCGAATATTAATTGCCCAATAATAGAATCTAAAGTTAGGTAATGCTAAACTTCCATCTCTCTCAGCTTTCTGTAAATGTATTTTACCCAGTCTCGGGTTTTTATTTTGCCAAATAAATGAAGAAATTTTGAGTCAACTTTATCAAAAAAAGATTTTGGAACAAAAATCAGTAATGCCTGAAATATATATAAAAACGTTGGCAGAAAAAAACATCTTAACTGCATTAATACGACCAATCAAAGTTAAATATAAAGGAAACCATTTAGATGAAAGTTGAATGATATGGTCAATTAAGGGTAAAAAGTGAATCCTAAATAAATCTTTGTGTTTACAAGTAATTTTAATCCCAAGATATGAAAAATATATCTTGGGAATATAAATTATTAATCAATTTAAATGGAAAGTTATGATATAAGGGAAATTGTTTATTAATTGGGAAAAGTTCACTCTTACTAAGATTTAATTTATAACCTGAAAAGAAACTAAATTGTGCTAATAACTCTAAAACAGCAGGGATGGATTTTTGAGGATTAGAAATACATAAAAGTAAGTCATCAGCATAGAGTGATATTTTATGGGACTTTAAGCCCCGAGTTATCCCAGTAATATTTGGAGATTCTCGAATGGCAATTGCAAGAGGTTCTAATGCAATATCAAATAATAAAGGACTAAGAGGACAACCTGTCGAGTACCTCAAAAAAGAGGGAAAAACGGTGAGCTTAGAGAGTTAGTATGGACCGAGGCCACAGGAGAATGATATAAGTTTGATCCAGGATATAAATTTCGAGCTAAAATTAAACATTTTAAGCACCTTAAATAAGTAAGGCCATTCTACTCTATCAAAAGCTTTCTCAGCATCTAAAGAGATAACACACTCAGGAACATTTTGTGAGGGGGTATAAACAATATTTAACAGTGTGCAAATGTTATAAAAAGAGTAACCACCTTTAATAAAACCCGTTTGGTCTTCCGAAATAATAAAAGGAAGTACTTTTTCTAATCTGTTTGCTAATAACTTAGAAAAAATTTTAGAATCAACATTTAATAAAGATATTGGTCTATAAGATGCACATTGAGCAGGATCCTTATCCTTCTTTAATATTAGAGAGATTGACGCTCTATTGAAAGATTCGGGAAGCTTAGCAAGTTTTAATAAAGCCTCAAAAACCCTACAGAACCAAGGGATTAATGAAGGTGCAAAACATTTATAAAATTCTGTGGTAAATCCATCATGGCCAGGAGCTTTCCCCAGGTTCATAGAGGAAATAGCATTCTTAATCTCATCAGTAGTAATGGGAGTATCTAGCATAGAAGACATATCCTGTGAAATCTCAGGGAAGTCTAGGTTATCTAAAAAATCATTCATATATTTAGAGTCTCGAGGAGACTCTGATTGATATAAGGAAGAATAAAAATCAAAGAAGGTTTGATTAATCCCTGCATGATCAAGTATCAGTCGGTCATTTTGATTATAAATATGATTAATTTGAGATTTAGCATAATTAGACTTCAATTGGTTAGCCAACAGTTTACCAATTTTGTCACTGTGTACATAAAATTCACTTCTTGTTTTCTTTAATTGGTTTACAATCGAGGACGAAAGTAATAAACTGTGTTCCAAATGAAGTTCAGTTCTTTGTTTATATAACTCCTCAGAGGGAGTTGTAACATATTTCTTATCAATTTCCTTAATCTTGTCCACAATTACCAACTCCTCCTGCTTCAGTTTCTTCCTCAAAGCAGCAGAATACGAGATAATCTGACCACGAATATAAGCTTTAAAAGTATCCCAAAGAATGTTCACAGAAATATCCTCTGTATAGTTGATTGTAAAAAAAAGATCAATCTGTTCATTCATAAAGTTAACAAAGTCCGAGTCCTGAAGCAACAGCGAATTAAAATGCCATTGTCTATTATTTTGTGTATTGGCCTGAATTTTAATAGAAAGCTTAAGTGGAGCATGGTCCGAAATGGTTATAGAGTCATAATCACATTTAATCACTGAAGAAATAAGGCGAGAGTCAATAAAGAAATAATCAATTCTTGAATAGGAATGGTGAACATGTGAAAAAAAAGAAAAATCTTTTTCCTGAGGATGCAAAAAACGCCAAATATCCATCGACCCAGAATCAGAGAGGAATGAATTAATCAAAGTTGCAGATTTATTAGGTAAGGTCCGTAGAGGAGCCGAACGGTCCAAAGCTGGAGATAAACAGGTATTAAGATCTCCGCCCCAGATCAACGAAAACTCATTCAAATTCGGGAACTGATTGAATAATGATTTATAAAATTCCGGACAATCCATATTGGGAGCATAAACATTAACCAAAACTACCTTTTTATTAAATAGTAGACCACTAACCAGTAGAAATCTACCATTCGAATCAGAGATAATATCATGTTGTATAAAAGTAACTGAGGAGTCTATAAAAATAGAGACGCCTCGAATCTTAGCGTTAGAGTTCGAATGAAACTGTTGCTCCTTCCAGAATTTAAAAAAACGTAGTCTGTCTCCCCTCCGCACATGGGTCTCTTGTAAAAATAGAATTTGTGCTTTAAGTCTCCGGAACACTTTAAAAACTTTTTTCCTTTTAATAGGATGGTTAAGACCATTAGTATTCCAGGAGACAAAATTAATAATAGACTCCATAAACCCTAAAGTCAACCCGCAAAAAGGAGGATTGACGATAGGCTCGATCCACGAACCCGGAAAGGGAACAGAACAAATAAGAGATACCGGAAGGAGAACGCAACCAATACTTCAATAATGTACATAGCCCAAGAAGAAAAAAACTAAAACGTGAAGCCCCTCCCACCACCCCCCACCCCATGACCCCAAGGCTAAATCTAAAACAGACCAGCCAGAAAGAAGCAAGCACTAAAACTACCCCCATGACTTCCGATAGAGCTCCCTAAAAAAAAGTGTAAATATAAAAAAGATCAGCTAGTTATAAAACAGTAAAAGAACAAAAAAAGTAAATCAATTAAAACAAACACTTAATATAACAGAGAAAAAGCCAGAAAATATAAAAAAAACGCAACAAACCCCAGACCCTATGAATAAACAAAAAAATGAAATTATTAACATAAACTAGTTATGAAAACCTACAAAAAAAAGTAGATTCAAAAACTACAAAATTTAAGGCCTCAAAGGAAATATGTAGAATGACGCTGAGGAAATAACCACCCAGAATCCCCTGGGAAAAAGGAATGACGCAGATAGGAAGAAAGTTTAGCAACCATATTAATTAATCAAAAATAAACTTTTCTGCCCATATAAGGCAAAAAAAAAGTTAAAGCCGACAGATTCACAACCTCCGATCAAACGGAGGTAGTTAAAAATTACGATTAAGATGTTGAAGGTGAAAATTGATCCAGATAACTCTGGGCATCCGATGGAGATTCAAAGAAACGGAGGGCTCCATCCAACGTACGAATCCTTAGACGTGCTGGGTAAAGCAGCGCTGGTTTTAAATCCATCTTGTAGAGTTCCGATATGACAGATCTGTAACGAACCCGTTGATCCCGAATCTGTTTGCTGAAGTCCTCCACGAATCGGAACTGAAGATCCAAAAAATCAATATAACCTTTAGATCAAACGAATCAAAACAGTTTCTCCTTGTCTTGAAAGTAATGAAAACGTAAGATGACATGTCGAGGTTTATCTGACTTAGACGAGTATGATGGAACTCTGTGAACACGATCCAATAACGGTGGTTGGTCAGGAAATACAGTAGGAAATGCATCTCTTAAAAGTTGAGAAAAAAAATTCATTGGGCTGTCAGATTCAGCAGCTTCACGCACCCCAATCATTCGAAGATTCTGCCATCGCATTCTGGATTCTAAGTCAGAGCTTTTAAAGGTCAGAAAGTCAAGTTTCTTCTTCATTACATTGTTTCTTCAATTTTCCCCATCTTGAGTTCATTTTGTTGCGTGGATTTTTGAAGATTAGATATAGCCGACTGGTGTTCCGTAATAGATATTTGTATTTTATCGATTGAATCGGCAATTTTCTGGAAATTAATTGAAATTTCCGCACGAATCAGCTCCATAATAGAGGTTGAAATTTCCCTTTGAATTAGTTCCGATATAGCTTTCCAAGTCACCGGTGGTTCAGTCGGAGGAAAATCGGTACCTTTCGGTCTAACCGGAGGTTTGTCGTCCTTTCCATTTTTTCCAATCTTAGACATAGCAGACCTTAAAAGCATCCGATTATCAAAGAGCCCAATTTGTTTCAAAATATTGTAAAAGTTGATGCCTTAATGGTTAGTTAAAATATAGCTGATCATAAGAAGAAAAACTCAGAGGTAATGGAGCGAGTCAAGAACACGACTTCACTCCAGAGCTCTACCGGAAGTCCACTTATCTCTCTCATTAGCATCAATCTTCTAATAAGTCTTTCGTCACACCCCTATCCTTCAAAGGATTTTTACCGGGGTAAAAATTATAGGCATGAATACATTATTAGATACACACAAATATACATTGGTCATCAGCTATATGGCTAATACAGAGAACTTTAAGTTGTCAACACCTTGACAGACAGTCAGCAATCACATTTTCCGTTCCTTTTATATGTTTTATTTTAGTAATCCTCTAAGACCAGGCTCCAACTTAGCAAACTTCATAGTGGCCAAAAACACTAATGAGTTGTGATCAGTGTAACTTCTCGGTGGTTTTCGTCCCGGACAAAGATAACAAGGGTCGTCCCACACCAAATTAGCATTCTTTGGCAAGAGCTTAGTAAGTGGGGGGGGGTAATATCTGCAAAGTTTTTTTTTGCAAAACTTCCGATAGTACCCCACCATCTCCAATAACCTTCTCAAGGCTCTCTTGTCTTTCGGGGTGGGGACTTCAGAGATAGCCCGCACCTTAGCCTGCATCGGTGCCAGCTGCCCCTGTCTTCCCACCAATCCCGGATAAGTGATCTTTCCGTGGCTGAATTCACTTTTTGCAAGGTTCACTGTCAGGCTGGCTTCAAACAGCCCCTCCCACGTGTCACTCCAGACAACTACATCGCCAATATACGCTTCTGCGTTCTTTAGCCCTTTTGACACTGAATTAATTGTCCTATAGGGGTGTTGCTCACTAGGCTGACCTGATTTGACAACAACACCATGTCCCGGCTCTTTGCACCGCCTCAGGACATCCGGACATACGTGTGCGTGCCGTTTAATTAGCTGTCTTAGCGGCTCGCTCTGTTCGGGGGTTAAGGGAGAGACCTTATCAGCAAAGCTGGCCAAAACAATAGACTTCTCCCATCTGGTCAGCACCATACTTATCTTTTCAAAATGGGTTTTCCCCTTATCAGGTGGCACCCTAGCCTCATTAATTTTCGTGATAACACCGACTAGGTCTGTTAGCCTATCGTGGCAAGCTGTCAGCATATCAAAAGCCTGTAACTGTGTTAGCTCACGTCTACAATAGTCAATAGCATCCTTCCTCCTGTGCAGCCAGTAAAACTCTTTCATAATTCTGTCGACTGTCTTCCTCACCCCAAAATGTCCACCGAGGGGTATCTTGTGGGCTGGGTTAAAAATCTCGCCCCTATAAATTTTCGGCACCACCCCGCATTCCTCATCTGCGGGCATGGTACTTGGTCATCATTTCCTCCTTAGTACTCTCTCCTTCACATAATAGCCCACAGACTCCCTTTTTAATTCTGCTTCAGAGAGAGCTGTCTCCGTCAAAACCATCAGCTCCGCGTCTCACTCCTGTGCCAGTACAAATTCCTTCCTTGCTAATGATAAATCTAACTCAACTCCCTCACTTCCTCCTGTTTCACTATGCTCTCTCTTACTTTCTAACCCCTCCTGGTACAAGGGTGGTAAAAACGTCTCAGCTAAATATATATTAGCTTCGGCAGCCTTTCTGGGCATGCGCCGAGTCACTGCGCAAACAGGATAAACCTGTGAGTCCATGGGCGGGTCATCAATGCTGGCAGGCTGGCTTGTCAATCTTACTGCTGGGTACACCTCTCTGCCGGTGAGGTCAGTACCAAGTGAGACCTCCACATCTTCCATCGGTAGTTCGGGCCTCACCGCGATCGTGACCGGTCTGGAGCCAAGTCGCTTTTTAGGTGTATCTGGTGCAAAGGTACTGCTTCAGTCCCTTTTCCAATGCCTTTTATCACCCTGACCTCACCAGTCTGGGTCTCTGAACTAAAGTCTAACACAATCTTTAATATCAATGACTGACAAGCTCCAGTGTCTCTCCAGATCCATACTGGAACTGGGTATAACCCCTCCTCCACCGACACCAATCCGGCCGAGATAAAATTCTCGCGCCCTTCCTGAACTTTATCAGACCTCGTCTTCCCTAGCGGTCTGTTTACAAGCTCAATACAGCCAGTCGGAACCGTCATTTTCCCTTTCCCCATCTCCTTCTTTGGGGCAAAGCACCTGGACGCAAAGTGTCTGACTTTCCCACAATTATAACAGACGACACCAGGAGACTTCCTACCAAACTGCTCACGGTCTACCTTATCCTTCTCACTAGTCCCCGGCTTACTTTCTGACTTTTCTGGCAGACTCTCTCCGCCGTCCTGACTACCCTTCTGGTCGCCTTTACTTGGGGTAAACTTCGTTTTATGTGTCAACGCGTACTCATCCACTAACTTAGCAGTTGCGGCTAAGGTGTCTGCCTCTTTCCCATCTAGGTAGGGTCTCATACATTCAGGGGCACAACCTTTAAACTGCTCAATCAGGATTAGCTGTAGTAGTCTGTCATAATCCCCATTGACCCCTTTCGAGGCGCACCAACGCTCACAATATATCTGCATCTCACGGGCATACGCTAAATACGTGCGGCCCCATTGCTTCCTCGCATCCCGGAACCTCTGCCGGTATGCCTCCGGGACCAACTCATAAATCCTGAGTATGGCCTCTTTCACCACATCATACCTCTGGGCATCTTCTGCAGACAAGGCCGAGTAAGCTTGTTAGGCTTTTCCTTTAAGTACACTCTGAAGCAAAACAGCCACTTATCCCTCGGCCAGTCCTGATTTGCAGCAACCTTTTCAAAATGGAGAAAGTACCCATCAACATCGGTCTCCTCAAATGGGGGAACCAGCCTAACTTCCTGGGTTGCCCTGAACCCTCCACCTTGGTTCGGCATGGGCCCCAGCGCTGTCGTCATCTTTAACTTCTCCATCTCAAATTCCCTTTCCCTCTGCTTCTCTCTCGCATCTCGTTCTAACTGCTTGTCCCTCTCTTCTCGCTCCAACTGCCTGTCCCTCTCTTCTCGCTCCAACTGTTTGTCCCTCTCTTCTGGCTCCAACTGGTTTACCCGGAACTCGTGCTCGAGTCTCAATATTTCAATCTGCAGCTGTACTGCTTCTGCACCAGGTTTTCCCATAGATACAACCTCCAGCTCCCCTTGGGGAAACACACCTTTAGATACATAATGTTCTATGATAGCTCTGTGCATCCCCGCTCTCCTCATTGTCCACTTCCCCTTAAAAAGATTCAACCATTTGGCCACAGCTGCTAATTCTGATTTCCTGGCATCCTCTAATGCCTGCAAGGTCGGTGCCTTTAGAAATTCCTCAATCTCCATTTCTGCTGTTTGCCCTTTCTTTCTTTCGGGAATTTTAACCCAATCAATTTACCCCGCCCCAAAATTAGCATTCAAAATCGCGGACGAGAACCCCACTTATGTTACGTACTCCGTAACTGGATTGCCAAACCAGCAGAAATGGACCACTTAGTTGGAGTCTGGATTACTGGAACTAAGAAAGTTTTATTAAAGAAATAAGTAACACAGTACTCTAAATGTAAGGATATAAATGCAACGGGTTAGCAATGATAAAACACACATGTACACAGAACTAGGATAATAGGAATCAATCAAGTTCTATCACAGCCTGGGGTAAAATGATCAGTCTCAAGTGACGCAGAGTTCAGTTCAGCTCAGTACAGTTCGCAGCAATCGCTGTTGTGCCGTTGGGGGGGGGGGGGAGAGAGAGAGAGAGAGAGAGAGAGAATGATGATATGCAAATCGAATTCAGACAGACCTTGATGCTTCTCCACAATTAGCTTTTGGGCGAGCCCTTTTTTTAATGTCTTCTGAGGTCACTGACTGTGACCCCTCCATTCCGGATACGTTCATTCTTCCGTGGTGAACCCGGCACCCAGGCCAGGGTGGACATACACACACCAGGTTGCCGCTGATCGTACCTTTTCACCCTGTGCGTCTATGGTCTGTCCCGCGCCCAGACCTCCAAAACTCCCACCAACTTGGGCACACCACACTTCCAGGGCCTCGTTATCTCGTGATTTTGTGGTGTCCCTTGCCTTAGCGAACCTGTTCCTTTTATTCCCCTGCTGGGGTATCGCCTGTCCATGAAACTTCAAACAGTTCAGGTTCAAAACAACCGGTCTGACAGTATTTGGGACTGCGTCTCTTTTCGTTAATCTCTCTCGTCCCTCATTAACATTTCCGAATGCTGCTCCATTGTCTCACTTATCTCTCTCATTAGCATCAATCTTCTGATAACTTGGTCTTTCTTCACACATATAATCCGGATGGAGTTACAAATGCAGATAACTCTCTACTATCCGTCAAAAGAATACATGAATAACCTTTTAACAAATCAATCTTTGTAAGGAATTTGGCTTGTCCAACTTTATCCACACAATCATCTACCCTAGGGATTGGATATGCTTCAGTTTTTGTCACAGCATTCACCTTCCTGTAATCCTTACAAAACCTAATACTATTGTCTGGCTTGGGCACCATAACAAACGGTGAACTCCAATTCGAATTAGAATGTCTCATCATATCATTTTCTAGCATATACCTAATTTCTTGTTCAGTAAGTTCACATTATTCCCTGTTCATTCGATATGGATGTTGTTTTATGGGTTTTGCATCTCTAACATCTACATCATGTGTAGCTACAGTGGTTCTTCTAGCAACGTCTAGAAATAAATCTCTATATTTAAAAATTAACTGTTTCATCTGCTCTCTCTGCTCTGGCTGTAAATGAGCTAATTGTTCATCAATATTTTCTAGAATTTTTGAATTTGGTAACCTGGCTGAAATAATGTTGGGTTTAAAATGAGTTTCAGATGAATCATCCATTAAGGTTTTATCAAGATCAGACTCATTATTGACCACAACAGTCATAGTAGCAGCTTCTCTCTCATAATACGGTATTATCATATTTATATGACACAGCTGTGTTGTCTCTCTATGATCTGGGGTTTTTACCACGTAATCCACATCATTCACCTTAGATTTAATCTCATAAAGACCACAAAATTTAGCTTGTAATGAGTTTGTTTGCACTGGGAAAAGAACCAACACCTTATCTCCAGGCTTAAGTAACCTCATCCTAGCTTCCCTATCATACCAAGTCTTCATCTTCTCTTGAGCCAATTTTAAATTTTCCTTTGCCAAGCTATAAGCTTTATATAATCTTTCTTTAAATTTTAAAACATAATCTAGCAAATTAGTGTGTACTTCTTTATTAATCCACTATTCCTTCAACAAAGCCAAAGGTCCTGGAATTCTATGCCCAAACACAAGTTCAAAAGGACCAAAACCTAATGATTCCTCTACTGCCTCTCGTACTGCAAAAAGTAGTAAATGTATACCTTCATCCCAGTCCTTTTCATTTTCCACACAATATGTTCTAATCATAGTTTTTAATGTAGAATGAAATCTCTCCAGGGCTCCTTGCGATTCTGGATGATAGGCTGATGAAATAATCTGTTTTGCTTCCAGTTTATAAACTATCTGCTGAAACAATCCAGATATAAAATTACTACCTTGATCCGATTGTATTTCCTTAGGCAACCCAAAATAAGTAAAGAATTTTATAAGAGCCTTTGTCACAGTTTTGGCTGTTATATTCCTAAGAGGTAATGCATCTGGAAACCTAGATGCTGTACACATAATAGTTAACAAATATTGATGTCCAGTTTTAGTCTTTGGCAAAGGACCTACACAGTCTACAATGATTTTTCAGAACGGCTCACCAAATGCTGGAATTGGATGTACTGGGGCCACTGGAGTAACTTGATTAGGTTTACCCACAATTTGACACGTATGAGACGTTCTACAAAATGTCGCCACATCTTTTCTTAAACTAGGCCAATAAAAATGTTTAGAAACCTTGTTCATAGTTTTCTTTACACCTAAATGACCACCCAAAGGAATACTATGAGCCATAATTAAAATCTCATTTCGATAAATTTTAGGAACTACTACCTGATGATTAACTTTCCATTCCTCACTAGCAGGAATTGTAGGTGATCTCTACTTTCTCATTAATACTCCCTTTTCAAAATAATATCCTACTGGCACTTTTTCAATTTCACTATCTGGAAGAGCTTGTTCTTTTAATTTGCCTATCTCAGGATCTCTACCCTGCTCTGCTATCATCTCCTTCCACAATAAAGACAAATCTTCATGGTGAGACTTACTACCAAAATCCTGATCAAATAATGTAGGTAAGAAAGTTTCTGATACATCCTCAAAATTCGAATCTTGAACTGAACAGTTGTGGGTAACAACCTCATCCTGTATATCGGTCTTTTTAGCTTTAGCTCTTGTTACAACACATGAAGAATCTGTGTTAGAATCCCTCTGTTGTTCCTCAGAATTTGGATTTACTGTCAAATGCACTTCAGGAAAAACTTGTCCACCTGCTAAGTCGTTCTCTAACAAAAGAGAAACATCATTCACAGGTAAACTGGATTGCAGTCCTACTTTAACAACCCCTGTAACTAATCCTGACCTTAAATTTATTCTATGTAAATGTACTGGCATAAAGGAACTCCCAACTCCTCTTATATAATTTACCTCACCAATGTCAGACTCATCACTAAACTTTAGCGCACTGTCTAATATTAGTGAATAAGCAGCTCCAGTGCCTGTAAGTATTCTTATTAGTACTGAATTGGATCCTTCTTTCAAGGATACAAACCCTTCTGTTATAAAAACTTCATATCCCTTCTTAACTTGGTCAGACTCTGACACATCTTCATTAGTATTTTCTAAATCCTGTGAATTTACAGATGTTTCAATATGCTGCACACAAGCATCTGGGATGGCTTATTTCTCTTTTTTTTAATCTGGTTTACCTTGCCTCTCTGTGCTATTTTTCCTTTTAAAAATTCTACCTGGAGAAAATTTATTCTTATGAATTAAAGTATACTCATCAGCTAATTTAGCAGTCTCCTGCAATGCAGATGTGTCTCTTTCATTTAAGTATGTTCTCCCTTCAACAGGAATGCTTCTTTTAAATTCCTCCAGTAAAATCAACTCTTTTAATTTATTATACTCCCCATTCACATTTTTAGAGGAAACCCATCTCTCAAAACACACAGATTTCTCATAGGCAAATTCCACATAAGTTTTTTCCACAGATTTCTTCAAATGTCTGAATCTTTCTCTACATGCTTCCGGAACCAACTCATATGCCTTTAATATTAGCTGTTTAACAAAACCATAATCCAGTGCTTGATCAGCATTTAAAGCTGTATAAACTTGTTGTGCCTTGCCTTTAATTACATTTTGTAATATCACTGGCCATTGCTCTTTCGGCCACCCTAAGCTCAGAGAACAATTTCGAAATACTGGAAATATTTGTCCACTTCAGCTTCATTAAATGGAGGAGCCAAAATAACCTCACGACTAGCAATAAACTGTTTATTAGAACCAGAAGACTAATTTCCCCTCCTTAATTTCTCCATCTCTAACTCAAATTTCCTCTGGTTTTCACCTTCTCTTTCTTTACCTTCACTTAGTTTACTTTCCTCTCTTTCTTTAAATTCCCTTAATTTACTTGCCTTTCTTTCATCAAATTCCCTTTTTTTATTAGCCTCTCTTTCGCCATTTCCGCTTTAAATCTTTCAAACTTCATCTGTTCAAGATGTAACTGCATTTCCAGGTTACTCATTGGAAACCTACCTAACACCTCATCATCAAACGTTTTCATACAGATATAACGCTCAGCGAATTTTCTTTGTATTAAAGCCTTTGTGGTATTCTTCGTAATTCCCTTAATATCCAACTTCCTAGAAATCTTCAATACAACAGGTTTTCTCGCATTCTCTAAAAACACCGGGTCAGGTGTGACCATAAAATCGTCAACATTCATTGCTGCCGAATACCGCTCACACACCAATGAAACTAAAAAAAACAAGGGGTATTTCCCTTTTCCAAATCAGAATGGCAATTACCAGCACATAAACTCAAAAATTTAGAACAAGATCCCGGACAAGCACCCACAAATTACGTTACGTAACCGGCAACAATGAATATCAATCAAGACAGGTTATATACAAACAACCAAACATTTATTAAACACGGATAAACAATAAAAAAACAAACAAACACCTTAACTGGAAGTTAACCACTATGCGGACGTTCAACAATTCGTCACTCAGTACTGATTCTTAAAGCGATAAATGTGAAAACAGTTCTTAAAGCAGTAAATTCAAACACAGTTCTTCGAATGGTAAATTTTAAAGTCCAAGAGATTTATACAGTCAATTAGGAGAGATTTTCATGAAGTAACGAATTCCTCGAAGACACGGCGTCACTGCCACTCCCAGTTGGATACTGCCTTTTCAACAGGATTCAAGGCGACGGAAATAAAACGATTTTAAAGGCACTGACCTTCCTCCGTAGAATAATCTTGCACAGCCTTCCTGCCACTTTTAGCAGAGCTATCTCATGCAGATGACTTCTTCTTGAATGAAGTCAGAAATGGTCGATCCTTTCCAAACTTGTCGAACGTTTCCTTCAGGGTCCCGTCTTCACTCTCCAATGTTACTGAAAAGATACATTAGCAAACCTAGCAGTGTTTGTCAAACTGCTGGCTCAGACTTCTCTAAACAATGTAATGTCTAATGAAGAAAAATCTCTTTATCCCTTTGACTTACTGCCCGATGAAAAAACACTGGTTGTAGCAGAAAAACTGAAACTAATTATCTATTTTTGAGCACTCCTCGCTATATATATATATATATATATATATATATATATATATATGAGCAATTCTCTATGAATTATGAAAACTGTCACTTAATTAATGAAGAAAAGGAAGAATAAAAACAGACAATCAAACCGGTTAACAATCTGTCCGCTGTGTATACTCAGTATACCAAACAGACGTTGAAAAAGTCATTCATCAGTCAAATCAAGAAGTTCACATCTTCTTTCAATAGCCCATCAGTCAAAGGATATCTTCAACATATCAGAAATCTTCAAAGCCTGTTTTCTTTCAGAAAATTATTCAGCAGACTAATACCATTCAGACCTCGGCCACCTCCAAAATAGAATTAACATAGTCCAATGCCGCATTGGGGTTCCAAAAAAATGACGTGGAGTCGAATCTTGAGGAAATAATTTTAATCGGGCTGGATAGCGAAGGGATGGGAATAATTCCTTATCATGGACTATCTTCATAGCTGGAAGGAATTTGAACCGCTGTTCCATAAATTCCCGTGGATAGTCTTGAAAAAAACAAATCTCAGAACCCATAAATTTAAAAACTCTGTGTTTCCTTGTATATGTTATGATTTGGTCTTCAACTTTGAAATGAAGAAAACTGACCAAAACTGACCTTGGTTTATCCGGATCTTGAGATTTTGAAGTGAGAATTCTATGCACTCTTTCAATATCGGGAGGCTGAGGTAGAGTATCCGGAAACAGAGATTGAAACAAATTAGCAAAATAGCCCAATAAATTCCCACTCTCAGATCCTTCCTCCAGTCCAAAAATTGGAATGTTATTCCGACGAGACCTTGCTTCCAAATCGATAATCTTGCGTTGAGCCCGTTCCAAGTGGGCTGAAATATCCGTTATCTGACGCTTCGACTCTTTAAGCTCAGTATTCAAGGAAATGATATTCTCCTCTAAGAACTGAAAGCTCTGTCGAAATGACTTCTTCTCAGAAGTATTATTGTCTATTTTACTGTCGAGAGCCATCAACGCATGTTCTAAACTCTTATCCCAGACAGGCATATCTTCTGATTTTTCTTTCGAAGTTTTTCCCTTTCTGTTGCTGGATTCAGAAAGCTGCCTTCTACATCTTAAAGATTGTGACATAATGACAACTAACCCCTCTAATATCCGACAAATAAAAGTTAAAAATTCAAACTGTAAACTGGGGAAAAGGAGGAATTAAAAGCAGCCACAGAATTTATGTGTTAGCCTATTGAGCTGCAGGCTGAGGTCCCAGAAGAGATCCCTGCAGAACACCACTAATTACAGATCTCCAGCCCGAAAAAGGCTCTTCAAACACTACTCTCTTAATTTTACCAGGAGGGACTTCATTAAATGCTTTAGTAAAATCCATGTAGATTGATATCCTCTGCTCTACCATCACCAATCTCTTTCATCACTTTGCCAGAAGACTCAAGTTGTGAAGATGGGACCTGCCCCAAATGTAGACATGATGGCTCTCCCTAATTAGGCCCTTGCTTCTAAGAGCTCATATATCCTATCATGAAGAAGTTTCTCCAGCAATTTCCATCTGCAGGTCTGCAGTTCTCCAGATTTCCCCTTGTTCCCTTCTTACATGCAGGTATAACATTCACGACTCACCCGTCCTCTGGGTCCTCATCTGTGCCAAGTGTGGATACGAAGCTACTGATCAAGACCCCAGCAATCTCGTCTAATGTTAATACTCATTAGGAGACCCAATACTTTCTCCTTATTGACGTCCAAACTCCCTGACGTGTTTATGCATGCAGCACTGTCTCCCACTCCACACCTTTTCCCTTTGGTAAATACAGAAGGAAAGTACTTATTATGTACTTCACTCGCAGCTATCTACCGCTATCTTTAAAGTTGGGTTGTGTTCTCTGCCGCCTAACTGCAAACCCACTGAAAAGGCAGTCAGCTGAATAGACTTATTATCCAACACTAGGTAGTAGAACAATCCCATTAGTTTGATTGCACCCTTCCTGTTCCTGAGTTCTACTCAATGGACTGTGTCTGAACCCTCCACTATGTCTCTGCTGTGCGTATCTGTGATAATTTCCCTGATTAGTAGTCCAACTCATATCTCTTTTACCTCCTTCTCTATATTTTCAAAAACTTCAAAAGCCAGGAACATTAATCACGCATCCCTGCCCATCTCTCAACCAAATCTCTGTAATGGCCACAACATTGTAGTTCCACATACTGATACATGTTCTATGTAAATCACCTTCCGTCATAGTACTCCTTACATTCAAAAACACTCCATTTAAACTATATCTCTCATCATACCTGTTAATTTGATTTTGCCTGGCCATGCTTTCACTGATATCTACCTTCGCGTCCAATCCTTCACTTACTGACCTGGTGCTCAGAATCCCAGCCCCCTGCTAAACTAGTTTAAACCCTCACTAGTAGCATATTAGTTCCCTTCCAGTTCAGGTGAAACCTATCTCTCTTCTACAGGTCATCCCTTGCCCAGAAAAAAGGTTCTAATAATCCAAGCTGGAAACCCTGCCTCCTGCACCATCTCCTCAAGTCACTCATTTACTTATGTGTTATGCTATTCCCACCGGCACAAGCCCATGTTACCAGGAGAAATCGTGAAATTATTACCTTGGAGGTCCTTCTCTTCACCCTATTTCCTAACTCTATAAACTCAGTCAGTAGAACCTCTTCCCCTTTTTTGACAATGACATGGTGCCAATATGTATCACGACCTCTGGCTGTTCACCCTTCCCCTGCAGCCGCTCAGATACACCTGGACCCTAGCACCCAGGAGGCAACACAGCATCGTGGAGTCTCTTTTGTAGCCACAGTATCTCTAGTTTGTACTAACTAATAAGTCCCCTATCACTAATGCATTGCCTAACTGCCACAGGGAAACCACCATTGTTTCTTTATCTCGCTTCGAACTTAAAGGAATTTGTAGAATCAGGTACGGGCAAAAGTTTCCAAAAAGTGTTAGTGGACTCAAGCTGACTGCCTGAGAACCTCACTTAGAAACTGCTACACCCTTGACATTGAAGATCACGGAGATCAGGCCCACAGACCCGGTGTTGGATGGTGCAAATAGAAGGAGACCACACCGGTTTCTTACAGAGACCAAAGGCGAGCTGGTGGTGCGTTTATTGGCTGTAAGATACTGTCCCTTGTGTACATGGGAGACAGGAGGAAAGAGGGGGTATGAGACAGGGGAGTTACCGTAGACAGGGTCAGGGCCATAGCCATGACAGTTATTTCCTTCTGAGACCAAGCGCGAGTTCATGGTCCAGGGCTGAATTAGAGTCTCTCCTTCACTGTGATGATTCGGAAGAAATATGACATACTATTAGACCAGTACGAGATGAATGAATGAAAAAGGATCTGCTGCTTTCCCAACATATTTGACAAATAAACTTTTCTCAGGATTCCGGCCCGGTGCATGTATCAAATATAACCGAAGTCTCGATGCCAACAGGCATCAATCCTGATGAGGGTGGCAGAGTTTGTCATCAAAACATTGGTTGTAATCGGCACCGGTTACACGGCTGGAAGCCCAATATGAATAAATATTCTAATAGTACTTGCCTTGTGTGACTTTTCTTTCCTTTGAGCAGAGGAAGGTAAGAGTGATGTTTGAGATTTTAAAAAGTGGTGAAGGTCATAGGTGGATTAATAATAGGAAGTTTTTAATTGAAATCTGATGTTTCACATCCATGCAGAAGTGAGGCAATGCAGACGGAGTGTCTAAACAAGGCCAGGGGATGCATTGCAAATGGTGGAATGTGAAGAAATGCAGAGGGCCAGAGTGACTCTGGAAAGCATGAGGACAGATCTCCAAAGGTAGGGGTTGAGTTTGATTGGTCAGTTAACAGATGGATGAGACTTGCCTTTGTTTGGTGATGGAATGAGAAGAATCACAGGGGGCCAGACGGACCCTGAAAAGCATTTAGACAAATCTCCATTGATAGGGGCTCAGTTCAGCTGGTCATTTCAAATCTGCGTGGGGACTTGCCTTTGTTCATTGCAGGTACTGAATGCCAGAGAAGGTGGCTCTGCTGGGACTATAGAAGCACAAGTTGGGCCACACATGAAGCGCTGTAAACGGTCCTGGTTATTACACCACAGGGACATACAGACAGACCAACATTAAAATTAGGAGGAAGAATCCCCATTCTGCTGCACTAGCGCACTTCTCCATTCAATATTAGACAAGAATTCATTGGAACTCCAACTCCATATCCCCATATACCCACGGTAAACATTCAGCACTTTGCTTGTCAAGTACCCACCAACTGCTGTCAGAAAGGTATTCAATTCTACGTTCCCATCTACCTTAAGGGAGGAAAAAAAAGTTGCAAAGCCACAGGAATCATTAAGAAATCACTCTAACAGCACGTACCACGGGGCTTAATGACAACATTTATTGCACTGCTATGAGACTAGCACAATGTGATGAATGATTAGCCTCACAATCTGCCTCCTAAAGATCTTGCACCTTATGGTTTACCTTTCTCTGCAGATGTTATACTTTACTCTGCATTGGATTGTTTGTTTGACCCAGTATGCTAATACACCAACAAGTCGGGCGGCCTGTCCACATCTGACATTCTGTAACATTCAAGGGATAATTTTGAGTTAGGAAGTTGCTGACCCTTTAGGAACACAAGGTCATAATATAGTTAATCTTGAAGTACTTTGGGGAAACGTATCAGTAAAAAATAAAGCCATGAAATTGAATTTCAGGAAGTCAAGGTTTGTGCTGACGTGGCAAAGACCTCGGAAGGTTCACTAGAAGGAACTGCTTGACATTGAGTCAGTTGAGGGACAATGGCATCGATTCACTGCAGGAAATCTCCATGGCCAAGGTCAGGAGGAGCAATAAATCAATAGATAAACTATATGGATGAATAAATATATGTTCAAAAATGAAGAAAAGGCTGTTGTATAAAGAATACAGAAACAGAAAGTAATAAATTTTACCATTGGGGATATTAAAATATGCGAGCTACAGCCATGTGGGAAATTCGGATTGCCAATGGCAGGTTGAGAAGGATATTGTTGATAATGCCAAGACTGATCCCGAAAATTTTGTTAATACTGAAGTCATGAAAGAAACTGTAAGGAGGTACTTAGGTGCATTCAGTATAACAGTGACCTGTGAAGTTATGCTGTGGAAGACAGAGAGGATATTCCTAACTCGTATTTTTCCAAAGTGTTCACCTGTAGAGTCATCAACATGCTAGTAAGTGTAGCAAGAATTAAAGTTGCTTAAAGTGACTCCGATCTTAGAAAATGAGGTCCTGTCTCAGCTGAAAAGGCTGAAAGTTTATAAATCTCAGTGTCAGACAACATATATCCCAGGGTACTTAAAAATGTCTGTGATTAAAAATACAGGTACCTAACAAGTATTTTTCAAAATTCTGTGAAGATTGGTGAAATCCGTAAAGACATGAAATGGACTAACATTTTCCCAGAATATAAGAAGGGTGACCACACTGACCCTGGTAATTATGCTCCAGTAAGCTTAAGGTGTGACGTAGGTAAGAACAGGATACACTAATAAAGAACAAGTTTGAAAAGCGGCTGATAAGAACTGGCATGTTAAGAGAAAGCCAGCATGGGTTCAGAAAGGATAAGCACATCTTGCTAATACGCTGCAGTTCTATGAAGAGGCAACTAAAATTTATTACAACAATAGAGAGGTTGATATCATTTATTTGGACTTCCAGAAGGTTCTTGACACAGTACTCCAGAAGAGGTTAATAATCAAATTACAGGAGGTATGGATTGAGGTATGGGATGCGAATGTGAGCAGAATTGGCTCAGAAACAGAAAACAGAGAGTTACGGTGAGGGGATCGTATTCATCCTAGAAGATGTTAAAAGGGGGTTCCACAAGAACCATTCTTAGGGGCGCTGCTGTGTTTAATTAACATTAATGATTTGGATAAGCACAGAACAAATTTGCAGATGACACGAAATTAGAGTGATGGACTGATAACATTCAGGCACAGAATCAATACAGGTGGATCTAAACACAATCCGGATGTGGGCAGATAAATGGCAGATGAAGTTCAATGTAAGTGGTATTACATACAGGAAGTAGAATTACTGGATATAAATATACAATGGGGGTCCTCAGTCAGAAAGTGCATTGTATGAGAAAGATTTTGGCGTTCCAGAAGACATCACTATCAACATCTAGACAATGCATTGAAGCCATTCGGAAGGCTATTAGAATGTTGGGCTATATAATATGCTCAGAGGAGTTCTCGCGACATTCTCCTTAAGCTGTGTGATGCACTTGTGAAGATACACATTAAGCCTTGTGTACAATTTTGATTCCCATATTTTGTGAGGGATGTGAAGGCTCTGGAGAGAGTTCAGAGAAGGGTGACTAGACTCATTGCAGGATGTGAACTATGCAGAAAAACTGAGAGAATTACATATGTTCAGCCCACTCTGACGTAAAATGAGAAAAGATGCAATAAAAGTGTTCAGAATCATTTTGGGTGGAAGTAAGTTGGATGCCAGCTACTACTTCAAAATTAATGCTTCAACAAGGAAATAGGGCCACATGTGGAGACTGGTTAAAGGGAGATTTCAGACTAAAATCATGCAGACGTTCTGTACAAAGTGATTTGACAGATACAGAATAAAACCCACACTCTCACACTGTATCATAGACTGACCGGTAGAGAATCAACCCCACATTTACACAAGGCACCAGAAACTGACCAGCGGAGATTGACTCTTACACCCTCACTCTGTAGCAGAGACTAGGAGACAGACACAGGAGCAACATCTCAATCCTGCAGCCTACTTTCTGGCTGTCTGCCTAATTGCCTGTCTGTCTGTCTGTTAGTCGATCTCTCTCTCTCTCAGCTAACGTGTTATCTCACATTTGCCTTTTTTTCTCCTTTACCTGTTCATCTCCCTGTTTGGAGTACATTCTTTATTATTTAACCAGTTTGCCCATTCCTTTGCAGATTGAAATATTTCTTCTCAATTTCTTTTGACATTTGACAGAGTTGAGATGCCCATTAAAGACTGTGACTTCAGCAATATCACACACAAAATGCTGGAGGAGCTCAGCAGAATTTCTTGTGTTGACTTGGATTTCCAACATCTGCATATTTTCTCTTGATTTTATGTTAGCAATGTGCTCATTTCACCATTTCCATCCTAATTGCAGTCTCACTATTGTATCTTTGTTCAAATCTGTGGTTGTGGGTTTTGAATTGAATTGACTTTATAACTTACATCCTTCATTTACACGAGGAGTAAAAATCTCTACGTTACGTCTCCGTCTAAATGTGCAATTTATAGTAAGCATAGAGCATAGAATAGTACAGCATAGTACAGGCCATTCGGCCCACAATGTTGTGCCGACCCTCAAAGCCTGCCTTCCATTCAACTCCTCACCTTAAATTCCTCCATATACCTGTCCAGTGTGTACAACAGGACATTTGATATAGCATAGAAATACAATAGTACAATTGTCTCTCTCTCGGTGTGTGTGTGTGTGACTGAGTGAGTGAGAGAGAGAGAGAGAGAGAGAGAGAGAGATCGATCAAGAAGAAGCTGAAGTACTAAACAACATTTACAAAATGGGAAACTGTAGGGACAGAGGTAGAGATCGGTCTGTGTCGCTGGTGTCCGTTCAGAAATCAGTAATTAGCCAACAAAAAGACGAAATCTGTAAATGTCGCTGCTTCGTGACAAAACTCAGTCTTTGTAATTAAATCAACCGGCCTATTTTCACCAGAGACTCTGCAGAGGTGATGCCAAAGAATTTTTATGTATTTGTCTCCAATCGCCCGAATATTTACAATAGAGACAAAGATACTGAATGAAAGTGTTTGTTCAAGCAACTGTAACTGAGCAAGTCAGTGAGGTGTATAACCGTATCTCGGGAGACAGATCCTCTGTATAAATCGGGACCGCTTTGAATGCATCAGCTGTCTGCCGGAGCTGTGAACACAGGAGGAACAGAAATCACAGATTCTCACTGAAATGGTGTATCCAGTCATCTGGCGGATAGAAGACGTTTACTATCCTTTTATTTCAGCCTTTGGAATTCCCGGTAAGCCGCAGGGTCAGCTGCCGTGGGCGGATGTTGAAGTTTAATTCCAATGTTGTGATTGATTCTGCCGCCGGTTTAAACTCTCACATTCCAGTCCCGGTATTCCGCTTTTCAGGAATAGAGTGGAAACACCGGGACGACAGATGCTGGAATTTGGATCTAGAAACAAACCGCTGCAGGAATTTAGCGAATCCGCCGACATCGGTGGAACTGAGCTTGTCAGACAGTGTTCTTCCAGCGGTTTGTGATCAGTAATGGGATGTTCCGTCTCTGTGCGTTTGGTCTTGCAGCAGTTGCACTGCATTTACAAATATTGTGTTTATAGAGCCCGCGGAGACTATACTAACTGATCGTCTACATTTGCATGTGAGCGGATTTCTGAGTTAGGAGCAAGACTCAAACAAATGATTGGTAGTAACAATTTAGCAAATGTGTGGACTTTCGTGTTGTAGATCGAATCTACTGTCGATTTTAAATAAATGTCTGCGGTATGACTGAATGTAAACAGCTGATGGAAAACAGACTGAACTCATTGCAGAGACAATTAACAAAGCCGGCCTAGTGCTTCAGAGTGAAACGTTTCCCATCTGACAGACATCTGACTACGGCACCGAGTTTGCTGCTGGACGTTGAATTCCTCTCCCCTGCTTCCCTGTGATGGAATCAACGGGAGGCGTCATGTCTGTTTGTGAGGTTGTGTAACTTATTTTACTGTGTAAACTCATTCTCTGTCTCCACCAAACTGCTGCATTGGCTTCTGCTCAGTGTTTTCTCAACTTGCTGTTCCCTGTCTCTCTTCCAGCGAACTTGGTGGCGATTGTGATCCTGTCCCGGGGAAAGTGCGGTCTCTCCAAATGTGTCACTCGCTACCTGGTGGGAATGGCAGCGGCCGATCTCCTGGTCGTTATCTCCGATCCGCTGCTGAGGTGGACTGCTGTGATTTATTTTCCCCGATCATTCCTGCGAATCACTCCTGTGTGCAGATTCGACCTATGGTTGATTTTTGCGAGCACTGCGACCTCAGTCTGGCTGACTGTCGCTTTCACCGTCGATCGATTTGTGGCTATTTGCTGTGAGAAGCTGAAAGCAAAATATTGCACCGAGAGAACGGCGGCTGCGGTTATCGGGACAGTGAGTGTGCTGGCCTGTTTGGAGACTGTCCCCTGGGGCTTTATGTACGAGTCTGGAGAAATAATTGACGGTGTTCCCTGGGATTGTGTTATGACACTGAGCTTCACAAACTCTCCCTCATGGTCGGCATTTGAGGTGTTTCACCGCATATTCTACCCTTGCGTCCCTTTCATTCTGATGTTGCTGTTCAATATTCTGACTGTCAGGCGGATTCTAGCGGCCAGTCGAGCCCGCAGGGGGCTCCGGGGACAAAAGAGTGGAGAGAATGACAAGGACCGGGAGATGGAGAACCGACGCAAATCCATCGTTTTGCTCTTCAGCATCACCGGTAGTTTCATATTGTTGTGGGGAACACAGGTGGTATTTTCTATCTATAAACGGATTTCAATGAGTTTTGTTTATTCTGTCACGGATCCCCGTTACATCACAGACCACACATCGGGAATGCTGCAGATTCTCAGTTCCTGCACCAACATGTATATTTACTCCGTGACTCAGAGCAAATTCCGAGAGGAACTGACGAATGTGCTGAAATACCCACTGAATCGGATTTTGAAACTGATGAAACGTTAGAAATAAATGCTGTAAAGTTTTACAATTCAGCTGCCTTCGTGCTCCCAATTCTATCCACCCACTTGTAGGTGAATGGAAACAATGTGATGAACAGAGTAACAAAACAAACACGAGAAAATCTGCAGATGCTCGAAATACAAAACAACTCACACAAAATCACATCCTGATGAAAGGTCTCGACTGGAAACGTCGACTGTTTACTATTTTCCTCACACAAGATGCTGAAGGAACTCAGCAGGCCAGGCAGCATTTATGGAAAAGAGTAAGTTGTCGATTTTTCCTGCCGAGACAGTTCACCAGAATCCTGTCAACTGTTTAATCTTTTCCATTTTGTGTGTGTTGCTTTAGAGTTACAAAACAACTGTTTATAGCTGAGCCCGACGGCATCACTGACCTCACCATCCCAGAAAAATCCCTTTTGCGCCTCACCTCTTGCCCTGTTAAATTGGAGCTTGAGGAGAACCTGTTTTCCCTGCTTCCCGGTTCTGACAAAACTGCCTGATCTTGCAGTTTACTTTCGTCTCTATCAACCACTCCTGCTCCCGTCAAAACCCGTCCTTTCCTTCACCTTCCTTTTTTCCTCCATCTCTAAATGTAGAGTCTCCCTCTCACTGCCAACTTGAACTGTCCTCCTGTAGGAGAATGCTCCTGTTTTACAATTGAAGACAGAGAACCGATCCGTTCACTTGTCTCTCTGTGAGAGATGGAGAGACAGAGAAAGCGAGCGCGAGGGCTGAAGGCGCGAAGGAGAGAGCGAGTGAGACATCGCGAGGAAAGGCGCGCGGGAGAGCACGTGAGGGAGAGAGCGCGACGGAGAGGGTGCCATGGAGATGACGTTAGAGTGAGCGTGATGGAGAGGGCCTGGGGGAGAGCGTGCAGGCGATATTGAGCTCGAGGGAGAGCAACAGAAGGGGACATCGCGAGGGGGAGAGCGCACGAGGGAGTTGGTGGGAGGCAGAGAGCGCAAAGGAGAGCACGTGAGGGAGAGCGCGCGAGGGATAGGACACGAGGAAGATGTCGCGAGAGTGAGCGCGAGGGAGTGGGCGTGTGGAGAGACAGAGAATAGAATGAGAGAGGGAGCGAGAAAGTAAAGCGACAGAGACATTGTGAGGGAGAGGGAAAGGGAGGAAGGGAGGAAGGAAGGAAAGAAGCAAGGAAACCGGCTCTGTGACATTGCCGGATCTGCTGTGGTTCCACTCTTTCACAGAGATAGGCTTGTTTCGTGGATAAGTATTATTTCGAATTATGTATAGCTATACTGTAGGCATCAGTTTTCTTTTTGTTCTATATCAAAATCGTACGAGTTCTAACAAATTCTGTGGTTTCAACACATGTCCAGTCTCCTTTGTTTGCGAATGCATAAGTAAATTGCCTGAGCTGAACCAAAGAAGAAGACAATGAATGAATTTTCAAACAATGTTCATTACAAACAGAAAGCACAAAAGTACACGGGGATGGAAAGATATGAATCACATGCAGCGAACACTATA
Source organism: Mobula birostris (assembly GCF_030028105.1). Taxonomy (NCBI): domain Eukaryota; kingdom Metazoa; phylum Chordata; class Chondrichthyes; order Myliobatiformes; family Myliobatidae; genus Mobula; species Mobula birostris. The sequence goes on from NC_092397.1 coordinate 33,032,839, forward strand.
ACTGGGGCACAGACAGGAGTATGTGTGTGAATGAGTGAGATTGCAGGATGATGCGTTACCTCAATCATGCCATGGCCAAGGATGTCTCTGAGAAAGTAAGGGCCATTTTGAAAGGGCAGGAGGAACAGCCAGAGGTCATGTTCCTTATTAGAACTAACAACAGACAGACAAGGTCCTGCAAAAAGAATTTAAGGAGTAGGGCATAAAGTTAGGAAATAGTAACTCTTGGGTGGTGATTTCAGGATTATTTCAGGTGCCACATGCTTCCGAGGTTAGATATGGTACGTTGGTACACTTAAATTTCTGGCTAACAATTTGGTGCAGGAGGGAGGGCATCAGGAACACAGATCATTGGGCTTTCTTCCTGGATAACTAGGGCTGGTGTAACAGGGATTGGTTACAGTGAAGGGGAAGTAATATTCTCACAGGGAAGCTTGCTGTAGCCACCCTGACGATTTTTATCATGAGGCATGTGGAGGGGGTTTTGGGATCCAGACCTACCAGTCCGTAAGTAGCATTGAGCGGATGGGGTATTATTTGTTTGATGTGTTCAGGAAGGTTTCCAGAAACCATATGTAGACGGTCCACCAGGAAGGGAGACATACCTGACATATTGAGAAATTAACCTAGCAAGACGATTGGAGTTTAATTGGGAAAGTTCTATGAATCTTAATTCTGGAGGGTTTCAGATGATTATTGATAAAAATATGTTTGGACCTGCAGGTCGATGATTACAAATTTGTGGAAGAATTGGGCAGGTGTCATAGAAAGTTGTCTGGGAGCTGATGCTACTGGTTGTTACTGGATGGAGCTGATGTCAGCTGATGTCTGATACCGTGAAAGTCACATACAGCCCTGCCGGTCAGAATTTAGTAGTTCCCTGTTCCTATGAGGAGGGTAGAGAAGGACAAGGATGGTCAGGAACTTAGGATGATGAGAAATATTGTATTTGTTTAAAAACGTAAGAGGAGTCAGAAGAGGAAGATGAAATTAGACAGGGTCTTGGAGGAACATACAGGAAGCAAGAACAAGTCACACAGCATATCAGGAGAGTGAAGAGTTATCAAGAAATGTCCTCATTCAGGAGTATCACTGAGAATCCCAAGGCATCTTATGCATACACAGAAAACAACAGTATAGTGGGGAGAGGACAGGACCACCCGAGTACAAAGGTGGGAGTTTATGCCCCGAGACAGAGTTAGCATGCGAGGTAGAAAATGAATACTGATGATCAGTAAGGAAAAGGACAAGGAGGAAAGCATGATGAGAAAGGCTGTATGGTATTATTCCCCAGCGTGTTGATACTAAAGAGGAAGTGCTGTTGGGTCTCAAATCATTTTGATGGGTAAGTCCTTTGGGGGAGTTTAGTACATTGGGAGACCCAGACCACATGCAGTTAAATGTGATGTTAAACTGCCGGCACCGTACTGTAAGAACAAAGATCGCAACAACATCTGTTTAACAACCGTTAAACACTAGGACAACCACAGCATTTCAATGACAAAGAGCTGTACAACAGTGATAATGGACTTCAATTCATGGACAGTATCTATCCCCCCAATCCCACTGGACATCTTTCAGGATGTAACAGAGAGTTGAAAAAGAGAACATTGAATGATGTGTGCTTCAATTTCCAAAGATTTTTGAAATGCCAGTAGCAGGAGGAACAGAAATGTAGGCAGGTTCTGGAAAGTAGTGAAAACAACAGAGTAGTGTCTGACTGTAATTTCCCCAACATTTGCTCGGATTGTCTTATCATAGAGGCCCCGAGGAGTGGAATTTGTTGGCATCGTGGAAATATTTCCCAGCATTTGCAGCCTATACTATGTCAGTTTGTGCAGATTTAGCATGTGATCTAAAACTTTGACAATGTTCTCTGGAAAACACAGGGGCTTATATTGATGATCTGGTTGTAGGGAATGACACGTGGGAAGAGCATATTGCAGTGGTAGAAAAACTGTTTGAAAGGTTGTCCAAGGCTAATCTTACTGTGAACCTCGCTAAAAGTGAGTTTGGTCATACTACAGTTACATATCTGGGCTATGCAGTAGACCAAGGCCAACTGGCTCCTGTACAGGACAAGGTTCAAGCTATTGCTGAGGTTCCCGTTCCAACTGGCAAGAAAGCTTTGACAATGTTTTTAGTAATGGTTGAGTATTATCGTAAGTTTTGCAAGAACGTTGCTGACATCATTCTCTCCCTAATGAAATTACTTGGGAAGAGTGAAAGATTTGTATGGAATGATCCTTGCCAAGAGGAATTTGAACATCTGAAAGCCATCCTGTGTTATCATCCTCTGCTCAAAGCACCTGATTTTTCAAAACCATTCTCTATAGCAACAGACACTAGTGACGAAGCTGCTGGGGCAGTATTGTTACAGAAAGGTGTGGATGACGTTGAACACCCAGTAGCTTATTCCTCAAAGAAATTTAATGTGCATTAGGAAAATTATTCCACTGTTGAAAAGGAATTGCTAGCACTTATTCTGGCATTTTGAAGACTCTGTTTGTCCTGCCCAGAGACCACTTGTGGTTTACACGGATCACAATCCGTTGGTGTTTCGAACTAAGATGAAGGATAGGCATAGAAGGTTATTAAATTGGACTCTGATATTGCAAGAATATGACCTGACAATGAAACATGTGAAAGGTACTGACAACATTATAGCTGATAGTTTATCTAGATGTTAAGTTAGAAATTCTACACGTTTTTGCTCTGTTATCTGTTGATTATACATGTTTCAAACTTTATCATTTTCAGTTAAAGGAAAATTTTGCGAGAGAGAGAGAGAGAGAGAAGAGAGAGAGAGAGAAAGTGAGTTGTGGAACAAAGGCACCTTGTTAAAAAGAGAGAGAAAGAAAGAGAGAGAGGCAAGGACTGCTCACAGCTTGTTTATACTTTCTACAAGGATACTAGCAGCATCCATGTTCTTACAGAGAGAGAAGGGAGGAGCTGCTTTATGGACAGTTGGTATTCAGCGTGGTGAGATAAATAGAAGGTCAGCTGTTAGACCTACAGACACATGGTTTTGGACACTGAATGAGCCTTGTTGTGCCCACAGAAAAGTTGGGTTTTGGAGGATTGATCAGGCGGATCGATCAGTGGCTCTAGCAGTGCACAAAGGGTGTGACCGGTGGGGAGTTATTCGTGTGCCACCCTTGCTGGGTTGACAATTCCACCACAGAAGAACGGTCTGAGTCTGCTGTGGTCACAGTCGGTGACTTCTAAAGGATTTCCGAGGACAACAGGAAGATTGACGGCGTCAGCTCACCTGAAGACTCAGACTTCTCCCTCTCTCTCGCTCCATCACTACTCAACTCAATACCACGAACTGAACTGAACTTTACTCTCTATTTACCCCTATCTATTTATACTATCTATTTACCCCTAGACTTGATGAAGCTTGTTTTTCATATATTTCCACATTTACTTATACATATATATATATATATATATATATATATATATATATATATATATATATATATATATATATATATAAGCACTGCTAACCTGTTTGATTTATCTGCACTTATATTACTGAATTACTTAGTAACTAATATATACCATTAGTTATTTGCAATACTGGATTCCAAAGTGTTTTCCATTTCTGCTGGTTCTTTAACGCATCACGGGGTACGTGACAATAGATATATTGTATGTGCAGAGTAAGTAATTTCATATATTCCTTTCCATTCTAAAATTAAAGGACATAATTTTGTGGTGAAATTTGCTGACATGGATTAACAATCTTTTGACTGACTGGAAACAGACCAAGGGAGTTTCTTCTCTTCTCTGTGGCAGACATTTACTCTTGGGCCAGTGAAGGGATCGGAGTTTTGAAACAGCTGCTCACAATCCACATGTCACCTGGCCAAGTTAACTACATTTAGACACTCCAAGTTCACAGACGGCAGGGAGCTGGGAATAGAATTTAAGAACAGATCGATGGGGAGATACTGAGCAATTATGCAATAGGTTAGTTTAGGCATACCTGGAGTACTGTGTTTGTGAAACAAATTTGCATCCCCTGTTCACTCACCTGTCGATCTGTTAACTTCCTGAATCCAGCCCGGCAGAGGTACCGTCGTCATCTCCTAACAATTCACCTTCATTCCATGTCTTTTCGTTATCATTTCCCTGGTCAGTGATGCCATCTCTCCCTGACCGGCTTACCTTTGGCAAAAGTATATTCACCGGGAAGCACAGTAAAGACACTCCAGTGGTGGCACTCATCTCACGCACAATGGACAATAATGGTATTTCTTAGCGTCAATCACACCAGGCACAGGACTTCTCTGAAGGAATTCCTCACACCTGTTCTTTGGGCTCAAACATCTTCAACTGTATCCTCAATGACTTTTCTTTCACTGCAACATTTGAAGAGTGATATCACAAACACGAGGAAATCTTGAGATGCTGGAAATCCAATTTAAACCCACACAAAATGTTGGAGGAACTCAGCAAGTCAGGCAGCATCTGTGGATCAGACGCTATCTGTGTAAAGTTACTATTGTATATGGAGCAGATCGCTCGGCTGTTTTTTTTAAATGCAAAGTGATGTGTGTTTTCAGCATTGTCAGTTTTGGTTTCCAAGTTCATTGTCTCCAGCATGTTCTTCAATTTTTGACACAATCTGATTGAAACATATAAGATTATTAAGGTATTGGACATACTGGAGGCAGGAAGCATGTTCCCGCTGATGGGCGAGTCCAGAACCAGAGGCCACAGTTTAAGAATAAGGGGTAGGCTATTTAGAATGGAGTTGAGGAAAAATTTTTTCACCCAGAGCATTGTGGATATGTGGAATGCTCTGCCCCAGAAGGCAGTGGAGGCCATGTCGCTGAATACTTTCAATAAGGAGATGGATAGAGCTCTTAAAGATAGCAGAATCAAAGGTTATGGGGATAAGGCAGGAACTGGATACTGATTGATGATCAGCCATGATCACAGTGAATGGCAGTGCTGGCTTGAAGGGCTGAAGGGCCTACTCTTGCACCTATTGTCTAATCCAAACAGCACCAGCCTGTCACACTTCCCAAACCCCACACACCACCAGCACAGTTTGTGGCTGGACTTGTACTGACCAGGACTTAGTCCCTCTCCTTCCAAAAACATCTAATAATAAAGCCCTGCACTCCGGCCACTCAAATCTACAACAACACTGAGCCTTGGAATCTCTACTTCATGCTAATCCAGGTTGTTTGTTGTTTAACAGAACTACTGTCACAGCAATTCCTACACGCATTCGTAATGTGAATTCTGTCTGCGGAAAACACCTGTTGATCGTATCTGATCCCGGGGCCTCTATATTCAATAATGCTGAACTAACAGAATTATTTTGTGCCATTCTGATGGCAGTTTTTCAACTGATAAACCTTGTCTCTCCAGGGATTCGGTGTAGCCTGCCGAACGTTCCCAGAGTTTCTTAGTCTTCCCGTTCAAATTAAATAAATTCGTAGAATCAAGCAGAGGGCAAAAGTCACGAAGAGCGTCAGTGGATTCGGTCTGACTTTCTGAGAATTTTGCTTATAAACTGCTACACCCTGACACAAGATCTCAGACAGCAGACCCATAGACCATGGAGTAGATCATGAGAATAGAAAGAAACTGCACCAGTTTCCTTCTAAAGACCATTGGGCACTAGATGCCGTCCCTTCTGATCATGGAATATAGAAAGAAACTTCGAACTACAGTACAGGACAAGACGGTTTACCACAATGTCGTGTGGAACCAACTGAAAACTATATCAATAAATCTCCATGAAGTGATCGCTCCGACCCACACAATGTCATTATCCCAGGCTGCAGACTGTGAGCATCCTCCACCCTCTAAGCAAAAAACTAAACCCTCATATCTCCTCTGAATCTACACCCTCTCACTTCCAATGCATGCCCTCTGTTACTGGAGATTTCTATCCTGGGAAAAAGAAACTCCATCTCTGCTCGATCTGCGCCTCACATAATCTTACAAACCTCTATCAGATCTGCCCTCAGCCTCCACCGATCCAAAGAAAATAACCCAACTTTGTCAAGCCTCTCATAATAACCTGTCCCCTAAACCAGGCAGCAACCTGGCAAACCTCTTCTGCACCCTCTACACTACCTCAGCATTATTCCTATATTGGGGCGAGCATAACTGTATGTAATGCTTCAGATGCGGCATAACCAGGGTCTTTTTAAATTACCTCGTGACATTTGAATTCAAGGCCTCAAATAATAAAACAAGCAGTCTATAAGCATTGTCAACCACATGATCAACCTGTGTAGCCACTTTGAAGGAGCTATAAATGTGGGCCCCAAGATCATGCCATAAACTGATTACTGTCTCCTTGCACTTGTCTAACCATTTATTTGGGCTGAACTCCATCTGACGTTTCTCTGCCCATATCTGCAACTGATCGAAATTACCCAGAAGCCATAGCACAGATCACTGCAGAATACTGCTGACCACAGACCTCGAGCTCCAGGCAGGCGAGGTTGTTGTCCTTCTTGGATGCGAGGAAGGGGAAGAAACGGCAGTTTGAGGCGTAAATCCGGTGGAGAATGAAGTGTAGGAGAGGTCCATGGCAGACGGTGGAGAGTCCCGGAGTGGTGGCAGAGAGACGGACAGGGCCCGTAGGTATCTCCGCATGGCAGCGAGCGTGGCGCGGAGAATCCTGCGGGAGCAGCGGAACAAGCAGTGGTCAATGAAATGGAGGTACCTGGGATCCTTGCTGGGCCCGAACTGGGAGGCCTGGAACCGGAGCTGGAATCCCTGCGGTAACAGATGGTGGCGGAGACACGCTCCCAGGAAGGAGCCGCGGCTGTGGTAGCGGGTCTGAGTCAGGATGTGGTCGAAGAGTCGGAGAGAGGCAGAGATCACAGAGGGAGCAGTGAGAGAGGGTCTCACTGAACTCCTGTCGAAGAGAGGATTTAAACTTCTTCACGGTAGGCATACCTTGAAGAGAGTTCGCAGCGGAGTAGCAAATCATAAACACAAAATAATCTGCAGATGCTGTTGTCAAAGGAACACTCACAATGCACTGGAGGAACTCAGCAGGTCAGTCAGCATCAGTTGAAAAGATTAGTCGACGTTTCGGGTCGAAACCCTTTGTCAGGACTGAAGGAAGAACTTTGGGGAGGGTTTGAAGAATACTGGTAGTTGAAAAAAAACAGTAATTTGAAAGACAAAGGGGAGGGGGAGGGGAGGCAGGGAGGTGATTAGCAGGAGAACAATGCGCAGTAGTAGAAGGAGGCGGAACTATGAGGGAGGTGACGCGAAATAGGGATAGAGGATGGGAGAGGGGAGGGAATTTCCGGAAGTTGGAGAATTCTATGTTAATACCAAGGGGCTGGAGACTACCTAGACGGTATATGAGGTTTTACTCCTCCAACCTGAGTTTAGCCTCATCATGGCAGTAGAGGAGGCCAGGTATTGACATATCTGAATGGGACTGGGAAGCAGAGTTGAAGTGGATGGCTACCGGGAGATCCTGTCTGTTGTGGCGGACGGAGTGGAGGTGCTCGACGAAGCGGTCCCCCAATCTCTGTCGGGTTTCACCGATGTAGAGGAGGCCGCACCGGGAGCACCGGATGCAATAGATGACCCCAACAGATTCAAAAGGGAAGTGTTACCTCACCTGGAAGGACTGTTTGGGGCCCTGAATGTTGGCAAGAGAGGAGGTGTTGGGACAGGTGTAGTACTTACGCTTACAGGGATAAGTGCCGGGTGGGAGATCCGTGGGGATGGACGTGCAGATAAGTGAGTTGCGGAGGGATCGATCCCTGTGGAAAGCGGAGAGGGGTGGAGAGGTAAAGATGTGCTTAGTGGTTCTTAGTGCTTAGCCTGTTCCTAATATTGTACTGCAGGGGTCGAGACATTTTCCTCCCTGTTACAATCACATGAGAGATGTAAAGAGATGAGAAAAGAATAAGCCGTTGAAGGACCTTTGAGAAACAGAATGAGATCATGCGAATGAAAATAGTGTAACACCAGACAACAGATGACAGATGCTGGAGATAAAGGACTTGAATACTGAATTCAGCCGACCCAGTCCTTCACACGCATATTGTAGTGTTTTAGTCACACCAATAAAGGGCACGGATCCCATCAAGTCCAAGTCAGTACTCTGGAGGGAAATCCATTCCCCCTCCAGACAGCTTGCAAGCCATATCCTTCAACTGCCAATGCTATTTCCATTTGAAATCACATCTACTTCCAACAACCTAAAACATCAGATTCCTGGACTTGATCTTGCTGTATCAAAAAGTTCTTCATTTACATCCTTTATTGGTTGCCCAAAACCTCAAATCCATCTCACCTAAGTCAGAAGTAAATTTATTTGTCTTACCTAATGGCTAGATATTAGATTAGATTATGAGGACACTCAGTCCTCGTTCACTGTCATTTAGAAATGCACGCATTGAGAAATGGTACAATGTTCCCCTCGTATGATGTCACCGAAACACAGGACAGACCAAGACTAAAACTGACAAAAAACACATAATTATAACATATAGTTACAACAGTGCAAAAGAATACCGTAATTTGATAAAGAGCAGACCATGGGCATGGTAAAAATAAAAGTCTCAAAGTCCCGATAGCCCCAACATCTCACGCGGACGGTAGAAGGGAGAAACTCTCCCTGCCATGAGCCTCCAGTGCCGCAAACTTGTCGATGCAGCATCCTGGAAACACCCGGCCACAGCTGACTCTGAATCCGTCCGAAAACTTGGAGCCCCCGACCAGCCCTCCGACACCAAGCACTGTCTCTGCCGAGTGCTTCGACCCTGCCCCGCCCGCCGAGCAACAGCAAAGCCAAGGACTCGGGGCCTTCCCCTCCGGAGATTTCAGATCACACAGTTGCAGCGGCAGCGAAACAGGTATTTCAGAAGTTTCACCAGATGTTCCTCCGTGTTCTCATGTCTGCCTCCATCAAATCAGAATTGTGCACGGCACCCTACTTGATAGATAACAGATATTCATCACGGAGTGGCTGCTGTGCATTGCGTCGCATCGCCATTTTCTCCTCTCCAATTTAACATCAATATATCAAATGGAGCCTGGACAATGATACAATGTCTGCCTTAGGATTTGAGTGCAAGATTGCTCACTTCCACTCTGGTTCCTCTATCCCTATTTCACATCACCTCCCTCATAGTTCCACCTCCTTCTACTACTGTGCATTGTTCTCCTGCCAATCACCTCCCTGCTTCCCCTCCCCCACCCCTTCATCTTTCAAATTACTGTTTTGTTCAACTACCAGCATTCTTCAAACCCTCCCCACAGTTCTTCCTTCAGTCCTGACGAAGGGTTTCGACCCGAAACGTCGACTAATCTTTTCAACTGATGCTGACTGACCTGCTGCGTTCCTCCAGCACATTGTGAGTGTTCCTAAGAGTACCGTCTGTGGTCCTATCCACCTGGGGGCAAACCCTGGCCTTTCTGGCAGCACCCTCACCATAACTTGGTCGCCAGGCTGTGGAAAAACCATCCCCTCTCCCTCTGGCTCCTTTTGATCAGCGATTCACTGTTGTTGTTTCGCTCGGTCCTTTAATACTTCAAATTGGTTGCAAAGGTCTTTCATGTATTGGGTCATTCTATCCCTGAATGTCCCAGGCTCCCCGCAACCCATAATTACCCCATAAGGGAGTCGCATTGCTCACCCCATCAATAATTCGTAGGGGCTGAGACCCAAATTGCAGTTCAGGGTTGCGTGCAATCTCATCAAGATTCCTGGTAATACATCAACCTACGTCTTTCCTGTCTCAGCTATAGCTTTGGCTAACGCATTCTTGATTGTTCGGTTCATCCTTTCTACCATCCCTGAACTCTGGGGGTGGTAGGGTATGTGGAACCGTTGTCGAATCCCTAGTAGTTGGCACATTTCTTTCATCACTTTCCCCGTGAAATGTGCTCCCTGATCTGAATCCACCTGAACTGGGGTTCCCCAGCTTGGGAGGATTTCCTGAACTAGGATCCATGCAGCAGTGCGGGCGGTGCAGTCACTTGTTGGGAAAGCCTCTACCCACCGAGTGAAGTGATCCATAATTACCAGACAGTAGCTTTTCCCCCGGCTTTTTAGCAGGGGCCCTGTGAAGTCTATCTGGATGTTTTTCCAGGGTCACCTCAGCTGAGGCTGATTTGCCAGTTGTAGCTTTCTGCCCTTACCAGGGTTATGCTGGGCACAAATGATACAACGGCGGCAGAATTTCTCAACATCCCCACCCATCCCTGGCCACCACCAGTCCTGCTGGAGGGTTGTGATCATGCTCTGCCTTCCCTCATGCATCGCCCCATGATAAAACTTTAGTAGTATCTGTCTAATACAGGGTGGGTCCATCACGACTATTTCCTCCCCGTGTGTCCAGCACCCATCTGATCCCTCCTTTGCTCCTTTTCTCGTCCATTTTTCCTTCTCTTCAGCCTCTTCCTCTTCATATAATTTTACTAAGCTAGCTTCTGTCATTTCCTCCTGCACACTTGCAATTTCAGTTGCCTCTTGCCCCCTGCTGCCTTATTCGCAGTAATGTCTGCCCTCAGAGGAACTGGGAAAACTTTATATTCTGGAGTGGCCGCAGTCTCTCTGAGTATCCCCTGGTGTTTTTGTTCCTTCGCTTTTCCCTGAGCAGCAGTCAGTGTGTCAGTTTGTATAGGGTCCTGCTTAGGGGGTTTATACAGACCCTCCTCTATTTTAACTGGGTTTATCTTCACCTGCCCACAATCTTGCTTGTTGGTAGCCCACACTGCTGGGAACTGTTGACAAGGTAACCCATAGACACCATCCTGGCTCCAGTCTCTAATGATCAGGGCAGCTGCGCCTCAGCTCACCAGGCCGTGTATTCTGTTGGTTGTGCGCGTTCACTGCCCCTGACTCGTCCATATTATTTCTCCCTTTCCCGAATCTACAAAAGCTCCTGCTTCCCTCAGGATGTCTATTCCAAGGATTGTGCCCTCATTATTTGGACATACCCAGAAATACACTGGAAGCTGCACTCCCCCGATTTCTAGTACCTGCAATTCCCTTCTTTCTGCTTTTACTGTTTTTACCTCCTACACCCCTGATATAACTGGCCTGTCCGGTTGCTGGTAACGGTAAGTTTGTTATCGATACCGATGCCCCTGTGTCCACTAACATATTGCATTGCCAACCCCTAATAATGCCGTTGTGTACATCCGTGGGTCACCAGCGCTGGCAGGGCAGCCCACTGCCGCATCTTTTTCTGTCTTAAGAGGCACCGTTACTAGCTCTTTTATCTGATCGACAGTCAGACCGTTTGCTGATGGGGTGAGTGACTGGGTATCTGCCGTGACCTTCGCCTGGGTTTTCCCCCTCCCTTTTGGACACCGGCTCCAGCCATGCCCCGACAGGGCACAGCTGTAGCATATCAACTCCTTCACTGCCTTATACTTGGTCCGGCAGTCCTTTGCTGGGTGCCCTGGCTGCCGGCAAGCAAAACAAGCCCTCCGGGACATCACAGCAGCTGCATCCACTATACCCACTTTACGATTTCTCTTGCCTTTTCTATGGTCTATCTCACTGGCCCACGAAACTATCTCAGAGTAGTTGGACCCCACCGTTATGCTTGAATCTAAAACTTCCCGGTGGGCTGAGCTCAGGCCTTCCTTCGGCATTTTTAGGAATCCTGGGTCGTCCCTCCCTGGGTTATCCAACCCTGAATACTCCTCGTACACTCGGTATTTACGTTCTGCATAATCCATGGCTGTCTCGTCAGCCCTCTGGGTCACTGCCATTATCATTCCCCAGCTACTCTCGCCTCCCCCCAGTCACTGCCTCACTTCCCCTTTAAAAGAGCAATATCTTTCTTCATTACTGGCGCTCCCGGTAGTTGTCCATGTACCATCCTGCACCCTCTGGGCCACCCTGTCCCACGTATTCCTCGGGCACTTGGCTTTCACTAACACATGTACATCTTTAAGGTGCATCTGGTGAATTTCAACCATTTCCTCGAGTTTGCGCCAGAACTCTGAATTCCCACAGGCGACTTTAAGTGAGGGCAACTTGGACAAAATGCTCTGTTTCTCCCCGGGGGTGAAGGGCTTATGAATAGTCATAATCAAGGTCAAGGGCTGGCTCGGATCATCAGAGTTCTCAACCTGATGTTGACTGACTTCAATAGGTGCCATTCTGGTTGATCTCTCTGGGTAAAACCTCTCCCTGAGATATCTCCATACTAATTCCCACACTACGCAAAATATAAAACTGCAGAGTATGTACTCCACAATCTGCCAATTTTGAGTACCCGAACTCATGAGGCCTGCTGTATTCCCTCGCATCACACTTGCAAACGCATACACTAAAATGCAGCTCCCCGAACAAGAATACACGCCCCCACTCTGGTGTCTCGAACCGTACCATTGGTTAACACCTTTCGCAACTGGTGGTTCAAGTCTCACCAAGTTAACCAAGTTAACATGCAAAGGTTCCTCACTTATATAAACACACATGCACATGCACACACTACTTTAATATCTACCAGTTCAGCTCTCCACTTTCGTCATACCTCGTGTTCCCGTGTGTCCGCCGACCGAACAGATCCAAGTGTGAGTGTTATTTTAGAAAAATACTCACCAACTTAGACTGCTAGGAACGCTGGCCACTAGACAGATCACGAAGTATCCCACTCCTGACACCAAATGTTGTATCGTGGGTGAAATCACCGGACAGACAGAGTCACTGGTAGATACAAAGCAGCTTCTTTATTCAACACAACAAGGTACAGCAGGCATCTTACGGATGGAGACGCTTTCCGTAGAAAGGTCTGCTAGCCTAATGTGGGCTCGATATTTATATACTTTATACTTTATTGTCGCCAAACAATTGGTACTAGAACGTACAATCATCACAGCGATATTTGTTTCTGCGCTTCACACTCCCTGGATTACAAATATTAAAAATAGTTAAAATTTGTAAATATTAAAAATTTAAATTATAAAACATAAATAGAAAGTAGAAAATGGGAAGTAAGGTAGTGCAAAAAAACCAAGAGGCAGATCCAGATATTTGGAGGGTACGGCCCAGATCCGGGTCAGGATCCGTTCAGCAGTCTTATCACAGTTGGAAAGAAGCTGTTCCCAAATCTGGCCGTACGAGTCTTCAAACTCCTGAACCTTCTCCCGGAGGGAAGAGGGATGAAAAGTGTGTTGGCTGGGTGGGTTGAGTCCTTGATTAACCTGGCAGCACGGCTCCAACAGTGTGCGGTATAAAGTGAGTCCACGGACGGAAGATTGGTTTGTGTGATGTGCTGCGCCGTGTTCACGATCTTCTGCAGCTTCTTTCGGTCTTGGACAGGACAACTTCCATACCAGGTTGTGATGCACCCTGGAAGAATGCTTTCTACGGTGCATCTATAAAAATTTGTGAGGTTTTAGGGGACAGGCCAAATTTCTTTAGTTTTCTCAGGAAGTAAAGGCGCTGGTGGGCCTTCTTGGCAGTGAACACTGCTTGGTTGACCAAGTCAGGTCATTTATGATATTGACCCCGAGGAACTTAAAGCTTAAATATGCTAAACACAAAGGCAATCGCTACTTGAAAAGTTGCAGACAATGCATAGGCAATGCTTCCTTTTGAAGCTACATACAAAATATCACACCATTCTTTCCTCCTGACGCCAATATATCTGGGTTGGTATCCACAGCCTTTAGGATTTACTTGGCATTTTGCGTGCTAACATAGAAGACAATTAATATTTATAATGTATAGATAATACTGTCTTTGAAACTGCAGCATTAGGTCAAACTATGGCGCCAGAAGCATCTGGTATTTACACCTTTTAGGAAGCTCATTGTGGTGGACTCAATCCACAGTCCTTTGTCAAACAGTTAAAATAGAAATCTGGTGGCCAAAGTCATTTTAGTGTAAACATATCATCTACCCAAAAAAAAACTCACTCTAACAGTATGAATACTTTTTATCGGCACTTTACATGTAGGGACAGTGATGGTGAAAGGGGGAGGGAAAGAGACCTGGGGAGGAGTGGTCTCAAGATCCTCAGGTGTTCCTCCCAATGGGATAAAGCACAAAGAGGGGAAATATCAAAGAGAGATGAGAATGGAACTGTGATTGTCATGAGAGATTTAATCAGAAGCAGATTAGGGTAGCGCTGCATTGAGTACCTTTGCTCTGTGAGCTGCTACAACCACGATCTGCTGGTGACAACCCATTCCAATTGAGTTTCCCATTCACATACCGACATATCGGTCCCTTACAGCTGTCATAACCAGTGGTGGGGTAGTAATGGGACAAGCTCCCACTTCCCATCAAATGCTGACAATGGTGTGCATCTCAAATTGCCTCTGTCAATCAAGTCCAGCTCCTGGCTTTTACATATGGGTTCGCTACTACACCCAATGAACTGTTTCTAGTGCCAGGGGAAGGTGCAAATGGGTTTACTGGCGTCATATAACGAACCGCTATGGGCAGATGGGGCTCCTCAGCCATACTTGGGCTCAAGTGGAAGAAAAATTCTGATCTCAAACCTCCACTGGCCTGTGGCTAGACCCATTCATGGGGAGACTTCGGGAGTAAACCCTGAGGAAGAATCCGGAGCTGGATTCCCTGTCGGTCCTGTGTTCAATGCAGACTGGCAATCCTGCAACACCGCTGGTGCCTGACTGCATCGGTCTCTGCCGTTGCTTTGGATTCATCAGCTGTGTGGAGAGCAGGGGCCCCTGCATGGGCAACTGCTTGCTTTACATATCACACTTCCCTGACTTGTATATTGACGTTGACACTAGGGTGCAATATCCATGGTCAATCCTGACCAGCGGAGGGCCATGATCAACATGTCTGTAGAGGGCCACCTCTCCTGCTACAGTGAGGCCGAGTACAGGTTGAACAAGCAACGCCTCATATTCTGACAGTGTAGCCTCCAATCTCGATGGCATGAACATTGATTTCTCCAAATTCAAGAATAACTACCTCTTGTTTCCACAACCCACCCCGACCTTTCTTCTGACTTTTCACCCATTCTGATGACCAATTAACCCCTTCACCTCTCCTCATGCACCCTCATGACCTGCCCATCAACTCTGTCTGGTTCTCCACCTTCTCCGTGTCATCCCATGGTCCAACATTCTCTCCTATTAGATTTCTTTCTCTTCATCTCTTTGCCTTTTCTGCCTGTCACCCAGCTCCTCACATCATCATCTCTCCACAAACCACACGTTCCCCACCCCTCACTTGTCCTCCTCCCCCTCCCCCACCACCGTATTCTGGCTTTTGTCCCTTTCTTTCTAATCCCGATGAAGGTTCTCAGCCCGAAATGTCGACGGTTTGATGAGTTCCTCCAGCATTTTCTGTATGTTTGCTTCAGTCTGTGTATTGATTAAGCTAATCAAACTGGTACAGTGGAAGAGGAATTTGTGGAATGGTCAGAGACAGTTTCTTACAGCAGTATCTTACCCACGAACGGGCTATTTCAGATGTAATCTGTGTAATTGAGGTGGGATTACAGAGAGATCTTGTGGTGAAGGATCCCTGAAGAAGTGATCACAATGTGGGAGATCTCCAGACCACAGATTGAGGGTGAACAGCAGGGTCAGAACCAGTGTCCTCACCCTAATTAAAGGCAATTTCAGAGACGTGACTGTGGAGTTGTCTGGCGCAGATGGGGTAAATAGGCTCAGGGACAGGTCAGTAATGAGCAGTGGCAGATGTTCAAGGAGACTGTTCGTAACACTCAGCAGACGTTGATCTCGATTAGACAGAGGGATCGCAGAGAGCAAAGAACATTCTGTGGTCAAAGGAGGCAGACAAGAGGATCAGGATTTTTTCAGGAACCAGTGATGAGACAAAATCTAAAACTAACAAGGAAAAAGCAGAGAGGTTAACTCCAATAATTTGCATTAGTGTTCACAGTGGGGGCACAGCAAACATCCCACAGATATCTCATGGTGAAATTTCAACATTGTGCCATAATGTGTAACAATCACCATCACTAGGGAAAAAAACTAATGGGACTAAAAGCAAACATTACTTGGTCTCAATGACCTGCACTGGAGGCTTTCACAGGAAGTCTGGAGAGAAAGTAGATACATTGAAGTCTGTCAAAACTCACTGTTACAGAAAGGTCCCAGTGGAGTTGAAAACCATTGTTGAAGAAGGGTGGAAGATGAAAAGCAGGTAACTGTAGTCCAGTTAACTTCACTTCAGGTACTGGAGTCTATAATCTATGAAGAAATAATGTCATTTAGAAAAGTTTAATGTCATTGAATTAAGTCACCAGGGTTCACAGTCAAATTCACACAGCACAGAAACGAGCCATTCAGCTCAAATGGTCCACGCTGACCAAAGTTCCCATCTGAGCTCGTGGTCTGTAACCCCCTCACCACCACATTATGAGCACGGTTATCCTCCTCCTTCTCCCATTTCCTTCCATTTGACCCATATCCTTCAAAACCTTTCCTTTCCATCTACCTGCCCAAGTGCATTTTCAATGTACCTGACTCAACCACTCCCCATAGCAGTTCATTCCATTTACTGACCAGTCTGTGTGTGGAAAAGTTGCCCTTCAGGTCCTTATTAAATCTCATCTTAAACCAATACCTTCCAGTTCTTGATTTTCCAACACTGACAAAAAGACTGTTCTCTTTGACCCAACCCTGGTCCTTCATGAATTTATACGCCTCTGCAATATCAGCACTCTTTCTCACACATTCCAGAGAAAAATATCTAAAATCCTTTCCACAGATCTCCTCTGCACTCTTTCCCGCTTAATGCTGTCTGTCATACGGCAGGGTGACCAAAACAAATCATTCTGGTCGCCAGTGAATCTTCTCAGCTCCAGGGTGGACAAGGTCAATTGTGTAATAAGGACACATTTGAGTAAAAACACTGACACTGTATACCAAGCACACTGAGCTGCCAGAGCACAGCACCGGCCAGTGAGGACACAGACCAGTACAACACCCGGCTCTCTACTACAAAATTCAAAGTTGAAAGTAAATGTATTATCAAAAATACACTTGTGTCACCGTATACAACGCTGAGATTAGTTTTCTTGTGGGCATACTACCAGTTTGTTAGAGCGGTAGGGGAGGATGAAACTAATTTGGTGGGGGTAGGTTGTAGAAACCAGAGTGGAGGCACTCAGGATAGGAGGGAAGGTAAAAGAGCAAAGATAGCATGCAATTACACTGTCAGATGATAGGACATCACCGCAGCCAGCAGGGTGAGTATCAGTGCATGAGGGATGCAGAATCAAAGGGTAGCGATACTGTACTCAGAGTGTTATATCTCTATCCACAGAGTATAAGAAATAAGGTGGATGATCTTATTGCCCTATTACAGATTGTCAGATATGATGTCATGGCCACCGCTGTGTCGTGGCAGAAGGATGCTTGCAGTTGGGAGCTGAATGTCCAAGGTTACATGTTGTATCAGAGAGATAGGAAGGTAGGCAGAGGGGGTGGCATCAATTCAGTAGAAAGATGTGATATAGGATCAGAAGATGCTGTATCATTCTGCATTGAGTTAAGAAACTGCAAGGGTAAAAGGACACTGATGCAGTTATATACAGGCCTCCAAACAGCAGCCTGGATATGGACCACAGATTACAACAGGAAATAGCAAAGACGTGCCAAAGGGCAATGTTATGATAGTCATGGGAGATTTCAACATGCAGGTAGATTGGGAAATTCAGGTTGGAATTAGATCACAGGAGAGTGAGTTTGTTGAATACCGACAAGATGGCTTTTTAGAACAGGGATGAGCTACATTAGATTGGGTGTTATATAGTGAAACCAAGGTAATTATGGAGCTTCAGGTAAAAGAATCCTTAGGAAACAGTGATGACAATATGATTGTGTTCAGCTTGAAATTTGATAGAAAGAAAGTAAAGTCTGACGTATCAGTATCTCAGTGAAGTACAAGATATTACAGTTGTATGAGAGAGGAGTTGGCCAAAGTAAATTGGAAGCAGATACTGGCAAAGATCAAGCAGAGAAGCAATGGTGTGAGTTTGTGGGAAAAATGAGGAAGATGCAGGATAGATGTATTCCAAAAAATGAAGAAACACTTAAATGGCAAAATGGGGCTGATGAGGGAAGTCACAGCCAATGTAAAAGCAAAAGAAAGTGCATCCAACAATGCAAAAATTAGTGGTAAGACAGAGGACTGGAAAGCTTTTAAAAGCCTACAGAAAGAATAACAGGAGGGAAAAGATGAAATGTGAAAACAAATAGCAAACAATATCAAAGTGCGTAGTAATAGTTTTTTCAAGTATGTTAAAAATAAAAGAGAGATGAGAGTGGATATAGGACCGCTGGAATACGAGGGTGGAGAAATAATAAAGGGGGACAAGGAGATGGCAAATGAACTAAATGGGTGTTTTGCATGAGTCTTTGCAGAAGACACTAGCAGTGTGCCAGATATTGCAGGGTGTGAGGGAAGAGAAATGAGTGCAGTTACTATTACAAGTGAGAAGGTGCTCAAAAAGCTGAAAGGGCTGAGTGTATGTGTCACCTGGACCAGATGTACTGCACCCTATGGTTCTGAAAGAGATAGCAATAGATTGTGAGGGCATCAATAATTATCTTTCAAAATTATTGGACTCTAGCATGGTGCCAGATGACTAGGAAACTGCAAATATCACCCCACTCTTTAAGACTCCAGGAAAGCAACAGAAAGGAAAGTATAGACCAGTTAGCCCGAACTCAGTGGTTGGGAAGTTGTTGGAGTCAACTTGTAAGGGAGAAGTTAGGGAGTACTTGGAGACACAGAACAAGATGGGACAAATACTCCAACATGAGGAATTCTGCAGATGCTGGAAATTCAAGCAACACACATCAAAGTTGCTGGTGAACGCAGCAGGCCAGGCAGCATCTCTAGGAGGAGATACAGTCGACGTTTCAGGCCGAAACCCTTCATCAGGACTAACTGAAGGAAGAGCTAGTAAGAGATTTGAAAGTGGGAGGGGGAGGATGAGATCCAAAATGATAGGAGAAGACGGGAGGGGGAGGGATGGAGCCAAGAGCTGGACAGGTGATTGGCAAAAGGGATATGAGAGGATCATGGGACAGGAGGCCCAGGGAGAAGGAAAAGGGGGAGTGGGGGGAAAACCCAGAGGATGAGCAAGGGGTATAGTCAGAGGGACAGAGGGAGACAAAGGAGAGTGAGAGAAAGAATGTGTGTACATAAATAACGTATGGGGTACCAGGGGGAGGTGGGGCATTAGCGGAAGTTAGAGAAGTCAATGTTCATGCAATCAGGTTGGAGGCTACCCGGACAGAATATAAGGTGTTGTTCCTCCAACCTGAGTGTAGCTTCATCTTTACAGTGGAGGAGGCCATGGATAGACATATCAGAAAGGGAATGGGACGTGGAATTAAAATACGTATGTGGCCACTGGGAGATCCTGCTTTCTCTGGCGGACAGAGCGTAGGTGTTCAGCAAAATAATCTCCCAGTCTGCGTCGGGTCTCGCCAATATACAGAAGGCCACATTGGGAGCACCGAACGCAGTATATCACCCCAGCCGACTCACAGGTGAAGTGTCGCCTCACCTGGAAGGACTGTCTGGGGCCCTGAATGGTAGTAAGGGAGGAAGTGTAAGGACATGTGTAGCACTTGTTCCGCTTACAAGGATAAACGCCAGGAGGGAGATCAGTGGGGAGGGATGGGGGGGCGAAAATGGACAAGGGAGTCGCATAGGGAGCGATCCCTGCAAAAAGCAGAAGTGGGGGGGAGGGAAAGATGTGCTTCGTGGTGGGACCCCATTGGAGGTGGCGGAAGTTACATAGAATAATATGTTGGACCCGGAGGCTGGTGGGGTGGTAGGTGAGGACCAGGGGAACCCTATTCCTAGTGGGGTGGCGGGAGGATGGAGTGAGAGCAGATGTGCGTGAAATGGGGGAGGAAGGGAAGCCCCTTTCTTTAAAAAAGGAGGACATCTCCCTCGTCCTGGAATGAAAAGCCTCATCCTGAGAGCAGATGCGGCAGAGACGGAGGAATTGCGAGAAGGGGATGGCACTTTTACAAGAGACAGGATGAGAGGAGGAATAGTTCAGATAGCTGTGAGAGTCAGTCGGCTTATAGTAGACATCAGGAGATCAGCTGTCTCCAGAGATAGAGACAGAAAGATCTAGAAAGGGGAGGGAGGTGTCGGAAATGGACCAGGTAAACTTGACGACTGGGTGAAAGTTGGAGGCAAAGTTAATAACGACATGGGTCCGAGCTATGCCTGCCTTTTGTTGGCTTTGTGGAACAATCTATGTTCCAAACCTATTCTGGCATCTGTCCCCCACTTTTCCTTTGCTACATTGACAACTGCATTGGTGCTGCTTCCTGCACGCATGCTGAGCTCATTGACTTTATTAACTTTGCCTCCAACTTTCACCCTGCCCTCAAGTTGACCTGGTCCATTTCCGACACCTCCCTCCCCCTTCTAGATCTTTCTGTCTCTATCTCCAGAGACAGCTTATCTACTGATGTCTACTATAAGCCTACTGACTCTCACAGCGATCTGAACTATTCCTCCTCTCATCCTGCCTCTTGCAAAAATGCCATCCCCTTCTTGCAATTCCTCCGTCTCCGCCGCATCTGCTCTCAGGATGAGGCTTTTCATTCCAGGACGAGGGAGATGTCCTTCTTTTTTAAAGAAAGGGGCTTCCCTTCCTCCCCCATTTCACGCACATCTGCCCTCACCCCATCCTCCCGCCACCCCACTAGGAATAGGGTTCCCCTGGTTCTCACCTACCACCCCACCAGCCTCCGGGTCCAACATATTATTCTCCGTAACTTCCGCCACCTCCAATGGGATCCCACCACTAAGCACATCTTTCCCTCCCCCTCCCCCCTGCTGTCTGCAGCGATCGCTCCCTAAGCAACTCCTTTGTCCATTCGTCCCCACCATCCCTCCCCACTGATCTCCCTCCTGGCACTTATCCTTGTAAGCGGAACAAGTGCTACACATGCCCTTACACTTCCTCCCTTACCACTATTCAGGGCCCCAGACAGTCCTTCCAGGTAAGGCGACACTTCACCTGTGAGTCGGCTGGGGTGATATACTGCGTTCGGTGCTCCCAATGTGGCCTTCTGTATATTGGCGAGACCCGACGCAGACTGGGAGATCGTTTTGCTGAACACCTACGCTCTGTCTGCCAGAGAAAGAAGGGTCTTCCAGTGGCCACACATTTTAATTCCACATCCCATTCCCACTCTGACATGTCTAGCCATGGCCTCCTCTACTGAAAAGATGAAGCCACACTCAGTTTGGAGGAACAACACCTTATATTGTCTGGGTAGCCTCCAACCTGATGGCATAAACATTGACTTCTCTAACTTCCGCTAATGCCCCACCTCCCCCTTGTACCCCACCCGTTATTTATATACACACATTCGTTCTCTCACTCTCCCTTTTCTCCCTCTGCCCCTCTGACAACACCCCTTGCCCATCCTCTGAGTTCCTCCCCCCTCCCCCTTTTCCTTCTCCCTGGGCCTCCTGTCCCATGATCCTCTCATATCCCTTTTGCCAATCACCTGTCCAGCTCTTGGTTCCATCCCTCCCCCTCCTTTCTTCTCCTATCATTTTGGATCTCCCCCTCCCACTTTCAAATCTCTTACTAGCTCTTCCTTCAGTTAGTCCTAATGAAGGGACTCGGCCTGAAACATCAAACGTAACTCTTCCTAGAGATGCTGCCTGGCCTGCTGCGTTCACCAGCAACTTGGATGTGTGTTGCTAGGACAAATACAGCATGGTTTCCTTTAGGGAACATATTGCCTGATGAACCTGTTGGAATTCTTTGAGAAGATTACATGTAGAATGGGTAAACGGGATGCAGTCCACGTTGGATATTTGGACTTTTAGAAGGCATTTGACAAGGTGCCACATATGAGGCTGCTTACCACATTAAGAGCCCATGGTATTACAGGAAAGTTACAAGCATTGACTGATTGGGAGAAGGCAGCAAGTGGTAATAAAAGGATCCTTTTCTGGTTGCTTGCCAGTAAGTAGTGGTGTTCTGCAGGAGTCAGTGTTACGACCGCTTCTTTTTATGCTGGATATCAATGATATAGAAGATGAAGTAGATGGCTTTGTTGTCAAGTTTGCAGATGATATGAAGACTGGCGGAGGGGCAGGTAGTGTTGAGGAAATGGGTAGGGTGCAGAAGGACTTAAACAGATCAGGAGATGGGCAGGAGAGTAGCAAATGAAATACAATGTCAGAAAATGCATGGTCATGCTCTTCGGTAGTAGAAATAAATGTGCAGACCTTTTTCTAAATGGGCAGAAAATCCAAAAATCTGAGATGCTAAGGGAATTGGCAGTCCTCGTGCCGAACAACCTGAAGGTTGACTTGCAGGTAGAGTTGGTGATGAGGAAGGCAAATATTATAATTAACATTCCTTTCAAGGGGTCTCAAATATAAGAGCAGGGATGTGATGCTGAGGCTTGAAAAGGCACTGGTGAGACCTCACCTTGACGACAGTGAACAATTTCGGGCTCCTCAACTAGGAAAAGATGTGGTGGCATTGGAGAGGGTTCAGAAGAGGTTCATAAGGATGATTCCAGGATTGAGAGTGTTAGCCTCTGAGGAATGTTTGATAGCTCTGGGTCTGTACTCGCTGGAATTTAGAAGGATAAGAGGGGATCTCATTGAAACCTTTCAAATGTTGAATGGACTAGACAGAGTAGATGTGGAAAAGATGTTCCCCATTTCCCATGGAGGGAGTCTAAGACAAGTGGGCACAGCCTCAGGGTAGAGGGGCACCCATTTAAATCAGAGATGCAGAGAAATTTCTTTAGCCAGAGTGTGGTGAATTTGTGGAATTTATTACCAGAGGTAGCTGTGGGGGCCAGGTCGTTGGGTGTATTTAAGGCAGAGCTGGATAGTTTCCTGATTGGATGGGGCATCAAAGGCTTCGGGGAAAAGGCCGAGGAGTGAGGCTGAGGAGGAGAAGCAAGGGTCAGCCATGATTGAATGGTGGGGCAGACTTGATGGGCCAAATGGCCTAATTCTGCTGCTATGTCTTATGGTCTTACTCAGTTAATCCAAGAACCACAACATAATCAATGAAACACCGCACCCAACCAGGTAACCAAATAACCAATGTGTAAATGACAACAACGTGTGCAAATACAAGAGGGAAAATAATAATAATCATAAAGAAATGAGAAATAAATAGAGAACATAAGATACAGAAGTCGTGAAAGTGAGTCCATAGATTGTGGGAAACAGTTCAGTGATGAGTTAAGTGAAGTTAAATCTCTTTTTCTAGTAAATGAATAGCCTGTAACTTCCCTTTGGACTTGGGGGCAATTTGATGTGGCAGAACAGAGGTGAGACAGCGGACCCATCACTGAGAGTGAGGAAGACACGAAGTTCGGTTGATTTAAACGCCGGGCCCAAATGGAAAAGTCAGGTACAGGCCAAATGGAGGCAGCAGGGACCAGGCCCCAGCTCGTATCGAAGCAACTGAACCCAGTGTTTGGATGATGATTTCGGTGCCAGGCCAGATTGAAATGGTCAGTGTGTTGGCCCGAGGCCAGGGATGAGCCGGTTCAGCTCGCTGCTCCATTCTGCGCTGAACTAAGCATCTGTGGATGGACTCTCTGAGGATTTCAGTTCAAAATGCTACAGTATTTGCTTGTGTTTATTGTTTGCATGATTTATTTTCCTTTCTGCACATTGGGTGTTTGACAGTCTTCTTGCTTTATTAGTGGGTTCTTTTGGCTTTCTTTGTTTTATGGCAGCCTGTTTGGAACGAACCTCAAGTTTGTAGAATATAAGCATACTTTGATAATAAATGTACTTTGAACTTTGGTTCAAAAACCTGATGGTTGAGGGTTAAAATAAGGTCAAAAATTTAATAAAACTCAAAACTGATGATCTTTTAATTACAGGCCAGGATGCAGAAGAGTGGAAAATGACAAATATTCTTCCCCTTTTTAAGAACTGCAATAGGGACAAGACAGGAAACTATACCCTGGTGACTCTTACATTAGTGGTAGGGTTATTTTTGGAAATGATCTTTAACAATGGGATCAACTTGTATCTGAGAAAGCATAAACGCATTCAGAGTAGCAAAAATCTCTTTGCATGGGCAACGTCAAGTCTTGCAAACTCGGTTGAATTTTTAAAGTGAGAAATTCAATTGCTGAGGGCCGGGTAGTGGATATAGAGCATGTGGACTCTGGTGAAGCTTTCAACAAAGGCACTGATCGAAAGCAAGAAGGCACATGGGCTGAATAGATATTTGGTAGAATATATTCAAAGTGTAGCTTGGTCAGAGAACACAGAAGGTAATGGTTGAGGGGTGTGATTCTGACTGGAGACCTGTGAACAGTGGTACCCCACAAGGATCAGTACTGGGAACTCTGTCCTGATGAAGGGTCTCGGCCTGAAACGTCGACTTTACCTCTTCCTAGAGATGCTGCCTGGCCTGCTGCGTTTGCCAGCAACTGCTCTTTGTGAAGTGACTTGAATGTGTCTGCTCTTTGTGAAGTGACTTGAATGAAAATCAAGCTGGGCTGATTTGTAGGTCTGAAGAGACAGAGAATTTAGTGGAGTTGTGGATACAGTGCAAGGTTCACACAGGATAGACATAGACATAGACATACTTTATTGATCCAGAGGGAAACTGGGTTTTGTTACAGCTGCACCAACCAAGAATAGAGCAGAAATATAGAAATAAGTCCAGGACCAGCCTATTGGCTCATGGTGACTGACCCTCCACGGGAGGAGCTGCAAAGTTCGATGGCCACAGTCAGGAACAACCTCCCATGACGCCCAGTTGTGTCGCGGTGGAATATGGCCGGAGTCCAACAGCAAAAAGTTCAATATCCGGGCTACAAACACGTTCCTCGATCGCAATATGACCAGGATTGCACCATCCGTTGTTAACCAGAACAGCAAGCCCCCAACTCCTTTACGCTTCCCGCTCTCAGTGAACTTCCGGTCAGCCCGAACGGTCTGGAAGCCCTCCATGGAAAAGTTTTGGTCGGGTATGTCCACGTGCAGTCCAAGTGGAGAACTCCTCTTCTCCACAAGTCTCTGTTGTCTCGACCCGGTCCTCTTTCCTCATTCAGGATTCAGCAGAATATAGACCAGCTGTAAATACGGACAGAGAAATGGCAGATGAGCCAAAGAACTTTGGGAAGTCAGATTTCAGAGGTTTTCTTTGGAATTCCTCTCCCTGTTGGAGTAGTTGAAATGGCATTTATGGCAATGACAAGCTCCACCTCAAGATGTGGGAGATCAGGGAGTCAGTCAGCGTCCCCGACAACTTCACATCAGGGAAATGCACCATCTGCAGCTCCTGACTGACCGTGTGAAGGACACTGAGCTGGAGATGGACAGATCTTGAGTTTTCAGGATGCTGAGACCACAGATTCAGTGAGTTGGTCACACCTGAGGTCAGGCTGCAGATAGTTTAGTGACCACCATGACTGGAAAGAGGAAGGGACAGACAGTGCAATGTCTCCCTGTGGCTGTACACTCCTTTCGATATCGCTGAGAGGATGACAAACCAGAGCGCAGCAGCCGTCAGGTCGGTGGTACTGACAGCCGGGTCTGATGTTCTGCGTGAGGAAAGGACAAGCAGAGCAGTAATGACAGCACTCTCACAGTACAGGGGACATGCAGGAGATTCTGTGGCAGCATCAGAGATGCCAGGATAATGTGTCGCCTCCTGGGTACCAGGGTCAGGTATCTCTGAGATATGCAGGATTTCCAAAAGATAGACTTGCCGGCAGAGTCGGTGGTGAGGAAGCCAACTGCAATGTTGGCATTCATTTCCAGAGGACTACTGCACAGAAGCAAGGATGTAATGCTGAGGATTGATGAGGCATTGGCTCAATCACACTTGGAGTATTGTGAACTGTTTTGGGCCCCTTATCTAAAAAAGTATGAGCTAGCATTGGAAAGGGTCCAGAGGAGGTTCACAAGAGTGATGTCAGCAATGAAAGGGTTAATGCATGAGGATCTTTGATGGCTCTGGGCCTGTCTGTACTCACTGGAGTTTAGAAGAAAGAGGGGATCTCATTGAAACCTATCAAATATTGAAAGGCTGAGATAGAGTGGACGTGGAGAGGATGTTTCTGATAGTGGGGCATCTACAACCACAGGACACATCCTCAGAATACTAGGACATCCTGTTAGAACAAAGATATGGAGAAATTTCCTTAGTAAAGGGCAGTGAATCTGAGCAGCCTATGTCAGGATGCTGTTCACTGAATACAGCTCAGCGTTTAACCCCATCATTCCCACAATCCTGATCAATAAGCTACAGAATCCGGTCCCTCTGCAACTGGATCCTCGACTTACCAACCGAGAGACCACAATCTGTGTGGATTGGTGATAATATCTCCCCCTCACTGATGATCAACACTGGTGCACCTCAGGGGTGTGTGCTTAGCCCAATGCTCTACTCTCTATATACCCATGACTGTGAGGCTAGGCATAGCTCAAATACCATCTACAAATTTGCTGATGACACAAACACTGTTGGTAGAAACTCAGATGGAGATGAGAGGGCACAGAGGAATGAGATATACCAGCTGTGGTGTCGCAGCGAGAACATTGCGCTCAATGTCAGTCAGACAAAAGAGCTGATTGTCGACCTCAGGAAGGGTGAGACGAGGGAACACGAACCAATCCTCATGGAGGGATCAGAAGTGGAGAGAGGAAACAATTTCAAGTTCCTGGATATCAATATCTGTGAGGATCTAACCTGGTCCCAACATATTCATGCAGCTACAGTACAAAGAGGGCAAGACAGTGGATATATCTCATCAGGAGTTTGAAGATTTTTGGTTTGTCACTTTAAAACACTCAAAAACTGCTATAGGTGTATTCGATGTATAGCATTTATAATACACGTTATTTCTGTCTTTGCACTCTAGTTAATCTACTTAATCTACATATCCATATACACATATACTGATTTATTTATTCTTTCTATATTATCATGTACTGCATTGAACTGCTGCTGCTACATTAACAAATTTCATGACACACGCCAGTGGTAACAAACCTGATTCTGGTTCTGACTCTGAATTCATCCCCACAGACGGCTGTGGCCAATTCACTGGGTATATTTAATGTGGAGGTTCTCGACTGTGGGGACGAAAAGAGGGTCTGAGAGAGTTCAGAGATCTGTCATGATCTCTTACTCCTGGTAGAATGGTGCAGCAGACTGGATGGGCCAAATGGCCTAATTCTGCTCCTGTGTTTTATGGTCTGATGGTCTCGGAGCAGCTGCAGGGCATTTCAAATGGAAGGCTGAGCAGCCAGACATCGTGGTGGACGGTGCATGCTGGTAATTGCAACGTAAGGAGGAGGAGGGATGTGGTCCTGTGCAGTGAATTTAGAGAAATAAGACAGAAACTAAGAAATAGTAAGCTGTTTATTACTCCCAGTGACACTTGTTAGTGCAGGGAGATATAGAAATATACCACTGATGAATGTGTGGCTGAGGAGCTGGTGCAGGGCAAGAGATTCAGTTTGATCGATCAATGGGGATAACTTCTAGGGATGATTGACAGAAATTGTTCACTCCCTCGGGTCTTCATGGGAAGGAACAGTTTTCTCCCTCTTGAAACTGCAGGGAATAGTTTTAACATGACAGGTTGGAGGTTTAAAGAGGATCTGAAGGGTGAGGTGATGGAGGTGGATAAGACTATCTGAGACGTACAGAGGTTAGAGAGACAGAGACAATTTCCCTTGGTATAGGTGTAAATCTAAAGGAAATAGTTTTAATGTGGGGGGGTGATTTAAAGGGGATCTGCAGGGTAAATATTACACACAAGAGAATTGCTGGTATTCCAAATGAGCCGTCAGAGGAGGTGGTGGAGGCAGAAACACACAAAGTCTCTGTTCACAAACGCTTCTCAGGAAACTGTCATTCACTGTGTACATCCTGCCCTGGTTGAACTTCCAGGTGCTGGGTCCATTGTTGTTTTCCATCTGTACAGTATTATTGATCTGGATGAGAATGTGGTGAACTGGATCAGGAAGTTTGCAGATGACACCAAGATTAGTCGTGCAGTGGACAGTGAAGAAGGCTAACAAATATTGACATGTGATGTGGACTAGCTGGAAAAGTGGCAGATGGAATTTAATACACACAAGTATGAGGTGTTTTTGTACATAGGATTAACGAGAGAAATGTGTGGTTCAACGATGATATGATGAAAACTGTCCTCTTTCCCCTTTCCCCAGAAGGAGGTTACAATCTGGAACACACTGCCTGAAGGGGTGGTGCAGGCTGGTGTTTAAGGACCATTTGGATGAGTATTTGAATCACCAAGGCAGGGTAGGAGACAGACCAAGTGCGATGGATTTTTGTTGGATAAAGGTATTAATAGTCACACAGTGAACCAAACCCCTCAAAAGGTGACCAAAGTGTTCCCATCCTCTGTGCACCCTGTACTTTTATATGGGAATTTGGTGAAGTACTCTGGGTGATATTAGGAGAAATGTCTGAGAGCTTGGTCACAGTGGGAGGGTGCAAATATCTTCTCAGAGGATAAGGGGTTCAGTGGAACAAGCTCACAGCTGAGAATGAAGGTGACAAACCCCACGGCAGTGGAGGACTGCTGTGGTCAGGCTTTCATATCCCTCTGGGCCTTGCTCACTGAAGCCCCTGTGCATGTGCCTCTAATATTGTTACACAGTTCCCTGTATGTGGCATCACAGGTAGACAGGGTTGTGTGTTCTACTTGCCTTGTCAGCCAAAGAACTGCCTCTCATTAGAGTTGGACAAAACTGTTTAAAGACAGATTTAAAGGGGATCTGAGGGGTAAATATTTCACACAGAGAATAACTGGCATCCGGAATTAACTCCCAAAACAGAGTCACTGGTTTATACAGAAATGAAACAGTCCCTTCGGTACAACTCATCCCCGCCGACCAAGTTGTCGACCTGAACTCGGCCCATCTGCCTGCATTAGGCCCGTATCCCTCTCAACCTTTCCCATCCATGTGACTGTGCAAATATGTTTTAAATATTGTACCTGAGGCAGAGAGCCGGTGCAGTGAGGCGCTGACAGACACTCACTGTTCCGCGGGCAGGAAGAGGAGAAGCGGATCCCACAGCGGAGCCGAAACCCCAACAAGTAGAGACCGGCTCCACCATCTCGGACTTCCCGCACTGGACCGTTTCCAAGGAAACGACGGCGGTGACGGTGGGACCCCTGTGACGTCACCTCGTGTTTGTCACGTGACGGGGCAGCGGGAGCTGTCAATCAGTGGAGCCGCCAGAAAACTGGGGAGCATCGTAAGTGGAATCGGTCTGGGGAGGGTGGGGGCGGATTTCCAGGAACGGTGACTCTCCCACCCCACCTCCAGGAAGTGACTGTGTTATAGACTGTAATATTCACATTGCAATCTGACTCTTAGGTCCTATAAATATTTAACGTTTGTATTTTGTATATTTTTGTGTGGATAGTCCTTTTAATTTTGGATAAAAAACGTTGAAACTATATCAGCTTCATCAACCTTCCTGGTAACTTCCTCAAAAACACTCTACAAGATTGGTTAGGCATGACGTACAATGCACAAAGCCATATTAACTATTCCCAATCAGTCCCTCTCTATTCAAATAATTATATCTATGGTTGCTTAGAATACCTTCCAATAACCTTCCAACAACTGATATTCGGCTCACTGGCCTATGATTTCTTGGCTAATTTGTAGACCCTCTCTTAAACAACAGAACAACATTAACTATCTTCCAATCCTCTAGTACCGCACCCGTGGATGAGGAGGTTTAAAATATCTCTGCTGGGACCCTGCAATTTCTGCATTATCCTCCCACAAGGTCTGAGGGACCACCTTGTTGGGCCAGTAGATTTATTCACCCTAAGGCAGCAAACTTCTCCTCTTCTGTGATCTGTATAGGTTCCATGACCTCGCTGCAGCATTGTCTCACATATGTGTCCCTCTCCTGAGGATTTACAGCTGAACAAAATCTATCTCCTACAAATCTTGTGGCTCCACATACGGATTACCAATCTGATCTTTCAAAGGACCAGTCTTGCCCCTTTCTATCCTTTTGCTCTTAATATATCTGTATAAATGGTTTCAATTTTCCTTCATCTTTTCTGCGACATTAAGCACGTTTTCTTTTCACCCTCCTGATTTCCTTCTTACGTCTTCTCCTGCATCTCTTAAACACCTCAAGTACCCCATTTGTTCCTGCCTCTCGAGACCTGCTACATACCGTACATCTGTCATTTTCTTAATCCACTCTCAATTTCTCTCCGAAACAAGGGCCAAGGTTCAACCTGTTAGCCTTGCCTTTTATTCTGAAAGAAGATACAAATTCTGTACTCTCAGAATTTCACTTTTGAAATCCTCCCACTTACAAATCACACCTTTGCCAGAAAATAACCTATCCCAATCCACACTTGCCAGATCCTTCTGGTACCACAAAATTGGCCTTTCTCCAATTTTGAATCTCAGCCTGAGTACCTGACCTATCCTCTTCCATAATTACATTGAAACTAATGGCATTATGATTGCAAGATCCAAAGTGTTCCCCTGCACAAACTTCTGTGACCTGCCCTGTCTCATTGCCTAATTGGAGATCTGGTATCTCACTCTCTGAAGTTGGAACTTCTGTGTACTGATTAAGGAAACTTCCCTGAGACAAATTTGACAAACTCTTCCCATCCAGCCCTTTTATGGTATGGAAGTCACATTCAATACGTGGAACATTGAAATCACACACTATTACAACCTTAATTTTCTTGTCTGTGATCTCTCTACAAGTTTTCTCTCCTAAATCCCACGGACTGTTGGGTTGTCTATAATATAATCCCATTCCTTTCTTAATTCCTCAGTTCTACCCATAAAGCCTCATGAGACAAGCTCTCCAGTCTACCCTGACTGAGCACTATTGTGACATTTTCCCTGACTAGTAATGCCACC
The DNA here is from genome assembly GCF_030028105.1 of Mobula birostris. Taxonomy (NCBI): domain Eukaryota; kingdom Metazoa; phylum Chordata; class Chondrichthyes; order Myliobatiformes; family Myliobatidae; genus Mobula; species Mobula birostris. Next base: position 33,063,713 of record NC_092397.1, read on the forward strand.
TCACTCCCTTTAATCCCTTCTGCTCTATGACATCTAAAACAATGGAAGCCTGGAACACTGACCTGCCAGTCCTGCCCCTCCTGCAATCAAGCCTCACTAATGACATAATTCCACATGTTGATCCATGCACTGACCTCATCTGTCCTTTCCTACAATACTCCTTGTGTTGAAATATACGCAGCTCAGGACATCAGTCCTACCTTGCTCAAGCTTTTCATTCCTGACTTTGTATGTGGGGTTAACAACATCTTTTCCCACAACCACTCCACTATCTGTTCTGGTGCTCTGGTTCCCATCCCCTTGAAACTCTCGTTTAAACCAACACCCCTAGTAAACCTTCCCACTAGGATATTAGTCCCCCTCAAGTTCAGAAGAGAACCCAGTGATCCGGAAATCTGAAGCCCTCCCTCCTGCACCAAATCCTGAGCCTCTTTAAACTGTATGATCTTCCTATTTCTGACGTCACTGGCATGTAGCACAGGTAGCAATCCTGAAATTAACAACCCTGTGGATCTTGTGCTTTATGTAGCACCCAACTCCCTGAACTCACTTTGCAGGACCTCGGCAGTCACCCTCACCACGTCATTGGTACACAAGTGAATCACAACCTCAGGATGCTCACCCTCTCACTTAAGAGTGCTGTGAAATCGATCTGAGATGTCTCTGATCCTGGCAACCGGGAGGCAGCAACCATCTGGGAATCTTGTTCTCATTCACTTAAACTCCTTTCTATTCCCCTAACCAATGAACCCCCATCACTGCAGCTCACCTCTTCTCGCCACTTCCCCCCTGAACCACAGTGCCAGACTCAGTCCCAGTGACCTGACCCATGTGGCCCACGGTATTCCAAAGTGGTGTATGTGTTGTTGACGGGAACAGCCACAGGGATACTCTGCACTGCCTTCCTATTCAGTCTCCCCCTCCTGACAATCATCCAGCACCTTGGCTTTAATTACTTGCCCCATGTCCTGTCAATCAACACCTCAGTCTCTCGAGGGATCCAGAGTCCATCCAGTTCAATCTCCAACTCCTCAGCACGGCCTGATAAAAGTTTCAGCTTTATGCCTTCAGTAACAGTAGTCATCAAGGACACTGGATGTCTCCATTTCTTCAGTCGTAGAAGAGAGCATAACAGAGGGTCATTCACTGATGGGGTTATAGCACAGATCTCCCAAGACGATCTTGTTACATGCACGTGCAGTTCAACTCTTTGAATGATAATGCAGAAAGTTTGAAGTTAATAACTCATCTCCTTCCACCTTAGGCCATGAACTTATCAACTACCCCTTGTATGTCTATTTTAAATGTATTATATATAAAGCAGATGAGCTTAGAGCGTGGATCAGCACGTGGAGCTATGATGTTGTGGCCATTACATGGATGGTACAGGAGCAGGAATGGCTTTAGGTGTTTCAGAAAGGATAAGGAGGGAGGCAAAAGAGGTGGGGGTGTGGCACTGTTGATCAGAGATAGTGTCACAGCTGCAGTAAAGGAGGAAGACATGGAGGGGTTGTCTATGGAGTCTCTGTGGGTGGAAGGTAGGAACAGGAAGGGGCCAAAAACTCGACTGTGTGTGTTTTTATAGACCACCCAATAACAACAGGGACATCGAGGAGCAGATGGGGAATCAGATTCTGGAAAGGGGTAATAGTAAGTGCTGTTCTGGTCAGAGATTTTAAGTCCCCAAATATTGATCAGCATCTCCCTAAAGTGAGGGTTTAGATGGGGTAGAGTTTGCTCAGTGTGTTCAGGAAGGTTTCTTGACACAATATGGACATAACCCTACAAGAGTCGAGGCTGTACTTGATCTGGTATGGGGAAATGAACCTGGTCAGGTGTCAGGTCTCTCAGTGGGAGAGCACTTTGGAGATAGTGATCACAATTCTATCTCCTTTACCATAGCATTGGAAAGAGATAGGAACAGATAAGTTAGGAAAACGTTTAATTGGAGTAAGGGGAAATATGAGGCTATCAGGCAGGAACTTGGAAGCATAAATTGGAAACAAATGTTCTCAGGGAAAGGTACGGAAGAAATATGGCAAATGTTCAGGGGACATTTTTGCGTGGGATTCTGAGTCGATACGTTCCAATGAGACATGGAAAGGATGGTAGGGTACAGGATCCGTGGTGTACAAAAGCTGTTGTTAATCTGGTCAAGAAGAAAAGAAGAGCTTACAAAAGGTTCAAAAAACTTGGTAATAATAGGAATCTACAAGATTATAAGGCTTGCAGGAAGGATTTTAAAAATGAAGTTAGGCAAGCGAGAAGCGACCATGAGAAGGTCTTGGAGGATAGGATTAAGGAAAACACCAAGGCATTCTACAAGTACGTGAAGAGCCAGAGGCTAAGACATGAGACAATAAGACCAACCAAGTGTGACAGTGGAAAAGTGTGTATGGAACCGGAGGAGATGGCAGAGTAATTAATGAATACTTTGATTCAGTATTCACTACGGAAAAGGATCTTAGCGATTGTAGGGATGACTTGCAGCAGGTTGAAAAGCTTGAGCATGTAGATATTAAGAAAGAGGATGTGCTGGAGCTTTTGGAAAGCATCAGGTTGGATAGGTCACCAGACGGGACGAGATGTACCCCAGGCAACTGTGGGAGGCAATGGAGAAGTTTGCTGCACCTCTGGCAATGATCTTTGCATCTTCAATGAGGATGGGAAAGGTTCCGGAGGATTGGAGGGCTGCAAATGTTATTCCCTTATTCAAGAAAGGGATTTGGGATAGCTCAGAAAATTATAGGCCAGTGCGTCTTACTTCAGTGGTTGGTAAGTTGATTGAGAAGATCCTGAGAGGCAGGATTTGTGAACATTTGGACAGGCATAATATGATTAGGAATAGTCGGCATGGCTTCGTCAAAGCAGGCCGTTCCTTACGAGCCTGATTGAATATTTTGAGCATTCAGAATGTATTATTGGGCTGTTAATATGTGTTATGTGTGTTATTGGTTTTTTGGACTGATAAAAATGAACGACCACCTTGGGTTGATTTGGAATTGAAAGCTGTGAACAATTTTACTTAACTTCATTATTAGGAACTTCTTTACCTGTACAACTAGCCAAAATTTCTAAACTAAATTTATATCCTATGATTAAGCAGTCATTATGAATTTTGTCCCATTTCATATTTTTTTTTAATTTAAAAAAAAATAACCTTTTTAGTTTAATTTATCAAAACTATTTATTTAAACCTTCACTCAGTGATCCTACCTTTTCTCTTTGGAGGAATAAAGGAGTTTATTCCTTCATGTATCTGTTCAAATTGCTTAAAGACAACAAAGTCAAGGTACTGGAGTGGCCATCACAAAGCCCTGACCTCAATCCGATAGAAAATTTGTGGGCAGACCCAAAAAAGTATGTGGGAGCAAGGAGGCCTACAAACCTGACTCAGTTACACCAGTTCTGTCTGGAAGAATGGAACAAAATTCCAGCAACTTACTCTGAGAAGCTTGTGGAAGGCTACCCGAAACGTTTGACGGAAGTTGAACAATTTAACGGCAATGCTACCAAATACTAACCAAGTGTATGCAAACTTCTGACCTACTGGGAAAGTGATGAAAGAAATAAAAGCTGAAATAAATAATTCTCTCTACTATTATTCTGACATATCACATTCTTAAAATAAAGTAGTGATCCTAACTGACCGAAGGCAGGGAATATTTTCTCGGACTAAATGTCAGCAATTGTGAAAAACCGGGTTTAAATGTATTTGGCTAAGGTGTAGCCAACTCCTGACTTCTGACTGGCTAACTCCTGACTTCAACTGTAGTATTAATGGCAAGACTCTTGGCCATGTGGAGGATCAGAGGGATCTTGCGTTCCGAGTCCATAGGACACGTAAAGCTACTACTCAGGTTGACTCTGTGGTTAAGAAGGCATACGGTGCATTGGCCTTCATCAACAGTGGGATTGAGTTTAAGAGCCAAATGGTAAGGTTGAGGCCCTATAGGACCCTGGTCAGACTCCACTTGGAGTACTGTGCCCAATTCTCATCAACTCACTACAGGAAGGATGTGGAAACCATAGAGAGGGTTCAGAGGACATTTACAAAGATGTTGCCTGGATTGGGGAGCATGCCTATGAGAATAGGTTGAATGAACTCTGCCTTTTCTCCTTGGAGCAACAGAGGATGAGAGGTGATCTGACAGAGGTGTAGAAGATAATGAGAGGCATTGATCATGTGGGTAGTCAAAGTTTTTTTTTTCCCCAGGGCTGAAATGGCTCGCATGAGAGGACATAGTTTTATGGTGCTTGGAAGTAGGTACAGAGGAGATGTCAGGGGTAAGTTTTTCTTATGCAGAGAGTAGTGTGTGCATGGAATGGGCTGCTGGCAGCAGTGCTGGAGGTGGAAACAATAGGGTCTTTTAAGAAACTCCTGGATGAATACATGGAGCTCAGAAAAATAGAGGGCTATGGGTAAGCCGAGGTAGTTCTACGTTAAGGACATCTTTGGCACAGCTTTGTGGGCTGAAGGGCCCGTTTTGTGCTGCAGGTTTTCTATGTTTCTAACATTATCAAAGTTTTAGATGAAATTTCTAAATCTGCAAAAATTCTGCACTAAGATAATCTGTCAATTTTGGGGAAATGACAGTCACACATTACTCAGTTGCTTTTACAACTTTCCATAACCTGCCTACATTCATGTTTCTCTTTCTGCCAGTGGCATTTCCAAAACTTTTCAAAATTGAAGCACACATAATTCAAAGTTCAACTTTATCAACTCTCTGTTAGATCCTGAGAGATGCTCAGTGGGAGGGAGCGAGGGGATGGATAGTGTCTATGAATAGCAGTCCACTGTCAGAGTTGTATAGATGTCTGTCCTTGAAGTGCCAGTGTTGTAGATGTGTTTAATGGTGGAGTACAGTGCTGGGTATGTACAGGTCCGTGTGCTCACTGCACAGTCCTGTGAGTATTATAGGCCTGTGTACTGGTAGTGAAGGTCTCAATATTGTATAGTTCACTGCCCCCATATTCAACTGCTGCCTTTCTTGAGCAGTCACATATGCAGGACATGTTTATACCAGAGACAGACCCTCCCCTTCCCCTTGCAGTACGGGCCAGATATTGTTAAGATCTGTCTCCTTACAGTATGGCGCCAGCAATTTAAACATCATATTTAACAGCATGTGGTCTGTGTATCCCAAAGGACAAAATAACCCACAGGATTTACCCATCTAAATGGTCTGAGAGTCCCAACAGCACCTCCTCTTTAGTATCAACATGCCAGAGAATATCACCATACCCCCTTTCTGATCGCGCTGTCCTCCATGTCCTTCTCCTTAGTGAACACCAATGCAATGTGTCCATCTTCTACCTCGCATGCTAACTCTGGCTCCAGGCATAAACTCAATATATTCATTTTCTGGTCACTGTTCGCTCTCCTGATTCACAGTGTGACTTGTTTCTTGCTTCTGGTCTGGTTCTCCAAAACGCTGTCTAATTTCATCTTCCTCAACCTTATACATGACTCCCTCTTGCATTTTTAAACAAATTCTCATCACCCTCAGTTCCTGAGTGTCCCTGTCCTTCTCCAGCTTCCTCACAGAGACAGGGAACTCCTGAATTCTGACTGGCTGGACTGTAAGTGTCTCTCGCTTGTCAGGCATCACTTAACATTAGTTCCATCCAGTAGCATCAGCTCGCAGACTACTCTCTATGATTCGTGTCCAATTCTGCTGTAATTAAACTTCCACAAACTTTCGTCTATCCACCTGCAGGTCCATTTTTATCCTTATCAATGACCATCTTAAAACTTTCTGCATTATCATCATTTTTTTTTCCCAATGAATCTCCAATCATCTTGCTAGGCTCATTTCCCAATTCTACGCCAAATATGTCCCCTCCCTGGTGGACCATCTATACACTTTCTCTGGAAACCTTCCTGATCACACCTCACAAATAATGCCCCGTCCAAGCCTCAGCTGTTAAAGGAGTCCCTGTCATTCGAGAAGATTATTCACCCACTACAGCTACTCTATTGTTTTTACATTAGACCATAACCTGCTGACTCAACTTTTCCTCTCTCTTACTGGCTATTGTGAGGTCTACAGTATAATCCCATCACAGTGATTGCACCTTTCTTATTCCTGATTTCTCCCCACATTGTCTTACTGGATGAGCCTCTGGGATGACCTTAAACTTGTGACATTCTGCCTGATCAGCAGTACAGTTCCCCACCCTCTTTGTGCACCCTCTGGATTGTCCAAATCATATAAATCCTGGAATGTTCAGATACCAGTCCTGCCCTTCTCTCAACCAGATCTCTGTAATGGATGAATCACCGTGACATGACTAATCCAGGCTCTAAGTACACCTGTTTTCACTGTTCTGCACTCTACTCTGAAATAAACTCACTTTTGCCTTTTGGTGCCACTCTGCTCAATAATGTGGCCCTGTGGCGACCCACTTTCTAGCACACACGAACTGGCTCACGAAACGGTGCGCGCAGGCAGAGGGGCCGGCGACAAAAAGGACGCCAGGCCATCTTCACCAGCAGGGGGAAAATCCCGGGCGCGGAAAGGGTCTGGGAATATGCATTCCCCACAGCAGTCCCACCCGGGGAGGGCGGGAACAGGAAGGCTTTATAAAACAGGCCGCGAGGTTTGAATAAATCTCTTTCATCGCAACTCTAACTCATCGAATACGTGTGGTTATTTTAGCGCTGTGTGTAGCACACCGCCACAATTGGTGACCCCGACGGCCCAAACGATATTTGGACCAGAGGTGACCGACGCCGCATCTGTTCAAGCAGTTTCGTTAAAACTGCCAAGCTTTTGGCCGCTGCGAATCGCCCTGTGGTTCGAACAAGCAGAAGCTCAATTCCACAGTCGGCTGATAACCTCGGAGTCCACTCGCTACTACTACGTGCTGAGCTCCCTCGACCAGGAGACAGCTGCACATGTTGAGGAGTTTATACAGTCGCCCCCGGAGGACGGCAAATACACAGCATTCAAAGCCCCGCTCATAAGGACTTTCGGACTCTCACGGCGCGAACGAGCACGCCGCTTAATGCACCTGGATGGTTTGGGAGACAGGCCGCCGTCGCCATTAATGAACGAAATGCTGGCCCTGGCTGAAGGACACAAACCCTGCCTCATGTTTGAGCAGGCGTTCCTAGAGCAACTGCCCAAGGACATATGCCTGCTGCTGTCCGACACAGATTTCAGCAACCCCCGGGAGGTGGCGGCCCGGGCAGATGCGCTGTGGAATGCCAGGAAAGAGAGAGGGGCGTCCGTCGCACAGATCACCAAGCCGCGTTCCCAACGACAGACGAGACCAGGCCCGGCAGCAGAGCCTACAAAACCCGGCGACGGGAGTGAGGAGCCCAACGAACAATGGTGCTTCTACCACCAGCGGTGGGGCACAGAGGCCGCCGCTGTAGATCACCCTGCAAATTCCAGGGAAAGATCAGCGTCTTACCTCCAACGAGTTACGACACCCGCAACAGAGAACTGGGACCCACCCTGAGGGCCGCAAATGGCAGCACAATACGAACCTACGGCACCCACACGGTGCGGCTGCAGTTCAGCTCCAGCCGGTTCACGTGGGACTTCACACTGGCCGCCGTGGCCCAACTACTCCTGGGGGCGGATTTTCTGCGAGCCCACAGCCTGCTAGACGACCTGCAAGGGAAGCGACTCGTCCCAAGCCAAGACTTTTCAAACGTTCTCCATGGGTGAAGCAAAGTTGCCAGCCCCACACCTGGACTCCATCACGCTGTCCGACGACGAATTCACCAGGGTCCTGGCGGATTTCCCATCAGTTCTGACACCGCAGTTCACGGCAGCCATGCCCAGACACAGAGTACAGCACCACATCCCGACCCAGGGACCACCCCTCCACGCCCGTGCTCGAAGGCTTTCCCCGGACAAGCTCCGACTGGCGAAGGAGGAATTCTAGAAGATGGAGGAATTGGCGATCATACGACGGTCCGACAGCCCATGGGCCTTCCCCCTGCACATGGTGCGCAAGGCAATGGGGGGGAGGGCGGGGCGGCTGGAGACCATGCGGTGACTACCTCAGACTGAACGAGGCTACAACGCCAGACCGATACCCCGTTCCGCACATTCAAGACTTCGCAGCAAACCTACACCGCGCAAGGATCTTTTCCAAGGTAGACCTCGTCCGGGGATACCATCAAATCCCGGTACATCCGGACGACATCCCCAAAACAGCACTCATCACCCCGTTTGGACTTCTCGAATTCCTCCGAATGCCGTTTGGTCTAAAGAATGCCGCACAGACTTTCCAGCGGCTAATGGACGCGGTGGGACGCGACCTGGACTTTGCATTCATCTATTTGGACCACATCCTCATAGCCAGCAGTCGTCGTCAGGAGCATCTGTACCAACTCCACCAGTTCTACTCCCGCCTGAGGGAATTCGGCCTTACAATCAACCCAGCCAAATGCCAGTTCGGTGTCGACACCATCGACTTCCTGGGCCACAGGGTTACTAAAGACGGGGCAACCCCGCTGCCCGCCAAGGTAGACGCGGTCCGCAACTTCCCCCGACCCAACACAATCAAAGGCCTGCAGGAATTCGTGGGTATGGTGAATTTCTACCACTGTTTCCTCCCCTCAGCAGCCGAACCATTCGCCCCCTGTTCACTCTGATGCCGGGTAAGGGCAAGGACATTACCTGGGATGAAGAGGCCGCAGCCGCTTTCGTTAAAACCAAAGAAGCCTTGGCAAACGCCGCAATGCTAGTGCACCCCAGAACGGACGTTCCTACTGCCTTCATGGTGGACGCAACCAACATAGCAGTCGGTGGAGTGCTGGAACAACTCATCGAGGGTCGCTGGCAAGCCCTGGCGTTCATCAGCAAACATCTACGACCACCCGAACTCAAATACAGTGCTTTCGACCGGGAGCTATTGGCACTATACCTGACAATCCGGCATTTCAGGTACTTCTTAGAAGGTAGGCCCTTCACCGCGTTCACGGACCACAAACCGCTTACCTTTGCGTTCACTAAGGTGTCCGACCCCTGGTCGTCCCGCCAGCAGCGACATCTGTCCTACATCTCCGAGTACACGACGGACATCCGGCATGTCTCGGGAAAGGACAACGTCGTGGCGGACGCACTATCCAGACCTACCATACAAGCCCTCACCCGGAGGTGGACTATGCAGCGCTGGCAGAGACACAGCAGGCAGACGATGAGATCCCTAGTTACAGGACTGCAGTCTCCGGTTTGCAGCTCCAAGACCTCCCCGTAGGCCCAGGTAAGAGGACCCGACTGTGTAATTAGCGACTGGCCAACCCCGCCCCGTCGTCCCAGCAGCCTGGCGCCGGCGGGTTTTCGAATCCATTCACAACTAAGCGCACCCCTCCATCAGGACAACCGTCCGGCTGGTCGCCAACAGGTTCGTGTGACATGGGCTGCGTAAACAGGTCAGTGAATGGGCCAAAACGTGCATGCAGTGCCAAACGGCCAAGGTGCAGCGGCATACCAAGGCTCCGCCGCAGCGGTTCGAACCCACCCGCCGGAGGTTTGACCACATTCATGTGGATATCGCGGGGCCCCTGCCAGTGTCGCGAGGAGCGCAGTACCTCCTAACTATGGTAGACCGGTTCACCAGATGGCCAGATGCAGTCCCGCTCACCGACACCACCTCCGTATCCTGCGCCCGAGCACTGATCGCATCCTGGGTAGCCCGCTTCGGGGTACCGGCCCACATTACCTCCGATAGGGGTGCCCAGTTCACCTCCAGCCTGTGGTCAGCTATGGCCAGCCTTTTAGGATCACAGCTACACCACACAACTGTCTACCACCCACAGTCGAACGGACTAGTGGAGCGTTTCCACCGTTACCTGAAGTCGGCTCTCATGGCCCGCCTGGAGGGGCCTAACTGGGTGGACGAGCTTCCCTGGGTCCTGCTCGGAATCCGCACGGCACCCAAGGAGGATCTGTTAACCTCGTCGGCCGAGTTGGTGTACGGCGCACCCCTGTATATCCAGGAGATTTCATACCAGCCCCAGGGGGGCAAGAGGAAGAACCCACAGCAGTCCTGGACAGACTACGTGAGAGGCTCGGTAACCTGGCCCCCATAGCCACTTCACAGCACGGACAGAGCCCGACCTGCGTACCCAAAGACCTACAGAACTGTAAGTTTCTTTTTGTACGACGGGGCGGACACCGGGCACCGCTACAGCGGCCCTACGAGAGGCCGTTTAAGGTGATCAGCAACAACAGGTCCACGTTCGTGCTGGACATTGGCGGGAGAGAGGAGGTTTCCACGGTGGGCCGACTCAAACCGGCCCATATGGACTTGGCGCAGCTGGTCCAGGCTCAGGCACCGCGGCGCAGGGGCAGACCTCCCAAACAGAGGCCGATCCAGACTGTCGACATTGGGGGAGGTATCGCCGGTTCTGGGAGTGGGTGGGGGGCGGGGGTTATGTGGCGACCCACTTTCTAGAACACACGAACCGGCTCACGGCAGAAAAGTGCGCCAGGCCATCTTCACCAGCAGGAGGAAAATCCCTCGCGCAGATAGGGTCTTGGAATATGCAATCCCCACAGCAGTCCCGCCCAGGGAGGGCGGGAACGGGAAGGCTTTAAAGCAGGCCGCGAAGTTTGAATAAGTCTCTTTCATCGCAACTCTAACTCACCGACTACGTGTGGTTATTTTAGCGCTGTGTGTAGGACACAGCCACAGCCCTATCATGACTTCCGTTGGGGGTTCTTTGACCTCACCTCTACCTTCCGCTCAATGCTACCTACTGACCTGTGGCTCTGGATCCAAACACGCCCTCCACATGGCACATGATAAAAATCCTCAGGGTGGTTCCAGCAAGATTCCCTGTGTGAATATAAAATAATCTGTCAATTTTGGGGAAATTACAGTCACACATTGCTCAGTTGCTTTTACAACTTTCCACAACCTGCCTCCATTCTTGTTTCTCTTTCTGCCGGTGGCATTTCCAAAACTTTTGGAAATTGAAGCACACATAATTCAAATTTACGGTTTCCCTTCACTGTAACCCACCTTCCTTACACCAATCCCACTTATTCTGCAAGAGAGCCCAATGATCTGTGTTCCTGATGCATTCCCCCCTGCACCAGATTGTTAGCCACTCATTTAAGTGTACCAAATTACCATATCTTACCTCGCAAGCATGTGGCAACTGAAGAAATCCTGAAATCACCACCCCAGCGTTCCTACTACTTAACCCCCTAAATACTCTTTTCCATTGAGACTTCCTGGCCTGCTGAGATCCTCCAGCATTTTGTGTGAGGAAAAAGTTAAGTAGTCGACGTTTCTGGCCGAGACACTTCATCAGGATCTGATAGTGTGTGTTGTTTTGTATTTCCAGCATCCGCAGATTTTCTCGTATTTGCTTTGTTACGCTATTCATCACATTGTTCCCATTTACCTAAAAGTGGGGGGATAGAATAGGGAGCATGAAGGCAGCTGAATTGTAATACTTTACAGCCTTTATTTCTAATGTTTCACGAGTTTCAAAATCCGATTCAGTGGGTATTTCACCGCATTCTTCAGTTCCTCTCGGAATTTGCTCTGAGTCAGGGCGTAAGTACACGTGTTGGTGCAGGAACTGAGAACCTGCAGCATTGTCGATGTGTGTTCTGTGATGTAACGGGGAGCTGTGACAGAATAAACAAAACTCATCGAAATCCGTTTATAGATAGAAAATACCACGTATGTTACCCCACAACAATATAAAACTACCGGTTATGCTGAAGAGCAAAACGATGGATTTGCGTCCGGTCTCCATCTCCCGGTCCTTGTCATTCTCTCCACTCTTTTGTCCCCGGAGCCCCCTGCGGGCTCGACTGGCCGCTAGAATCCGCCTGACAGTCAGAATATTGAACGGTAACATCAGAAAGATTGGGACACAAGGGGTTAAAATGAGGTCAAACATGTCAAATGCCGCCCATGAGGGAGACTTTGTGAAGCTCGGTGTAAGAGCACGATCCCAGGGAACACCATCAATTATTTCTCCAGGCCCGGATACAAAGCCCCAGGGGACAGTCTCCAAGCAGGCCAGCACACTCACTGTCCCGATAACCACAGCCGCCGTTCTCTCGGTGCAATATTTTGTTTTCAGCTTCTCACAGCAAATAGCCACAAATCGATCGACGGTGACAGCGACAGTCAGCCAGACTGAGCTCACAGTGCTCGCAGACATCAACCATAGATCAAATCTGCACACAGGAGTGATTCGCAGGAATGATCGAGGAAAATAATTCAGAGCAGTCCCCCTCAGCAGCGGATCGGAGATAACGACCAGGAGATCGGCCGCTGCCATTCCCACCAGGTAGCGGGTGACACATTTGGAGAGATCGCACTTTCCCCGGGACAGGATCACAATCGGCACCAAGTTCGCTGGAAGAGAGACAGGGAACAGCAACTTGAGAAAATACTGAGCAGAAGCCGATGCTGCAGCTTGAGGGGACCCTGTAATATTTCCACTTTATTGTTACATTTAGCGGTGGGAGGGTCGAGAGAGGGCGCAGAGCGGCGGGACAGAGAATGAGTTTACACAGTAAAATAAATTCAATATCATCTGAATACGGATTTCTTACTGATGAGCGGAATGTGAAGTGGCAGTAGAAATCTAAAACTGGGTATCTACCTCCTGAGAGTCAATGCTGGATGGAACATTTTCGACTGGCGCCTTCCGCGTTTCGTCTGGATGAAATGAATAAATCCGGACGCTGATGGCGGGATTCTTCCATTAGACAATTATCAACTTCCATAGCGATCCCTGTCAGCGACAGAACAGCCGAAGGACGGAACAATAACAGGAAATGGTGGAAACAGTCACCCAGGCAAAACAGAATATGTGGACACACAGTTAATATATCTGTCCTCAGGACTGTTCTCAGAGAGACCCCTGAGACGAGTGTTAACTGATTTCTCTTTGCATACAAGCTGCTTGGGGCTCAGTGTTTCCAGCATTCCCCGAGTTTATTTCCTATTCCAGCAAAGTCACCTCACTGACTTTAGATCAGAACATTGATTCCAACGGAAACAGCGCAGTCTGACACAACCTCACAGACAGACATGACGCCTTCCGTTGAGTCCATCACAGAGAAGCAGGGGAGAGTAGTTCAACGTCGAGCAGCAAACTCGGTGCCGTAGTCAGATGTCTGTAACAGAGTTAGATGTAGATGTAATAGAATACATTTTACAGTATTGATAACGATGAAGCACCACATCTTATTCATTGGCTTAGCAACGATTTCTTTCTGCTTTGCATACAGTCATATTGTAGACATTTATTAAAAATCCATAACAGTTTCGTCTTACAACACGGAGCTCCTCACATTTGTTAAAGTGTTACTGGCAGTCAATGCTTTATTGTTGCACCTAACTCTGAAAACTGCTCACATAAAAATGCAGACAATCAATTGATGAATCACCCTTATAAACTCAATGCAGCTCCTACAAGACCAAAAGCACAGAGACACGAACTTCCCCTTGTTGATCACAAACCGTTGCCTGACCAACTCAGTCCCACAGAAATTGGCCGATTCGCTGAATTCCTGCAGATGTTTGTTTTTAGATCCAAATCCCAGCATCTATAGTCCCGGTGTTTCCACTCCATTCTTGAAATGCCGAATACCGGCATTGGAATGTAACAGTTTAAACCAGCGACAGAATCAATCACAACATTGGAATTAAACTTCAACATTCGCCCACGGCAGCTGACACTGCGGCTTACCGGGAATTCCAAAGGCTGAAATAAAAGGATAGTAAACGTCTTCTATTCGCCAGATGATTGGATACACCATTTCAGTTCGAATCTGTGATTTTTGTTGCTCATGTATTCACAGCTCCGGTAGACAGCTGATGCATTCAAAGCAGTCCTGATTTATACAGAGGGTCTGTCTCCAGAGATACGGTTATGCACCTCACTAACTTGCTCAGTTACAGTTGCTTCAACAAACACTTCAATTCAATACCATTGTCTCTGGTGTAAATATTGGAGCGATTGGAGACAAATACATCAAAACTCTTTGGCATTACCTCAGCAGTGCCTCTGGTGGAAATAGGCCGGTAGATTTAATTTCAAAGACTGAACTTTGTCACGGAGCAGCTACATTTACAGATTTCATCCTTTTCTTGGCTAATTATTCATCTCTGAACGGAGACCAGCGACACTGACCGATCCCTACCTCTGTCCCTGCAGTTTTCCATTTTGGACTGTCCTTCAGTCCTTCAGCTTCTTCCTGGTCACATACACAGACTCTCTCTCTCTCTCTCTCTCTCTCTCTCTCTCACACACACACACACACACACACACACACACACACACACACACACACACACGGAACAACTGTACAATTGTGTTTCTATGTTATAGTGACTGTCCTATTGTGCATTCTATTTATTATTAATTACTATAAATTGCACATTGCACATTGAGACATAGACGTAACACGGAGATTTCTACTCCTCATGTATATGAAGGATGTAATTAATAAAGTCAATACAATTCAAAACATACAAACACAAATTTGGACAAAGATACAACAGAGAAACCGAGATCTGGATGGAAACGTTCAAATGATCACATTGCTAATGTACAAGCAGGAGAAAATCTGCAGATGCTGGAAATCCAAGGCAATGCAATGAACTCTGCTGATTCCTCCAGCATTTTGTGTGATGTAACAGTCTTTACTGGGCATCTCAAATCTCGCCAAAGGACAAAAGAAATTTAGAATATTTCAATCTGCAAAGGAAGAGGCAAACTGGCTACAGGAATAAATACAGTACTCAAAATAGGCAGATGAATGGATCCAGGAGATAAAACTGCGTAGATTGTATAAACATGAAAAAATCTGTAAATGCCAGAAATCCAAGTTCCTCCAGCATTTGGTGTGTGATGTTCCTGATCTAATGGTCTTTAATGCGCATCTCAAATGTCAAAAGAAATTGAGAAATATTTCAGTCTGCAAAATAATGAGCAACACATAAAAATTGCTGGTGAACACAACAGGCCAGGCAGCATCTATAGGAAGAGGTACAGTCGACGTTTCAGGCCGAGACCTTTCGCCAGGACTAACTGAAAGAAGAGATAGTAAGAGATTTGAAAGTGGGAGTCCTATGATGTTCCTCATGTATTTGCTAGTCTCTGGTACAGTCTGAGAGTGTGAGATTCATTCGTACCCGTCCGTTTCTGTTACAGTCTGAAAGTGTGAGGTTCATTCTGTACCTGTCAGTCTCTCGTACCGTGTGAGTGTGGGGTTCATTCTGTACTTGTCAAATCATTCTGAAAAGAATTTGTTCCTGATGTTAGTCTGAAATCTCCCTTTAACCAGTCTGCATGTGTGGACCCATTTCCTTGTTGATGGACTAATTTTGAAGTAGCAGATCGCATCTACCTTACCTCTACCCTTAATGATTCTGAACACTTCTACCGCGTCTCCTCTCATTCTCTGTCAGCTTAGGCCAAATAGATTTAGTTCACTCTATCTTACTGCATAGCTCATACTCTGCAGTCCTGCAATGAGTATGAGTCTAGTTGCCTTTCAGTGAACTCTTTCCAGTGCCTTCGCACCCGTCACAAAATGTGGAGATCAAAATTGTACACAGTACTCAAGGCGTGGCCTCACAAGTGCATTATACAGCTTAAGGAGAACGTCTCTTTAAACGTCTCTAGCTGTGAACTCCTCTGAGCACATTGTATAGCCCAACATTTTATTAGCCTTCCTAATTGCTTCAGTGCATTGCCTAGATGTTGATAGTGATGTCTTCCAGGACACCCAAAACCCTCCCATACAATGCACTTTCTTACTCAAGAACCCCATTGTATATTTATATCTAATATTTCTACTTCCTGCATGTAATATTTTACATTTACCTGCATTGAGTTAAATCTGCCATTCATCTGCCCACATCAGAATTTTGTTTAGATCGACATGTGTTGATTCTGCTGCCTGATGTTTATCAGCCCATCTCTCTAATATTATGTCATCTGCAAACATAACTAGTTTAGTTGAAGGAGCCGTCAAACTTATTCTTGTGGAACCCCACTTTGAACATTTTCCAGCTGTGAAAATGATCCTCTCACCATAACTCATTGTTTTCTCTTTTTGAGCCAATTCTCCACACATTTGCACACCACACCCTGAACCTCTACATCCTGTAATTTGATTATCAATCTCTTGTGGGGAACCTTGCCAAAATCCTTCTGAAAGTCCAAGTGCATTTTTACCTCTTTACCTCTTTAGCTCTCAGTAAGTTTTTACCTCTTTATTGTTATCATAAATTTTACTTGCCTCTTCATAGACCTGCAACATATTTATAAAACGTGATTTACCCTTTCTGAACCCGTGCTGACTTTCTGCTAACATAAGACCATAAAACCATAACACATAGCAGGAGTAGGCCATTTGGCTCATCATGTCATTTAATCATGGCTGATCTTTTTTTCTCCTCCTCAACCCCATTTCCCGGCCTTCTTCCTATAACCTTTAATGTCACGTCCAATCAAGAATCTGTCAATCTCTGCCTTAAATACACCCAACAACCTGGGATCCGCAGCTGCACATGGCAACAAATTCCACATATTCATCACCCTCTGGCTAAAGGAATTTCTCCGCATCTCTGTTTTGAATGGACACCTCACTAGCTTGAGTCTGTGCCTTCTTGTCCTAGACTCTCCCACAATGGGAAGCACCCTTCCACATCTACTCTGTCCAGGCCTTTCAATACTTGAAAGGCTTCACGGAGATCCCCCCTCATCTTTCTAAATTCCAGTGAGTATGGACGCAGAGCCATCAAACGTACTTCGTATGACAACATTTTCATTCCTGGTATCATCCTTATGAACCTTCTCTGGACCCTCTGCAATGCCAGCACATTTCTTCTGGGATGAGAAGCCTAAAGCTGTAGACAATAATCAAGGTGAGGCCTCACCAGTGCCTCCAAAAAGCCTCAGCATCACATCCCTGCTCTTGTATTCTCGACCTCTTGAAATGAATGCTAACATTGCATTTGCCTTCCTCACCACCAACTCAACCTGCAAGTTAACCTTTAGGGTGTTCTGCACAAGGATTCCCAAGTCCTTTTGCACCTCTGATTTTTGGATTTTCTCCGCGTTTAGAAAATAATTCGCACATTTATTTCAACTACCAAAGTACATGACCGTGCATTTTCCAACATTTTATTTCATTTGCCACTTTCCTGCCCATTCTCCTGATCTGTCTAAATCCTTCTGCATCCTAACTATTTCCTCAGCGCTACCTGCCCCTCCGCCAATCTTTGTATCATCTATAAACTTGGCAAGAAACCCATCTATTTCATCTTCGAATTCATTATATACACCATAAAAAGAAGTGGTCCCAACACCGACCCCTGCGGATCATCACTAGTCACTGGCAGTCAACCTGACAAGGATACTATACTCCCACTAGCTGCATGCCTGTTCTTATCAGATGACTTTACAACTCGTTCTTTACTAATGCTTCCCTTATCTTACCCACAATACATGTTAAGTTTACTGGTCCACAGTTACAAGTGTTAGTGCAGTCACCCTTATTAAATACCGGTAAAATGTTACCCCATTTCCTTCAGAATTTGACCAATCTTCACAGAATTTTGAATAATTCTTGTTAGGTGTTTGTGTTTTCAATCATAGACTAATTTAAGTACCCTTGGATATATGTTGCCTGACACTGAGATTTATTAACTTTCAGCCTTTTCACTTTCTAAGATCTCAGAGTCACTTTAAGCAACTTTATTTTTCTCTACGCTTACTGTCAGATTGCTAACATCTTTTCAGGTGAACACTTTAGAAAAATAAGAGTTGAGAGTATCCGCTATGTCCTTCTCTGCATAATTTAATACCCCACTGTTATTCCAAATATACTTAACTTCCCTCTTAACGTCTCTTTTACGACTAAAGTATTGACAAAGTCCGTTGGGATCATTCTTATCATTATCAGGAATATCCTTCTCAACCTGTCTTTGGCAATCACAATTTCCCACTTGACTATAGCTCTCATACTTGCATATGCCCTGTGGTTAAAATGTATTGCAGGGGTACTATTTTTTTCTGTAGTCCATATATAGATGTCACCCATGTACACAAGGAACAGTATCCTACACCCAATGCCTGCACCATCCAGCTCGCCTTTGGACTCTGGAAGGAAACCGATGTGGTCACCTTCTGTTTGCTCCATGCAACACTTGGCCTGTGGGCCTGATCTCCATGATCTTCAATGTCAAGAGCGTAGCAGTTTTTAAGCGAGGTTCTCAGACAGTCAGCCTGAGTCCACTAACACTTTTTGGAAACTTTTGCCTGTACCTGATTCTATGAATTTCTTGAAGTTCAAAACGAGACGAAGGAACCTTGGTGGTTGCCCTGTGGCAGGGAAAGTAAAAGTCAGGCAGTGTGGTAGTGACAGGAGACTCAGTAGTTAGTGGGGACAGGCAGGTGATGCTGTGGCAGCAAAATAAACACAAGGATGGTGTGTTGCCTCCCTGGTGCTGGGGTCCAGGGTGTAGAGGTGCAGCTGTAGGATATTGTCAAGAGGAAGTGTGAAAAGCCAGAGGTCCTGGTGCAAATTGGCACCAATGTCATTGTCAAAAACTAAGAGATCCTACATACTGCGTGTATAGAATTAGGAAAGAGGCCTCCTTCCTTCTGTCACCCATGTACACAAAGATCAGTATCTTGTGGCCAGTGAACACACCATCTATCTTGCCTTTGGTCTCTGGAAGGAAACCAGTGCGGTCCGCAATAAGGTATAATTGCAGTTCCACTCAGAGCTCCTCCCCAGACCCAGAACAGCACACAATGGCAATACCGCCATTTGTGAGTGTAATGACACTTACAGTAAAATATTCCCAACCGGCCACAATTTGACAAATGCACTGGTCCTGGAATCGCTGAGATTTGCTCCCAGAATCAGGCACTGGCTCTCGCTGCTCCTCATCCTAGACCAAACTTCGCAATCTGACCGTGAACTTGGGCTCTGACTCTGCAGGACATAACTGTCATTGATATGGCCCTCACCATATCCACAGTAACTGCACTATCTCATATCGCCGCTTTCCTCCTGTCTCTCATGTACACAAAGGACAGTATCTTGCAGCCAGTGAATGCACCATCCAACTCGCCTTTGGTCTCTGGAAGGAAACCGATGCAGTCACCGACTATTCGCCAGTCAGCACTGGTCCACGAACAATTCTGCTAACTTTTGCCTATACCTGATTCAATGAATTAATTAAAGTTAAAAATGAGATGAAGAAACCCTGGTGGTTCCCCTGTGGCAGGGAAAGGTAAAGTCATGCAGTGCATTAGTGATTGGGAACTGGATAGTTAGTGGTACAAACAGGAGATACTGTGCACACAAAAGAGACTCCAGAATGCTGTGTTCCCTCCCAGGTGCTCGGGTCCAGATGTATCAGGGCGGCTGCGGGATATTCTCAAGGGGAAGAGTGAACAGCCAGACCTCGTGGTGCATACTGATGCCAATGTCATTGCCAAAAAAGGGGATGAGGTTCTACAGACTGAGCATATAGAGACAGGAAATAGGGTGAAGAGAAGGACCTCCAAGGTAGTAATTTCCGGCTTACTCCCCGTGCCATGGGCGAGTGTAGCTAGGAATGGAATTACAGCATAATTGAATGAGTGACTGAGGAGATGGTGCAGGGGGCAGGGTTTCACGCTCGGATCATTGGAACCTTTTACTGGGCAAGGACTGATCTGTCGAACAGGGAGGAACTAATATGCTGGCCAAGAGTTTTGCTAATGCTACTCAGAGGGTTTAAACTAGTTTTACAGGGGGCTGCGAATGGGAACAGCAGTCAGTAAGTGAAGGATTGGACCCGAAGGTAGATATCAGTGAAAATATGGCCAGACAAAATCAAATTAACAAGTATTATTAGACATATATTTTCAATGGTGTGTACTGAATGTCAGGAATATTATGGATAAAGGTGATTAATATAGAACGTGAATCAGTACATAGAACTACAATGTTGTGGCCATTACAGGGGCTTTGTTGAAAGATGGGCAGGGATGCGAGATTAATCTACCAGGCTTTTGAAGTTTTTGAAAAGATAGAGAAGGAGGTAAAAGAAGTGTGAGTTGGACTACCATCCAGGGACAATATCACAGCTGCACTCGGGCATATCTAGTGGAGGGTTCAGACGCTGAATCCATTTGGGTAGAACTCAAGAACAAGAAGGGAGCAATCAAACTAATGGGATTGTACTACTACCTAGTGTTGGGTAATGAGTCTATCCAGGTGGCTGCCCCCTCAGTGGGTGAGCAGTTAGCTGACAGAGACCTCAGCTCCCTCAGTTTTAAGATAGTTATAGATAAAGATGGGATTCTTTTTTTTAATTGGAGAAGGGCAAATTACAAGGGTATTATGCAATGACTCAGAAGGGTTAATTGGAAATAACATTTCTTCTGGAAAATCCACATCAGACATGGGGAGAGTGTTTAAAGATCAATTGCACAGTGTACAGGAAAGGTATATTCCTCTTAGAGGGAAGGACAGGGGTGGAAAGAAAAGGGAAACTTGGATGACCACAGAAATGATAAATTTAGTCAAGAAGAAAAAGGAAAATATGTCACGTTTTGGAAGTCAGGATCAAATGGAGTAGATGAAGGTTATACAGAATCCAGAAAAGAACTAAAAAAGGAAATATATGAAAGCCAAAAGGGGCCATGAAAAGTCATTGGCAAGTAGAAATAAGGTAAATCACAAGGTACTCTGTACATATATGAGATAAGAAGATAACTTGGGAGAGGGGAGGACACCTCAATGATAAAAAGAGAATCAATTGCTTGAATGTGCAGAATATGAGTGAAATACATCATAAGTACTTTGCTTCAGTATTTACCAAAGGGGAACGATTTGGACTAGGAGACAATGCTGCATGCATAAATATGTCAGGGAATTTGGCGGGCAAGAAGGTAGATCCCTGTCTCAGAGCCCAATGTTAACCTGTCTTTAAAGAAAGTGAACTCTCACAAGGTGGAAGGTCCCGATGGCGTACCTTCTGAGACTCTGAAAACCTGTGCTAACCAACTGGTCGGAGTATTCAAAGGCATTTTCAGCGTCTCATTGCTACGGGCAGATGTTTCCACTTGTTTCAAAGAGGCAGCAATTATACGAGTGCCTAAGAAGAATAATGTGAGCGGCCTTAATGACTATGGTCTGGTAGCACTAACATCTACAGTGATGAAATGCTTTGAGAGGTTGATCATGACATGACAGAACTCCTGGCTCAGCAAGATCCTGGACCCATTGCAATTTGCCTGTCACCACAGTAGTTCAACAACAGATGTAATTTCAATGACTTGTCACATGGCTTTAGACCACCTGGACAACACAAACACCGATGAGAAGACTATTGCTCAGCATTTAATGCCATCATTCCCATAATCCTGTTTGAGAAGTTGCAGAACCTGGGCCTCTGTCCCTCCCTCTGCAATTGAATACCCAGCGTCCTAACCATTAGGCCACAATCTGTGCAGATTGGTGATAACCTCTTCTCTTTGTTGACAATCAACACTGGCGAACCTCAGGGGTGTGTGCTTAGCCCACTGCTCTACTCTCTCTATACCCTTGACTGTGCGGATAGCAATAGCTCAAATACCATCTATAAATCTGTTAATGATATAACCATTGTTGGTAAAATCAAAGGTGGTGATGAGAGGTCCTACAGGTGTGAGATATGCCAACTAGTGGAGTGATGTCGCAGCAACAACCTGGCACTGAATGCCAGTAAGATGAAAGAGCTGATTCTGGATTTCCAGAAGGGTATGATGAACGAACACATACCAATCCTCATAGAGGGATCAGAAGTGGAGTGACTGAGCAGTTTCAAGTTCACGGGTGTCAAGATCTCGGAGGATCTAACCTGGTCAAAACATATGGATGCATTTATAAAGAAGACCAGACAGCAACTATACATAATTTGGAATTTAAAAGGATTTGGTATGTCAACAAATACACTCAAAAACGTCTATAGATGTACCGTGGAGAGTATTCTGACAGGTTGCACCACTGTCTGGTATGGAGGATGGGGTGGGGGAGGTGCTACTGCACAGGACAGAAAGAAGTTGCAGAGGGTTGTAAATTAAGTCGGCTCCATCTTGGGTACTTGCCTACAATGTACCCAGGAGATCTTCAAGGAGCACTGTTTCAGAAAGGCAGCATCCAATATTAACGACCTCCAGCACTCAAGGTATGCCATTTTCTAATTAATTCCACCAGGTAGCAGGTATAGAAGCCTGATGGCGCACATTCAGCGTTTCAGGAACAGCTTCCCGTCTGCCATCCGATTCCGAAATGGACTTTGAACCCTTGGGCACTACCTCACTTTTTTAATATATATTATTTCCGTGTTTTTGCATGATGTTAAACTAATCAATTTTCCTGTACTGTAATTCATTTACTTATTTGTTTAATATTATTATTTTATTTTGTTCTTTTCTTGTTCTATGTCATGTATTGCATTGAACTGCTGCTGCTAAGTTAACAAACTTGATTCTTATTCTGATAATAAGGGTAATGACACAATAAGGGGATTGGGAAAATCAGGTTGGTGTTCAATCACAGTAGAGGGAATTTGTTGAACGCCTACGAGATGGCTTTTTAGAGCAGCTTGTGCTTGAGCCTGCTCGGCGAAAACCTATCTTTAGACTGCGTGTTAATTAATAGCCCTGATATCATAAGGGAGCTTAAAGTGAAGGAACCCTACAGTTATCATAATATGATTGAATTCATACTGCAATTTGAGAGGGTGAAGCATTACTCACATATATCAGTATCCCAATGGAATAAAGAGATTTACAGAGACATGAGAGAGGACCTTGCCCCGGTGGATTGGAGGTTGATAATGGCAGGGATTACAGCGGAGTAGAGCAGATCTCACATTGACAGGAGTACCTATAAAGTAGGATACAAAAGTTTTTTTTTTGGTTATATAGAGAGTAAATAGGAGGTGAGAGTTGATATTGAACCAATGTCAAATGATGCTGGTGAGATAGTAATGGGGGACATAAAATAGAAGATGAACTTAATGAGGACTTCACATCTGTCTTCACTGTAGAAGATACTAACTATATTCCAGACGCCTGTGAGCGTCAGGGAGCAGCAGTAAATGCCATTGTTAATAAAATAACAAAAAAACTCTCGGCAAATTCAAATGTTTTAAGGTGGATAAGTCACCAGGACCTGAGGGTCTGCACCTCAGATTCCTGCGAGAGGTTGCTGAAGAGATAATGGTCATGATCTTTCAAGCTTCCCATTTCCTGCCCTGGGCTGTAGTACTCGCCCTATTGACAGCAAATTTCAATTCAGCCAATGTAAACTCATCATCAATGGCATCTCAAACACCTCTTGTTTCTCAAAAATCTTCCTACTGTCCATCAAAATACACTCTCATCTCTTAATGCACTCATCCCCTATACTGTTGAGTCTGTGTATCTTTGTAAACGCATTTCACGGACATTCTGCATTTTATTTGTCTGTTGCAGCCAAATTAATACTGGAATCTGGTTTTACCTCCGACACCATTCACTTTCTTCAGCATTCTCCTCAACACTGTCAGGACAGTTTCCCTCTCAAATGTTCCGTAAAATCTCTTCCAAGCTGCCCTGATAGCATTCCTAATAACTCTCATTGCCATTGCTCGTTTCCTCTGAAAAGCCTCAGCAAAGCTTCTTGCATTAACCTACATTTCAACACACGAAATGCCCCACTCCAGTCTCTGATGTCCTCTGAACATTTCTGTGTCCAACAAGGAACACATTTCTTACCAGCTCTCCGGGACACCAAGGAATGGCTCAACGGGCAGGTCCACACACTTCAGGAATTACACTCTGATAGATTTCTTCCATAGTACTGCCGAGAGACAATTATTCAAATGACTTCTCACACTTAATGGAATTTTCCCCAGTTTCCCCTCATAAAACACCATTTAGTAACACAACTCAAATTCTGACAGCGTACTTTTACGCTTAGATTACAGAGGATTGGAAAATGATCACTCCCCATACCATTAACCCTTACATTCCAGCTACTGTCCAGCAAGTGGAGTACAGATAAGAGTCAAGTCCAAACAAGAACCCCACCTTTGGCAATATCCACTCTTACCTCTCTTCCATCGTTTAAATAGGGTAAATCAGACTCTTCCAGAAACTCATCTGCTGCCGTCCTGTTAGCTTCTGTAGTCTTACTGACACAAAGACCACGATGTGCATTGAAGTCGCCACACACACAAAAAAACAATAAGTTCACAGCGTTCTCCCCAACCATTTGACAGATAACTTCCAATCCGGTTTATAAAAAGTTCGTAATTTTGATCCCACCGCATGGATACAATAATTTAATAATCATGCATTCATTTTTCGTTGGAAAAGGCAGAATTATTTCAAGTAAACCCTTTTTCACAAAGATGCCACTCCCTCCTCCACAGCTATGTGTCTATCATATCTCACATCATCATAACCCGACATCTTGAACAATACATGTGATTGCAGCAAATTTCTTGTACACAAATAACACCCAAGGGAACACCAAAACAGAGTCTTTAAATTCCTATCATTTGACTAACAGTCTTGTTGCATTCCAATGAAGAACTGTGAGTTGATTGGAAATTATCCACGTATAGCACCCTGTGTACAATTACCTTCCCCCACCAGCTCATTCCCTCTACTATCATCCCCCAATCACTCTTCACCACCAACCCCTTCCCGATCACCCTCCACCATCAGTCCATTCCCTCTACAATCATCCTCCAATCACCCTCCACGACTAGACAATTCCCCAATCACTCTCCACCACCAGCCCATTCCCAATCACCCTCCACCAACAGTCCATTCTCTCTATAATCATCCTCCAATCACCTTCCACCACTAGACAATTCCCCAATCACTCTCCACCACCAGCCCATTCCCAATCACCCTCCACCAACAGTCCATTCTCTCTATAATCATCCTTTAATCACCCTCCACCACTAGACAATTCCCCAATCACTCTCCACCACCAGCCCATTGCTTCTACTATAATTACCCAATCACTATCTACCACCAGCCTATTCCCAATCACCCTCCACCAATAGACCATTCCTCAACCACTGTCCAATCCCTCTACTTTCATTTCTCAGTCATTCTCAACTAGCAGCCCACTCCGTCTACCACCAATTCTTAAATCTTCTCTCCAAAGTACTTCATGCACCTGTTCTGCAGGAGTCTCCACTAATCCCAAACACTTTCATGCTGTATCCATCACTATTCTGAATCTATCCGATTTCTTTCTTGCCTGCACTCTTCCATTAGCCACAGCACACAATACCACAAGAAAATCTATTTTTACGAATCAACACTTCACGACATGCCTCATCTCCCACATTGCCCCCTTTCACATCTCTCCGTGGTCTTCCCCCATCTGAATGCTCGTAAGTGCCTGTTTTAATCCAACATCCACCATATGCAGAGAAATGAATTCTGGTGGATTCAGCAGGAGAAATGCTACTCGTTAGTTTCACCTTCTGAACATCTTGAGCCTTTTGTAAAGCTGGACAACCTAAATGAGCAGCTCTCTGAGCATGCGCACAGATACAGCATCTTGCAACAGCACTAACGTCACAATCCCCATATTCATGTTCACCTCCGTATTCTGCACATTGCAATTTCCCCCTTCAAGAAGACCGAACATGTCCCACCCTTGGCATTTAAATCAACGCAACGGCAGAGGGTCAACCGGTTTGACAGAATAACGAATGCAGCCTAAATTCATCAGAAAAGCACAACAGAACGGGCAAACACGTTCCCTTCTCTCAAAGTCTGTAATCTCTTAGCCAAAGCTATCTTACCCCCTCTCAGGTTGTCCTGCTATACTCCACACACAAAACACACGCAGGTACAAATGAAATAACATCCTGAATCTTCGTTTCTCCTACCAATGTACTGACAATTTTACTTCCGTCCAGAGTCTTCATTTTCACCAATTTCTCCTGTTCCTACACATGTAGCCTACATCCGCTCATTGCTCAGACATACTACTGATGTTATCAATATCAATAACGAGAATACACATAGATTAAGATGTTAGCTGGCCTGTGCTGGCACCAGTGGGATCAGAAGTTGGTCTGCCACCTGTCTTCAGTAGAAAGAGAGAGAAGAAAAACAATGGAGCAGCATTTGGAGATGTTAATGAAGGGACGGGAGAGTTTAACGGAAGGAGAGCTGTCAAGATCGGCTCCCCCTTTGAACCCTGAACTGTTTGAAGTGACGGACAGGCGATACCCCAGCAGGGGGATAAAAAGGGACAGGTTCGCTAAGGCAAGACACACACGACACCCCGAGGTAACGAGACCCTGGAAGCGGTGCATCTCCCACAAGTCGGTGGGAAGTTTTGGAAGGCCGGTCGCGGGACCAAGCCATAGACGCATAGGGTGGAAAGGCACGATCAGCGGGAACCTGGTGTGTGTCCGCCCTTGCCTGGGTGCCAGGTTCACCGCAGAGAAACGATTGTGTCTGGAAACGGAGGGGTCACGGTCGCTGACCTCAGAAGACATCACAAAGGGCTCGCCCGAAAGCTGACTGCGAAGAATATCGAGGTCTGTGTGGAAGCCGTTTGAATATTCATTCGTTTTTGCTCTCTCTCTCCTCCCCCCCCCCCACATCTGTCCATCTCCCACGGCAGTGATTACTGCGAACTGAACTGAATTCAATTGAACTGAACTTTGCGTCACTTTGAAACTGGTCATTTATCCCTGGACGACGATAGAGCTTGATTGATCCTGTTATCCTAATTCTGTGTACATGTGTGATTATCATTGCTGAACTGTTGGCGTTTATTATCCTTTTCATTAGAGTACTGTGTTCCTTGTTTCTTTGATAAAACTTTCTTAGTTCTAGTAATCCAGACTCCAACTGAGTAATCCATTTCTTCTGGTTTGGCAACCCAGTTACGGGGTACGTAACAATAGCATTCGTTAATCTAACTGGATGGAGATGTTTATCACAATAAGATTTGAAACTAATCATTACCATGAAATCGACAGTATCTTCTACCCGAGTCCTTCTTCCCTTACCGGGCGTCCCTCCCCATCTGTCCCGACTCATTTTCCACTTATTTCTTGCCAAATCGATTCCATACTATCACTTAACTCCCCATATGCCGCATCTGACTTTCCCAACATTGGCACCCCTCAGTCACATTTTAGATTTTGCAAACCGCCAGCCAGCCCCTGCCACTGTCGCCCCAACACTCTGCAGGTGTCTCCCCTGCCCTCCCCCGCAATTACGCGTCCAAACTACAACCGAGACCGGTCGCCTTCTTGGACCCAGTTCCGATGGCCGGGCCTAGGTTTCCCCCGGATTTCCCCGCTCCACCACCTCAATGTACCGCTTCGGGCCAGGGGCCTTCCCATTCCCAGCTGCTTTAAAGCCGCTGCTGCAACTGGGCGAGGGAATGGGACAGCACATGTCTTCAGCTGTACACTGTCAATCAGGCCTAAGGGCGGAGCCTCGCAGCGCATGCGAGCGACTGTCGCCAAAGTGCGAAGCACCTCCGGACCGTCCCCCAATTCGCTTTATGAGGGTCTGAGAAACGGCTTTGGGGACTGCAGGTGGGACGGGCTCGCTTTAAACCTGGAATTAAACATATCTGAACTTCGATCGTTCTCTGCAAAGTGTTGCAGGTGTCCCTTTGCCTGTCTTCTCCACACAGTCACACAGACGCACTGAGGGAGACGGCAGGATTGCTGGGACCGTGCGGGAGTTGATATCTTACAGCAACAGCCCCGGTTTAACGTATTCGGAGTGACGGGGTGTGACTCCGAATGGCGCCCAGATACAGACTCGCTGAGGGAATGTTTGGGGAAATATTTTGAAACTAACCGTCGTCTCTTTTTCCTCGGAAACTCTCACGTTCTGAGCTCATTGCAGACTTGTTCCCTAGTCTCAAAGACCGATTTCAGCACCCTTTTTTTTTGGCTATTTTACACTTGAAGCAGGAAATGGTCTCCCCAACGGGGAACTGAACCCCTGTCTCCCACGTGACGGGCGGGGATACTAACCACTGAACTAACGAAGAATATACAAGGATATGGAATCTGTCACACAGATTTCAGAGTACAGAACTCACAGAGTCACCCTGACGTTTATTTGTTGAGTGTGGATCTGCCGCTTTTTACCCGTCCCCTCTCACTGTGTGACTGGAGGGTCTCAGGATTCTTTCGCGATTCAGTCACTTACTGTGTTCAAGGTCTGGCCGAAGGAAGGGATCCCATCAGCGTGTGGTTTGAAAGGACAATTATAATTAGGATTTGTTTTCCCATTTGCTGATGCGCGAGGCAGGATCCCATCAGTAGCCCTTCGACTCGTTCAGGAGTCTGCTTTAACCCAATCTGATTCCCGGAGTAGACTCAACGGGAACTCCGAATTGCTGGAGGATGGCGACATTAATGACCGGAATAGGACCTGCAGCAGAGTGAGGAATGATCCGGCAGGAAGCTGCTCCTTGACAGGTCGAGTCACATGGAAACATGGGAGACGCTTCACTACTCGAATCTCATACAACATCATGGAGCGATGGTGGTATAGACGATGTTTCTACACAGGCATATGAATATGTATGTGTGGAGCGATATGGAGAGAGGGACAAAGAGAACATCGCAGATGATCGAAAGCCAAGCAACACACACAAAATGCTGGAGGAACTCAGCAGGTCAGGCAGTATTTATGAACAGGAGTACAGTCAGCGTTTCTGGCTGAGTACCATCATCAGGACTGAAGAAAAAAAAGATGAGGAATCAGAGTTAGAAGGTGAGGGGAGGGGAGGAAGAAACACCAGGTGATAGGTGAAACCAGCGGGTGGAGGGGGGCAGGGGGTGAAGTAAAGATCTGGAAAGTTGACTAGTGAAGGAGGAGGTATTACCAGAAGTTCAAGAAATCGATGATCCTGCCATCAGGTTGGTGGCAACCTAGACGAATATAATGTGTTGCTTCTCCACCCTGAGTGCGGGCTCATCACGACAGTACAGGAGGCCATGGGCTGCCATGTGAGAAATAGAATGAGAAGTTGAATTAAAATGGGTGGCCACTGGGAGCCTTATGCCTTATGCCCCGAGGCCAGATTCGACGTAGTGGTAATAGAAGACACCGGGAGATCTCGCTTTTTCTGGTGGACGTAGTGCAGGTGCTCGGCGAAGCGGTCTCCCAATCTGTGACAGGTCCAACAGATATACAGCAGGCCACACCGAGAGAACTGGATACAGTAGATGACCCCGAAAGACTCACATCTCAGGTGTCTACTTACCTATAAGGACTGCTTGAGATCCAGAATGGTCGTGAGGGAGGATGTGTAGGGGCAGGTGTAGCACTTGTTTCACTTGCAAGGATAAGTGCCAGGCGAGAGATCAGCGGGGAGGGACGAACGCGCACGGGATTCACGTAGGGAGCGACCCCTGCAGAAAGCAGAAAGTAGAGGGGGTTGGGAAGATGTGTTTGGTGGTGGGACTCTGCCGGAGATGACGGAAGTTGAAGAAAATTGTGCGCTGGAGGCGGAGGCTGGGCGAGGTAGATGAGGAGAAGACGAACCCTCTCCCTGGTGGAGGACGCGAGGATGGAGTGGGGGGGGGGGAGGAAGACGTGAGCAAAATGGAAGAGATTCTGTTGACGGCAGCTTTGATGGTGCAGGAAGGGAAGCTCTTTTCTTTGAAAACAGATAATATCTCCTTTGTTCTTTAACGAAACGCCTCACCCTGAGAGAAGATGTGGCGGAGACGGAGGAATTGAGAGAAAGGGATGGCATTTTTACAAGCAATGGGGTGTGAAGAGGTATAGTCCAGGTAGCTGTGGGAGTCTCTGTGTTCAAAATAGATATCGGTAGACACGGTGTCTTCAGAGATAAAGACAGAGAGATCGAGAAAAGGGAGGGAGATGTCCGATATGGGCAGATAGACTTCTGGGCTGTGTGGATGTTGGAGGGAAAGCTAATGAAGTGGATGAGCTCCGCATGGTAGGCACGCTGTCTTCAGAGATAGGCTGGAAGATAGACTGTTCCACATAGCCGACAAACAGACAGGCATAGCTGGGACTCATGTTAGTGTCCATGGCTGCACCTTTTGTTTGAAGGAAAGGGAGGAATCGAAGGACAAAGTAGAGACAAGTTCCGCCAGACGGAGGTGCATGGTGGTATAGGAGATTTGGTTGGGACTGGTATCTAGACGGAAGCGGAGAGATTTGTGGCCTTCCTTGTCGGGGGTGGACGTCTATAGGGACTGGACATCCAGAGTGAAAATAATATGACCGGGGCCCTATGTGGCATGCAAAAAGATTAGACTTCAACTGAAAGATCGAGGGCTCAAAATTAAATTAAATCAAAACCACGGCATTAGACCCGGCAATTCCGTTAGTTCCAAGGGTGTAGCTCGAGGAAACATACACTTCATGGTCAAAGAGAAGTGGATCTTACGTACTCCTGATAAAAAGATATAATGCACCCCGGGTATTCTCTCTTCTCATTCCTCTATCCGGCTGAATGTGTCGGACAGCACGTACTACAGCTCAAGGATACCTTCAGCTCCTCTGTTATGTCTATTGAATGGTGCCCGAGTAGAACAAGATGGACACTTGCCCTCGCAATCTACGCCGTTGTGATGCTGCACCTAATTATTTACCCGCACGGTGCTTTCTCTCTCTCTCTGTTACACTTTATCCTGCATTCTGTGTTTGTTTTACATTGTTCTCTCTCAATACACTGTGTAATGATTTGATCGCTATGAACAGTGTGAAAGAGAAGCTTTTCGCTGTATCTCGGTACATGACAAAAAGATTAAATCCCACTGAACGTGATGGGGCAGTACAGGGAACGCCGGTCTCCGGACAGCGCAGCGTTTCCCGGTGGGCAATACAACGCGCAGCAAAAGCTGCTGGATCACCAGCGTCCCTGGGTGGGCTCGAACCACCAACCTTTCGGTTAACAGCCGAACGCGCTCACCGATTGCGCCACAGAGACAAGCCGGGGAAATCTGCCATTCCAACGTTAGAAGATGGTGACTGGCAATTGATAGTGTGACCCGGCTTTTCACAATCTGCATGAATGGTTTGCATCAGAGGTTAGCAGACAACGCGAAACAGAAAACGTTCGAACCACAAACTTGTCAGAATTAGAAGGGGAAATAACAATAGATTCCCAGTGCATCGCCAAAAACTTCGGCCACGAGTACACAGTCCTCAAAGAAGGACATTTTACATGGGACGTAATCACTGTGTCCCGGGACGGATGAGGACAGCACCGATTACCGGGGTCGGAGAAACAGGACTGTTCCTGAACTAAAAGCCGAAACAGCCAGAGATACTCCGCAGATTAGGAAGCGACTGTGGAGGGAGATACAGAGTTCACGTTTCAGGTCGATGACCTTTCACAGCTCCGAGCTCGCAGTCAGACGGAAGGAGTCTCACGGAGTTTCTGCAGCGTGGCCTGAGCTGGGTGAAGGCACCGATTCCACTCGCCCTCTCCTTTCTGACTCTTTGAACTGTAAACCTTAAATCGAGCGCAAGAACAGCCTTTGTTTAACTTTTAAAATGTGGCAGAGGCGGATGAAGTAAATATTTCTGGAAACATTGTTCTCTGTCACCGCGTGTTACGCTGAATAACTCTGAGATGCAGAGTCGCTGAGGGGAGATTTATCGAAGCTGAACACAAAGTTCCGCCCTCTCGGCAGACTCTCCCTTCCCGGGTTCACTGCAGATCGACTGTTTCACATCCCCAAACAACCGATCACTTCAACCCCAAACTCGGATTTAACCTCTTTAACCCTTTTCAATTCGAGTTACAATTACATTTAATATGGAAAGAGCAAAACCATTTCTCTGACGGGGAAATTGACCCCGTCTTCCCCGTGCAGATGGGGATACTAACCACTAAACTAACGAAAATTCCGTGCGAAAGAGCGATCTGACATTGAGATTTCCGAGGAGAGGATACTTCATTGAGTCACCCAATGTCTGTTCGTTGACTGTAGCACTGGCGCATTTCACAGACGCGCTTTTTACTGGGCGATGGGAGAGTCGTCGGAATCGTTTCCGATTCAGCGGATCATTGCATAAAGTTTCCATCCCGGCATGATTGTGTTTTGGGAAAGGGAACATTCGTCAATAGGATTTAACTGATACAAGAAAATATTTTTCCAAATTTCCACTTTGCCCACACTGGAAAGTCTGGCTCTATTTCTACTCCCTAAATACAGGTAGGCACTGATGTCCGCAGCATCAGTACTGAGGACTAAAAAGATATGGACAAGGGAGGTGCAGCGGCTCTTGTAGGAGAGCTTTAAATCTGTAGACAGGACTGTGTTCAGGGATTCATCTTCGAGTCCCAATGGGTTACGCCACAGCTGTCACTGACTTCATTAAAACCTGTGTGGATGAGTGTGCGCCTACGAAATCATATTGTACACACCAGAACCAAAAGCGTCAGATAAACCAGAAATGCCCATCTCCGATCGTTGCACACATGTAATTTAAAATCTTTCTTCATTTTTCCTTCTATTATTCAACTGAAAGCGGTGGATTCCCAAGTATCTGGACATAATATGACAGGTCGCGGTGTTAAAACGCACTGATAAGTGATGAATACAGCAGAAGATAGTTTCGATCTATCGACCTGGAGGTTATGGGTTCCGCGGATCCGCTGAGACACTGTGCTTCACAGAGTAACTGGAATCGCTGTGCAATGAATGTTGCGCAATGTTATTTGAGTTTCCCCACGGATACAACAAGGGCCCGTTCTTAACTCTCCCACATGTTACAGGCTTATCCCGTACTTCAATGAGGGAAATGAAGGCTGAGCGTAGAGTAAGTTCTTCATCTGTTTTCCGCCCATTTATAAAACATTCTGTGGAGATGCCGGGGATTGAACCCGGGACTTCATACATGCGAAGCATGCGCTCTCCCACTGAGCCACATCCCCGATGTCGAATTTATGATGAAATCTTCAATCTGATCCCATAGATCATAAGGTACAGGAGCAGAATTAGGTTATGTGGCTCATCGAGTCTGCATCACCATCTGATCATGGGGGTTGATCTATGTTTCCCCTCTTCAGTCCCAGTTCCTCGCCTTCTCTCATAGGCTTTGTTGCCTTGTCCAGCCAAGAGAATATCTCGCTCTGCTTTCAATACCCCCAACGACCTCGCATCCGCCGATGCTTGCGTCTGCATCTGCTTGAAATAGACGCCTCTCTCTCTTGAGACTGCGACCTCTTATCCTTAACTTCACCACAGTAGGGAATATCTTTTCCCACACCTACTCTGTCCAGGCCTTTCAACATTCGAAAGGTTTCAATAAGATCCCACCTAATCTTTCTAAATACCATTGAGTACAGACCCAGAGCTATCAAATGTTCCTCATATGATAACCCTTTCATTTCCGTGGTCATTCTTGTGAACCTGCTCTCCATCATCTCCAATGCCAGCACATCTTTTCTGAGGTGAGCAGCCCAAGACTTTTCAAAATACTTTTCCTTAAAGAAACCATACTTACTTTGTCTAATCTTGTCCTGTGTCACCAAGTACTCCATAACCTCACCCTTAATAGTAAATCTGAGTAGCAAATCGCAAAGGCTGGACGTTGAAAGATATAAAAGAAAAGATGGAGTGGGTGATTCTGCCTTTCGAGTCTGCTCGGCCATTCATTGCAGTGGACAGGATTCGAATCTTCCCGAAGACAACCCAATGGATTTCCAGTTCAATACCTGAACCACTCGGCTAGGATTACCATGTTCTCCCCATGCGACAGAGGGACTCAATTATAGCGGCACAGGGTTTCTTCACATCGCGACCACAAACCCCAAGATCGCCAGGTGGGCCTCAGCGTCAGAGACAATGGTGCGTGCCGCTTCCCCGCTGTCCTGGAGAAGGCGGAGTGGGGCTTGCTTCCTGAGCTACTGATCTACGTAAGGTGAGGGGGCTCTCAATGACGGAGCTCCAGGACGCTAGCCCGGCGCCCTGGCACTGATCGATATGGAAAGTCTGCAGGTAGCAGGACCGGCGCCCGGACTTATTTCATTCTTGTCCTTCTTTCTGATCCATCTGACAACCTGACTCGGCCGCTTCCGAGGGCCGTCACCAGATAACAATTTTGGTGTGGAATAGACTCACATCCAGTGGAAAACGAGTGAGGACGGCGGGTTCTGTGCTCCCAGCATTCCAAAATCTGATAAAAGCCAGATATAAGCAATTAATAGTGGGCAATAGGAACTCGGAGAGCACGTTCAAAGTCCAAAGTAGTATCATTATCTAATTACGTATATGTCAACATCGACTACTCTGGCATTCATGTACTTGCTGGCTTTCAGAGTAGATCTGAACAACACAACAGCATCAATGAACAAAAAGCTACACATTAAAAACTATTAATTAATGGCCTTAAAGTTCTCCGCTTCCATCTGGATACCAGACCCAACCAGCTCTCCTCTGCCACTACGCACCTCCGTCTGGAGGAACGTCCCCACTCAATAATTTCTCCTTCGACTCCTCCCATTTCCTTCAAACAAAAGGTGTAGCCATAAACACTGGCAGGGGTCGCAGATATGCCTGTCTGTTTGTCGGCTTCCAGGAGCAGTCTATCTTCCAGCCTACGTTGGTATCGCTCCATAATTTTCCTCCGCTACATAACCGACAGCAGTGCTGCTGTTTTCTGCACCCATGCGGAGCTCATCCACTTCATCAGTTTTGCCTCCAACTTCCACCCTGCACAACAATTTACCTGGCCCTTATGCGACACCTCCCTCCTTTTTTTTTTATCTCTTTGTCTCTATCTCTGAAGGCAGCTTGTCTACTGATACATCTATTTTGAACACAGAGACTCTCACAGCTATCTGGGCTATACCGCTTCCCACCCCGTTACTTGTGAAATGCCATCCTCTTCTCTCAATTCCCCCGTCTCCACCGCGTCTGCTCTTAGGATAAGACGTTTCATTCAAGAACAAAGGAGATAACGTGTTTTTGTTTTCAAAGAAAAGGTCCTCCCTTCCTCCACCACCAAAGCTGCCCTCAACGGAATATCTTCCGTTTTGTTCACGTCTGCCCTCATCTCATCCTCGCGCCCTCTACCAGGGCGAGGGTTCGTCCTGTCCTCACCTACCTCCCCCCAGCCTCTGCCTCCAGCACACAATTCTATGTAACTTTCGCCATCTCCGGCGGGATCCCACCACCAATCACATCTTTCCCTCCCCCCTCTACGTCCTACTTTCTGCAGGAATCGCTCCCTATCTGAATCCCATGTGCGTTCATCCCTCCCACTGGCACTTAACCTTGCAAGTGAAGCAAGTGCTACACCTGCCCCTACACCTCCTGCCTCACTACCATTCAGAGTCCCAAACAATCCTTTCAGGTAAGGCGACACTTCACCTCTGAGTATTTCAAGGTCATCTACTGCATTGAGTGCTCCCGGTGTGGCCTCCTATATATCGGTGACACCTGACACAGATTGGGAGACTACTTCACCGAGAACATACACTCCGTCCAACAGGGTAAGTGACATGCCCCTCTGGCCGTCATTTTAATTTCACTTCCCATTCCAATTCCGACATGGCAGCCCATGGCCTCCTGGATTGTCGCCATGAAGCTACACTGAGGGTAGAGGAGCAACACATTATATTCGTCTGGGTAGCCTCCAACCTGATCGCATGAGTATAGATTTCTCCAACTTCTGGTTATGGCACCTCCTTCACCAAGCCCCGGTCTCGTTTCCCTCACTGACCTTATCTCCTTACCTGCCAATTACCTCCCCCTTTCATTCTTCCATGGCCTGCTGTCATCTCGTATTAGATTCCCTGTTCTCCTGCCCAGGATCTCTTTCACAAATCAAGGTTTCAAGTCGTTAATTCACCAGCCCCTCCCCCGGCGGTTTCACCCATCACCTTGTGTTTATTTCTCCCGTCCCCTCACCGTCTGAGTTTAATTACTCGTCGATTGTTTCTCCAGTCCGGATGAAGGGACTCGATCCGAATCGCCGACTGTATTTTTCCCAAGATGCTGCCTGGCCTGCTGAGTTCCCCCAACATTTTCTGTGTTGCTTGGATTTCCATCACCTGTAGATTTTCTCCTTGTGCCTCTATCGATGTCGCTCCACACGAACATATTCATGAGCCTATCTAAAAACATCGTACACCCTTCCGTCTCTGAATCTGGCAGCCCGTTCCAAGCACCCACGCCACTCTGTCTAAAAACGTGAGCCACACATCTTCATTAAACTCTCTCCCACTCCGACCTTAAATTCATTCCCGGTAGAATTTCAAATCTATACCCTGGGAATCTAATTCTGACTATCTGCCCAATCTATGTATCTCATAATTTTCTACTTCTTAATTCGGTCAAGTTTCCTCTTAGGCGCTGACATTTCAGTGAAGACAAACAAGCTCAATCATTTTAATCAGGCAGCATCGGGGAAACGCTTTGCAAATCCTGCCAATCCTTCCTGTGAAATGCCATTCTTGTAGAATCTGGAATAGAATCAAGACAGGATTGAACGGGAAACTCTTGAGGGACGTTAATTCCATCTCTGATCCACGACACAGTGAATGATAATTAATGAAGCCACCTTACACTCACAACATGAATTAGCGTGAGTCGATCACTTGGCCCTTGGAGTTCTGCGTAGATCGTGTCAATGTAAGAAGTTTATTTGTTCTGTAGTCTAAAATGGTACAGCGTGCCATGGCTGGAAATCGAAGCCGGGTCAAGTGCTTGGAAGGCAGCTCTGCTCACCAGTAACAACCATCGCTCAATGACGTTGCAAAAGATTGGAGGAGTGAGGCGTCTCCCATAGTTGCGTGTGACTCGATCAGTCCCCAGGCAGCTTTCTGTCGGATCATTTCTGCTGCAGATCCTATTCCGGTAAATTAGTGTCGCCATCTCCCAACAGACCGGAGTTATACAATCCACGGCGAGCATACTCCAGGAGTCAGACTGCGTTAGAATCGATCCCTGAACGAGCCGAAGAGCTAATAATGGGGTCCTGCCTCGCGCAACACCAAATGGACAAAGAAATCCTGTTTATAATTGTCCTTTCAAACCTCTAAGGATGTCGGATCGATCAGGAAGATGGAGGGGAGTGAACCAGTCCGAATATTGACACAGCCATCGGGCAGACTCCCCCATCGCCGTCACTGCTTGGACGTGTGGTCAGAATTCTGCAGCCCCGTCACTGAGAGCCCAGTGGGAGATCTTTCATCCCACGTAGAGCAGCGACCGAGGAAGGCGGCCCAGCACGTCCTTCTCCATGACAGCCGGGAGACGGCAAACACCGTTGTCCCTGCTGCTAAGACCCACATGGGGATCTGGGGGCGAGGGGAGGGGGTGTTGTGTTCACAGAGTGAAGAAACCTGTCCCGCTCTATTTCAATTTCCCTTCGCCCAAATGCCCGCATTGAATTCAGCTGAACGTGAATATTGTTTCACCTTCCACAGATGCTAATGGTTCTGCTGCCTATTTGCAGCAGTTTTCGCTTTTAGTTCAAAGGCAAGTCTGTTTCTTTGAAACTGGGATCACGACTGCCCCTGTCGCGTGTGGAGAACGCTGTAGTTGTGGCCAAGAGGTTATGACGATAGACGATAAATCCATTGTTTTCCCCATGCAGGTTCGAATCCTGTAGACGACGTGTCTCCAGCTTTTTATCTTTATATTCTCTGTGACTCCATGATCCATTTCACGAATGCGGGTTTTTTAAAAAAATCGCTCCAAAAACCAGTCTCTGGTCTCCGCTTCTAAACCCGGGGAGAACCGATTTACTGTATTCCATTTCCCTTCGGGATTTCTCTGTAGCACAAAGGGTGAACATAGAACAGAGAACAGAGAAGTCTACACCACATTATAAGTTCTTCGGCCCACAACGATGTGCCGACCATGTAACCTACTCTAGGAACTACCTAGAATATCCCTTGCGCATCGCCGTCTATATCTCTCAGCTTCATGTGCCTATCTAAGAGGCTTTTAAAAGCCCCTATTGTAACCGCTTTCACCACCGCCACCGGCAGTGCACTCCACGCACCCACCACTCTCTGTGTGAAACACTTACCCCTGACATCCCCTCGGTACCTATTTGCATGCACCATATAATTATGTCCCTTCGTGTTAGTGATTTCAGCCATGGGAAACAGCCTCTCGCTATCCACATGATCAATGACCCCCTTCATGTTATACACCTCTATGAGGCCAGCTCTCACCATCCGTCGCTCCAAGTTCACTCAACCTATTCTCATAAGGGACCCCCTCCAATGCAGGCAACACCCTTGTAAATCTCCTCTGCCCTCTCTCTAGAGTTACAAAATACTCATGGACTAAGATGTTAACTGTCCTGTGCTGTCACCAGTGGGATCATCCGTTGATCTGCCACCTGTCTTCAGGAGTTTCGGCCCGCTTATGATCAAGACTCCCTCGAGGTGGTGGGCCAGCAGTGCTAAAGCACCACCTCCAACTGGTGAGCTTAAAAACTTGGCATCTGCCTCTATCAGAGTTGCTGGCCACTTTCATCCAACAGATAGTCTGCTCTTCAGGTGTCTATGCAACTACTGAACGGTTTGCAAGATATGTATACACAGTCTGACTATCTGCCCCTCTGAACATACTTGGTCCACACCCATGCTGATCCTTTCTCTGCTGCCTCAGCTACAGCCCTGCTAGTTGACTTGATCTCTCTTCTAGTGAAGCCAAGGTCACGCAGCCACTTCTGGAGAGTGAACGCAATAAACCCTCGGCAGCCTACTTCGAATGGATAGCATGAGACCTTCCACCCTCTGTCTCGGCACTCTGATCTTAACTCTGCATATTTGGCTAACTTGCGCTCATGGGCTTCATCGATGTTGTCTTCCCGGGGGACTGTGAATTCACCAATAACCGATTCTCTACTGCTGTCAGACCATACAATTATATCTGGACGCAATGTTGTGAAAGCTATTTGCTCCGGGAAACTGCCTTTCCCGTCCAGGCCAGCCTTGACACACCAATCATTGGCTGAAGAAAATATGCTTGATCGTGAGCCTATGCCGTACACCCTTGAATTGGACGCTTCTTTCACAAATGATATGCGATGTTCTGTGCAGCATGGGGCATGAGATAAGTTGTGCTGCAGTACTCTCCGCTCAACCGCTTCTGTTACAACTTTGAAAACGTTGTTATGTCTCCACGTGGACATGCCGCTGGAAAGATTGACTCTGCATGCAATCAGGATATGTTGAAGTGTTCCCTTCTCGCCACAAGCAGCACACCTGTCTGTCTTACCTTCATACCAGGTGCTGAGGTTGGCAGGTGTTGGGAGCAGATCGTACGCTGCTCTGCATAGAAAAGAGATGCGGAGTGGTTCCATCTACCACAAAATATTCCAAGATAGATGTCGTTGTTCAACACTTTCCCAGCGGGTCCAAGCCCCTTGTTTGGCCAGACCAGCCGTTTTAGTTAACCTCTTCTCCTCTTCTACCTCTCGTATTTCTTGTGTTACAAGCTCACGGCGCTCTTTACGTGTAGAAGATGACCACCAATTGTGGGGTGTCCATCCAAGTCCCTGGCGGCCTAGCTGGATAGTCCCAACCATCTCCTTGTGCTTCAACCTGGACTCTGCCTCATCAACTGCTACACAGGCTGACCACTCCCTGCCTGATCTCACGTCCGGCTGGGTGTCCTTGATGACAGGGTCTTTTGACTCTCGAAGCATCAAGAATGATCTCACCTTGGCTACCTTGACTTCCTCAACAAGGGATTGCACTGGGATGGTGAGCTTTGTCTGGCTACTGTGGATTGCAACATTTGTGAGGCTGCTCGGTACTCCAAGCCAGTCCTTCACATACTTGTTGATCTTCCGTTCCATTGCCTCAACGTGGGACATTGCCACTTCATAGACAGTTAGTGGCCACATTATCCGTGGCATCAGTCCATACTGCAAGCACCACAACTTCAACTTGCCAGGCAAGCCACACTTGTCAACAGACATCAGACCTCTGCTGATCTGTTCTGCTGTCTCTTGAACACTCTTGGTGTCTCTCAGCTCCTCTGTGTACCATCGCCCGAGGCTATTAACTGGTTGGTCCTGAATGGATGGAATCTCCTCTCCACAAAGCGTGAAATGAAAGTCAACCAGCTTTCCTCTCCTAAGAACAAGGCTCCTTGACTTCTTGGTCTTGAACTTCATTCTTCCCCAATCCATTAGCTTCTCGAGTCTAGA
The DNA here is from genome assembly GCF_030028105.1 of Mobula birostris. NCBI lineage: Eukaryota > Metazoa > Chordata > Chondrichthyes > Myliobatiformes > Myliobatidae > Mobula > Mobula birostris. The sequence goes on from NC_092397.1 coordinate 33,103,890, forward strand.
TAGTACATTTTCCACTGCCTCCGTGCTGGGACCCAAAAGTGTAAGATCATCCATGAACGCTCGTATTGGTGGTAACTCCTCTCCGCCACCAAGTGCGACACCTGGTCCCACTGATTCTACAGCCCTCACAATAACCTCCATGGGTAACACGAAAAGGATGGGTGAAATTGCACATCCCATTGGGATTCCAACATCCAAGCTCTGCCACCTAGTTGTAAACTGCTGAGTGGAAAACCTCATCCGGAAATCGTTGTAGTACTGCATAACAAAGTTCCTCACTTAAGCAGGAATCCATAGGAATTCCATCGCAAACCCAATCAAGACATGGGTCACAGAACCATATGCATTTGCCAGATCAAGCCAAACTACAGCCAGATTTCTTCTCAGCCTTTTTGACTCCTGGATGATTTGCCATATCATACTAAAATGTTCAAGGCATCCTGAGAAGACCTGGTATTCCTGCCTTCTGCTCAGATGTATTTACTAATCCATCCTCTATCACAAATGAAGATAGTCTTTCTGCCAGAATGCCACACGTAATCTTCCCTTCTACATTCAGGAGTGAAATTGGTCGGAACTGATTCAATACAGAATTCTCTTCCTTCGGGATGTATACTCCTTCAGCCTCACTCCATGACAAAGGAACAACACCTTGTCTCCACACCACCTTTAACAATCTCCACAAGCATTTCCTCAGCTGTTCACACTTCTTGAACACCTTATAAGGCACTCCATTAGGTCCTGGCACTGAACCTGACCTTGCCTTTCTCATGAACCGTTCGACTTCTGCCATTTTGGGTTCTGACAGATCGAACTTCACTCGTGGCTCGGTAGGCGTAACAAGCCCTGAAATGTCAAACAAAGGAGCCTCCTGCTGTTCGTTAGAGTAAGTGTTTGCCAGGTGATCCTCAAGTTCTTGTTGACAGATGTTAAGCTGTCCGCTCTTACTTTGTTCAAACAGTTTCTTCGTGAACTCGTGAGGGTTCTCAAAAAACGACTTTCTTGCCTTCTCTCTCTTCTTTCTCTTTTTACCTTTTGACTCTGCACGACGGAGTGATGCTGACTTCATTCGAAAATGCTCTCGGAGATCAGCAAGCCCTGGCTTGTCACCCTCACTTGCTACCTTCCACCTCTGTCTCAACGATCTAAACTCTCTCCTGAACCTACTAATCTCCTTCTGGCGCCTGCTTGGTTGCTGAGTAGGCTTTGTTTTCTTCAACTCAACCAAACCAAACCTGTACTTTCCAACATCGTAAATCATATCGCCCATCAATTCTAACTTTCTCTTTGATGTTCCCCTGAGAGTATTCTCCAACATCATACTGATATCCTCATCAAATACACGCCAAGCCTTCTCATCTGCCATTGCTGGCCACTTGATCTTCCTCATCTTCTCTACCTCCTCCCCACCGCCATCATGCAAAGAATCTACCTGGGTTCTCTGGTCTGAAACGTGACCTGTGTTATCGCTCGTCTGACCTGGCGTATGATGACTCTGTCCAGAGCGAATCGCCGTGGCTTGTGATTCAGTGGTTGAAAAGACCACATCATCTGTGCTTGGTGAAGAAATCTCATCTTTATCCACTGGGATGGAATAGCACTTCAACTTTGCTTGGTGGACTCGTAAACCTTTGATGCTGGAAAACGCTCTCCCACGCCAACACACTGGACACTCAGAGCCTCTTATCCTAGCTCTTGGTCGTAGTCGTTCCCTGTAATTAACTGTATCCGTCCGATTGGGTCCATCATTCTTTCACCCTCTCGGAGGACCCCGAGGGTATGTACCTCCATGTAAACTAGAAAATTCAAGAGGTAGGTGCTCTTCTGAGCGGAGCCGGACTGCTAAAGTTAGGGACGTGACTGGATGCAGACTAGGAGCTGGGACAAGAACACAGAATTGGGCTAGGAATTGACTAGGATAGCGGAACCAGGACACGGAACTTCGAACTAGGAGCCTGGGCATGGACTCCGAGCCAGAGCCTGGACAAGGACCCCGGAACTAGGCGAGGGCATGACGTAGCTACAGGACTGTACATGACTTGGGTTTCTTCGAGGCTTGGGTATGGACTCCGAGACAGAGACTGGGCAAGGACCCAGAACCTGGGACTTGACTCGGGTTCGTACTCCGGAACTAGGCGAGGACAGGACAAGGCTACAGGACAAGTACTAGCAACAGGACTGGACGTGACACTCCTTGTCAGGACAAGGGAACCCCAGCGCGGGACGAGGGAACCCCAGCACCGGGCTGGCAAGGTACTCCTGGGCTGGGCGAGACTCATGGACAAGGCGAAAACACAAAGCCCAGGCTTGGACAGGACAAGGTTCTTGAACGTGGCTAGAACTGCACGAGACCCCGAAGCCTTGAGTTGGTCGAGGAAGAGACAGCAACGCAAAACCTTGGTCGAGGGAGAGACAGGAACATGGACCACAGAACCGGGTCCCCTATTTCGAAACAGGACGTCGGGCCGGTGCTCATATACAGAGCACAGAATATGACAAGACGGTTCCCAGCACAAGGCAGTAGCAGACGCCCGGAACTAACTAAAGAAGGCGTGGACACAAACAGTTCCCAACACGAGGTACAGGCAAACGGCCAGACCTACCTAAAGAAGGCGTGGATACAGACGGTTCCCAACAATAGTTAGCGGCCAGCGGCCAGTCCCACCAACTAAAGGCGTGAACACAGAGGCAGTTCAAAAGAACGATAGACAGATCCTTATCTTGCACCGGCGATTAAATTTGAGAGTGGTGCAGGTGACCGTTACGTGCGAGGCAAGGCTTCAGACGAGGAAACGCGAGGCAAGGTCTCAGGCAAGGCAACGCGAGGCAAGGCTTCAGACGAGGCAACGGGATGCAAGGTTTCAGACGAGGAAAGGAGAGGCAAGGCATCAGACGAGGCAAAGCGAGGCAAGATTTAGGACGAAGCAAGGCGACGCAAGGCATCATACGAGTCAAGGCTTCAGGCGAGGCGGGGCGTGGCAATCCTTCATACGAGGCAGGGCGTGGCAAGGCTTCAGACGAGGCAAGTGTTCAGGCGAGGCAAGGGTCCAGGCGAGGCAAGGGTCCAGGCGAGGCAACAGACGGGATTCAGTCAGGAGGTATGGACAGGAGCAATCCAGCAGCCAGAGACTGAATCCTGAAGTTGTTTACGAGACCAGCTAAACGAGATTCAGCTGCCTCAACAGAAAGTGGGGAAAACCGGAATCCCTGGAATAAGGAACATGGACCGGACCGTGAACCGGAATGTGGATTTCAGGGACCGGACAATGACAGCATTCCCCGCTCAATGGGAGCCTTCAGGAGACCCAAAACGCTTCCCAGATTATTGATGACTTGAGTGGGTGGGGGTGGGGCATTCGACGGGAAAGAACCCACGAGAGCGAGTGTTAAACGGCAGTGTTTGTGTCGCTGGGTCCAAGTCTTGCTGGACTGTTCTGTCATGGTGGGGGTGCCGGGAGCGGACCCAAATGCAAGACACAGACACTGAATTACTAAGAACTGGACATGGCTAGAGACTAGAGTTAGGGACGTGACTGGATGCAAACTAGGAGCTGGGACAAGAACACAGCCTTGGGCTAGGACTTGACTAGTTTACCGGAACCAGGACAAGGACTATCGAACTAGGAGCCTGGGCTTGGACTCCGAGTCAGAGACTGGTGACTGACCTAGAACCTGGGTCTTGACTCTGGCTCGGACCCTGAAACAAGGCGAGGACATGATGTGGCTACAGGACTGGACATGGTTGTGTTTTTTTTTCGAGGCTTGGGTTTGGACTACGAGCCAGAAACTGGGCAACGACCCAGAACCTGGGACTTGACTCGGGCTCCGTCTCCAGAACTAGGCGAGGACAAGACGTGGCTACAGCTGAGGAGTAGCAACAGGACTGGAGATGAAACTCCCGGACAGGACAATGGAAACACAGCACAGGGCGAGGGACCCCCAGCACCGGGCTGGGCAAGGTACTCCTGGGCTGGGAGAGACACATGGACACGACGAGAATACAAAGCCGAGGCTTGGACAGGACAAGGTTCCTGGACGTGGCTAGAACTGGACGAGATCCCGAAGCCTTGACTTGGTCGAGGAAGAGACCGGAACGCAGAGCCTTGGTCAAGGAAGAGACAGGAATATGGAACACAAAGCCGGGACCACAACCCCCCACCCCCACCCCCACCTTGGAAACAGGACGTAGGGCCGGGACTGAAACACAGAACACAAAATATGACAGGACGGTTCCCAACACAAGGCAGCGTCAGACTGCCTGACCTACCTTGCGAAGGCGTGGACATAGAAAATTCAAAACAACGATAGACAGTTCCTTACCTTGCTCCGGCGATTGAACTTGACATCGGTGCAGGCGAGGCAGAGCTTCAAACGAGGCAAGGGAGGCAAGGCTTCAGACGAGGCAAGGCAAGGAGACGCAGGGCTTCTGGCGGGTCAAAGAAGGAAGGGGAACGGAAGGGATTCACATAGCGGGTATGGACAGGAACAATCCAGCAGCCAGAGGCTCAATCCTGAAGCTATTTATGAGACCAGCCAAACGAGAATCAGCTGTCTCAACAGAAACTGAGGAATACCGGAAAACCTGGAATAAGGTACAGGCAGCGGACCGTGAACCGGAATGTAGATTACACAGACCGGACCACGACTAAATTAACTGTTTCCTGGAGACCAGACTGACTGTTTCAGATCATTAGTGGACACAGGATCATTGGGGGATACACTAGAACATTCAACCCATCAATTCTATAGTGCGGAGCATCAAGTCTATAGTACAGCATTCCCACTGTGCCATTCCCAGTTCTCTTCCCATGATCTGCAGGTTACTTCTTCGGAAGGACCTGTCCACTTCATCTTTGAACAATTTGATTGGCTGTTCTCATCACCCCTGCAGGCAGTGTGTCCCAGATGAGAACAACAATCAGTGTAAAAATAAGAATTTCATTACATGCTCCTTTGATCCTTTGCCCATTCTTCTCAAATCATTGAATAATTTACAGTGAACAGAACAGCACAGGATCACTCCCCTCAGCTCACTGTGTGTGTGTTGACCACGATGCGAGTTCGATCTGTATGTTTGCCCGCATGTGGTCTGTGTCCCCCAGTGGACTAAATCCCCGAAAGTATTTACCCACCTTAATACACTTTGAGAGACCCAACAACACCTCTAGCTTAGGATCAACACGCCCGAGAATGTCACCATACCCGCTTCCTGATCTCGCTTTCCTCCAGGTCCTTCTCCTTAATGAATAACAATGAATTCAATGTATTCATTTTGTACCTCGCAGTACAGTAATCAAAATAATACGTATCATCCATTAAACAAGCCGATCTCAGTTTAAGAGAGCACCACAGATCCGACAATGTCACACAGCCTGATTCCTCTCTCTCTCTCTCTCTCTCTCTCTCTCTCTCTCTCTCTCTGTATCTCAAGCTAGTCGTTTTCTCGTTCACTTTTAGTTATCCTGCAACTATTGTTCTTCCAATTTCGAGTACTATTTTTATTATTTTACCGGTCTTGACATTCTATTGATGGATGACACATTACTTTCCAATTGTCTTTTGAACTTTGTCAAATGTAAAACGTGTTTAAAAGACGACTGCATCAGAAACACCAAACACAAAATGCTGGAGGAACTCAGCAGAATTCTAGTGTGTTCCCTTGGATTTCCAGCATCTGCAGATTTTGTCGTGTTTCGACATTGGAAACGTGGTCAATTGATCGTTTCCATCCCGACCTTTTTCTCTATTGTATCCTTATTGACCAGGATGAAGCTGAATGACTGAAGGACAGATCAAAATGGGAAACTACAGAGAAAGGTAGGTGTCGGACAGCGTCGCTGGTCTTCGTTGAATACTGATTAATTAGACAACAAAAATGAAATCTCTATATATAGCTGCTCCGTGACAAGGTTCGGTCTTTGTAATTAAAGCTACCGGCCTATTTCCACCAGAGACACTACTGAGGTGATGCCAAAGAATTTTCATGTAGACAGTATCTGTACACCAGAGGCAATGGTGTTGAATCAAATTGTTTGTTCAAGTAACTGTAACTGAGAAAGTTAGTGAGGAGTATAAGCGTATCTCTGGAGACTGAGCCTCTGTATAAATCAGGGTTGATGTGAAGCATCAGCTCAGTGTCTGCCGGAGCAGTGAATTCAGGAGCAACAGGAATCACAGATTCTCATGAAATGGTCTATCCGGTCATCTGGCGGATACGAGACCTTTACTATCCTATTATTTCAGCCTTTGGAATACCCGGTAAGTCGCAGTGTCAGGGGCTGTTTGTGGGAAATAAAGTTTATTTCTAATGCTGTGATTGTTCCTGTCACTGCCAGATACCAGTCCCAGTATTCCGCATTTCAGGTTTGGATTGGAAACACCGGGACTATGGATTCTGGGATCAGGATCTAAAACAAACGGCTGCAGGAACTCAGGGAATCCGCCAAACTCTGTGGAACTGAATGGGTCAGGCAGCGTTCTACCAGCGGTTTGTGATCCATAATGGGCTGTTCGGGTTTCTGTATTTTTGGTCTTGTAGCAGCTGCACTGAATTTGCAAATATTGTGTTGAAACAGCCCGCGGACATTCAACCAATTGATTGATTGTCCATATTTGTAAATCAGCGATTGACTGAGTTAGGTGCGATGTTCAATCCATCGACAAGCAGTAACACTTTAGCAAATGTCAGGAGTTCCATGATGTGGATTTTTAACAACTTTGTGCAATATAGCTGAACTGAATATAACTGACGGACAACACAATGAAATATTTGTTGAGCAGATTATCACAAGCGACGTGGTGCTTCATAGTTATCCATACTGTGAAATGTATTCTATTATATCTACATCTGACACCGTTACAGACATCTGACTGCGGCATCGAGTTTGCTGCTGGACATTGAATTCCTCTCTCATGCTTATCTGCGATGGATTCAGTGGGAGGAATCATGACTGTCGTGAGGTTGTGTCAGAAATCTGTCAATGTTCTGTTGTAAAGTGAGTGAGAAGGCAAAAGCTGGAATAGGAAACAAACTCGGGGAATGCTGGAAACACTAAACGCCAAGCAGATTGTACAGAAAAAGAAACCAGTTAACACATGTGTCTGGGGTTTATCCGAGAACAGTTCTGAGGAGAGACATTTTACCAGTTTTTTTTCCCCACATATTCTGTTTTACCTGAATGAGCGTTTCCAGCATTTCTTGTTTTTGTTCTGTCCTTCGGCAGTTCTGTCCCTTACAGGGATCGCCATGGAAATTGATGATTGTCTAATGGAAGAATCCTGTCATCAGTGTCCGAATGAGACGCGGAAGGCACCGGCAGTAAATGTTCCATCCAGTATTGCCTCAGAGGTGGTTACCAAGTTTAAGCTTTCCTCTGGCATTTCATATTTTGGTCATCAGTAAGTAATCCGTATTCAAATTATTTTACTGTGTAAAGTCGTTCTATGTCTCCGCCAGCTCTGCGCCCTCTCTCGAGCCTCCCACCACTAAATCCAAGAATTAAGTGGAAACATCACAGGATCCGCTCGAACTGCAGAAGTGACTTTTGTTTGGATTTTCTCAAACTGCTCTTCCCTGCCTCTCTTCCAGCGAACTTGGTGGCGATTGTGATCCTGTCCCGGAGAAAGTGCGGTCTCTCCAAATGTGTCACTCGCTACCTTTTGGGAATGGCAGCGGCCGATCTCCTGGTCGTTATTTCGAATCCGCTGCTGAGGGGGACTGCTGAGATTTATTTTCCCCGATCATTCCTGTTCATCACTGCTGTGTGCAGACTCGTCACGTGGTTGATGTTTGCGAGCACTGCGACCTCAGTCTGGCTGACTGTCGCTTTCACCGTCGATCGATTTGTGGCTATTTGCTGTGAGAAGCTGAAAACAAAATATTGCACCGAGAGAACGGCGGCTGTGGTTATCGGGACAGTGAGTGTGCTGGACTGTTTGGAGACTGTTCCCTGGGGCTTTGTGTACGAGTCTGGAGAAACAATTAATGGTGTTTCTTGGTATTGTGTTTTAACACAGACCTTCACAAACTCTCCCTCATGGGCCGCATTTGTGATTTTTCACCGCATTTTCTACCCTTGCGCCCCTTTCATTCTGATGTTGCTGTTCAATATTCTGACTGTCAGGCGGATTCTAGCGGCCAGTCGAGCCCGCAGGGGGCTCCGGGGACAAAAGAGTGGAGAGAATGACAAGGACCGGGAGATGGAGAACCGACGCAAATCCATCGTTTTGCTCTTCAGCATAACCGGTAGTTTCATATTGTTGTGGGGAACAATGGTGGTATTCTCTATCTATAGACGGGTTACAAACAGTTTTGTTCATTCTGTCAGGGATCCCCGTTACGTCACAGACCAAGCATCGATAATGCTGCAGGTTCTCAGTTCCTGCACCAACACGTGTGTTTACGACCTGACTCAGAGCAAATTCCGAGAAGAACTAAAGAATGCGGTGAAATACCCACTGAATCTGATTTTGAAACTCACGAAACGCTAGAAATAAACGCTGTAAAGTATTACAATTTAGCTGCCTTCGTACGCCCTATTCTAGCTCCCCACTTGTGGGTAAATGGAGACAATGTGATGAACAGAGTTACAAAACAAACATGAGAACATCTGCAGATGGTCGCAATACGAAACAACAAACACAAAATCAGATCCTGATGAAGGGTCTCACACAAAATGCTGGAGGAACTCAGCAGGTCTGGCAGCATCTACGGAAAATAATAAATCGTCAACGTTTCGGACCGACATCCTTCATCAGAAACCTGTCAACACTTCATTATTTTCCATTCTGTGTGTGTTGCTTACAGTGACAAGACAGCTGTTTAAAGCTGATAACGACGGCATCACTGGCCTCACCTTCCCAAAAAATCCCCTTTGCATCTCACGTCGCGCCGTGTTAAATTGACGCTTGAGACGAGCCTGTTTTCCCCGCTTCCCGGTTCTGACAAAACTGCCTGACCTTGGAGAATATTTTCGTCTGTATCAACCACTCGTGCTTCCGTCACAACCCGTCTTTTCCTTCACCCTGTTTCCTCCTCCTTCTCTATCTAGAGGTTTCCCTTCTTATTGCCACCTTGAACTGCCTTTTGTAACAGATTTCTCGTTTTACAATTGAAGACAAATACCATTACCTTCACTTGTAGCTCTGTGAGGAAAAAAAAGGATAGAAAAAGAGAGAGAGAGAAGGAGAGAGAGAGAGAGAGCGCGAATTGGCAGAGAGAGGGGACGGAAGACAGAGAAAATGGAGAGAGAGAGGGCAAAAGATAGAGATAAAGAGAGCGAATGAGACACAATGAAGGAGTGAGCGTGAGAAGGAGACAGCACCAAGTTTGACGGTGGGAAGGAGAGAAAGTGAATGAGACTTCGCGAGGAAGAGAGCACAAGGTAGAGAGCCTGAGAGAGAGGGCGCGAGAGTGAGCACGAGCGTGAGAGCGTGCGCGAGGATGAGCGCGAAGTAAAGCGAGAAAAACACTCTTCGCGTTCGAAGAGAAGGGTGGGAAGGGGAGAGTGAGAGAGAAAGAGAAAGAGAAAGAGAGAGGGAGAGAGAGAGAGAGAGAGCGAATGAGACTGTGAAGGAGTGAGCACGAGAAGGAGACAGCTCGAAGTCTGAGGTGCGAAGGATAGTGAGCGAATGAGACATCGCGAGTTAGAGGGTGCAAGGGAGAGCGCACAAGGGACAGGGCGTGAGCGAGGCTGAGCGTGAGAAGGAGTCACCGCGAGGGGGAGAGAGGTAATGAGACATCGCGATGGAGAGAGGGAGGGAGAGAGAGAGAGAGAGAGAGAGAGAGAATGAGAACGGGAGGGACAGAACAAGCTGCATGACATTGTCGGATCTCTGTTTCCATCGAACACTGAGATCGGCTTGTGTGTGTGATGGATGATCAGAGTTATTTTGATTCATGTACTGCTACTATTGTAGATATTTGTTTATCTTTCTGTACTAAAACCGTGCGTGTTCTGATAAAGTGTTTTGTTTTCACACGTGTGCAGTCTCCTTTGTTTGCGAACGGTTATGTAAATAACCTGAGCTGAATCAAAAATGAATACTGAATAAATTATAACACAATTTTCCTTACAAAGAGGCTATTACATAAGTTCATGAATATACAGGAAATAGAAGGATATGAATCACATGCAGCAAACTCTTTAGCCGAGGAGGGACAGGGTGGAATATCTGTGGAAATGAGTGAGGTTGCAGGAAAGTGCGTTACCTTCACCAAGGATGTCCGTGAGAAGGTACAGACCGTTCTCAAAGGGTAGGATGAGCAGCCAGATGTCATGGTCCTTATTAGAACTAACAACAGAGAGAAATCTTCCCGCAAGGAAAAGTTAGGGAGGTGAGCAGTAATTTAAAAAATAAAATCTCTGGGGTGGTGATTTCGGGATTACTTTCGATGCCACATGCTTGCGACGTAAGGGATCAAATGTTGGTGAAATTAAATGTCTGGCTAACCATCTGGGTCAGGAGGAAAGGCATCGGGAACGCTCATCATTAGGCTCTGTTTTACAGGGAGGATGGATTACACTGAAGGGTAAATCATATTCTCACACGGAATCCTGCTGGAGTCACCCTGATGATTGTGATCATGTTGCCTGTGGAGAGTATGTTGGTATCCACAGCTACAGGTCAGGAGGTTGCATTGGTGGAAGGTAGAGATGAGGTCAAAGAACGCATAAAGGCAGTCAAGATGGGGTGACCTTAGTGAGCACAGTGGCACCGAAAGGAAAAAAAAGTGAGTTTATTTCAGTGTAGAGTGTAAAACAGGTCAGACAGACGTACCCAGATCCTGCATTTATACACGGCACAGTGATTCAACCATTACAGAGATCTGGTTGAGAGAAGGTCAGGACTGGTATCGAAACATTCCAGGATTTAGATGATTCAGAGAGTCCAGAGGGAGCTAAAAGAGATTGGGGAGCTGCACTGCTGATCAGACAGAATGTCACAAGCTCGAGTTCATCCCGGAAGCTCAACCAGTGAGACAATGTGGAGGGACTCAGGAATAAGAAAAGTGTAATACTCTAAGCCTTATAATAACCAGTAAGAGAGGCAAACAGATATGTCTGCAGATTATTGACTGATGTAGATGGTTCACCAGGGAGGGGACATGAGATACTGTGGGAAATGAGCCTAGCGAGATGATTGGGGTTTCATTGAGATAGATTTACAGATTATAATTCTGGAGGGTTTCCGGTGGTTATTGAGAAGGATAAGTCTGAACCTGCAGGTGGACGAATCAGAATCAGGTTTATTATCAACGGCATGTGACGTGAAATTTGTTAATTAGCAGTAATAGTTTAAGGTATAACATAATGTCGAAAAAAAAGAGAATAATAAATAAATAAATAATATATAAACAACAGTATACATATATTGAAAAGATTAGAAATTGTGCCAAACATCCCCAGAAATACTATATATTAATACAAGTCAGACAGTCTCCAGGGTTCAATGTCAATTTGGGAATCGGATGGCAGAGGGGAATAAGCTATTACTGAACCACTGAGTGTGTGCCTTCATGTTTCTGTATCTCCAACCTGATGGTAACAGTGAGAAAGGGGCAGGCCTTAGGTGCTGAAGGTCCTTAATCATGTATACTGCCGCTCTGAGACACTGTTCCTTGGATACTTTGTAGGCTTGTTCCCAAGATGGAGCTGACTAAGTGTACAACCATCTGCAGCTTCGTTCGGTCCTGTGCAGTAGCCCTCCATACCAGACAGTGAAGCAGCCTGTCAAAATACTCTTCGCGGTACATCAGTTGATGTTTCTGAGTGTATTTGTGGACATAACAAATCTCTTCAAACTCTAATGAAGTATAGCTGCTAATTTGCTGGTATTTAATTGAATTCTTCCCTCTACCAGTGAAATCTTCCCCGTGCCACTGGCTGCAACACAAGCCCGAAGCATGATCGATCCATCCCCGTGCTTAAAAGTTGGGGAGGGGTTCTTTTCATGAAATACTTCACCCTTTTTTCTCCAAACATACCTTTTTTGTGGCCAGAAAGTTCTATTTTAACTTCATCAGTTCACAGGACCTGTTTCCAAAATGCATCAGACTTGTTTAGATGTTCTTTTGAATATTTTTAATATACGTTTTGGCCGCTAAGAGAGGGAAAACTTTGATTTCAAACTCCGCTGCCTTGCGGCCATAGCCACTCATGGGAAAGGCTTCGGGAGTAAACCCTGAGGACAAATCCGGAGCTGGAGTCCCTGAGGCAGTCCGACGTTGTCTTCAACCTCGTTCTGGCTACTTCTGCGACGACACTGGTGCCAAGCTGCATCGGCCCTTGCCCTTCCCTTGGACAGCATCGGTATCGTGGAGAGGGGAGACTTGCTGCATTAGCAACTGCCGGCCTTCCATATAACTTTGCCTAGGCCTACGGCCTGGAGAGGAGAAGCAAGACTTTACAGGTGCAGATCCATGATCTTGCGAGACTAACAGGTGCCACTGATGGTGTTGGGCCTGAGCCTGGTTTCGCTTTATGTGCAGATGATGGGGTCTGTGGAAAAGGGATTGCAATACTGCCTATGCGTTAGGGGTTGTACACGCAGTGTTAAAAGCAACGGAAGAATAGTCTTTGGACTGAGTTTTAAATTATTTGTGTCTAAATCGAAATGTGTGGGTTTTACTCGGAAGCATGGTCCGGATTATATTCACTTTACTGTGTATGAGCGTTTGCTGTCGAGTGTTCCTGTATTTAAATATTTCGGGCTTTGGCTGATGTGGAGAGCAAGTATATAGTGATTGTAGGACAAACGTAAGTAGATCAGTAACTTTATGCTCTCTGAGGCTGGATAGGACTGTGACTCTTCCAGGGTGTACTGTTGACAATTTATTGTCCTTTAGTACAGGTTGTTTAATTCATAGAGAGGCAGCTCATTCAGTTTTATATAGGTTGGATATTCTACAGACCAGTGCACTGTGAATCTGTAATGGAGCGTTCCGGACCACAGCTAGAGATGCATCGGAGGTTAAACAAGGCGAGATGTCTCTTGACCTGTCGAGAGAAAAAATGAGCCTTGCAAACTGGACTTGCTCAATAGAGTGAGGACGTCACGTGTGACTAATTCTGTTTTAATGGGTTGTTGAGGATATACCGGCAGAGCTGATAAATGCTTTCTGCAGACACTCAGCGAGCAAGTGTGAGAGTATGGTCTTGGGCATTTGTGGACAAGTGGCCTGGCCAGGAGGTCCATCATGGACATTTCCAGATGTGGAAATAGATTTGAGATTTCTAGAGGATCAACAACCTCTTGTAGGGGTGAGAGAGTGTCTGATCATTTACGGCAGCAGCATTATTTTCTATTTCTCTATCTTTATAGATTGTTCTAAAAGCCAAGATAGTAACCGGGTGGGTTATTTATCGCCTGGTTTAATGTTGTGGTGTGTAAATGTTGTCTGTCTATACAGCAGAACCTATGGCTATTATCATTAGTCTGAAATGGGTTGAACAAGTTAAGTCAAACAGAGTTGTGATCTGCCCAGACACTGCCTCGGTGCTGCAGAGTTTGGAATCGAAATCTTCAAGGAGACCATAGTTGATCTGTTGATGGAAGTGTATTATGATCTATATGCTCTGATGTGTGTGGCAAGAAAATAGAACACAGAACACAGAAATTTACAGCGCATTACAGGCCCTTCGGCTCACAATATATTGCCGACCATGTAACTTACTCTGTAAACTGCATAGATATGCCTAGCGCATAACCCTCTATTCGTCTAAGCTCCATGTACCTATCGGTCATACGGGTTTGCACTCCACTTTGGCACTTGTTGGGTAGTATGGGAATGTGTCGTGTTTTTTTTTGTAATATTCCAGAGACGGTGGAACATGTGATCATGATGTGCCACAGATATTCTTTGGAACGTTGGAAGATGTTTAGGCATTTAATGGGTCGAGCTGGGGTGCGGAATTTGCAGGATATACTGGTACCTCAGGCCCCGATGGTTACGTCGTGTAGGACTCTGGTGAACGTTTTAGTTAAAATAGATTTGGGAGGTCGCATCTGATCCCCACCAAGCGTCCCCTCATGCTCCATTACAGTAGGTGGTGCTAATGCACCTGATGGGAGAAAGTAGGAGCAGAGTGAAACAAGTCCGGGACGGCGTCCCCTGCTACCCTGCAGACGTCACCATTGCAGTCAGTCCCTGCGCACTGCTTCAGTGTCCTGGCGCCCCGTCATTGAAAGCCCATTGGGGGCTCCCTCAGCAGACGTAGATCAGTGTGATAGGAATAAGGTCCGGCTCCGCCTTCTCCAGGACAGCTGGGAAACGGCAAATACCTTCGTCTCCGCTGCTGAGGCCCACGTGGGGATCTTTGTGTTTGTCATCGCGATATGATGAAAACTTATCCCCCTTTTTCTCCGACCAAATGCCCCATAGATTTCAGGGTGAAAGGTCACCGAGCAAAACATTGGCTCTGTTTCTCCTTTCACAGATGCTGAGTATTTCCAGCAGTTTCTGCTTCTAGTTCAGGATCATTTCTGTTTGCCTGACTCTGGATCACTGCTACTCCTGTCACATGTGAACATAGTAGTTGTGGCAGAGTTGTTAATGCGATGGATAACAAATCGATTATGTTGTCTCTGCATAGTTTTCAATCCTGACGAATTACCTGCCTCTTCTTTTTTTGTTTTATATTCTTCGTGACTCTCTGATCCGTCTCACGGACACGGATTGTGAAAGAACCGGTGCAAACACCAATATCTAGTCACCATTTCTAAACCCAGGAAGAGCCGACTTATTCCAGTTTCTTTCAGGATGTCTCTGTGGCGCAATCGATCAGAGCCTTGCGCGTTACCGGAACATCAGTGGTCGAGGGCACTCATAGTCTCCGGAAATACTGCAGCTTTTGTTGTCTGTTGTGTGTTTCATTCATTAAAAGTGATAACCACATATATAAAATAGAATACTACCTTTCTTTGCATGCACTTTGCCATGAAATGAATGGACAGAACATGGAATATGAAACCAATACAAACTCTCATTTGGCACCAGTATATCTAACGCTTGTCTTGCAACCATTATATGTTGCGGTGGTTCCTTCGGACACCAGCTCCTCTCTGCCCTCTGGTGGCAGGTGACTCGAACACAAGACCCAGCTCCTCTGTGCCGTCTGCTGGCAGGTGGCTATAACACAAAACCCAGCTCCTCTCTGCCCTCTGGTGGCAGATGGATGTAACACAAGACACAGCCCCAACGCATCTCACCCCCCCCACCATGCCCTCTGTGGCATGTGGCTGATTTATTGACCCCGCTGACTCTGTTTGTGTCACTTTCCGACCAAGGTGTCTGGATGTTTCGTTCACATTATCGTGCAAGATGGATAAACCCACAACCTGACATCCTCACGACATAGTTGACGGCATTCCCGACAGCAGGGAACAATGTTTATTCGGGTAGTTGATGATCATTCCGTTTCACTCTGCAAGAATGTGACAAGTGATTTCCTATTTAAATATTTTCTCTTTAATTTGACTTGGATGCGAATTTCCAAAAATGTTCTGTTTCTATTCAGGACTAATGTGCAGTCTTGTGTTTGGTGAAATATTTGCTTCTTCCGCCTTTACATCGGCCTCTTAAACTGATACACTGATTTTATTTTTTTTTTGAAAAAAAAAAAACTGCTGTTTTTCTTTGCCTTAAACTCCTTAAATTTCACAAGTCAGTGGTGCGGGTCCGTCAGACAGTCACGTCCCCTTTTCTCCCCGAAGCAGCTCCCCACAATGTGAATAAATCGAGGAGAGATCAGACATATTTTCATAAACAAAAAGGATCAATGGTGGTGCGTAGTGATCGAGAAGAGAAACTGAGGTTAGGTGAGTGACCAGGATCGAAATGAATGGCGGAAATGGCTCGAAAAGCCGAATAGCCTATTCCGACTTCTATTGTCTAGCTTCCAACATCCAACCTTTGTGATCAGAGTCTCAGACAGAAGATATCATCGTTTATTTGACACTGGTGATGTAGCTCAGTGGAGGAGCGCATGTGTGAACTCCAGGGTAAAAACCCCGAATTTCCACATTGTCGTTTGTGAAGTTTGAAATCTGAGCGGAGAATCCCAGATGAAGAAATTTCCCGCACTATCGTTGACCTTTCATTGCCGTCGTAAAGGCGCCGCGTAAACCCTGTAACCCGTGGGATAGTTAAGAATGGCTCCTTGCTGCATATCAGTCCTCCTTAGGGAAATTCTAAAAACACCCTCACTTTTAAGGAAGGGACGAAAGCTCGGCCGTGGTGTTCTGAACATTACAGCAACAACTACAGTTCTCATTGAAACTTACTGAATGTTGAAGAACCAAGATTATGTGGACGTGGAGAGGATGATTCCTATGGTGGGGGAGTCCAGAACTAGAGGGAACAGCCTCAAAATTGAGGGGCGACCTTTTAGACTGAGGTAAGGAGGATTTTGTTTTTAGTCAGAGAGTAACAAATCTGTGGAACGCTCAGCCGCAGACTGCGGTGGAGGCAAGAGTATGGGGTTGAGTGGGATCCGGGATCAACCGGGATGGAATGGCGGAGCAGACTCGATGAGCTGAATGACCGATTTCTGCTCCTATGTCTTATGGTCTTATGGTCTAACTAAATCCTGATGAAGGGATGGTTTGAGGTCTGTGATTGTGATGCGGAAACCAAGTCAGCATCTAAACCCGCGAGTTCCGTTCACAGGGAGACGAGGTGAACTTCTGGTTCAACTTGGAAATTCAACATTCATTCAATGATCAGGACGGGATTGGAATGTTAATGGGACCTCGGGATTGAACGTAGTGATTCCCTAGTGTGGCTCAAAATGTCGTTATTGATAAGAAACCCCACAAGACTGATGAATTGTCCATGTTAACAATTAAATAAGATAAACCACATTCACTGGTAATATCGGGAACGAGGTGCAAGATGGGGTAAAGCATAAACCACAAGGAGAGAATAACAGGGTGGTCCAGAAAGTAAGGAAGAAAGAAACGAAAGTGGAGACATAATTAACGACCGAAAATGAAGTAAGTGGGTAGGAATAAGGGGGAAAGATGGAATTGATGCAACATGGACAGACACAGAGTGAGACCCAGACAAATACAGACATAGACACAGACCCAGACATATACAGACACAGACACAGACCCAGACATGTACAGACAGAGACACAGACCCAGACCCAGACATGTACAGATACAGACAAGACCGAAACATATATGCACAGACACAGAAATACAGACACAAACCCAGACATGTACAGACATAGACAAGACAAAAACAGATACAGGCACCGACACAAACATTGACAGACACAGTCACAGACACAGACTGAAATATAGACCCAGACATATACAGTTACGCAAAGACACACACCCATACCAACACACACAAACGCAAACACACACAGAATAATACGCGCGCTTACACAAACAAACGCAAGTAGTTGCACGTCATTCATGGGAAAGCAATGCTGTTTTTTTTCCATAGCAGAGTGGCGCAGCGGAAGCGTGCTGGGCCCATAACCCAGAGGTCGATGGATCGAAACCATCCTCTCCTATCTCAACTGCTAACAACAAAAATTTTCCGTCAGTGCGCTTTAAAACACAAGGCCATCTCATCATTGGTAGATGCAAGGAAATCCATTGGCTTTCGGCTGGACAGTACTTTTATATGTTATCCTTTTTAATTTTTACGGAGGTTTCTGTTTGGTTGGAAAGATTAACCGATTGTGTATTGAGGTATCTTAATGTCATCTATTCTCTGCGGAATCTTGTATAAAAACAGAAAAATGCTGAAAACACGCAATGGGTAGGCAACATTCGCAGAAATAAGAGATTTGATGTTTCCGGTGGATGCCCGTTCGTCCCAACTGGAAAAGAGAAAAAATACACAAAATGCTGGAGGAATTTAGCAAGCCAGGCGGCATCTACGGAAAAGAGTACACCCGACGTTTCCGGCCGAGACCCTTCATCAGGACTGGAGAAAAAGATGAGAAACCCTTGCAGAGGAGCTTCTCTCTCTCTCTCTCTCTCTCTCTCTCTCTCTCTCTCTCTCTCTCTCTCTCTCTCTCTCTCTCTCACTCACTCTCTCTCTCTCTCTCTCTCTCTCTCTCTCTTTCCAAACCGTTCCCTGCATCGATTACTCAGACAATAAATCCTGTTGGGGAATGCTCTTCATCCCAATGCACAATCAGGCACAAATTGGAGCGTGTCCTCTGGCCAGTGCTCGACAAAGAAGTAGCTGAATCGGACAGGATTCCCGAGACCTCTCCGGTCGCAGAGGAAGAAATGTAAAATGTCTGAAAAGTGCCGGTTTCGCAGTCCCCGAACAAATATCGGTTTAACCCCTTGAGACCTCGTGTGTTCGGACATCTGAATGACAGGTTTACTTTCGCGCTGGTTTCTCGTCACTGGTTAGTAAACCCGCCCGTCACGGACATGAAGTTCTATTTCTCTAACTTTCGGTAATGTTTCATGCCTCCTTTACCATTTCCACTTTTCTTTTCCATCTCTCATTATTTTCCTACCTGCCCATCACCTCCCTCTGGTGTTCGTCACTGTTTTCATTCTTCCATGGCTTTCTGTCCTCTCCTACTAGATTCCCCCTCTCTAGCCCTGTATCTCATACACCAATCAACTTCCCAGCTCTTTACTTCACCGGCCCCTCTCACAGTTTCACCTTTCGCCTTGTGTTTCTTCCCCCCTCCCCCACCTTCTAACTCTGACTCCTCGTCTTCTTTTCTCCATTCCTGATGAAGTGTCTCGGCCCCAAACATCGACTATACCCTTTTCCATTTATTCTGCCTAGCCTGCTGAGTCCCTCTAAAATTGTGTGTGTGTTGTCCAGATACAGGTGACGATCTCAACAGGCTTGCAGGTGAAGTCTTGCTTCTCCTCGACGGACTATTTGTGTTTCTGAATAGTGGTGCAGGGGCAGGTGTAGCTGATGTTCCGATTACAGGGATTACAGGGATTACAAGTGTCTGCAGTGAGATCAGTGGGGAGGGATGAATGGACAAGGGAATCACAGAGAAAGTGATCCCGGCTGACAGTGGAGAGTAGGGTGGGGCAAGGATGTGTTTAGTGCTAGAATTCCTTTGAAGATGGTGGAATTATGTAAAATGTTGCCCTGGAAAGGGACACACGGGGGTGATACGTAAGAACAAGGGGAACTGTAACCCTGTTATGGCAGTGAGAAGATGTCTGAGAAATGGGGGTATATATGAGGGTGAGAGTAGCAGCAATGAGACAGGAAGGGAAATGCCGTTCGCTGAAGAAGGAAGACACCGCTGATAATCTGACAAGGAAACCCTCACCCTGGGAACAGATGTGGTGGAGGCGAATAAAAGGGACGGCATTTGTACAGTAGGCAGGGTGGGAAGAGGAATAGTCAGGATAGCTGTGAGAGTCAGTAGGTTTACAGGAAGATATCACTAGATAGTCTGTCTCCAGAGATGGAGACAAAACTATTGAGAAATCAGAGACAGGTGTCAAACATGTGGAAGTGAATTTAAGGGCACCTGGAAAGTTGGAGTCAAAGTTGATGATTTTTTTTTGAGCTCAGCATGGGTGCATGAAACAGTGCCAATGCAGTCTTCAGTGTGGCACAGAAAGAGTTAAGAAAGGACACTCAGGAACGGATGCCGAAGACCTTCACCAGGATGCTCCACAGATTAGAGTATAGGAGGCCTGAGGAAAGTTTAGATAAACTTGTGTTCTCCATGGGACCTCAGAAGCTGAGCGGAAACCCGATGGAGGTGTTTAAAATCATGAGAGGGTAGTCAGAATCATTTCCCCATGGTAGAAATGCCAATAGGAGAGGGTATGTTTATGATAGCAATGGAAGCAGAGAGTTGCTGGAGATTACGAAGCTTTTAGATGAACATGTGAATATGAAGTGACTGGATGATAAACAGAAGGATGGCATTTAATATGAATTGGCATCAATATTAGTACAATATCATGGGCCGAATGGCCTTTCCAGTGCTAGACCTGTTTGTTTGTTCCATATTCCAAGAAAAGGAACATTAAACGTCATGAGTGAGATTAAGAAAATTCAATGGTATTTTATAGACTTTTAAAACAGGAAGTTTGCAGTGGAGAATGTAGGAGCTCTCAAAAATAAACGAGGGAATTTCTGCCAGAAGCCAAAGTATGTGATTAAAATACTAAATAAGTACTTTGCATCTTTATATTGGTAGATGAAATTTAATGCAGACAATTGTGACGCGTTGTACATACATTTCGCAACACTGTATTCCATCTGCCACAATTCCCACTACAATCACATTGCTTCCTCAGCACTATCAAACCCCTCCACCTATCTTCATGTCATCCGTAAACAGAGCCATCAATTCCATTATCTAAATCGTTGACAAACAATGTGAAAAGCAGCAGTCTCAATACTGACCTCTGAAGAACACCACTAGCTCACTAGCAGCCAACCAGAAAAGGTCCGTTCTATTTCTTCATTGCCCCCTGCCTGTCAGCCATTCCTCTATCCATGCCAGTATCTTTCCTGTAATGCCATAGAGCTTTATCTTGTTAAGCAGTTCCATGTGTGGCACCTTATCAAAGGCCTTCTGAAATTCCAGGTAAATGACATCCACTGCCTTTCGTTTGTCTAACCTGCTTGTTACTTCCTCGAAGAACTCTAACAGATTTGTTAGGCAAGATTTCCTCATGAAGACTTTGACATGTTTTATCATTAGTCTCCAAGTACCTTGAATTCGCATCCTTAATAATAGACTCCAACACTTTCCCAACTACTGACATTCAGCTAACTGGCCTATACTTTCCTTTCTTTTCCCTTCCTCCCTTCTTAAAGAGTGGAGTGACATTCCCAATGTTCCAGTCCTCCAGAAGCATGCCAGAATCAAGCGATTCTTGAAAGATCATTGCCAATGCATCAGTTATCTCCTGAACAACCTCTCTCAGGACTCTGGGGTGTAGTCCATCTGACCCAGGTGATTTATCCACCATAATGCTTTTGGGTCTGCCTAGGACTTTATCCTTTGTAATAGCAAAGGCACTCACACCTATTCCCTGACAGTTACAGACGTTTAGCACACTGCTAGTGTCTTCCACAATGAAGAAACAAGAAAAGTACCCATGAAGTTCATCTGCTATTTGTTTGTCCCCATTACTATCGCACCAGCATAATTTTCCTGTGGTGCAATATCAACTCTCACCACTCTTTTACTTTTTAGATAACGGAAAAAAAACCGGGACAAATTACTTTTATAACGATCATATCACCATCGGTCCATCATTCTGCAGGAGACTCAGGTACTGACTGTCTGCAGTGGTGTATGACGTCGAATGACGTCCCGAGCTGCTCTCCAACTGGTCAGTCTGATTCCTCACTCTGGTGCAGTTCATGTTCTGTCCAGTTGATGTCGCCATCCTCCGACAGACCGGAGAGCACAACACCCAGTGAATAATCACCCGGAATCGGACTGAAGTGGGAGTGATCCCTTCAAAATTCGAAGACTTACACATCGTTTTCTGCCTATCACATTTTAAAAGCAGAAATAAAATATAAATATGATTATTAATGAACTTTCCAACAACAGGGAATTGGGCTGCAATGAGAGAACTTCCCTCGGCTAATCTTCGAGCGCAGTAGGTAACTGAATCGCTAGAGAAACCTGAGACACTTCTAGGGGAAGGACACGAGTAAAAGGCTCCAGTATTGCAGTCAACACACATCAAAATAATCCTATTTACCCTTTTGTATTCTTATACATAGATGACAGATGACAGAGTTAAATGCCAAGGGATGTTCCTCGTTAGTATGGTGGCTAGTATTCCCGCCTGTCACGCGGGAGACCGGGGTTCAGTTCCCCGACGAGGAGAATGCCATTTTACTACATTAGTATTCAAGAGGGATAATGAATTTTAAAAAGTAAATGCGGACAAGGAATTCGGTTTATGTGATCATTTCTTTGGATATTGGAAAGGTGGAATATCCCGGCTGCTGTGAGCTCGAGAATGTAGATCCGAGAAGAGAGCGACGTTGTGTTCAACCTCTTTCCTCAAATACAACCCCAGAGTCTGTATCTCAGCAGCATTCGTTGTTACACTCAGTGACGGAGTCCATCACTTCTAACACATTTAAACCGGTGCTGTTGTTGTCAAATATCAACTCCCACATGGTCCCACCACCTTAGTAAAGGAACTGACCAATATCAGTCCTGATGCAGAATCTCGTTCCGAAACGTCTACCGTTTACTCTTTCCCATCGATGCTGCCTGGCCTGCTGAGTTGTTTCAGCATTTCGTGTGCGTTGCTTGGATTTCCAGCATCTGCAGATTTCTGTTGTTTGTGGCCAATATTCCGAGAGCTCGTCATTTGCATCCTCATCTTGTTTTGGTATGCAAAAGGGGAAGCCGGCCCTTCAACGACCTTTCTTGCCGAGGTTGACTGCACACTATCTGTAAACTTTCCTTTGCCAAGGCGCTACATGAACTTGACTTGCTGTAACTTCCAGACTCCCTACTTCCCTTCCCTCGTCAATGACAGCACGGATTGTGGCTGCAGTTGACTTGCACTGAGAATTCGGCTCTCCTCAGTGACTATCTGAAGAGGAGGCCTGTTGAACTGTAATGGAGGCAGCTGTTATTTGCACCATTACTACACAGAGTGATCTCAGGCAGGACAGGAGAACAAGTGTGAAGACCAGCAAGGAAATAACCCTTGCCCACTGTACACTCCAGTTGCAGAATCTTCCGAGCAGGGAGTGAAGCTAATGAATAGACTTCCAAATGTGATGTCTCTCCTGTCCAAACTTCTTAACCTTAATTGCTTCCAACGGGATCTTCATGGCGAAAGTCGGTGATGTTCTCAGATATAGCAAGGATGGACATCACACGTACTATTACCTAAAACTGATGCCATTACCCGGTAGTTGCAGTAACAGACTTCACCCTCATCCTCATGAAGCAGCTTGGGAGCTGAGAATTTATGCAGTCCATGATGAGAAGTTTATTGCCATCGTTCAAAGCAGTTCCATTGGCAAGTGTGATTTCTCTGGGCAGTGCGGTCCAGTGCTCCCTTCACAGCTCTAACCTTCTTATCAGAGTGGTAGACAGAATCAAACACAGTACAACTGAGGGGTGGGCTTTGTTGTAACCGTGCCTGCGGGAGGCAGGGGTACAGCGGGTTATAGACATTACTTGCTGCTCAGACTCTGCTACGTTGTTTCTTGTTAAACACTGTAGAGTGCTCTTTCTGTGCCTTTTCATTCTCTAACTTTAGTTCATATTTTTTGCTCTTACTGCGACAATCATATAACTATTTTTTGCATTTCACTCTTCCAGTAAACAGTCACAGGACATCTGCTAGCTTTCTCCCATTTTTCTCCTTATATCTGTACTTCTGCAAGCACTCGCTTCTTCCATTCCACCCACTTCTCAACATATTTCCTACTTTCTGCTCCATAACGTGCCAATACACACGCCACGGGAGTCCTCCTGATGTCCAGGACCGGGACTGTCACGTGACCATCAGACACACAATCCAGGCACTCACTCATACTTCAGAATTCACTTTCTCACTCTGTCGCTTCTTTCATAATCATGGGATCGAATCCACCCCGAGGCAGTCTCTATCCATCATGCACCAATGGGATTCAATCCAACATGAGGCATCCTCTTGTCCCATCGATTCATAAGATCCAGCCCGGCCCGAGGCAGCTACTGTTTCCATCTGTTCACTCACCTGATTCGAGCCCAACTAATGCCCCTGTTTTACTGTTGCAGCTTTCCCACATTTGACAAAGGTGATCGACGACTCCACACAGGAGGAGTCGAGTGTGAGGACTGATCGGCCAATGGGGCTGAATTCCTTTTTACTGTACAATAAACTCAAGGGTTTGGTATCTTCGAGGAAACTTCGTGTATCTACCATCACCATTAGCTGTAATCTGCAAACTCGCACACGTTCTTCAAATAAACATTAGTTAGCTGTGCACAAGGAGAACAACATGGCCTCTGAACCAAACTGTTCGCAAGTTTGAACAAAGAAATACCACTTCTTAGAGTTGTTTATTCGGAGACTGAAAATGACCAAATGGTAATCTGTCCCTCCTCCTCCACCCCCACTCTTTGCTTTCCGCAGCGATTGCTCCCGATGCGACTCCCTTGTCCACGACGATCCCTACTGATCCCCCTCCTGGTGCTTATCCTTGCAAACGGAACAAGTGCCACTTGTGCCCCTACACCACCTCCCTCACTACCATTCATTGCCCCAAGAGTCTGAGGTGACACTTTCACCTGCAAGTATGTTGGTGTTGGTTACCGTATCCAGTGGCCATATTGTGGTATGGTGTATATCGGAGAAACCTGACGTCTCGTCAAGGATCTTCGCTCCATCTGGCAGAAAAAGTGGGATCTCCCGGTGGACACTCATTTCAATTTTACCTTCTATTCCCATTCCGACATGTCAGACCATGGTCTCCTCTATTACTACCATGAGTCCACACTCAGGTTGGCGGAGCAATACCTTATATTCCGTTTGGGTAGGCTTCAGCCTGATGGCATGAACACTGATTTCTCAAACTTCTGGTAATTGCCCTCTCCTCTCCATCACCATTCCCCATTCTCCATTCCTATTTCCCTCTCTTACCTTATCTCCTTACCAGTCCTTCACCCTTTCTTTCATGGTCTTCTATCCATTACTATCACATCCCCCAATCCCTTTATCTCTTCTACCAATCAATTTTCCAGCTCTTTACTTCACCCCCGCCACCACTTTACCTATCACCTACCTTATCTCCCCACCTTCTTAATCTGACCTTTTTATTTCCAGTCCTAATTAACGGCCTCAGCCCAAAACGTCAACTGTTTACTCTTTTCCATAGCTGCTGCCTGGCCTCTTGAGTTCCACCAGCATTTTGTGTGCGTCGCTTTGGATTTTCAGCATCTGCATATTTCCTCGTGTTTGCAATGTTTTTGTTCAAATTCCTTGTGTCCTTGTTTAGTCAATCTTCAAACTAAAATAATACAGTATTGATAGCCAAAAGAATCTGCATATTAAAGACAATGATAACTCAGAATTAGTAAGGGAAATATTACACTATAATCTGTCATTTGCTATAATTGTCATTATGTTGTCTTGGTATGTAAGTGGATCCAATCCCCTTCTGTGAAAGGGAAGCTCTGCTTTTCAAAGACCTTTCTTGCCGAGGTTGACTGCACGCTATCTGAAAACTATCCTTACCTGAGCAATAACGTAACTCTTGCCTTGTTGCAAATTGCACTGGTTCACCAACTGAAAGGTCGGTCACTTGGCTCATTTCCGGGAACGGGATACAATGCATAACCTTACCTCTACTTGGACCACGCATGAACTGCTTAAAGAAACCCTTTTAGACATGGCTAACAAATACTGCCCTATCAAATCTATTGCTCCATTAGAGTCCCCAGGCAATGTTGGAGCGGTTCGAAGTTCAATAGTTCCAAGTACATTTATTATCAAAGTATATATACATTAAGCAAATTCGAGATTCGTCTCCTAACAAGCAGCCACAAAAACAAAGAAGCCCCCTCCCAAATCAAGTAAAAAAGACCGTCGAGCACCCAACATACAGAGAAGAAACAAATGCAAGCAAACAACATTCTGAACTGAATTCCGCCAGCGAGCCCACAATTCAACGCGGAGCCGAGTGAACTTCGTGGAACAGTGATATGAGGGGCTCAGGTCTTGGCACCCCGATATTTTCAGTTTGATCCGGCACGTAAATCGATGGCCAAACGTCGGGTCTAATCGCCTCGATATGATCTGGGGCCTGGACCCCGTCGGGTTGATCTGATCCCCGATTCGGCACGGCGATTAACTCTGGGTCCAAGCATCGAGTTCAGTCGAAACGGTTTGCGCTGGTGCCCGAACGTCGCCACCTCCTTTCGGCCATCGGCACGGCGCTGAAATTGATCGAACCTTGAGTCCGCCTCGCTCTTGGCGACCGGCCCGTCTCCTGACCTCGCCTCGGTTCTGCCGCTGCGAATTACCTTAAAGACCTAAGGGAAGTTATTACTTGCAGTGATCATTAGTTAGAAAAAGCTGAATTAAATATATATATATTTCGTGTTTCATTAGCCACCAGCCAGTACTCGCTTAAGTTCACCACCACCATCTTAAACCCGTTCCGAATCAACACCCACTGTGATTATCCTGAAGTCACCCATAATGATAACACTGTTTTTGCTCCTTCCTAAAATCTGTCTCTGTGACTGATGGAGATGAGGCTGTATAACATCAGATTAATTGCCGTCCTTAATTTTGTAGACTCACTCTTAATGCTTCTCACATTCAACTGAACACATCTCAATCCATCTGTGCTGTCGTTTATATTCCTGAGCTCCTGCCCATCCATCCATACAGTATTACTGTGCATGACATCTAACTTAGATTCAATCCCTCCATTCAGTGACTGGTGTTCTGGTTCACATTCCCCTGTCAATCTCGTTTCAACCTTCCCAGGGAGCAGTAATGAACTTTATGATACTGACCCCCCTCCAGTGAAGGTGCAAACTATCCCACGTGTACAAGTCATCCCCACACCAGGAGAAGTCCCGATGATAGGGTAAATGCAAGCAGACTTTTCCCTCGGAGGCTGGGTGGGACTCCAACTGGAGATCATGGGTTAAGGTTGGTTGGTGATAAAGTTTAATCAGAACACAAAGGGAAAATTTATCACTCAGATGGGGGTTTTGGAACGAGCTGCCAACACGTGATGCATGCAAATTTGATGTCAACATTTAGGAGAAGTTTTGGATAGGTACACGGATGGTAGGGTATAGAGGGATATGTTCCCAGTATAGTTCGATGGGAGTGGACAGTTTAAATGATTTGGCACAGACTAGATGGACCGAATGACCTGTTTCTCTGCTATACTTTTCAATGGCGCTATGAATCTATGATCTAGAGTCCTGAAACCTGCCCCTGCACCAGCACCTCGGTCACACATTCATCTGCTCTAACTTTCTGTTCCTACCCCCACTACCACACGGTACCGGGAGTACCCGGAGATTACAACGCTTCAGGTCCTGCTCTTTAACTTCTTCCCTAACTCTCTATATTCACAGTACTGGGCATCATCTGCTTTCTACCTGTCCATTGGTACCGACGTGAACTACCACCTCCGGCTGAATAAACACTGACTCCCTTGAGAGTTTTCTGTAGCTGCTCCGAGACGTCCCTGACCCTGGCGCCAGGGAGGGGCACTCCGGTTTATGATGGCGCTGGTGAAGCACGGCGATGACTTATCGGTATCAAACAAAACCACGAACTACTTTATTAATCTCACATTTTCAGGTAGACGATCACTGCAATCAATAGGCTGTTGCTTGCCATTCGGAGTTGAGCTTTTCAGCCGCCTATACGAACTGGAATTTCTGCGGTGTGAACTGCAGTTTTGAAGATGCAGGGCGGTTGTGCGTGGCGCATTCGGACCGAATCGAGGCGACAGGGCCCGGGCCGGAGAGTGGGACAATGTCCTGGAGCAGACTTGGAGGTGATTGGATGTGACAGAACTGAGCAGAGACAAGCGGCCGCAATGCAGAGTAGAGGTGGCGGGGCCTGGGCCCAGGCCTGCGAGGTAGAAAACACCCGAGTGATCGGTCTAAGTGCCAGGTCAGCGTGTTGAGGCCGGAGCAAGGGATGGGCCGGTTCAGCTGGCTGCTCTGCGAGGTTCACTCGTCTGTCCACTGAACTGAGGCTCTGGCTGCAACTAACGGGCTGCTGCAGTGGCTGCAGTGATGACTGGCCACACAACACTTGACTCACTCTTGTGAACTTCAGTTGTCTGCTGCCACTCTCAGCAGCTCAGCTTCTCCACCTTTCTGAGGAAAACAAAGCCAAGCCATCTAGTTTCACCTCTTCACAGAAAGGCCACATGCCAGACAACATCCTGCCGAATCTGCTCTACACTGTCAGGGAGGTTCATTGCTGCTCCCTGGGACTGGCGGGGGGATGGGGACCAGAGCACCAGTTCACAGATTACAGTGCAATCATGTTCGTCTGAAACCTCTTCGTTAATCTAATTTCTCTTTATTTTCAATCATTAACTGCCACACCACCCACAAGACTTTCTGTTCTTTCCCGAAGTAATTAAACTTTTCAGCAATAAATCAAATAATACAGTATTACATATCTCGGCATTAACATTGTCCTGGTGAGGGTTCGATCCAAATCGGCGTCTATTTCTTACCTCCCACCGACAGTCCTGCAGACAATTTAATATGTCTGTTAAGTTTTATATCTCGTTCGTTACTTCCCTTTTTAAGTATTTGTTATTTTCCTTTCCGTAGGCCCGGTATAGAGATCTGGCTTCCCCACCGCGAAAACCCCACCCCGCCCCAGTCGAGCCTGTTTCATGATTTATTTGTAATATTTGGAGGATTCCCATTGGCTGCTCTGACTGACAATTTATTCTGCGCCCCGCCCCCCCCGAGGCTGGCGCCTAACCGTCACGTGATACACAACGATTAACGAGTAGTTTAATGGTGACGTCACAGAGAACGCGCGCTGATCGCGAGACTCGTTCCCTTGGCAACGGGCCGGGGCGCGGGAATGGAGAGAGAGACCGGAGAGGGGCTTTCGGTGTTTCGTAACGGGGAGTCCCGCAAGAAGCTTTGCTGAATTTTCAGAAGGATAGAACGATAGCAAGCAGAGTTATTAGGAATGACAAAAGGGCGGCTTGAGGGCATTTGCTGATCAATTGGGAGGGAATCTGGTCTGCCAGGGGTGTGAAGAATGCTAAATAAAATGAATGGTGTCAGAAGATATAGCAAGTATTAATGGGGAATGAAAACTTGGCGGCAACGGACAAAGAAAAGGAAGAATTAATGTGAAACCTGTTTACAAAGATACCTAGTCTAGACGAACAACACACACAAAATGCCTGAGGAACTCAGCAGGCCAGGCAGCATCTATGGAAAGGAGTACCGTCGACGTTTCGGGCCGAGACCTTTCGGCGGTTTGTGGTAGACTAGTCTATATAGGGGATGAGTATGTTAAGAAACAAGAGCATATTTTGATGAACAATGGGAAGATCTATGAGAATCGTGGCGTTTGAGAGTGCCTTGGATGATGACTTTAAGTTGGATTAATTGACATTTGTTGTCAATAGGTCAAGTCAGACAACCCAGGATATGATATGGGAAGCTATCATATACTCCATCTGCCCGAGGCAGCCTGAAAGAGGTTCTTTGAATTTTATAAGAAGATCTGGAAGTTAGGGATGTTTCCAGGAGACTGGAAAAGGGCTGCTGTGCTGTCCATTCTTTGTTTTAGAGACGAGAGAATTATTTCGTCCCTACTAATTTGCGTTTCAATAAAGGAGATCTAAGACGCCCTGGTACCACTGGGAAACGATATTCTGAAAGCTTTTTACAGTAAAGTATCAGCAGTTTTTGCACATTGAAAAATCAAGGAGGGAGGTTTTTTTTATATTAAACTCAGTAAGCTTGGCATTGGTGGCAAGTTTTACAACTGCATATTGTTTTATTTCGGCCTGTCATTCGGAGTGGTGGTGGGTTGTGAAGAAATGCCATCAGAATTTGCAGACGCCTCACACTCAGGATGGTGTTATTAGCTCAATATTGTTTAATCTGAGGATTAAGGATATTTGGTGGTGTTGGGCCTGGGCTTGGTCTGGCTTTATGTGCAGATGATGGGGTCTGTGGGAAATGCCGCCTATGTGCTACGGTCTGTATACGCAGTGTTAACAGTAATGGAGGAATAGTCTCTGGGCTGGGTTTTAAATTTTCTGTGTCCAAATCAAAATGTGTGTGTTTACTTGGAAACATAGTGCGGATTGTATTCACTTTACTGTGTATGAGTGTTTGCTGTCTAGTGTTCCTGTGTTTAACTATAACGGGCTTTGGCTGATGTGGAGAGCAAATACAAAGTGTTTGGAGGATAAATGTAAACAGGTCATTAACTTTATGCACAGTGTGGCTGGATTTGACTGTGGCTCTTCCAGGGTGTTCTATTGACAATTTATTGTCCTTTAATACAGGTTGTTTAATTTATAGAGAGGCAGCTCATTCTGTTTTATATAGGTTGGATGTTCTACAAACCACTGCACTGTGAATCTGTAATGGAGCGTTCCGGACCACAGCTAGAGATGCATTGGAGGTTAAACAAGGCGAGATGTCTCTTGACCTGCCGGGAGAAATAAACAATGAGCCTTGCAAACTGGACTTGCTTAATAGAATGAGGACGTCACGTCTGACTAATTCTGTTTTAATGGGTTGTTGGGGATATACCGGCAGAGCTGATAAATGCTTTCTGTAGACACTTAGAGAGTAAGTGTGGGAGTACGGTCTTGGGGATTTGTGGACAACTGGCCTGGCCTGGAGTTCCATCATGGACATTTCCAGATGTGGGAATACATTTGAGATTTCCAGAGGATAAACAAACTCTTGTTGGGGTGAGAGGGTATCGGGTTATTTACGGCATCAGTATTATTTCCTTTTTGCCTATCTTTAGATTGCTCTGAAAATCCAGTTGGTAACCAGGTGTGTTATTTATCCCCTGGTTTAATGTTGAACATAGAACATAGAACATAGAATAGTACAGCGCAGTACAGGCCCTTCGGCCCACAATGTTGTGCCGACCCTCAAACCCTGCCTCCCATATAAGCCCCCACCTTAGATTCCTCCATATACCTGTCTAGTAGTCTCTTAAACTTCACTAGTGTATCTGCCTCCACCACTGACTCAGGCAGTGCATTCCACGCACCAACCACTCTCTGAGTAAACAATCTTCCTCTAATATCCCCCTTGAACTTCCCACCCCTTGCCTTAAAGCCATGTCCTCTTGTATTGAGCAATGGTGCCCTGGGGAAGAGGCACTGGATATCCACTCTATCTGTTCCTCTTATTAATTTTTACTCTCTATCATGTCTCCTCTCATCCTCCTTCTCTCCAAAGAGTAAAGCCCTAGCTCCCTTAATCTCTGATCATAATGCACACTTTCTAAACCAGGCAGCATCCTGGTAAATCTCCTCTGTACCCTTTCCAATGCTTCCACATCCTTCCTATAGTGAGGCGACCAGAAATGGACACAGTACTCCAAGTGTGGCCTAACCAGAGTTTTATAGAGCTGCATCATTACATCGCGACTCTTAAACTCTATCCCTCGACTTATGAAAGCTAACACCCCATAAGCTTTCTTAACTACCCTATCCACCTGTGAGGCAACTTTCAGGGTTCTGTGGACATGTACCCCGAGATCCTTCTGCTCCTCCACACTACCAAGTATCCTGCCATTTACTTTGAACTCTGCCTTGGAGTTTGTCCTTCCAAAGTGGACAGGTGGGTAAACGTTGCCTGTCTATACAGCAGAACTCATGACCATTATCATTAGTCTGCAATGGGTTGAACAAGTTAAGTGAAACAGAGTTGTGATCTGCCCAGACACTGCCTCGGTACTGCAGAGTTTCGAATCGAAGTCTTCAAGGGGACAATAGCTGATCTGTTGATGGAAGTGTATTCTGATCTATATGTTCTGATGTGTGTGGGAAGAAGACAGAACACAGAACACAGAAATTTACAGCTCATTACAGGACCTCCGGCTCACAACGTTGTGCCGACCATGTAACTTACTCTGGAAACTGCCTAGAATTTCCCTAGCGCATAGCCCTCTATATTTCTGAGCCCCGTGTACCTATAAGAGGCTCTTAAAAGACTCTATTGGATCTGCCTCTACCACCGCCGCCGGCAGTGCATCCCAGGCACCCACCACTCTCTATGTGAAAACTTACCCCTGACGTCAATGCCCCGCATCATCTTATACACCTCTATCAGGTCACCTCCCATTCTCCGTACTTGCATACTTACGTACTTGCACACATTTTCTCTTACGTAGTTGTACTTGTGTGTGTGTCGGGTAATGAAAGGGCAGATGTTACAGCAAGCACACACTTACTAAGTCCGAGGCAGATATTCTAGTTCATACGGGAAGGCATGAAGCCAAATGTTGCACTAGATTGGGAAATAGCAGAAATTGTGGGATAGGAGTTGCAGAGGGAGGTGGTATTATAGTTTGTTTCCATCAGTCCAAACGATGCACCTTTTGGGAAGGAATAGGAGGGAAGGTGTGTGGTTTATGAGACTAATGGTTGGACATACTGGTTTACACTCCTCTTTGGTACTTGTTGGGTAGTATGGGAATTGGCCGTGGGATTTTTTTTTGTAATATCCCAGAGACGGTGGAACATGTCATCATGATGTGCCACAGATATTCTTTGGAAAGTTGGAAGCTGTTTAGGCATTTGTTGGGTCGAGCCGGGGTGCAAAATTTGCAGGATATACTGGTACCTCTGGCCGGGACGGTTAAGTCGTGTAGGGCCCTGGTGAACGTTTTAGTTAAAATAGATTTGTGATGTCGCATCTGATCCCCATCAAGCGTACCTCATACTCCATTACAGTAGGTGGTGCTAATGCACCTGATGGGAGAAAGTAGGAAGAGAGTGGAACAAGTCCGGGACGGCGGCCCCTGCTACCCTGCAGACGTCACCATTGCAGTCAGTCCCTGCGCTCTGCTTCAGTGTCCTGGCGCCCTGTCATTGAGAGCCCATTGGGGGCTCCCTCAGCACACGTAGATCCGTGTGACAGGAATAGGGCCCGGCTCCGCCTTCTCCAGGATAGCTGGGAAACGGCAAACACCTTTGTCCCAACTGCTGAGGCCAACATGGGGATCTCTGGGTTTGTCATCGCGATATAATGAAAACATATCCCGCTGTAATAGAGTTTTTCTCCGACCAAATGCCCCATGGATTTCAGGGTGAAAGGTCACTGAGCAAAATGTGGACTCTGTTTCTCCTTTCACAGATGCTGAGTATTTCCAGCAGTTTCTGCGTTTTGTTCAGGATCATTTCTGTTTGTCTGACCCTGTCACATGTGAACATAGTAATTGTGGCCGAGTGGTTAAGGCGATGGATGACAAATCGATTATGTTGTCTCTGCATAGTTTTGAATCCTGACAATTACCTTCCGCTTCATTTTTTGTTTTATATTCTTCGTGACTCTCTGATCCGCCTCACCGACACGGATTGTAAAAGAACGGGTGCAAAAACCAGTATCTGGTCACCGTATCTAAACCCAGGAAGAGCCGATTTATTCCAATTTATTTCAGGATGTCTCCGTGGCGCAATCGATCAAAGCCTTGCGCGTTACCGGAACATCAGTGGTCGAGGCCACTCATAGTCTCTGGAAATACTGCAGCTTTTGTTGTCTATGTGTGTTGTATTCATTAAAAGCGATAACCACATTTATAAAATAGAATACTATCACCACTTGCCTTTCTTTGCATGCAGTTTGCCACGAAATAAATGGACAGAACATGGAATATGAAACCAATACAAACTCTCATTTGGCACCAGTATATCAAACGTTTGCCCTGCAACCAATACGTGTTGCGGCGGTTCCATCGGGCACCAGCTCCTCTCTGCCCTCTGCTGGCAGGTGGCTAAAACACAAAACCCAGCTCCTCTGTGCCCTCTGGTGGCCACTGGTTATAACACAAGACTCAGCTCCTCTCTGCCTTCTGGTGGCAGGTGGCTATAACACTAGACCCAGAACCCCAAGTGGGAAGTGGCTGATTTATTGACCTCACTTAGTCTCTTTGTGTCATTTTCCGACCCAGGAGTCCGGATGTTTCGTTCACATCATCGTGCAAGATAAATAAACCCACAACTTGACATCCTCACGACACGGTTGACGGCATTCCAGACTGCAGGGAACAATGTTTATTTGGGTAGTCATGATCAATCCGTTCCAGTCTGAAGAATGTGACAAGTGATTTCCGATTTAAACATTTTCTCTTTAATTTGGCGTGGATGCGAATTTCCAAAAATGTTCTGTTTGTATTCAGGACAAATGTGCAGTCTTGTGTTTGGTGAAATATTTGCTTCTTCCGCCTTCACGTTGGCCTTTTAAACTAATACTCTGATTAATATATTTTTTTAAAAGCCTATTTTTTCTTTTTCCCTGAAACTCCTTAAATTTTGCAGGTCAGTGGTGTGGGACCGTCAGACAGTCACGTCTCCTTTTCTCCCTGACGCAGGTCTCCACAATGAGAATAAATCGAGGAGAGGTCAGACATATTTTCATATGCAAAAGGGATCAAAGGGCGTGCCTGGTGATCGGAAAGAGAAACTGAGGTTAGGTGAGCGACCAGGATCGAAATGAATAGCGGAATTGGCTCGAAAAGTAGAATAGCCTACTCCGGCTTCTATTTTCTATCTTTCAACGCCCAATCTTTGTGATCAGAGTCTCAGACAGAAGAGATCATCGTTCATGTGACAGTGGTGACCTGGCTCAGTGGAGGAGCGCATGTGTGAACTCCAGGGCTCAAACCCCGAATTTCCACATAGTTGTTTGTGAAGTTTGAAATCTGAGCGGAAAATCCCAGATGAAGAAATTTCCTGCACTATCGTTGGCCTTTCATTGCCGTCGTTGAGGCGCCACGATAACCCTGTAACACGTCCGGTAGGTAAGAATGGTTCCTTGCTGTATATCAGTCATCGGTAGGGAAATTCTAAAAACACCCCCACTTTTAAGGAAGGGACGAAAGCTCGGCCGTGGTGTTCTGAACATTACAGCAACAACTACAACTCTCATTGAAACATACTGAATGTGGAAGAACCAAGATTATGTGGACGTGGAGAGGATGTTTCCTATGGTGGGGGTGTCCAGAACTAGAGGGCACAGCCGCAAATTTGAGGGGCGACCTTTTAGACTGAGGTGAGGAGGATTTTGTTTTAGTCAGAGAGTAACAAATCTGTGGAACGCTCAGCCGCAGACTGCGGTGGAGGCAAGTGTATGGGGTTGAGTGGGATCCGGGATCAGCCGGGATGGAATGGCGGAGCAGACTTGATGAGCTGAATGACCGATTTCTGCTCCTATGTCTTATAGTCTTATAGTCTAACTAAATCCTGATGAAGGGATGGTTTGAGGTACGTGCTTGCGATGCGGAAACCAAGTGAGCATCTAAATCCGCGAGTTCCGTTCACAGGGAGACGAGGTCAACTTCTGGTTCAGCTTGGAATTCCAACATTCATTCAATGATCAGGACAGGATTGGAACGTTAATGGGACCTCGGGATTGAACGTAGTGATTCCCGAGTGTGGCTCAGAATGGCGTTATTTATAAGAAGCCCCACAAGAAGGATGAATTGTATATGTTAACAATTAATTAAGAAAAAAACACATTCACTGGCAAATATCGGGAACAAGGTGCAAGGTGTGATAAAAGCATAAACGACACGAACAGAATAACTGGGTGGTCCAGAAAGTAAGGAAGAAAGAAACGAAAGTGGAGACAGAATTAACGACAGAAAGTGAAGTAAGTGGGTAGAAATAAGGGCGAAAGATGGAATTGATGCAATATGGACAGACACAGAGGGAGACCCAGACATGTACAGACACAGACAAGACCTAAATATATACAGGCACTGACACAGACATAGACAGAAAAAGACAGAGACAGAGATGCAGACATTATACAGACACAGACATACAGACACAAACCCAGACATGTACAGACATAGAGAAGACAAGACAAAGACAGATACAGGCACCGACTCAAACATAGACAGACACAGTCACAGACACAGACTGAAATATAGACCCAGACATATACAGATACGCAAAAACACACACCCATACCAACACACACAAACGCAAACACACACACAATGATACGCGCGCATACACAAACAAACGCAAGAGATTGCACATCATTCATGGGAGAGCAATGCTGTTTTTTTTCCCAGAGCAGAGTGGCGCAGCGGAAGCGTGCTGGGCCCATGACCCAGAGGTCGATGGATCGAAACCATCCTCTGCTATCTCAAATGCTGCCAACAATAATTTTCTGTCAGTGCGCTTTAAAACACGACGGCATCCCATAATTGGTAGATGCAAGGAAATCCACTGGCTTTCGGCTGAAATGTACGTCTATATGTTATCCTTTTAAATTTTTGCGGAGGTTTCTGTTTGGTTGGAAAGATTAACAGATTGAGGTATCTTAATGCCATCTATTCTCAGCAGAATAAACCCGTGTCTTGCATATAAAAAAAATGCTGGAAACACGCAGTGGATAGGCAACATTTGCAGAAAGAAGAGATTTGATGTTTCCGGTGGATGCCCGTTCGTCCCAACTGGAAAAGAGAGAAAATAAACAAAATGCTGGAGGAACTTAAAAGGCCAGGCGGCATCTATGGAAAAGAGTACACTCAACGTTTCCGGCCGAGACCCTTCATCAGGACTGGAGAAAAAGATGAGAAGACCTTGCAGAGGAGCTTCTCTCTCTCTCTCTCTCTCTCTGTCTCTCTCTCTCTCTCCCTCTCTCTTTCTATTCTCTCTTTCTCTCTGTCTCTCTCTATATCTCTCTCTGTCCGTCTCTCTTTCTCTCTCCGTCTCTCTCTCTCTCTCTCTCTCTCTCTCTCTCTCTCTCTCTCTCCCTCCCTCCCCCCCCCCCCCTTCTCTCTCGCTCTCTCTCGATTTTCCAAACCGTTCCCTGCATCGATTACTCAGACAATAAATCCTGTTGGGGAATGCTCTTCATCCCAACGCACAGTCAGGCACAAACCGGAGCGTGTCCTCTGGCCAGTGCTCGACAAAGAAGTAGCTGAATCGGAAAGGATTCCCGAGTCCTCTCCGGTCGCAAAGGGAGAAATGTAAAATGTCTGAAAAGTACCGGTTTCGTAATCGCCGAACAAATATCGGTTTGACCCCGTGAAATCTCGTGTGTTCGGACATCTGACGGACAGGTTTACTTTCGCGCTGGTTTCTCGTCACTGGTTAGTATACCCGCCCGTCATGCAAAATGATGGTTTCATTCCCCGACGAGGAATTAGTTTTGCTGTTTCCATATTAAATGTGATTTCAAACGAAATTTTCAAAACAAAAAGAAAAGTGTTAAGGAGGTTAAGTCGGAGTTTGATGTTAAAATGATCGGTTCATCGGGGATGTGGAACAGGCCGGTCTGCAGTGACCCCGGGAAGGGAGAATCTCGCGATCGGTTTTCAGCTTCTTCAGATATCCCCTCAGCGACTCTGTATCTCAGCGCCATTCAGTGTAACCCTCAGTGACAGAGTCCCATGTTCGCTAAAATTTTTCCATCATCCACCTCTGCTATACTTTAAACTTTAAGCAAAGGCCGGTCTTACGCTCGATTTAAGGAGTATGGTTCAACGAGTTAGAAAGGAGGAGAGAGTGAAACCGAGAACTTCGCCGAGCTCAGGCCACCCGGCAGAGACTGATTGAGATTCTCTCCCCCAACACCGCGCCCAGAGCTCAGGGTGAAAGGTCATCGACCTGAAACGTGAACTCTGTTTCTCCCTCCGCAGACGCTGTCTGAGCTGCGGAATATTTCCGGCAGTTTCAGATTTTACTTCGGTAATTGTCCTGTTTTCTCCGACCCCAGGATCGATACACTCCCCATACGTTCCGGGACACAGTGACCACTTTCCATGTAAAATGCCCTTGTGCCTGGCCGCCGCAGTTGTAAGGAGTGTGTAATCGTGGCCGAGTCGCTTGCAGATGCGATATGAACTTATTGGGAGTTTCCCGCGAAGCTTCTAAATCGGACAAATATTTGTTCCTCACGTTTTCTTTTTATGGTGTCCTCGACTCTCTGATGGAAATCATTCATTCACGCAGATTGTGAAAATCGGTGTCCTAGCATCGACTACTAGTCAACATCGTCCAACGAAGAAATAGATCATTTAATCCTTTTTCACTCCCTGTCTTGGTGGCGCAATCGGTGAGCGCGTTCGGCTGTTAACCGACAGGTTGGTCGTTCGAGCCCAGCCAGGGTGTCTGGTGATGCAGCAGCAGTTACTGTGCATTTGATTGTCTGCTGGGATAGTGGGTGGGGGTGGAATGGGGGGATGCTCCCTTTCTGCTGCCGTACAGAGTGCAGTGGGGACTTAAATGGTTTTATTTTTGCCAGATACAATATGTGACAAAAAGCTTCTCTTTTATAATTTTCATAGACATCAAACTCTTACTATCTCTGCTTTCAGTTGGTCCTGACGAAGGGTCTCGGCCCGAAACGTCGACTGTACCTCTCCCTATGGGTGCTGCCTGGCTTGCTGCGTTCACCAGCATTTTTTATGTGAGTTGCTTTCATAGACATCATATCATGACACAGAGCATTGTCTGAGAACAAGGTTCATCATTAATTAAATGCAGAATAAAGTGTAACAGCCACAGAGAAATCACAGTGCGGGAAAGTAATAAGGTGGAGCGTCGTGACGAGGGAGATTGTGAGGCGTCCATCTTTTTTAACGAGGAGACCATTCAAACTATGCTTCAGAGCGTGGCACATGCTTTTTTTCCGTGATCATTCTGCTGGAGTCTAATTGGTTCTTTTCCACAAAAATTATCATGATGCTCAGGAAGAGAACTGAACAAGGATGAAGTATGATCGCACTGGATGGTGGAGCAGCCTCGGGGCCGAATGACTGTGGCCATCAGCCATTATCCGTGTTGCACTGCTCAGTTGTGATATGCAGGAAGGTTTGGACCTGAACACTTCTGTATTTTAAGTGGGGATGTAGCTCAGTGGAAGAGCGCATGCTTTGCGTGTATGAGGTCCCGGGTTCGATCCCCGGCATCTCCACGCTAGTGAGCTGGAATTTTGAACATTGCAAAGCTCAAACCGAATCATCAGGTTTGCAGTCGGCACAATGACGGTACCGCGATACAGCGGCACACATAAAGGAGGTAGAATGATGCTTTGAGTCTGAACGTGGACAAGACCAAAGAGATGATTCATTTGGAAGGTGCAGGCTGACCGCTCATTACCGCAAATAAACGGCTCCTCAACAGAGAGAGAGTGGACCACCAAACCCGCCCTATTAACGCAAGAAAGCGCACCGGTGTGTCCACTTCCTGGCTTCAGTGAGTCTTCCCCAACCCCTCTTCAATCTGTGTTTATTTCACAGGGGCGTCATTGAGAGAGCTCTAACCACTTGCTAAACTGTCTGGTACGAGAATCGCAAGGCATCCGACGGCAGGACTCTACAGAGGGGAGAGAGAACTGCTGACAGCAGCTCACTTTCACATTCAGACCCAGTGATTTGCGGACTATTGAAAACTGACGGAATTCTGTCCTTCATTGGATCATATGGACGGATGAGAAGGTGAACGAGACTCGGGATTGGACAAATTAATCCCGGAGTGCGGGTGTGTTCTCCGGTTCACCTCAGACTGCGGTCGCTGCTGGTCACGTCGAGACTGACCGACGTAGCATCCACAAAATGCAGCAGGAACACAACGGGCATCTGCGCACGAAATATGGACTGTTTCCTCCTCCTCAGCGATGCTGTCAGACCTGGTGATTTGCCCCGGCATTCTGTGTTCTGGATTTGCAGCATCTGCAGAATCTCCTGTGTTTATAACCTAAATAACAGTCAGCAGGCAAAGAGAATCTCCCGCTGTATATTGTAGACCACATCCATGGCTACAACTCGAAAGCTTATAAAGAAACTCCCATCAGGGTCTTCTTACCCGAGCAGCTTCTTAATACACCCACAAGGATTCTACATCTCCCGATCCTGCTCTGCTCTGACAGAGATTCCATCCAATTCAGTGACTGATTTCCTGGTGAAAGGTCATTGAGCTGAACGTGAATTCGGTTTCTCTCTTCACAGCCGCTAACAGATCTGCTGAATATTTCCAGCAATTCCGGCTTTTAGTTGAGGATCAACTCTGTTTATCTGACTCCGGGATTTGAATCCAGCTGTGAAGAACTTGTAGTCGTGGCCGAGTGGTTAAGGCGATGGACTAGAAATTCATTGGGGTTTCCCCGCGCAGGTTCGAATCCTGCCGACTACGTGTTTATATCGGTTTTGACTCCCTGATCCCTCCCACGGATACAGATTGTAAAAAACCAGTCGAAACACCCAACTTTTTTCGCCGCCTCCAAAACCAAGAAGTGCCCATGTGTTCTGCTTTTATTCAGGTGGGCTGTACGATGCAATTAGTCAGCCGCTGTTCGGCTTTTATCCGAAGTGCTGGTGGTTCCAGCTTATCCAGGGACGCTAGTGATCCAGTGGCCTTTTGTGTCCGTTTTGTGCGCTCCGTGCTGTTCCTAATACATTCATTTAAAAAAAAATCCACATATAGAAAACTGAACACTACCACGACCTGTCTTGCTTACATTCATGTTGGCATAAACTTAATATATTGTACATGGACGATCAAACCAACAGAAACTCTTACAGGGCACCAATGTATTTCATGTTTAAATTTATGTTATCGCCACTTGAACTAGAGGGATAAACTCACTCGACTTCAGTCACACCAGCACTGACTGTTTCCACAACTCACTTTCAAACTCGACATTTCATGCTAGAAACATTTTTGCTTTGTTGTTATTATTATTACTTTCTCAGCTCAAGCTGGCCTGAAGTACGGGTGTGCTGAAGCACACTCATTCCTCAATAGCTACGGACTTCGGACCATTCTAGTGGTGTATAGTATAGTGGCTTTCAGGAGATTTACAGAAATATTGCTTTAGTGGCCAAAATGTTTAATGCTATTGTCTAGTGACTTTGAGGTACTAGATGTTGATATTACCATTGGGACTATGTATACCCTGTTCATGCTCGATAAGCTTTATTTTATTAGGCCTTTATTATGCATTTATAACATTTTTGTGTTAACCACCTGGCCCTGTAATGCCACAACGAATCCCTCTGTTTCTGGGAAGAGGTCTCCAACACTGAGCCAAGCGTTCCACGTCTCCTTCTTCACATCTAGTCTGCTCAGATCATGGGGATGTTTTCCATGGAGGGTTGCTGCTCCTATAACTTTATATAATTAAGGAGGGTTGCTGCTCCTACAACTTTATATAATTTATTATAATTTGATAATTAATATTATCAAATATAACTTTATTTGATTATTATTTTACGTTTTTGTATTTTCACAGTCTGTTATGTTTTCTGCATTGATTGTCCGTCTTGTGTGCACTCTTTCATTGATCGTATTCTGTTTCTGTGCACTTACTGTGAATCCTCTCGAGAAAATGCATCTAATGGTAGCATATCTGATAATGAATTGACTTTGAACTCTGAAGTGTTCTGCGCCGCTACACAGGACACAGGACCCAGACCCTCGGTGCCCTCTCGTGGCCAGTGGCTGGTACTGCCTCACAGATCTCAGAGCGATTCTCCGGGTTGTTTTGTGAACCCAGGAGCCGGGACGTTTCGCTTCTTCTTCACATCAACGTGCAAGTTAAATAAAGCGGCG
Source organism: Mobula birostris (assembly GCF_030028105.1). NCBI lineage: Eukaryota > Metazoa > Chordata > Chondrichthyes > Myliobatiformes > Myliobatidae > Mobula > Mobula birostris. Next base: position 33,145,132 of record NC_092397.1, read on the forward strand.
ACTTGCTGCTCCTCTGCGAAGTTCACGGGTCGGTCACATTAGTACAAAGGGAAAAAAATTTAATGTTTCAGGCGGAGCTCCATTCTTCATCACTGGGAAAGAGAGAAAATAAGGTACTTTTCAGTTTCAGACAAGATGGGCGAGCGTGATCAGGCAGAAGAAAAGCCGCGGATCTGGTGAGACCAAGTGAGTGACTGTGACTGTTATCATCGGGACACTTGTTTCTATGTTGCATAAACATCAAAACAGCGGGAATTGTCCAGTACAGCAGACTATGGTAATGAAAGGAGGGGAAAAAAGAGTTATAGATCAGGTGGGCGATGGTCGAAGATGGGTATTTTTTGGCACAAGAATCAGAGTAACACACACAAAACACTGGACGCTCTCAGCAGGTCAGTCAGCATCTGTGGAGAGGAATAAAAAATCGCGTTCCTTCATAAGTACTGGACAGGAAGTAGGAAGAAGCCAGAATAAGAAAGTGAGGGAGGAGAAGGAGTTCACGCTACAAAGTGATAGGTGAAGCCAGCTGAGGAAGGAAACTGGATATGATCGGGAAAGGGGATTATTGAAAAATGGGAGGTGATATGTGAAGCCATTTGAGGAAAGAGTGTAGATATGTTGGAGAAAGGGGAGATTGAAAACTGGGAGGTGATAGGTGGAGCCAGGTGAGAACAAGAGGTAGATATGTTGGGCAAAGGGCAGTATTGAAAACTGGGAGGTGATAGGTGGAGCCAGGTGAGGATGGAAGGTAGAAATGTTGGAGAAAGGGAAATAAATGAGAGGCTGGGTGGTGATTAGTGGAAAAGGAAAAGGGCTGAAAAGCAGAAATCAGATTGGAGAGGCGGGTTGACTGGAGGGAGGCAGTAGTCAGTCGAGGAAAGGTGAAGACGCAAGAGAAATCCCGAAATGAAAAGTAAAACAGTGAGTAGAATGGAGAAATTTACTGTGTTAGAGAAATCGATGCTCATAATCTCAGTTTGAGGGCTCGCCAGACGGAATATGAAGTGTTGCTCCTCCAACCCGAGCGTGGCTTCATCGTGGCAGCAGAGCAATCCATGGACCAACATGTCAGAATGGGAATGGGAGTGGAATTAAAATGATTGACTATAGGTAAATCCTGCTTGTTGCGGACGGAGCAAAGTTGCTCGACAAAATGGTTCTCCAATCCATAAACAACAGGAATTCTGCAGATGCTGGAAATTCAAGCAACACACATCAAAGTTACTGGTGAACGCAGCAGGCCAGGAGACTAGTCCTGACGAAGGGTCTCGGCCTGAAACGTCGACTGCGCCTCTTCTTACAGATGCTGCTTGGCCTGCTGCGTTCACCAGCAACTTTGATGTGTGTTTCTCCAATCCATCTTGCGTCTCGCAATTGTAGATGAGGCCGTATTGGAAGCACTCGATACAGTAGATTGGCCCAGGCAAACTCACAGCTGAAGTGTTTCCTCACCTGGAAGGACTGTTTGGGGTCCTGAATGTTGTGAGGGAGGAGGTGAACGGGCAGGCGCAGCATTCTTCCGTTTGGTTAAATGCCAGAAGGGTAATCAGTGGGAGTGTGTAGTCGTGGCCGAATTGTTTCGCAATGCACCCGGAATCCATTGGGATTTCCTCGCGCAGCTTCGAGACCTGACAACTGTGTATTTCCAACATTTTCTGTTTGACTCTCTGATGCAAACCAGTCATGAAGACTGTGAAAAACCGGGTCCCGCCCAGCAGCGATTGTTGGTCACGTTCTACAACGCAGAATTGAACCATTTATTCCTACTTTCCACAAAACTTGTCTGTGCGGCGCATCGGTGAGCGCGTCCGGCTGTTAACCGACAGGCTGGCGGCCAATGATCCGGCAGATTTGTTTCTGTTGTGTTTCATTGGCAGCTGGGAAACGCTGCGCTGAACGGAGGCCGGGTCTCCCTACTGCAGCCGCGATGGGAATTTAAACTTTTATATTTTAGACACATGTACCGAGATACAGAGAAAACCTTCTCGTTCATACTGTCCGTGGAGTTGAAATTATTGCGCAGTGCCTTAAGATCGCACAAGGTAAAGCAACAACAGAGTGCAGAATAAAGTGTAACAGCGACAGAGAAAGCACAGCGCAGGTAAATAATAAGGGGCAGCAACATAACGAGGTGGATTGTGAGGTCAAATGTGCACCTTATCGTACTAAGAAACGATTCAGTAGACAAAACAGCGGGACTGAAACTATCCATGAGTCTGTGATACTTTTTTTCAGGATTTTGTGCTTTCTGCGCGATGGAAGAGGGGAAAGGAGAGAATATCCGGGATGCGGGGTGTCTTTGCTCAGGAATCTGTCTGTTCGATTTGACCAGAAAGTGCGTTTCCTGGAGCGGAGTCCTTGGAACTAACGGCCTTGCCGGGACTAATATTGTTTTTCTTTTTTTTTCATTTAATTTGGGGTCCACTTTTTCTTTCTTCTATTTTAAAACTCTTTTTTTATTATTTTTTTCCAAAGTTATAAACAAAATAACAATGTTGATACAAAGAGATTGGAATAATCTTATTTTTGATAAACATGTACAGAAAAGATTTCAGATAACACAGGTATAATAGACCTGCAAACTCATGATGTAATTAATCAAAAAGAATAAAAGAAATAAAAGGCAAAAAATACAAAGAAAAACCCCAAACAAGAAAGAAAAAAAGAACTAAATATTAAACCCCCAAAAAGCAAACCGAACAAAACAGGGCTAGACCAATATCGTAAATCGAACACGTTCAGTAATGTCGTCAACTCCGCTCCGCTATTCGTATATTTTAAGTTAATAGGAAGCATTAGGGAAGGTCAAATTACATCATATGAAAATGTTGAATAAATGGTTTCCAAGTTTCTCAAATTTAACCAAAGGATCAAAAATATCACTTCTATTTTTTTTCTCTAAGTGTAAACATAATATAGTTTGGGAAAACCATTGGAATGTAGTATGAGGATTGGTCTCCTTCCAGTTCAATAAAATAGATCTTCTGGCCATTAAAGTAACAAATGCAATCACCCGACAGGCTGAAGAGGATAAAAATCTATGTTCTACCATTGGCAATCCAAAAATTGCCGTAATGGGATGAGGTTGTAAATCAAAACACAGAAATGCTGAGATAATAACAAAAAACATCTTTCCAATATTTTTTGAAAAGAGGACAGGACCAAAACATATGAGTTGAAGAAGCCAATTCAGAGTGACATCTGTCACAAATAGGGTTTATATGGGAATAAAAACGGGCTGATTTAGCTTTAGACAAATGTGCTCAATGCACTAATTTAAATTGTATTAATGTATGTTTAGCAGATGTAGAAGAAGTACTGACTAATTGAAAAAAAATCCCATTTCGCTAGAGGTAGGCAAAGTTGAAGTTCCCTTTCCCATTCAATTTTAATTTTATCAGATATACCTGGCTGTAATTTCATAATTGTATCATAGATAAATGTTATTATGTGTGTTTTTCATTTAATTTGGGGTCCTCGATCATTCAGTCGGAGTTCAACCCAGATGAAGGATGAGAATTCAATCTCTGATCTACTAGGTGATGATAATTAATAAAACGCTTAGACTCACAGTAAATTGCCCATAGATTAGTGTGAGTGGTCTACTTAGCCCCACGAGTTCCGTGTACATAGTTCTGAAAGAGGTTATTTTAGAGTCTAAAATTGTAGATTTTTAAATTGCCAACAATAGAACTCAGATCTACTGGTTGGGAAGCCTCTATGCTCACCGTTATACTGCAATCGGCTCATGATCGAGTGGAGGTTGGAGTAGTGAACCATCTCTTTTACTCTATGAACCTATAATTCGAATATCAGTTTCCGAGCTGTTTTCTGGAGGATCATTCCTCACTCTGTTGCAGTACCAGTTCCGACCAGTGGGTGTCGCGAGGTTCCGACAGACCGGAGAAACAAAACACTCTGGATTCGGACTGCAGGGAGAATCGACTCTTCCGAGAGTAGGAGCTAGAAATGGTTCCCTGCCTCACGCATCAGCGAAAGGGAAAACAAACCCTGATTATAAATGTTTCAAACAACGGAAAGAACACGCATTTAGACGCTGATGGGATCCGTTCCTTGGGCAAAGTAAGCGACTGAATCGCTAAGGAATCCTAAGACCCTCCAGTCACACAGTGAGGTGGGGAGGGGTGAAAGGCGCCACCTCTGCACTCAATAAACAGACATCAAATTGAGTCTGTGAACTCTCCTGTACCCTGACACCCGTATGAACGCCCTGATGAAGGATCTCAGACAGAAACGTCGACGGTTTACTCTTTTCCATTGATGCTTCGTGGACTGCTGAGTTCCTCCAGCATTTTGTCTGTATTACTTTGATTTCTAGCATCTGCAGATTTTCCTGGTTGCAATCGTTATGACAGATTCCACACCCTCGTTTACTCCTCACTAGTGTGCTGGTTAATCTCCCCTCCAATCAATCGGTAGACTAGGGATCGATTCCCTGACGTGCAAACCGTTTTCCAGCTGGAAATGAAAACTGGAAATACAGGAGAATTTTTGAATAAAACAAAACGGGGTTGGAGTGGTTGTTTAGAATATGAAACAACCCAGACGGCAGATAGTCCTGGACGGGAGAGTATACCGAGAAAGTTGTGTTCAGCACGTTTTTCTCAATTAATCCATCCACGAGACTGCAATTGAGCGCCGTTTGGCGTGACACTCGGTGACCGATTCTGTCACTTCGAAACATTAAACATGGTCTGTTGCTGAGATATAAGCTCGCACCTTTCGGACACATGCCGATTCTGTCAGTGTGTCGGCGTGACTGTAGAAGGCAGCGAGAAGAACAGCTGAGACACTTTGGAAAGAACGATGCCAAGTGGGCAACGTATTTATTGCCCGGTTTAAATCCACCCCGTCCCTCTCCCAGACTCGGTCCCTCCGAACAGACTCTCAGAAAGTGAACTGAGGGAAGGAATGGCGAAGTTTCACTCTACGACGTCATTCAAACATGAGAGCATGCGCAGCGTCCTTCCGTCCCTTGACCTGATTGACAGAGGACAGCAGAACACGTCCCCGGGAGCGGTTTTACAGCAGCCGGAAATGGAGAGCTCCTGGGCGCGGGACAAGGGCGCTACCAGTGTCCTCCTTCCAGCAGTAGCGCAGCGCTCCGGGAGCGGCTCTACAGACAGGATCGGAGATCGGCACTGACTTCGGAGATGGTAGCTGGGAGAAAGAGGCGGAGTGTAACAACGACTGAGTTCGGAATCGCGAGTGAGCGCGTAGAGAGTGGCTGTTCCCGGGCTGGGGCCATGAGTTGTGATATACGGAAAGATTGTGAATAAAAAATAAAATCAACAAAGAATCAATAAGCGAACAATAAATAAAGGAAAGATAGGTTATCAAATTAAAATTTCATTGCATATAAAAATAGTAAAAGTTGATTTTATATTTATATGAGGTGGAAATTGTGGCGAAAGTGAACTTAGGTCCCTTCGAGGACGAGAATGGCGAAGTGATATACGGTCATAAAAAATGGCCGAGGCTTTGAATGATTGTTCTGTGTCGGTCTTCATAGTGGAATACACGTCTGATACGCCAAAGGACATGCTATGGCTGTGATCCGATATGAGGACCTCAATACAATAACTATCACTGAAGAGGTAGTGCTGAGCAAACTTGTGGTCCTCAAGATAGACAAGTCTCTTTCCAGGTCCTATTTGGATGCACACCATGTTACTGAAAAAAATGGCAGAAGTTATTGCAGAGATTTTGTGGATAAATTACCAAGATTCTCTGCACTCTGGGTATGTCCCGGCAGATTGAAAAATGGCGAACGTCACGCCACTGTTGAGAAACGGATGTAGGTAAAAGACAGGTAACTATTGACCAGTTAGTTTAACATCTGTAGTTGGAAAAATGCTTGAAACTATCAGTAAAGAGGAAATAGCGAGGCATCTGAAAAAAAAAACAGATCCATCAGGCAGATGCAGCATGGGTTCAGCAAAGGTAGATTGAGTTTAACAAACTTACTGGAAATCTTTAACGACATAAGGGATGCGGCTGCTGGAGCAGAAGAGATGGACGTTATTTACTTAGATTTCCAGAAGACGTTTGATAAACTTCTATTGTCACGGTGTGGTCCGTGAGGTCCGTATTCCGGTTCACGTTCCGGTACGTGGACTCAGGACTCCGGGTCTTCCAGCTTTTCCTTGTTTTGATTGAGTTAATCATAGGTACCTGATTCCCATCTTGAGGCTTGGAATATAAGTAGCCTTGGGGCTAAGTGTGGGCGGCTGGCTTGTCTTGTCAAGATCCCCTGGGAGGAACTTGCTGGTGGAAGGCTAGTGTGGCCACTTGCCATATTTAGACCGCGTTGGAGAACCATCGCTTAATGCCGCCTTGCTGTCGGTAGTCGGAGCTGTCTTTGCGATATGGATTCGGCTGTTTCCCGGGCCAGCTGCGTGGCTGCCAGCCACTGCGAGCTAGGTTGGGTCCGGCTGTTTCCTTAGCCAGCTTAGATTGCCGGCTAAACTGAGATTTGGAGCTACCACGGATCATACATGGAACTTTCTGTTTCGCTTTGGTGTTTACCTTTTCTTGTCCTCGCCTCCGTGCGGTGCCGTTGCCCTGCGGGGGGACCTGTCTTGTCTTCTCTTGTCTTTGCCTCTGTTGGGTATTCCGGCCGTTCTGCTGTTACCCCGTGAATGATCCTGTCCCACCTTGGTGTGGAGAAGTGGAGTCCCCGCTTGTCTAAGTATAAGTCCCGGCTCTATGTCTATGTACTGTCCTGTCTCATATTGGTGTCTTGTTAAAGATGAGTCCCGGCTTGTCGAAGAATAAGTCCCGGCTCTATGTTGATGTACAGTTCGCAGTCTCCAACCTCAAGACCAAGACACCAGCGAATCTCCCAGTTCAAGATCAAGACCCCAGCCAGGCTCCCAGCTCAAGACCAAGACCTCAGCCAGTCTCCCAACTCATGCCCAAGACCCCAGCCAGTCTCCCAGCTCAAAACCAAGACCACAGCCAGTCTCCCAGCTCAAATCCAAGATCCCAGCCAGTCTCCCAGCTCAAATCCAAGACCGCAGCCAGTCTCCCAGCTCAAATCCAAGACCCCAGCCATTCTCCAAGCCTCAAGCCTCAAGTCCCCAGCCTCAAACCTCAAGTCCCCAGCCTCAGGCCTCAAGACTCAAGACCCCAGCTCAAGGATCAAGACTCAAGACCCCAGCCTCAAGCCTCAAGCCTCAAGACACCAGCCTCAACCCTCAAGCCTCAAGACCCCAGCCTCAACCCTCAAGACTCAAGACCCCAACCTCAACCCTCAAGACTCAAGACCCCAGCCTCAAGCCTAATGCCCCCAGCCTCAAGCCTCAGGACTCAAGACCCCAGCCACAAGCCTAAAGCCCCCAGCCTCGAGCCTCAGACTCAAGACTCTCGACCTCAGCCACGTCCTGTCCTGAAGTCATGTCATGTCTTTACCTGGCTCTGGGGCCCGAGCTCGATGCAAAATCCAGGTTCTGGGTCGTTGTCCAGTCTCTGGCTCTGAGCTCCTAGTGCATATTACCTTGTCCACGTTTCCTGTCTTGTCCATGTCCTAGCGCAAGTCTGCATTACTGCTCCTGTTCTGTATCCTGTCACGTCCTTACTCTAGTCAAGTCCTGTTCCTTGTACTTCAATGTCTGTGTCTTGCATTTGAGTCCATCCCCAACGCTCCCTATTGCGACAGCTATAAAAAGACGTGTCCATAAGATAAGGATGCATAGAATTGGGGTGATGTATTCACATGGATGGAGGATTGGTGAATTAATAGAAAGCAGATACATGCGTGTTACTCTGTTTAGCGATCAGTGGTGAATGGTGAGCCGCAGGGTTCGGTGCTGGACCGGTGACTCTTCATGAAATACTTTAATAATCTGCAAAAGGGCACCCAGTGTAATGTATCCAAGTTTGCTGATGACACAAAATTGAGTGGGAAAGCAAATTGCGCAGCAGAGGAGGGCAAAGGGCTTAATTAGGAAAGGAAAACAAAATCAGAGAAAACTGGCAGGGAACATAAAAGCTGAATGTAAAAGCTTTTGTAGATATGTGAAAAGAAAAAAGATTGATTAAAACAAATGTAGGTCCCTTACAGTCAGAAACAGATAAATTGATCATGGGGAACAAGGATATGGCAGGCCAATTGAAAAACTACTTTGGTTCTGTCTTCACTAAGGAGGACATAATTAATCTTCCGGAAATAGTAGGGGACCGAGGGTCTGGTGAGGTGGAGGAACTGAGGGAAATACATGTTAGTAGGGAAGTGGTGTTAGGTAAATTGAAGAGATTAAAGGCAGATAAATCCCTAGGGCCAGATGGTCTGCATCCCAGACTGCTTAAGGAAGTCGCCCAAGAGATAGTGGTTGCATTAGTGATCATTTTTCAAAACGCTTTAGATTCTGGACTAGCTTCTGAGGATTGGAGGGTGGCTAATGTAACCCCGCATTTTACAAAAGATGGGAGAGAGAAATCGGGGAATTATAGACCGGTTAGGCTAACATCGGTGGTGGGGAAAATGCTACAGACAGTTATCAAAGATATGATAACAGCACATTTGGAAAGCGGTGAATCGTCGGAAAAAGTCCGCATGGATTTGTGAATGAAAAATGATGTCTGACGAATCTCATAGAATTTTTTGAGAATGTAACTAGTCGAGTGGATAGGGGAGAACCAGTGGATATGGTATATTTGGATTTTCAAAAGGCTTTTGACAAGGTCCCACACAGGAGTTTAGTGTGCAAACTTAAAGCACACGGTATTGAGGGTAAGGTATTGATGTGGATAGAGAATTGGTTGGCAGACAAGAAGCAAAGAGTGGGAATAAACGAGACCTTTTCAGAATGGCAGGCAGTGACTAGTGGGGTACCGCAATGCTCAGTGCTGGGACCCCAGCTGTTTACAATATATATTAATGACTTAGATGAGAGAATTAAATGCAGCATCTCCAAATTTGCGGATGACACGAAGCTGGGCGGCAGTGTTAGCTGTGAGGAGGATGCTAAGAGGATGCAGGGTGACTTGGATAGGTTAGGTGAGTGAGCAAATTCATGGCCGGTTCAATTTAATGTGGATAAATGTGAGGTTATCGACGTTGGTGGCAAAAACAGGAAAACAGATTATTGTCTGAATGGCGGCAGAGTAGGAAAACGGACCTGAGTGTCATTGAAAGTGGGCATGCAGGTACAGCAGGCGTTGAAATAGGCGAATGGTATGCTGGCATTCGTAGTAAGAGGATTCCAGTACAGGAGCAGGGAGGTACTACTGCAGTTGTACAAAGCCATGGTAAGTACTGGAATACTGTGTGCAGTTTTGGTCCCCTAATCTGAGGATTCCTGCCATAGAAGGAGTACAAAGAAGGTTCACCAGGTTAATTCCTGGGATGGCAGGACTTTCATATGATGAAAGACTGGATCGACTAGTCCTATACTCGCTGGAATTTAGAAGATTGAGGGGGGTTCTGATTGAAACGTATAAAATCCTAAAGGGTTTGGACAAGCTAGATGCAGGACGATTGTTGGGGAAGTCCAGAACGAGGGGCCACAGTTTAAGCATAAAGGGGAAGCCTTTTAGGACCGAGATGAGAAAAACTTCTTCATACAGAGAGTTGTGAATCTGTGGAATTCTCTGCCACAGGAAACAGTTGAGGCCAGTTCATTGGTTATATTTAAGAGAGAGTTAGATATGGCCCTTGTGGATAAAGGGATCACGGGGTATGGAGAGAAGGCAGGTAAAGGGTTCTGAGTTGGATGATCAGCCATGATCATACTGAATGGCCGTCTAGGCGAAGGGCAGAATGTCCTACTCCTGCACCTATTTTCTATGTTTCTATGAGCTTTTAGACAATGAGGAGAGATTGAGTTGCCTGGAACTGTAGTCGCTGGAAATCAGGAGAGGAGATCTTATGGAAACATATAAAATTATAAAAGGGATAGTTACGATCTAGGCGGGAAAGTGGTTTCCACTGGCAAGTGAGACTAGGACTAGGAAAAGGAGCCGCAAGATTAGGGGGAGTAGATTTATGACGGAGAAGCAGAAGAACTGCGTTTCCCTGACGTTCTTGAATCTGTGGAATTCTCTGCCATTAGAAGCAATGGAGGCTATCTAAGTAAATATATTTAACAAGCGTTGGACAGATTTTTGCATGTTTGGAGAATTAAGCGTTATGGGTGAAAGGCAGGCAGGTGAAGAAGACTCCATGGCGAGATAAGCCATGACATTATTGAATGGCAGTGCAAGCTCGACGGCCGGATGCGCTACTCTTCCTATGTCTCATTCTCTGATGTTTTTCTGATGTAACTGGGAAGTTTGGCCGCATTTCTTGTAATTTAATTACAATTATAAAACGTGAGGTAGTGACGAAACACACTGATGAAGGTAGAGCCGTAGATGCAGTGTATATGGATTTCAGCAAGGCATTTGAGAAGGTACCCCATACAATGTTTATTGAGGCAGTAAGGGGGCATGGGATGCAAGTGGACCTTGCTTTGTGAATCGAAAATTGGCTTGCTCACAGAAGGCAATGATTGGTTGTACATGGGTCAATTTCTGCATGGAGGTCGGTGACCACCTCTGTGCCTCTGGGATCTGTTATGAGACCCCTTCTCTTCGTGATTTTTCTGAATGACCTTAATGAAGAAGTGGTGGGATGAATTAGTAAATTTGCTGACGGCACAAAGATTGGGTGTGGTATATAATATGGAGGGCTGGCAGAGGTTACAGCGTGACATTGATAGGATGCAAAACTGGGCTGAGAAGTGGCAGATGGAGTTCAACTCAAATAAATGTGAGGTGGTTCATCTTGGTAGTCAAATATGATGGTATAATATGGTATTAACGGTAAGACGGAGCGACAAGAGTAGATTATCGGACTGTTGGAAAATGAACCTGGAGAGGTAGTGATGGGGCATAAAGAAACAGCAGACGAACTAAATCAGTATTTTGCGTCAGTCTTCATAGTTTTTGCTTAATGCCAGAAATGGAGTAGTGTCAGGGGGATTCAGATGTGAGGGTAGTTTGCATTATTAAGGAGAAGATGCTCGATATTTGAAAAGCGTAAGGGGAAAAAAGTTATATGGAGCGGATCGACTATACTGCTGGGTTCTGAAAGTATTAACTGAAGGGATTGTGCAGGAATTGGTGGCGATCCTTCCACCAGATACTGGGACTAGCCTAGCTTCAGTGGTTGATGCGATGTGGAGTTTATTATTTAGGACAAGCTTTCGGGATATTTTGAGACAGATGATATATTATTGTAAAGTCAGCATTGTTATCCAAAGAGGAATTCATCATTTGAGAAAATGTCAGACTTTAGCTCAAAAGAGCCTTCGGATCGGAATAGGCTCTGGCTCTGAGTAAGTTTCTGTTAATTTTCCGTGAATATTGCGTAGTTCAATTGAGCATTCTGTGTTCTTCCTACTGGATATTGGAGTCTTGGGAGTGCCAGATTCTGCCACGGATCTACATCTGTGTGAATTGCATCCAGGGTCGGGACCTCTCAGATCACCTGCACATGACTTTAGAGGGCAAGGCAGAGAAGCCAGCTCCGTTTTACATACTGCAACAAATTACATATGAATTACATGACAGGTGACCTGATAGAGGTGTACAGAGTAATGACAGGTATTGATCGTGTGGATAGCCAGAGACATTTTCCTGGGCCTGAAATGGCTAGCACGAGAGGTTTTAGATTTAAGGTGCTTGGAAGCAGGTATAGAGGAGATGTCAGGCGAATGTGTTTTACGCAGAGATCGGTGAGTGCGTGGAATGGGCTGCCGGTAGCGGTAGTGGAGGCGGAAACGATACTGTCTGTTAAGAGACTCTTGGATGGATACATGAAGTTTAGAAAAACAGAGGACTATGGGTAAGCCTAGGACGTTCTAAGGTAAGGACATGTTCGGCTCAGTTTTGTGGGCTGAAGGGCCTGTATAATGCTGAAGGTTTTCTATGTTTCAAGGGAAAAGCAAAGAGGTCCTGAAGAGAGGGATATCAGGGAGCCGAGAAAGAGGAGTCCCAAATTATTAAAGACGTGCCAGGTGCTCGGGAGGGTAGAAACAGGATATTTTGGGAGATACCTATGTGACTGAGTAACTGGTGCAGGAGCCAGGACTTCAGTGTCCTCTATCAATGAGATATTTTCTGAGGGATATATGGCCTGTATAAAATGACAGGTTGCACCTGAGCAAGAGGGGAATCAATAGGTTCGCAGGTAAGTTTGTAAGACCTGTTGGGAAGCTTTAAATATTGTTTACAGGCGGTGGAAACCGAGGTGAATGGATTCAATGCATGACGGATGGTAAAATAAAAGGAACGATTGCGTGCAGACGAGCTGCCAGGAAAGGCACATGATAGGACAAAATTGCAGCAATCATGGTGAGTATCAGAGATGTGACATAGGATTGGAGATGTTGTGTCCATGTCGATTAAGTGCAGAACCTGCCAGGGTAAAAGGAACCTGACGGTAGCTGATACGTGAACTGAAAAAAAAAACGAAGTGGAATAGAAAAGGTGTGTCAAAAGGGTAATGTCATAATTGTCATGGGAAATTTTGACATACAGGTAGATGAGGAAAATTAGGTTGGTAGTGGATCTCAAGAGAGTGAATTTGTTGCAATTCTATCAGATGGCATTTTAGAACCGTTTGTCGTTGAAACACCTCGGGGATCGTTATAATATATTGTGTTTTAATCAACTGCAGGCGACTGGGGAGTTTAAAGTAAAGGAAGCCGTCGGAGGCAGTAATCACGTTATGACTGAGTTGAATTAGAAATTTGATGGGGTGATATTAAAGTCTGACGTAGCGGTATTTAAGTGGTGTAAAGGAAATTACAGTGGCATAAGAGAGTAGCTGGCAAACGTAAGTTGGAAGTAGATGCTGGCAGAGATGATAGTACAACAGGAATGGAGAAATGGCATGGGCTTCTGGGATCAATGAGAAGGGGCAGGATAGATATATTCCAAAAAAGATGAAATACTCAATAGCAAGATAGTACAATCGTAACTGACAATGAATGCCAAACCCAATGTAAAAAAGATCTTAAAACAAAACATACGTTAGCGGGAAGATTTTAAAACATGCAGAAAGCAACTAAAATCATCAGGAGGGAAAGGCTGAAAAATGAAAGCAAGCTGGCAAACAGTATCAATGTGTATAGAAGAAAGCCACCTAGAAAAAAAAAATAGAAGACATTTGAGAGTGGATATAGGACCGCTAGAAACTGAGGTGGGAGGAATTTTAAAGGGGGAAAGAAGAAGGCAGATGGAATAACTGTGTATTTTGTATCAGTTTTCACTCTGTTAGACACTAGAAGTGCGCCAGGTTCTGAAGACTGTGAAGGAAGAAAACTGAGTGCAGTTACTATTACTTGGTAAAACGTGCTCTAAAAGCTAAAGACCTAAAGCTACAGAAGTCACCACGGCAGATGAACTGCACCCACGAGCTTGTAGTGTCCTTAGTAACGATATTTCAATCATCTTTCGATTCTGCCGTGGTTCTGATGGACAAGAAGATACCAAATGTCACTCGACTATTAAAGAAAGAAAGGAAACAGCAGAAAGGAAATTATAATCAATTAGCCTGAACTCAATGGTTAGGAAGATGGTAGAGTTTATTGTTAAGGATGAGGTTATGGTAACACGGGACACGATGGCACAAAGTCAGCATGATTTCCCTCCGAGTGCATCTTGCCTGACGAAACTGTCGGAATTATTGGAAGAGATTACAAGTAGGATAGATAAAGGGGATGGATTGGATGCTGTATATCTAAAATTTCAGAAGGCCTACGATACTGTGCCACACAGGAAGCGTCTTACGGATTTAGGATCTTTTCCTAATTGGCTGCTGGTGACAACTTGTGTTCCACAATGGTCGGCATTGGAACTGCTTTACTTCATGATGTATATCAAAGAATTGGAAAATGCCATAGATGGTTTGTTGCCACGTTTGAAGATGATACGGCAATTGGTGCAGGGCCAGGTAATCTGAGGAAACAAAAAGGCTTCAGAAGGACTTAAAGATCCAATGTTGATAAATGCATGGTCATGCGCTTTGCTCGAATACTTTTTTCTGCAGACTATTTTCTAAATGTGGAAGGACTGTTTGGGGGCCTGAGTGAGGACGTGAGTGAGCATTGCATTACTTCTTACGCTTGCAGGGATAAGGAACAGGATGAAAATCGTTGGGTAAGGGCGAATTGTTAAAATAATCAGGAAGAGAGTGGTTTCTGCAGTAAGCGGAGAGTTTTGCAGGGGATAGGAGGTAAAGGTCCGATTAGTGGTAAGATCCCGTTGAAGATGCGGAAATTATGGACAATGACCTGTTCAATGCATATACCAGTGGAGTGCTTGGTAAGGACAAGGGGAACCGTATCCTTGTTAGAGAGGCAAGAAATGTGTTGAGGACGGATGGGGGTGAAATTGAGGAGATGACGGTGAGGGCAATATCAGTGGTAGAGGAAGGGTGATACGATTCTTTCAAGAGGCATCCAGAGGGAGGTTAGAATCAACAACAGACCGCACAGGTCCATAACGGCAAATCGTTGCCTGCATCAATTACTCAGACGGCAAATCATGCTGGTGACTGTTCATCTCACTAACAGACAATGAAAACAGAATAGCGAACTTTCATCCGTCCAGCGCTTGACACAAGGAGAGCACGAATACAAATCCCGAAACATGTCCTTTCACGGAGGGAGTAGTGAATGTCTATGAAGGTCGGTTTCAGTTAACCAGAAAACCTCGGAGTAATCCTCTGAGAAACCCCGCCCTGACCACTCCCCAGCCCCCGACTGTACCCGGGCATCCGATTGACAGATCGCCATGTCGCATTGTTTCTGCTGGGTGATGTGGTTTGCAGCTTTCCAACGCAAGAAAGTTGCGAAAGGTAGATCAGTCACCTTGTCCAACCGGTGCACAACCCAGGGTTTTGAAAGAGAGAGCAGAAGTCATCGTGGAGGCGTTTTAGTAATGATCTTTTTTTTAAGAATTACATGATTGTACAATGGTTCCGGAAGACCAGAAACTTGGAAAATTCATTCCATGTTTAAGATGCAGAAGAAATGACACTGTCGGCCAGTTAGTTTGACCTCAGCAGTTGGCAGGATGTCGGAGGCGATCACTCAGGCTGGAGTCTCAGGCTACTTGAGGGCACATAATAGAACAAGGCCGTAATATGCTTTATTTCATCAAAGGATAAGCTTGCCTGGCAAATCGTTATCCATACGCGGTAGAAATGAGCAAGCAGTGTCGACAAAGGCGAATAGGTTCATATGCACTTAATGTTAGGAATGCATATGGCAAAGTGCCATTGATCATGGTATTAAAGAGACAATTCGAGCATGGATAAAGCGTATGCTCATTGGCAGAAGCAAAGCATGATAATAAATGGAGCCTTTT
The DNA here is from genome assembly GCF_030028105.1 of Mobula birostris. NCBI lineage: Eukaryota > Metazoa > Chordata > Chondrichthyes > Myliobatiformes > Myliobatidae > Mobula > Mobula birostris. Next base: position 33,160,513 of record NC_092397.1, read on the forward strand.
CTGTCTGGTTGGGTGTGACCAGTAGTGTTCCAGAGTAGTCTGTTTTGGGGCCAATTCTTTACATGTTACATGTCAATGATTTGGATAATGGCATTGATGGCTGTGTTGCAAAGTTGGCAGACGATATGATTTGGCAGGTCGGTTTGAGGAAGTAGGGACGCTGCAATATGGCAGAAACAGATTACGAGAATCAGCAAAAAATTAGCAGATAGAATATAGTAACCGGAAGTTATTGGTCATGCACTTTGGCGGAATAAATGAAAGGGTTGACTATTTCCGAAACAGAGATAAATTACACAAATACTGCTTCACAAAGGGACTTGGAGGCACGTGGGTGATTCCTTGAAGGATAATTTGCAGGTTGACTGTGCTGAAGAAGGCGATTGCGATGTTCACCATCATTTAAGGGCGACTAGAATATAAAAGTAAGGGTGTTATGCTGCGATTTGTGAATGCACTCGTGATAGCACACTTGAATATTGTGAGCAGCTCAGAGACCCTTATCTTAAAAAAACAATGTGGTGAAACTGGAAAGGATTCAAAGGAGTTACTCGAAAATAAACGCAGAATCAAATCTCCGGTCAGATAAAAGAGTCTGATGATTCGGGGACAGTATTGATTGGAATTCAGCAGAATGATAGGTGTACAGATTTAATCCTATAGAATGTTGAAAGGCTTTGATAGAGTGGATGTGAAGAGGATATTGTCTATGGTTGTAGAGTCTATGATCAGAAGACACAGCCTCAGAGTAGAGGGGTTTCCTTTTAGAATGGAGAATACGACCAATTTCTTTAGCCAAAGAGTGGTTAATCTGTGGAATTCTTTGCCACAGGCAGCTGTGAAGCGAAGGCTTTACGCATATGTAAGGCAGAGGATGATAGGTTCTTCATTGGGAAGGGGCAGTAGATTTTGTCTGACAGGAATCTTGGATCAGCCATGATGAAATACGGAACAGCTGTGATGGGTGAATTGGCCTTCCTCTGTCTCTGTATCTCAGGGTCTTATGGTTTTATGGATCAGTTCAGAGGAGCATTTTCCCTAGCTTATATTACCAAAACATAACAGCAGTCGAGAAACGTGCACTATTTTATTGCAAAGGCGTCAGCTTTACCTAAGAGCAACAGACAACCCCAGCTAATCAACTTAACTTGGCGGCTGGTAAATATAAAGGAACCCTTGCTACTTTGCTATTGCCGGCCATTCTGGCATAGCATCAAATCATTCCACTGCGATTATATTGACGTGACCGTCCGATGCAGATATCAGAGATAATAAAATGACAGAAAAGTGCCGCAAAACCGGGGGGGAAATGGTAATTTTCGGATTACACAATGATTTATTTTTATATATTCTCTATCTTTATACTACCATGATGAACTTTTGTAAACAGTGTGATTACGGAAGAAATTAGTTTCATTCATTTTCAAATGCTTAGATACTTTGTAATCAGCCACCATAGACGGTCATTTTATGTTATACCAGACAATAATCTTTCCGTGAAGATAATAATACCGTAATCTATATTGGTAAATGCGCACTGGTCGATTGTACAGTGAGATAGCAAAATAACGGTCGCTTGTAGCAAATTTTATTTTGCTATGAGTTAATTTGGAGGATTTATTTGCAAATCTTCCCCGATGCTATAAACAGGTATTTCACTCCATTCTTCAGCTCCTCCCTGAATTTTCGCTGCGTCAGTCCATAGATACACGTGTTGGTGCAGGTACTGAGAGAAGATAACATAAACCCGTATACCTGTAGGATATAGGTCGGCTTGTTTAAATATCTGTCAGTGAAGAAGTAGTTTTCGACTGGCCAGTACAAAGAATGTACTGCAGGGGGCATCCAAAATAATATAAAATTGGCTGAAAGAGCGAACAAAAGAATCATTGACTTTCTCCGGTTTGCCACCTCTGGATCATCACGATTTTCGCTGTTTTTCCGAAGTACCTGTCGAGCTCTGTTTGTCTCCCTAATCCGTTTGACGGTTGAAACATTAAAGATCAGAATTAAACAGATTGGTAATAACGGTGTTGCGATGCTGTCAAATACCTGGTAGCCTTTCCATAGGGCTGCCGTGCTGTATTCAGCTACAAGGACACAGCGCCATCGATCCACTGCAAAGTAAAATGGAATTGCCTGGGCACAACACGCTGCACTCACTGTTGCTACCACCACCGCCGCTGTTCTCTCGGTGCAATATCGGCTCCGCAGTTTCTGAGAGCAGATCGCGACGCAGCGATCGAAAGTCAACCAAACGGAACAATCCCATGTTGCGAGACTCAGGACAAGTAGCAGAGAACACGCCGGAGGTACGAGCAAGAAACTGGCAAACAAATAGATGTAATTTATTCTCTGTAATATAATAACAAAGATGACCATCATCAGATCGGCTGCCCCCATGGCCACAAGGTAATGAGTGATGCATTTGGAGAGACCACATTTCCCGCGGGACAGGATCACAATCGCCGTTATGTTAACTGAAATAAGTAATTGAAAATAAATTACTATCATTTACCACAGAATAGATTTTGTGACTTTATTTTGCGTAGTATGAATATTAGTTGCTTAGGCCATTGCCTGGAGTCAGGTTAACCATTTGCACTGACCGAGATTGATTGCAATTGGCCTGATCAATTGATGCTACATTATAACGCACAATTTACACAGCCAGTTTCACATCCAGCAGTTGACCATCAGAAGGAAAGCCGAAGGCTAATAATAGAGCGCCCTCAGACGGCACTGTTATGCAGCGAATATAGGGCCGTATTTCAGTCCCGGAATTAATGGATATCCAGAGATATCCCTGATAGGATGGCGTCTTCCAGAGAACGGCAAGGTTAACGTGCAGATTGGTTTTAAATTCAGTCAATTTGATTTTATTACACAGCTTTGAAATGAGTTAATTAATAGGCTTACAATTAAAATGATATTATTTATTAACTATATCGAAAAAATGAAATGAACGCATTTCAAAGTCAGACTCGCACTCAACGCTCTCCACCAAGAACAGAGATACCAAGAAAGCGTCCTGAAATGTTAGCTGGCCCACGAAGAGAGAGACGCTACAACTACGAATAGATACCGCGTGAGAGTTAAATAGTGTTTTACCGAGCCTGGCGCAATCAGTGAAGAATCAATTAATTTGAAAGTAATGTCCGGTAATTAAGTTCCCCACATTCCAAAATGGCTGGTTAGATAGTTTAGAGTAAAATGACAAACGAAGCCGCTTATGAACGGGGTTTATTACAGTAGGAAGTTGATTACACGTCATACTCCTGCCTTCAGCAGACGGCTGCGCTGGAATGGACAAAGTAATGGAGGAATAGCCAGTGCGCTGGTTTGAGGATAAACCTCATCCTGTTTGGATCAACATGCAAATAACTGACAGACAGAGTACTCTTAAAAACACATTTCATTTGCGTGACTGTGTCGTCTCTGCTGCAGGGCGGGACCAATGAGAAAGTGTAAGGTTCGTTGATTGAGCATTGAATTGCAGGTACCAAGATAATTCATCTGAAATATTCAGGACGGAATTACTTTCAAAGGTTGACTACGTTTATATAATTAAATAACAATTATATAGGCATCCGTTAGTCTCGTGAGACCATGGATTTGCGCCTTGGAAGATTTCTAGTGTGCAGACCTGGGCTAAGTTGTTTAGAGAGTTGCCCATGCTGCAAGTCTCCCCTTTCCACGCCCGATGTTGTCCAAGGGAAGGCCACTAGCTGTCGTCGGTGAGCAATGCGTGGTTAAGTGACTTGCTGAAGGATACAACACGCTGCTTCAACTGAGGCTCGACCTAGCGACCTTCAGATCGCTAGACCGCCGCCTTATCCACTTGGCCACGCGCCGATTAGAATTGTAAAACGATGTGAAACGATAACATGATTTATTTATTTCACTGAATAATATTGCAGAGCTTATGTATTAATTTGCAACTTAAACCTAAACCAGATGGATCATATACAGATAATATCTTTCTATTCCCGTCAGTTTGTGATGACAGCAGGGGAGGAACCCATTTAACTTGGAGAGAAAGGGGAAATCTGATAATAATTTGGCAATTATACAATAACTGTGATGCATCAGGTCTCCTCGTCCCTACACTAAGCGTTCACCGTATTGTGCTGAGACTCCCCGGGGTCAGAGAGAGATATCACGGCACAGAACGGACTCAGTGCTAAGCGAGTCTGGTGAGACATTGCTGTCACTATCAGTAGGTTATATCTTTGCAATCTGTTTTTATTAAGTCCTCGTGATGGGTCGGAACGGAAATGTCGAATATTTGCTTCGCTTCAAAGATGCTGCCTGAGTTATTGAGTTCCGCCAGCATTATGTGCGTGGTATTTTCCTGTCTGCGCATTGCGTAATCATATGTAAACATTTGTAGCATACAGTTGTGTTAAAAATAGTACAACCTGTATAATGTATGCTTCGGTTAAAATCACATTAATATAGATATAATTTTATCAAACATCTCAATCATATACCAATGTAAAATTAAACCATTAAATTAACGCGATTTACATTTTTTTTAAAATGACGAATGTTTATATTCTTCGTCCGATTACAGAAATAAAATGCACTGCATGGTAAATGCGCCTTGGCTGTCAAGATACAGTTCATTTAAAATGCTCCAACCGTAATACAAAAAACATCACATTACCTGGAACACCGAGTGCCGCAAGCACCGGGCAGTAAATTCTGACAATGCTGAAAATTGTGGAGTATGCCATTTTCGCTCTGAAGCAGCGATCAGTTGTACAAGTTGCCCCAAATGCCTGCACGTGCTGCTTGGAAGATTTCTTATACAACAGTCAGAACCCCACTTAAATCAGTTAGTGCTCCCAGTGGTCTCATTAGATACAATCCACTAAACAAACACACAGTGTCAACTATTTTCTCTCACGTGTTATTGTCTATCAATTCAGATCTACAAGGAGAATTAGAAGGACGTCCATTTGTGTTGCTTCGAAATATATTCAATGTAAAGTGTCAGTGCAGTTCTGTTTTGCAATGCTTGAATCGTTAAATATACCTTTTATCATTATACTCTTCATTTCTTTTTGGAAAACAAACG